>NC_058342.1:14361639-14986639 GCF_905475395.1 Chrysoperla carnea | reverse complement strand
AAAAAATATTGTTAATTTTTTATTTAATATAAATATTTTAAAAATTAAAAATATTGTTTTTGATTTTCCAAATGCATCCAATCTTATCCAAAAATTATTTAGCTTGAAATTTAAGAATGCATTTTTGTTGGCTTCGAGTTGAGACATAGTTATTGAAACACCACGATACTCGAAATAAAATTGTATATACATTGGCATTTATTAAGTCAACTTTATTAGCACAGTTGGTGTAAGGCTTAACCAATTCCGTCCGCTGTATGCTTAGGGTAGCGGGTTCGATTCCCGCCGTCGCAACAAAATTAATTTAATTAATAGTTGTGATGGGCTGGTGCATGGTATATGCATGAAGGAGGTGCACTCAGCCTCTGAAATTGAGGAGCTGATAAATGAAATTATCAGCGGAAAGGTGGTAAAACACATATATGGTATCACAGTGGGCTCTATAGCCTAAGTGTGTCCTTCGTGGGCAGCCAATATAACCTAACTTAACCTAACCTTTGCATTTATATAGCTTATTATTACATATTAATTAATAATTATTAATTATTATCAGATAGGAAGATGAAATACGCCTCACTTTGGGACCTTGATGAACAATGGCTACAGAAGACGGACTACAGTGGAGACAGTTGGTGGAAGCCTATGAAAACAAGCACATCGAATTGAAAGATATTATATAAGCTTTTAAGAAATGACCCACAATTCGGAAAAGGAAGACTATTACAGTAACACCTGGTTAAGTTAGACATCAAGGGAGCTGTGAATTAGTCTCACTTATAGAGGTATTCCACTTACCCAGTGTCTCAGATATTCAGGTTTAAATAAATATCTGTCTCATTTGCAGAGGGTTCCATTAATAGAGGTCAGAATTCAGGTTATTTCAGTTATGGAGGTACGATTATTAAATAAAATAACGTAATATCAATATCATTACTGCTGCAAAAATTATGAATACCGAGTTTTTTAGTGCGTTTTCTTTAATCATCGGTCCACTTACCGGAACGTTTTTGTTACGAAGTTGCTTGACCCATGTTAGCAAACACTGTTCAAGTTGAGGATATTTTGATAAACGTACACGTTTTAGTTTTCCTTGTCCTTCAGAACATTGTGATTGATTTTTATCTTTATTTTGAATTATTCTGCCAAGAGTAGATTTTGGCACATTAAATTCGACACAGACTTCATCGCGTGTCTTCCCATTTTCATAAACGGATATAACTTCAGTTTTTCACGTACTGATTTTAGCCTTCGTTTCGACATTTTTCAAATAAACATTCAATGTTATCTCTGTTCTCAGTTACAGAGGTAAATACATATAATCAAAAGAACGAATCCCAGATATAGAGGTTTGCTTCGTCCAACTAACAGAGAGAATTCAGTGCCAAAGTGTTGGGACCTCAACATGAGTTCCAGTTATGAAGATTTCCCACTTATCCAGGTCCTACTTAACCAAGGTCCACTGTATTTAAAAAATACAATTAAAAATCATACAACCGGCTTACATCTAGCGATATAACAAAAGTTTAAATGTAAAAAAAATGTTCCTTATAAAAAAATAAAAAACTTTTGTTTGAAACATTTTTCCATAAAGATAATTCTTTAACCGTAAGATAGGGAGTTGAAAATTCGCTGATAGCTTCAACTAATTGTCTTGTGAAAGATTCCCAAAACAAAAAAAGTTTTAGAAATTACTTTCGAAAATTTTCGAAAAACAAAACAAATGTTTTTTTAAACGTTCCTAATTTATTAAATATATAATGTAATCACTGACATAAAAGCACTTTCTATACAGAGTATTTTAACAATTAACTCAATTAATTGCTTGTTTTCAGTTTGTTTTTTCTTTGAATTCTTGACCTAAAATAATGTAAGCTATATTTTTAAACATCGAATTCAATAATTTCGATTTGTTACTTATTATGGCCAAATTTGTCAATCTATCTTGGATTTTGATCGTAAATAATTATACCATATATATGAAATATACATAGTATATTAAGTTTAGTCCCAAGTTTGTAACGCTTAAAAATATTGATACTATGAACAAAATTTTGGTATAGGTATTCATAAAATCACCTAATTAGTCCATTTCCGGTTGTCTGTCTGTCTGTCGTCTGTGGTCTGTCGTCTGTGGTCTGTCGTCTGTGGCCTGTCGTCTCTTTGTCCGTCTGCCATCTCAATTAGTCAAAAGCAAAAAGAGCTATCAAGCTGAAATTTTTATAGCGTGCTGAAGACGTAAAAAGTGGGGTCAAATTCTTAAATGAGCAACATAGGTCAATTGGGTCTTGGATCCATAGTACCCATCTTGTAAACTGTTAGAGATAGAACGAAAGATTAAAACTAAAAAATGTTCCTTATACAAAAATAAACAACTTTTGTGTCAAACATTTTTTTGTAAACATCACTGTTTACTCGTGAGAGCGCATATTATGTGTAAATTATAGTATTATATGGGTATATCATTTATATAAAACTTTTAAGTGTATATTCTTGTTAATGATTCAATTTTTGCATTTATAGCATCAATTATTTTTGTGTGTTTCCTGAGAAGCATCAGCCTAACCTAATAATATTACCTAGGAGTACTGCAAATTATCTTGTTCGCCATGAAACAGGAGCCAAACCGCTTGAAGGGGAAGTATTTCATAGGTCTATTCGGTGGTGTATACAAATTATCAGAATGCCAAATAATAGAATTCCAAAATTATGCTATGACAGACTAATTCAATTGAACTTATCAGAAAACAATAAGATGGAAAATAACTGGTATACGCAACTGGAAAATATTTTTCAGACAGCTGGGTCGTTGGAGCTGCTGCGCTCCCAAAACCCTAATATATTAGAGGAAGCAATACCACAGTTAATAAATTCATTTAAAAATAGATTATATGAAGATGACAAAAACAAAATAATAAACTATTCTTATAATAATATTTATAAAAATATAACAAACATAGAGCATGGGTACAACACCACACAGTACCTTTTATTTAAAATTGAAAAAAACTGGGGTATAGGCTCAACTAAGACTAGCAGGTTCCAAATTTATAATTCTTATCATTAATGGGATAAAATACATAATTGATACTGGAGTAAACTGTACAATATGCTCCTTGCAAGAAAAAGAAGACCTGAGGCATTTCATGATCACATGTCCGATATACAATTATATTCGAAATACTTAATTTGCGGACTACCAGATCGAGGGCGCGACGACATTAGACACATTATTGAGCATAGAATCAATTCAAAAGGTCAATAATATCTTTCTATACATCGCTAATGCCCTTAAATTGAGATCGTTTATTCTTAACGAATAGACTCTGCTGGAAGAGAATCGTCACTTTTTACTGCCAAATATCCTTCAATATTCCATTTGTTGTTATAGTTATACATTTTTATTATACCATGTATATATGAAATATACATAGTATATTAAGTTTAGTCCCAAGTTTGTAACGCTTAAAAATAATGATGCTAGGAAAATAATTTTGTCATGGGTGTTCATAGAATCACCTAATTAGTCCATTTCCGGTTGTCCGTCCGTCCGTCCGTCTGTGGACACGATAACTCAAAAACGAAAAAAGATATCGAGCTGAAATTTTTACAGCGTACTCAGGACGTAAAAAGTGAGGTCGAGTTCGTAAATGAGCATCATAGGTCAATTGGGCCTTGGGTCCGTAGGACGCATCTTGTAAACCGTTAGAGATAGAACAAAAGTTTAAGTGTAAAAAATGTTCCTTATCAAAAATTAAACAACTTTTGTTGGAAACATTTTTTCGTAAACATCACTGTTTACCCGTGAGGGCGCCAATTACGCGGTAATTTTATAATATGTACTATACTTGATTATCAGTTATGTGTCACATGTTTGTATGTGTAATGTGATAAAGAAATCAACACTGACTATGCATGGTATTTCAACAACTAACTCAGTCAATTGTTTGTTTTCACTTGTTTTTATCTTTTGTTAAATTTCTTTCTATTTTTTAATTTGTTGTTTTCTATTACTTTAAATATTTTATCTCTTGTTATATTTATAAATTCTCATTTAATCTATTGTTAATTTTGTGAAATAATTATAATTTGATTTGCTGTTGTCTTTTTTAACTTCCCGCTAAGAAAATAGGGAAGTTATTGTTTTCACCCCGTTTTGCCAAAATCGAGTTTTCATCAGATCTCGACGTTTTAAGGTGTCAGGAAGCTTCCCTGACTACTTCCGCGAGGGTGTCTGTATGGCTGTATGTATGTATGAGTGTGTGTGTGTGTGTGTGTGGATGTATGTAAACCTCTCATAACTTTTGAACGGCTTGTCCGATTTGATCGCGGTTGGTGCCATTCGAAAGGGCTTGACCAAACTTAGATTTTGAGGCTTATTGGGCCGATAAGATTAGACCGAACCGATAGATTTCGAAAAATCTCAAAAAAACTGCAAAAAAAAATTTTTTTTAAGTGGTTTTTTTTGAATAACTTTTAAACGGCTGTATCGATTAATTCCAAAAACTAATCAGCTCTCAACATCAAAAAACCACGTCGATCACCACCAGTCAGATCAAAATCGGTTGATTCGTTCGTGAGTTATCGTTGACGAAAGAAAACCCAAAAAAGCGTTTTTTCGGAATAACCTCAAAATTTTTTGTTCTATCAATTGAAACTTAAAGATTCTTCATGAAGCTTCAAAAACTGCGTCGAATGTCACCAACCGCGTGAAAATCAGTTTATTCATTCTAAAGTTATCGCGATTTGAAAATTTAAAAAATAGTGTTTTATCAAACGTCTATGAAATTTTTTAGCTAGAAGCTCAAAAGCATCGAACATCTTCATTTTTGAGCTCAAAGAACTACCGATCGATTTCAAAAACTAATCAGCTCTCAACGTGTAAAAACTACATCGATCGCCACCAAGTCGGTCGTAATCGGTTTGTTTGTTCGTATTATATCGTTGTCGAAAAAAAGCGATAAAAATATTATCTTATTCCCTCTATTTCCAATACTCCGTTCAAAAATTTTAGTATGATTGTAAAAATTTAATCAGATTTTAGTCTAAGATCACATCTAATTACAATAAAATGCGAGTGGATATAACATCATAATAGATAACATTTTTTACACGTTATGAGTCAATACTTAGCGGAAAGTTACAGGGATGATCTGCAGGGTCAAACGTTTTCCAAATTTTTTTTTTCTTTTCGTTATCGAATGTAAAATTTGTTAAAATATTCTATTTCTTGTTATAATTGTATAATATTTTTATCATAATATTGTTTATAAGTGACTAATTCTGTTGCTCATTAAATTTGGTTAACCGAACCTGTTATGGTAAAAACATTAGAATGAAACTATCTTTCAAATACTTTAGAAAATATTAATTCGTGTACCTAAACCTTTGTAAAAGATTATTTCTTAGAACAAATAAATATACTATACTATCCTGGTGGAAAAAATATTTAAAAAAAGAATAAGTCTTAATAAGTCTTAGGAAACTTTAAAAAAGTATTAAGAACTCTGAATAACTCTGAATTAGACTAGTCCGAAAATGTTGAGAAATTCAAAGTCCCTAAGACTTTTTCAGAATTTCTTATTCTTTCTTCAAATAATTTTTCCACCAGGGTATACTATACTATACTATATCATTTATATGTGTGTGACATGTATGTATGTGTAATATGACAGTGTAATCAACACTGTCTATACATGGTATTTCAACAATTTACTCAGTCAATTGTTTGTTTTTACTCGTTTTTCTTTATTTTCAATTTTGAAAGACATTTTGACACTGGAAATGTTCAATTAAAAACATTAGGAAACACGGAAATTGAATAAATATAATTGAATACATCTAGTGAAGTTATGTTTTTAAGTATACAAATAAATTTTGCAATTTATCAAATCATTAAATCGATCATTAAATCATTACTCATTAAATCGATCTTCCCCATCAATATTCGATCTATTTTCATGTCTTGATGCCTACATTTTTATGGGTGCAATGAATGATTGTTATTTGTTAGGTAATTTTCAAAAGTAGCAGATTACGCAGTGAATCATGGGCGTCGCCAAAGGCCAGGTTCAAAGTCTCACTCACTCGCTTTAAAAAATGTCTCATTTTTAAACACTAACATCTTCACGTTTTTTAATCTTATATTTTGACTCGAATGATTTGTCAAAATATTAATTAACTAACTCGACTCGTGCAGCAGGTTAGAGAAATAATATATAAGTGATAATTTACTTTTTTATATGCAATTTTATATGAAATTCAAATTACATAATGAATAAAATTAAATCTTATTAGTGGGACGAATCAAACCTCTATATCTGGGATACGTTCTTACGATTTTATCATCATTGTTACCTCTATAACAAAGACAGCCAATTAATTTTATTCCTTAACCTCTGTAACGCAGAACTAAGACAACATCGTTTTGTTTGTTTACTTACTTATGATAATTCTACCCGCAAATTCGACACTTAACTAATTTTGAGCGTTAATGACCTTCAGTTTTAGTTATCAATATGTGAAAAACTGAAGTTATATCCGTTTATAAAAGTGGGAAGACATGTGATGAAGTCTGTGTCGAATTTAATGCGCCAAAATCTACTCTTTGAAGAATAATCCAGAATAAGGATAAAATTCAATCACAATGTTCTGAAGAACAAGGAAAACTAAAACGTGTACGATTGTCCGAATATCCTGAAATTGAACAGTGCTTGCTAACATGGGTCAAGCAACTTCGTAACAAAAATATTCCGGGAAGTGAAGCAAGCGATGATTAAAATAAAGGCACAATTAATTTTTAATTTGATATACCTTATTTTATTTGATAATCGCACTTCTATAACTGAACAACTTGTATTCTGATCTCTATCAGTGGAACCCTCTGGAAATGAGACAGATATTTATTTATACCTGGATATCCGAGACTCTGGATAAGTGGAATACCTCTATAAGTGAGAAAAATTTGCATGTCCCTTAATGTCTCATTTAGTCAGGTTTTACTGTATATAATTGTAATCTTCCTCAAAAGATTATCAGGCTTGTTTTATCCAAATTCTAAAGAATCATCAAACAGCAATTAAGCACAATTTACCATCTCTAAATCTGTCAAATGAAGGTACATGTTTAAGAAAAGCGCAAAAATTATTTTTGACTTGTATCTTTTCATGGTATATGTATAAGGTGATCGGAGTGTGCCCCCCTAAGTCCCTGCGCCCAGGTACCATGAATATCTAAACCCTCTGGTAAGATGGCCTGGCCTGATCCAACTCGAATTTGGATTTTAGATTTGAGAATTTTTTTTATATCGTTCAAAATTTTATTTTTTCCGAAGCTAAATACCTCAAACACAAATCAAACACCGGTCTACGGCCCTGATTCATTATAAAACCACTTACATTAATATTTTAAACGTGTTTATAACATAAAAATAAAAAAAATAGCCAAGTGAAATCATTCATATATACATTTTTTGGCTAATCATTTCATAAATGTTTAATCTTATATCATACGACAAATATTTAACACACTTCTATTGCCTGATTAATAAATCAATTATTTATACACAGAATGTCCCTCCCCCTCCTTTCTCCACCTTAAATATAAAACCATCATCTTATTTTGGAGTATGAGATCAGTAACGATCATTTACTAAATTTTTTTGCACTTGAGTATGAATGCAAGAAGGTACCAGAGCTCCATTACTAGGATCAATTGCTCCCTCATTAAACACTCATTATCAGGTTCTTTTTATTGAAATTGAAATTTTTGCCTTTTCCCGATTTTGAAAACGAGAAATATCTTCATGAAATTGCAGAAAACCTTAAAAATCGCGAAAAATATCATATTTAGATACGAAAAATGAAGAAAGACAGTTGGGATGTTGACACTCCTCAAAAAGCGTTTTTCGACACTAACTTAACCTACATACAATGTTTCATCTCTCTAGTTCAATTTGGAGGAGGTAAATCCAGAAAATCTTAAAGCAACTGAAAAACACGATATTTCTACATAAACAAGAGAGAACGGCGAACCCTTGAAATATGTCTCCAAAGGATCCAAAGGATTCACTTCATTTGATACTCCAAAAAGGATTAAATTCATTGAAACTAACTCAATTTCACATAAACTCGCATAAAAATTGCCACTCAATTTGAAAAAACTGTAGAGATGTGCAGAACCATAAAGACGAGGCTAAAAGCGGTTTTTTCCTTGGAAAATACCCATTATTGAAATTTATTCCCGCTTTCATGGCGTTGATCCACCTATTAGACAATACTGTATACCGAATTTTAGGTCATTTGAATCGAAAGGGGGGGTGCTTCTGGATATGCCGACATGTAACTCCAAATCCTCATAAATCATAAAACAAATTATTCACGTAACCTCATCTTTTCCTGTTGACCTTCTATGTAGTTCATTAATCTATATTTTCTGTAATGTGGCTAAGAAAGTAAATCATCTTCACGATAATAACAAGCCCTAAATTGTTTTTGCTTATACTAGACCTCTATATATGTGGGAAAGCTGTATATTATTTTCCGATTGAAGAAAATTTTTAAATTAATAAATAATCGCTAATAAAAATTGGCGCATTTTTATGGATTATAATTGATATCTTTTTTACAGGCCCGTGCCTAGGAATTATCCGAGGGAGGGGTTCAAACTTTTGTTCCCCATGTTGGGTCATAAAGTAAATAAAAACAAGAAATTCTTTGTTCGAGTTAATTAAGTTAAAATGTAATATTCATCCACTATTTTTCAATAAGTTAATTCTGCAAAAAACTTTTCCAAAACTCTGTGTACATCGGCCTCTACACCTCGATGTATATTGAGCGAGGACTAAACCGTTTAGTCGATCTTCAGACATTGTCGATTTTATGTATGTTTTGAGACGACGTGAGGTTAAAAAGGAGCGGTCATTTGTCTTACTGCCTGAACGAGAAGTATTTGGTAGACATTTGGAAGTGCATATTTATTGCAATCGAGGACTTCGAGTGAATTTGTGGCACCCCGTCCGGCAATGCGTTTTCGCTAAAGTTGAACTTCGTCGATACAGATTATACAAGCTTTTAATAAAATCTTGCAATGATTCAAAATTGGATCTCTAATCTTCAACTGAATCAGTCTGTATATTCGAGCGTTGAGTCTGTTATGACGCGAACCTTGGCTTCCGCAATTAAAATTCGATGGTTTGGAAGGTTTTCCTGAACTCTTCTCCAACTTTTCCTCTTCTTTCAATCAAAGTATGTTTCGCAGTATCAGCCAGTTCAATAACCTCGCCAAAATCTAGGTTTTCTGTTTGAAGTATTCGACTCAAGGAAAAAGTCAAAGAATATACCGAGCTCAAAATGTGCATGGATATCTGACGGGTCTGCTTTTTCAAATAAACTACATACATAATCTACTTATATTGTATGTGTGTAATTGATATTTGAAAAAAAAATCAATTATATTTCATAAAAATGAGAAAATTTTGTGTATAGCGGTTTTATGATTTAAAAATTATTAAATTAAAAAACTTACTTTTACTAGAAACTAGAAACTAGAAGAGATTAGAAACATTTTATCCATTTGGTAGTAGGCAAAAAATGGCGAACAATCTTACTCACATATATAGAGCCCTACTTAAGGTAGTATGGGTCAAATATAAAAATAAACTTAGAACAGTTAGTCTTTTATTATATTAAAGATAAGCATCTAAATAATATTTTATTGAAGTTTGAGGATGCCTTATCGATCGACTTTTTTAATGAAATATTGAAAATTAAAAATCGTAGTTTTTACATTGACTCAATAGGATCCCGTGCATTATTCTTCAGACCAAAATTCTCATATTTCCAAAAAATTGTGTTCCCATGGTAAGGCTCCAAAAAAAGCTTAAAGTTTGACAAATTTATATATATAAAAAAAATACATCCCTGGTGAAAAAAATATTTGAAAAAAGAATAAGTCTTAATAAGTCTTAGGAAACTCTGAAAAAGTCTTAGAAACTTTAAAAAAGTATTAAGAACTCTGAATAACTCTGAGTTAGACTAGTCCGAAAACGTTGAGAAATCCAAAGTTCCTAAGACTTTTTCAGAATTTCTTATTCTTTCTTCAAATATTTTTTCCACCAGGGATGTTATCGATCATTATCAAAAAATATTAACGATTAATCATAATTTACAATGTAATTTCCGTATGTTTCATTATGAGTACGATAACTTTAAAAATCATTAATAGTTTTTATAAAATAGAAAAGCGACTCCGAAAATTTTAAAGAACCATAAATCGGCTCTTTAAACCGTTGAAACGATGCCGAATAGGAATTATTGTAATTACAATAACAAATCAAACGAATGGTCAAATACTATTTATTTTTTTGTAATAGAATTTTATGTATTATTAATTGTTATAATATCAGTTTAATTATTATGATAAATTATGGTAATGTGTGTATTAAATTTTGTACGCTCTTTAAACTTTTGAAAAAAAAGATGGTCTGTTTACGACCCATACTACCTTAAGCAGTATTTAAGTAACATGTTAGATTGTAGAAAACAGAGGTGGTTACACTTGATGTTACACCCTGTATTTTTACAAACATACATACATAACTTATCGATGAATCATTTGGAAATAATTTAAAATTAGACAAATTATTATTAAAATGTGCTTGGATGATGCTATGAGGTTGTGACTGTGATGAGCCAACTCCAACTATTTTAAAATAGTATGCCATGTGAATGCGTTTAACTTCACTTCATAGTTCATGCTTCATTTCACTATCGATTTTTAAATATAGTCAAGTGGAAAGATTTACGATGTTTATTTACTATTAGGATTGCGTATGTGATTTGTGACATTAAAAAATTTGCAGACAATTTGTTTACCATCAGCAATCAAATTAAAACATGTTCGGATGCCAACCACGGCCCGATCCAGAGAGGGGGAGGCGAGCCAGGCAACCACTCGGAGCGGCTACAGTGTGGGACTCAATAACCGGGACTCAATAAGACCAGGACTATTCGAATAAATCCAATAAAAGTGGTGCATTTTTCTATAAAGACCATTTTAGTTCAAATTGAATGAACAAATCGCACAAAAAGCTAGATTTTTTTTGCCATCAATTACTGTTTAAAGTATTCGGTCTACAAAAAAATGTTTCAAACACAAAAAGTTTGCGTAATTATAAAAAACAACTTTCTAATTTAAAGCGTTCGTCTGATGTTTGTCAGTAATGAATCAGAGTGAGATTTTAATTTCACCTCAAAACTTAAATCGAATTCGCTGCCTGCGTAAGATGTGCTCCTTTGAAACTAATATTTTTCGTTTGACGAATTTTTGCTCTATTACATTTATTTTTCAAGCATTCCCGTTATGTTATGTAAAGGGCGGCAAATATTATTTTTTCAAATATTAAGGCAAAATAGCTAGATCGGACCCTGATGACAACAATTGTTTTTAGTCCCATGGCGGTAAATATATGGTTATGGTATGATAAATTTCAGAAATTAAAATTCAATATGTTTTGTTTTTAATATTAACAAGTGAAAACAAACAATTGACTGAGTTAATTGTTGAAATACCATGCATAGTCAGTGTTGATTTCTTTATCACATAACACATACAAACATGTGACACATACATAACTAATAAAGTATAATACATATGTAAATGACTTTATAGGTTTCTGCATTACCGACCGACAATTAGTGTATAGTTTGTACACATATTATAAAATTTCCGCCTAATTGGCGCCCTCACGGGTAAACAGTTATGTTTACGAAAAAATGTTTTAAACAAAAGTGTTTTAATTTTTGATAAGGAACATTTTTTACATTTAAACTTTTGTTCTATCTCTAACGGTTTATAAGATGGGTCCTACGGACCCAAGACCCAATTGACCTACGATGCTCATTTACGAACTTGACCTCACTTTTTACGTCCTGAGTACACTGTAAAAATTTCAGCTCGATATATTTTTTCGTTTTTGAGTTATCGTGTCCACAGACGGACGGACGGACGGACGGACAACCGGAAATGGACTAATTAGGTGATTCTATGAACACCTATGACAAAATTTTTTTCCTAGCATCATTATTTTTAAGCGTTACAAACTTGGGACTAAACTTAATATACTATGTATATTTCATATATGCATGGTATAAAAATAGTTTTCATTCCAAAAAAATTCAAGTTTATAGTGTTTATAAAAAAATAATTAATCGATAAATATTTTTTTTAGTTTTTTAACCATTTATTTCTAATAGCATGTAAAATCCAATTTGGTAACATACAAGTAAATTTTCTATTTAAAAAAAAGGTGTAGATACACTTGCCTAGGGCCCGATCTAGCTATTTAGTCGCTCCGGACAAAAATAATATTTGCCGCCCTTTACCCTCATACCATATAATAGGTTGGCTGATAAGTCCCCGGTCTGACACATATATGGCGTCGCTAGTATTAAATGCATATTATTTTTATATAGTACCAACCTTCAAATGATTCGTGTCAAAATTTGACGTCTGTAAGTCAATTAGTTTGTGAGATAGAGCGTCTTTTGTGAAGCAACTTGTGTTATTGTGAAAAAAATGGAAAAAAAGGAATTTCGTGTTTTGATAAAATACTGTTTTCTGAAGGGAAAAAATACAGTGGAAGCAAAAACTTGGCTTGATAATGAGTTTCCGGACTCTGTATTTTTTCCCTTCAGAAAACAGTATTTTATCAAAACACGAAATTCCATTTTTTCCATTTTTTTCACAATAACACAAGTTGCTTCACAAAAGACGCTCTATCTCACAAACTAATTGACTTACAGACGTCAAATTTTGACACGAATCATTTGAAGGTTGGTACTATATAAAAATAATATGCATTTAATACTAGCGACGCCATATATGTGTCAGACCGGGGACTTATCAGCCAACCTGTTATAGGATTTAAGTTGATATATGCTTGAAACTCGATAAATGAATTTAATCGAGGAAAATGATTTATTAAAGCCCCCCAATTTATTTAGTAATTTTTGTTGACCCTGGGTCCCATCTAGTTTGGACAGCCCTGCTTTAAACGAAAAATTGTAAGTTGAAATTGTAAAAACTGTGTGTTGTTCAGGTTCAATTAAAATGGGTTCAGGTTCAAACATTAGATGAACTCTTTAAATTAGAAAGTTATTCTTTTAAATAGATACGCAAACATTTTTTTGTAAATCGAATAGTTTCGACAGTAATTGATAACAAAAATCTAGCTTTTTGTGCGTTTGTTCATTCGATTTTCACAAAAATGGTCTTTATATAAAAACAAACCACTTTGATTAAATTTATTGGAAATTTTTTTTCGAAGAGCAGTGATGGATTTAGGCCTAGGCCCGTGAGGCCCGGGCCTAGGGCGGCAGAATTTGAAGGGCGGCAAAATTTATGAAATGCCAAAATTTTAGAGTCACAAAGAAGTAAAGACAATCAATTATAAAAATTGGTTCAGAATAGTTTTTATAAAAAATTTTTGATTGAAAATATTATAATTCAAAATTTTCAAAAAGATGTTAATTTTTTAATCGATCAATGATATTCTTTATCGAGTAATGTTCTTTACTTTCTGTTCCTTTAGTGAGATTAATCTCACGTGTATGAAGCATTTTGAAATTATTTAATCCAAATGACTTCTCAATACCGAAGATTTGTATGTCCCTGATTAAAAAAAAAAAGTTTGGAGACAAAGAAAAAAGTATTGAAAAGTATTGGTTTTCTAGTCAATCTAATACTTTTTAATACTTTTTTCTTTGTCTCAATATTTTCTTTTATTCAGGGGTATTGAATATCGTTGTAATTTTCATTTAAAAGTGCCAGAACATTTTTTGTTTATAAATATAAATTTTTTTGATAATTTATCTGAAATAGACACGAATGAATTAAAAAAACTTGCCAATAAACTAATCATTAAGTATCCTGATGATTTGGAAGAGACTTTAGGCAATGAATGCATTCATTTACATTGTCAACTCAAAGATTGCTTGGCAAATATGGAAGATGTACGCTCTGCACAAAAAATATGCAATGCATTGCATTCACGGAATCTTCGAGATGTTTATCCGAATGTGGGCATTGCTCTTCGTATTTTTTTGAGTATTCCGGCTACAAATTGTTCAGGAGAAAGTATTTTTCTACTCTTAAAAGGGTAAAAACCTATTTACGCGCAAACATGGGCCAAGATAGACTTAATGCACTTGCATTACTGTCTACTGAAGTCCAACTAGTCCAAGAAATTAATTACGACGACATAATTGACGTTTTTGCACGGACCAAAGCCAGGAAAAAGAAATTTTCGAATTGATTAATATTAAAAGAAATATGATTTATTTATCTTTCTAAAGTTTATATATATATTTATCTGTCTTGTTTATCAGTAATATTTAAAAAATTATATTTCAATAAATTAAGTTACTTTAAAAAAAAAAAACTGGATCACAATTAATGAAATTCATTCTATCAAAAAGGGCGTCGCATCGAACGGGGCCTAGGGCGGCAGCAAACCTAAATCCGTCACTGTCGAAGAGTGTCTAGATTTCGCAAAAACAATTGTATGAAATAACAATTTTGATACGAAAATATAATTTTGGGTAAAACTATTCAGTCCGTTTTTGCCTAAACTGTACGGTTGCAGAAAAATGTTATTTCTAAAACTATTTTCTAATTTAAAGTATTCATCTATCGATTACCAGTTATGGGGTAGAGTGAGCTTGAAAATCTAAGGCCACGTTTAATGTCTTCGTAAGATGTGCGCCTACACATCTAACATTTTTCGCTTGAAGCATTTTTATGGATAAAAGTTATATAATCTTTAAAAATAACTTTTATCGTCTTTTTTATGTTGACATATGGTAAATTTAAAAAAGACACCCCGCATAGATTCCAATTAGTTTCCAATGTTGTTTTTTCAGTGTTTTACCTTATTTATAAATTATAATGAATTTTTCCACACACTCCAGTTTTCGGAATAGCGCTAGTTTTATTGAGTCCCGATTATCAAGATAACTTTATATCATATTTTAAGAATTTGCCGCTCCGGTTGCCCGACATGTCCCTGTCTGGATCGGATATTGTACACTCGTGAGAGTTTATTCTTCTTCGAAAATAAAAAATATAATTATTTATGAATAATGTAAACAAATAATACATAGTCATGATTCACTCACTATAGTTAATTGTATTTTCGATCATATAAGCTTATTTATTGTGTTCATAGATGGCTCTTAATCTGTCATCTATCAATCATTTTGAGTGACTTCTGGACCATAGTGAGAGAGGTAGAAAGAAATTGTATGCGTGTGAAACGAAGGCAGCTATATTCGCCTACTTTATCTGTGTCTCTCTACTGCGATCATCCGTTTGGCGTCGGTTTTGCAGCTCTATGGTATTATCTCTAGGATAGTGAGTGACATTCCATTAGTCGACTAATTTCATGATGTTAAAAATTATTAACTATCTTCGATATGTAGTTTTCGAGTTACCCTGTGCGCGCGGATTTTTTCATAACGCATTTAAAGTTTAATTTAAAATTTTTAATTTTTTTTTGTATTTCGTTCCCGTGCAAAATTTTCGTTACAACCTTCCAATTGTTTGCATTTTTTTGGAGGTTTGTGAAATAAAATGGCATATTAAGCGAAAACCAGGAGTGGAAACCTTAATATACCTTATTATACTTACCGTATTAGAACACTTACTGTATTTGAACACTTACGGTAAAGTTTTCCCAAGAAAATAACAAACTTACGTAAACATCTTTTTAAATTTATTCTGTACTTTACTGATTAATACTTACTTTAAATTCCCGAATTTCAATCGCTTTAATAGTAAAAGATCGTTCTAAATTATTTGCAAGCCTGTTGTTTTCATCTCAAAATTAACAACATAAATCTGGGGCTCTATAAATAAATATGTAGGTAAGATCGTTCGCCATTTTGATGCTCCTAACAAATGGACAAAGTGATTTACAGTGGAACCTGGTTAAGTGAAACATCAAGGGAAATGCAAATTTGTCTCATTTATAGAGGTATTCCACTTACCCAGTGTCTCAGATATTCAGGTTTAAATAAATATCTGTCTCATTTACAGAGGGTTCCATTAATAGAGGTCAGAATACAGGTTATTTCAGTGATGGAGTTGTGATTATTAAATAAAATAACGTATTATCCATATCATTGCTGCTATAAAAATTATGAATACCGAGCCTTCGCGCGAAATCTTGCGCCTTTTCTTTAACCATCGGTTCACTTGGAAAGTTTTTGTTTCGAAGTTGCTTGACCCATGTTAGCAAACACTGTTCAAGTTCAGGATATTTTGATAAAAGTACACGTTTTAGTTTTCCTTGTCCTTCAGAACATTGTGATTGAATTTTATTTTTATTCTGAATTATTCTACAGAGTAGATTTTGGCGCATTAAATTCGACACAGACTTCATCGCGTGTCTTCCCACTATCATTCACAGATGTTAACTTCAGTTTTTCACGTACTCATAAAGATTTGTGAGAGACAAACAAAACGATGTTATCTGAATTCTCAGTTACAGAGGTAAATACATATAAAATTCACTCGCTGTCTCATTTATAGAAGTAAATATGGCGATTAAATCCAAAAAACGAATACCAGATATATAGGTTTTTTTCGTCACACTAATAGAGGTGATTCAGTGACAAAGTGTTGGGACCTCAGCATGAGTTCCATTTATGGAGTTTTTCACTTCTCCAGGTCACACTTAATCGCTAGAGATCGAAAATTGACGCATTGTTATGGAATATAAATCATATTTTTTCAAATATCAATTACAAGCATACAATACATTTGGATGTAATTAGTGTTTGAATTAAAACTCAATTATATTACATAAAATGAATCAATGTTCGTGTAGCGATGATATCAATTATAAATTATTAATTAAAAAAAAACTTACCTTTACTTAAAAAAAGTATGTAAGATCATTTGTCCATTTGACATTAGCATCAAAATGGCGAAGATCTTACTCGAATATATAGAACCCTAAATAAATCTATAAAAATAAACATCGTTGTCCACATGTCAGTAAAATAGGTAGATTCAAATAAAGCGCCCAAATTTAAATTATATTAATTTATAATGATATGATCACTGTAAAAAAGTATCCACAAAAATACTAGACATAAAAACTCGGTATAAATATATATATATATATATATAATATATTTTTTTTAATTTAAAGAACTGTACCAATTCAAAAAAAATTCAGTTCTATTTCACAAAAAATAAATTGTTCCACGCAGTGGTAATATTTTTCTTATTCTATTTTCCAAAAAAAAAAGTTTATCTAGAAATTTCGTAGCAATTTTAAGATAATTATTGAGTAGCGAAAGATCCAACCTTATTTCGCTTTTGTTTTGAAAAAATTTTGTTTGATACGTTTTCTGGTTAGTGCTACGAAAGTAATTTCTAGATAAACTTTTCTTTACCGTATTCAGTTTGCTTTTTACAAATTATTTTTTTTCTCAAGGAATAATTTGTAATATAAACAAACTGCAAAATTTCAACCCTTAGCATTCTTATTAGAAATTTTTAATATTGTTTATGAAATTTTTTTAAACGGCAAGAAATAATCGGAAATGGGCGTTGTTTCATTACTAAATTTTAACGATCTGTTAATTACGTCATACAAGTGACTTCTTCCATGCAAGCCACATATTGTCATATAAGTCTTATCTTTTCTTTCCACTGTTATGACGTCACATCCAAAAATTTAAATTTTGAATTATTAGAATTAGTAATTTTTTTAAGGCAGTTACAAACATTATTCAAGTTGCGAGCGAAATTGGTCCCTTCCCCCTTTTTAAATTGTATGGTCCCATTTTTGTTCAAAAGTGTATACAGATTTTCATCGTCAATTTACATATTTTTCGGAAAAGGTTCACATACAATATTTATTAAGGCACTTCTGATTTTCCAAATTAAATGTGGTTAAGATCATTTAATTCAGAAAAGTTACTATATTTTGACGTTAAAAAATAGATTTTTAGATAGCCGAAATTGGTTTCATTTCAAAAACCACAAAAAGAAGTGGTTTTTATTTTCAATGTGATATCATAAGACGTGATTTTTCCTCAATTCTCTCCTCTATCCCTTTAAAGATAATAACGTAATTCACAGATTGTCTGAATTTAAAGATGATTTATTTAAAAATGCTAAGGATTTTTTATCCATATTCGCTGTAAAATGTGCCACATCCATTTAAAAAAACACAAATGTATTCCAGAATTAGCAAAACTTTGGTAATTCTTTCAGAAATTAGCAAAACCTTGGTAATTATACCCACATAAATAATTCGAAAAAAAATCTAATATACAAATAATTAACAAATATTAAAACTTAAGGCTTGTCTGTACACATTTCGTGGAATTGTTTTTTAAAAATGATAAAAAAAACCTAAATCCAAATTCCAGATTCCTCTCTACTACTTGAAACAAAACACTAATGGCACAAAACATACTTTTCACTCGACAGATCCAAAAAAATAAAAAATATTAAACAAAAATAATAAATTATTAAAGTAACCCTCTTCAACGATTTTTTTTCATCAAAATTTTTATGCTCGAAAAATACAAAATTTTTTATTTTTCCCAAAAAATTATAATTATTTTGATTGACTAGGTTGTGTAAATTTTCAGCTAAAAAAAATATGAATTTCAATAATTTTAAAAACTATTTATTTCTAAACTATTTTGGTTCAGTTCTAAATAATTAATTGGTTAACAGATATCGAAAATAAAAAAGTTTATCCAAATTATTTTAAACAATTTTAAGATAGGTACTCAGTAATGTATTTTACTTCGAAAGATGAGATCTCACTGCGCTGCACAACTTAGCCCTACCGAATGCGCCAATTAAAAAATGTTTTTTTTTTTTAAACTTTATTTTATGTTCTCACTTCGTTTGAAGTAAAAATCAATATCTATTTTAAGATCAAAATACTTTTGAACACTTTTTTAAAATAATTTCCAGATAAACTTTTCTTTTCCTTATTCAATTCACTTTTTACAAATTATTTTTAAAGCAATTTTCATACCAAAATTGTAACAGAATCCTTCAAAACATTTGAAAACAATCATTAAATACCGGTAAGTTCTTCTATATTTTCTTTTAACCAATTAATTATTTATGTTTTGTGGAAATCGTTAAACAAAGTTAATTTTCACCAACATATTAAGACCTAACTCTCACCAAACATTGTGTGTTTGCGTAAAACATATTCCACGATTTTAGAAAAAAGGGGGCGCTATTTTCTTTTATTTTTAATCTAACCACACAAATATCTACGTTTTCGAACAAAAAAAAAAAACATCTCACAATAGCAGCAATTTATAATATACAAAAAATTCTTAAGTGAATACACATATGACGTAACTTGATTATTTCTCGACATTTTTTTTTTTAAATAATACTTGAATTTCTTCAAAAGCTGCCCCAAATATTGCAGGTCAGCTGCAAAGATCTCGAATTTTGAGTTATAATCATGTAATTGATAATTTTTTTAATAATTTATATACAATTGAGAAATAACCTTGGGGGGGGGGGGGGTTAAAATATACATAAATAAATAGTTTATAAGTTGATATTAAAAAATTAAAAAGATCAGAGCGCCAAAATAACAATAAACAAACTAAGTAGTCGACTAGTAACTGGTCCTTCGAGCCGGTTTTATATGTATTAAAATCATTCCAATCACTTTTAACCATATTTTTATATACAATTTTTTACTAGTTAAAGGCGTATAACTCAAATTATCGAAATATCAGGTTACGTCATAGTTTTTAGCCCGTACAGAGAATATTTTAAATAATATGTGTGGGGGGAGACGGGGTGTATGGTAGATAAAAAGGGAAAATATATAAATAAACTAAAAAGAGCTCGAAAAATTAATTTCTTGATATGTGTGTTCCTAAAGACACTGAACTCTAAATTAGCGTAAATTAGCGCAAAACTATAAAATAAAGTTTTTCTTGTAGACTCTTGGTGCTTTTTCTTATATAATTCAATTTTACCTTTAGGCAAATGTTTTTATTAATCACAATTTCCCTACTGAAAATTTGTGTTTCTCAACATAAAAATAATAATAAATCTTTGTAAACAAATAGTTTTTCCGATTTATACCGCAAAATTATACTCGTAAAAAAGGAATGTTAACAACTTGTTCCTTGAAAAAACATTTTCAAATTTAATAAAATTAATCCCGTAGTAAACTGTTTAAAAAAAATGGTTATTTCCATTTTTTTTTACAAAATAAAGTCCGTTACGTAAAATTTTTTTTTCGAAATTAATTTATAAATAACAATTTTCATTAAAAATTAAATCTTAGCAATTTGTGCAGTTCGTCAACTTTTCATCATACATTGAAAGCTTGCATTTTAATCGATATACGTAAAGTGAAAACTTTGAATGTATATTGTCTAAATGTATCGGTTTAATGAAAATCGTTATTTATTTTGAAAAATCGTAAGAAATGTGAATGAAAGCCAAATAAAACTTCGTTAGGGCGGTATAGAAAGGTATAAAATATTCCATTTTCTTTTAGCTACACAGGTATATATTTACAAAATCAGAAATATATTTTGAAAGAAAAAAAAAACCCTATATTTTGATACATAAAAACTAAAAAAAAAAAAAAGAAAATTTTTAAAAAGAAATATTCTTATGTACTATAAGTAGGTAATTCGTCTTTCCAACGATTGTGAAAATTTTGATTTGTGTCTGGATCCGTATATAAACTTTGCTCTAATTCAAGTAGTTGACCCATAAAATTCAAATTTGGTGAAATTATGGGTCTAACAGTCTTAACAAACTTGTATGCTTCAATCATTGACAGCTGTTTATGTTTCATGATGTATGCAATCGCAATTGTGGCACTGCGCGATACTCCCGCTTGACAATGTATTAAGACACTTGCGCCTCGTTTTCGTGCGTCTTCTGCAAAACAAAAAGAAAAAAAATGTTATTTTTGTCGGATTACTCATTTTTTTTAATATAAGTTAATTTTTTACATTGTTAAGGATGTACGAGCACCAAGACAATTTTAAATAAAAAGATTGATTTTTTTAAATAAGCAGTTGGACTAAGTCTAAATCAATTCTGAATATCAATCCTAAATCTAAAATTACCTTAGTGTTCGTACTACCTTAAATTTCTACTTAAGGGCAAATGAAAGGGAATAGTCAAACTATCTATCTTGGTTCACTGAGACATGAACTGTGAAAATACAAATAATATTCTACCCAAAAACTACTAGTGCAAATACGTTCAATACTACTCCAGACATCTTCTTAGAGTGAAATCTGTAGAGGAAATTTTCGAAAAGGTAAGTTTACAGAGGAAATTTTCGAAAAGGTGGAGTTACTAAACTTCCATACTAATTAATTAAAATTCTTAATTACTTTCATGGCATTGGATGTCCTAACTAAAAAGCCGGTACTGTTCTAAACTTCTAATAATATGCTCATTGATAAAAACGGATGATTAGACGATTTCATTCAAAAATTTTGTTATCAATATTGAGAAATATTGACCTGTGACCTAATTCTAAAATAAATAAATTTAACTAAATGTAAAACCGATTTCCTTGTAAGAGACTTTACAATAAAACTATTGAAATTTTTCTAATTTTCTTTCATCATTTCCAAGGCTACTTTATTTTAATTATTTGTACTTACGAGTTACGCGTACAAAATAATCTGTGCAATTAAGTTTGCTCAATTGGAGAATTTCGAAATTGAAGGCAATTTTTCTATTTAAACAAAAATTACTTTATAAGGTCGGCCGAATTAAAGAAATTGAAAAAATTAGGCAAGTTTGAACGAAATCTAATGTTAAATTCTATACAAAGAGGGCATAGTTAAAGCTTTTGTACATACCTATAAAATCGAAAGCTTCTTCGAAGTACTGTTTCAGGTTTTGATGACCAGAATCTGTGGCAGGTATCTGTTTATAGGTAATACCCCGGGTTTCGTGATATCCTGGTAATTGTGAGGTGACATTTAATACACAAGTTGTTCCAAGCTTCTGTAGGCACTCCAAATCGGCCGCATCTTTACCATTTCCCAAATATAAAAATGGTAGGACACGGGATGCCGGATGTGAATGAATATCCTCAGTACTGGAATTTTGACTTAAATCCCCGCGAGGTGATTCGCTTTCTGGCGTAGATGTTCGGGAACTCGGCGACAGTAATGGACTGTCACAGTAATCATGGTTTCCTGGAAACAAGAGAAAAAATATTACAATTGTGCCACGCGTATCCAGTAGGGAGTAAATCAGGAATTTTTGAATCATTGCATTTCGCAAATATTGCTTGTATCCAATTTTTTTAATTTAAGGGTATTTTTTTAATTTTATATGAATCATTTTTCTCTGTAATAAAAATTTTTTTATTTTTTTTGTTATTAATTTTTTTTTATTTTTCTTGGACTTAAAATGAATCTTTTATCCACATGTGGACAAACACTGGAAATTTTTCTTTTGATTTATAAAACTTTTTAATTGGTAAATAAATAAAAAAATGAATCATGGTTTTTTCTGCGCTTGCATGACAAAAAAATTTCACAAAAAACGTTAAAGTATCAAATTTCATTGGAATTGCTTCAATCATCTCTCAATTATAAAGTTTTTTTATTAAAAAATAACAATAGGCCTGCAGTGCCCATGGTTTTGTATAGCCAGAGGCTGTTTGATGATCCATAAGGCAAAGTAGGCACGTGTCCACAGGCGCGAGGGTACAAAGAAGCGCGCGCATGGAAGTTTTAATCAAACATAAAATTAATTGTGTAAGCATGTAAAAAATTTCAGTCTGTTGATATTGACATTTGCACATTTATTTAGATGTATGCCAGTCTAATTCATTTAACTTCTGCAGCAAGAGAAAATTTTAATAAAAATGAACAGCAAGCCTTGGAACTCTCAATATTCAGAGAATATGAAAAGGGCACAAATTGAAAGAGGATACGAGAAAGAAAGCTCACAGCAGAAGAATCTGCCGAAGTTTCCTTCTTTGGTCGGGAAACAGTCAGAGTGACAGCATATCTAGTAATTAAAGACAGGCTTGTGGCAGAATTTTAAAAGAGACGAGAATTGTACAGCTTTTTTTTTACAGTAAAGTTTCATTTTTAAGCAATTTAATTAATTGATTAACTAGCTAAACCCATGAGGAAACTCACTCCCGTAGTTGCCGCAATCCATGGCTACCCTGTACCCGTGGCTAAAAACAACAAACAATAAATTTCGTAGAAAAGTGCTGAAAAAAGTTAAATATTCTTAAATTAATATTAGGAGAACATGTATTAAAAATATTAATTATATGTTTGCCTAATAAACTTATTTAAATTTATGATATTTTTTCGTTCAAATAATTTGTCTAGCGTGTTTTTTCCTAAACGGTACATTTTTGACCGTGCGGATATTTTTCGTAAACCCTAGACATAATAAGCTTGAAAATGAGGGGTGAATCATGAAATTTGATAAAGCGATAAGAAAGATAAGGGTTGGACAGAAAAAAACTTGCTAGAGTAATAATTTATATGATTTACGTTCTTATTTAACAACGATAGCTGTAGACGGAGAACTGCTCCGAACAACCAACGCGATTTTAGCCTGTAAACTCTAAGAAATAAGAAGAACTAAAAAAAACGTTTTTATTACAGGGGGTGGGGGTTTGCGCTAATTTTTAAACTGTCTACGAGTGATAAATTTCTTAACCCGCCCCTGTTTAGTTAAAAAAATTATAGTTTTGAGAAATTGTATTCCAAAAAGGCATTCTAAAATTTACCCACCTACGGCTTCAATAAACATAAAAATCAGTAATGATTCTTTAAAGTATTACGAGTATGACAGATTCAAAATAATTTTAGCTGTGAAATCCCGTTGCAGAAGTTGGTCGTTTAGATCGCGACATAATCAGCTGCGAGATAAAGTTCGCGATTTCGATGGTCAAGCATGTAGCACTCACTGTCCTCTCAGCTATTTTTTACGATTTTATAAAAGTCTCTCGACATAATATAATAAAAATAGCACCTCTTGTTTTGATTTCGAGAAATTAATTTTGACGTAAATTGTCAAAATTGGGAACTAAGGCGTTAATTATGTCGTGTTTTAAACGGTCAAAATTTCTGAAACTTTGGAATTTAATAGTAAGCCCTATTCTTAAACTGTGAAAAAAATTTATTCAAATCTGTCGAAAAGTGGGTTTTACCATTCTGATAAAACCTTAAATTTTGTTTATTGTACCAACAACCTTAAGGGAGATTATTTTGTTTAAAAGGGATGACTCACTCTATTTGAATAATCAAGGGAGCTTACTAATCCTGTGATTAATAAAAAGATTTTTCTTTGTATTACACACATTTTTTTAAGGGTATTGAGAAAATGTGGGGTGAATTAGTCATATTGTGATTTGTGATGACGTCACCTATTATTCCTGTTAGTTTTATTATTTTTTTTCAAAAAATCCGTTAGGTACTTTATTTCAATTGTTTTTAAATAAAAAGAAGAGGGGTGCTTTTCACAAGCATCAATCAACAAAGGAGGTATTTAAGCGTTTAGAAATAATGACTAATATTTTTATGGTGAGTGACTAAGGCTTTAACTGTTAATTATTTTAATATCCGGGTACAGGGAATTTGAATTACTATTTTTAATTTTTTTGAGATGATAAATTACAGTAAAACCGTAAGAGAAATGCAAAAATAAGTAGTTCGAGATACACAGAATATAATTGTTAAAATTCTGACTTAGAAATACGTCATTATATTTTAATGACGTATTTCTAAGTCAGAAGTACGGCTTAGGGAGTCTGCTTTTGAAATTGAAGTTACAGAGTTTAAATATGTACTGTTAATATCTCCCAGGGAAATATCATTTTCTTGGAGTTACAAAGTCTAAATAATTCGAGCTACCGTGTTCTTAAGGGTTCAAAGGAAGGTAATGGCACTTTTTTTTCCATTTTTTCTTGACGACGTCGAGAAGGTATATCAGTCTTTTCCGGAAAATGTAAATCGAACTGTTTTAAAATTAAAAGAAAAAACTGAACAAGATTTGACTAGCTTTTAATTTTAATATGACCTCATTAAAAGCAGTTTAGCAGACCTGGATCTACGGGGGGGGGGATTGGGAAGGTCAAAGCTAGCACTTGCTCAGGAAATCATAATACAATGTGTTTGAAAAATAACATTTTAAAATGCCCAGTTGGCTTTTGAAAACTAGCCCTTACACAACCTCGCAAATGGTATTTTATTTTTTAAATGTGGTTCAAATTTTTTCTATCTTCATATAATTTTATCTATTTTCAAATTACAAAATTTTTCAGACCTTTTAAATTTTTTAAAAATATATTTTTTTCAAGTCCTTCAGAAATTGTGAGAATTTTTCTCATCACGAGAGTAAGAAATAAGCAAAAAACTATTAACTTCGAAAATTTTCGAGCCTGTTCGTGTACTTTCGTTAGTCGTAAATTAAAAAAACTTGTGAAAATATGGTGAAATTAGTTAAAATGAATTTAATTATTTAGAATATTTCCCTGCTCCTAATATTTTCACTCTTAAACATCGTTCAATAATCACGTAATCAAACTATTTTTAACTAGCTAGTGCATTAAAAAATAAATTCATATAAAATTATGTAGAGGTTATGATTTACAAAGTTAAAGAATATTTAATGCCCGAAATATAGAACGTGTGAGTAAATCTCTCATCACGCGACTAAAGATTATCGAACGATTGACGAGAGTGTTGACGGCAAAGAAATAGATGGTGAGTCGGTTTGGAGTTTATTTTGTATTTCGAAGAATTTTATGAATCGATCTATTTTTATACTAATCAGCCTTAAATAGGCATTAACAAAAACGGTATGCGTCATATTCGATTCAGAAGGTAAATTTCCTAATAATTTTATAAGAATAATCTTTGAAAACCAAATAGCGATTACTAATTTTTAAAATAAAAATTTTATTTAAAAAAATGATTCATACACTTAGTAATTATATTATTATACGAAGACAGGTGTCCTTTACCATGACGTAAGCCCCTCTTTCTCTTGCACATATATAAACATATAAATACACAAAAGGTGAATCCCCTTAATAATAAATCTATGAATTTTAAAAAGTATAATTCATCACTGAGAATTACTATGAAATATTATTTATATAAAAAAAAATCGGTCAAGTATTCATCGAATTAGTTGTCTACTTTGGACTAACATCGTGATTCAGTGCTATTAAAATTAGCATGTTTTTTTTAATTTGACTTTAAAGATGTTTATTAGGAAATTATTTAAAACTTTTTAAAATTAAATTTCGATTTTGGCCCCAATTTCCTAGATCAGTGGTCGGCAACCTCCGGCTCGCAAGTCGTATGCGGTTCTTTGGATGTAAATCTGCGGCTCGTTAGTTTCACACGCAAATATTTTTATTATATAAAATAAAATCATTTAAAGATTAGGCACCATTTCCATATCTCAGACGAAATAAAAATAATAATTAAGCAAAAAAACTACTTTAACATAGTAAATCCTCTCAACGCAAATAGTAACGAAATCCACATTGAGTCATTTGGAGTTGATACTGGATCTCTAGAAATGCAATTGATCGATTTAAAAAGTAAAGCTTTGTGGAGTAGAAAATTTACAGAGTTGAAAAGCAAGTTGGAAAATAGTTATTGAAATAAATACCACGATATTCGAATTCCTCACCATTTCAACCCTTAGTACAAAGCGACAGGAGGTGATAATTTTGAGCAATATCTATTGCTCCAAAACTAGTACAAGTTCTCTAATGAGCATGGTAAGGTTTTAGATAACGCCTATTTTTATAAATTGACGGCCAGGTGAAAAAACGCCTAAAATACATAAAAATTTTTAAGAAACAATATGTAAGGGCTTCAAAGAAGGCAGTTTAAGTTTTCAAATGATATGAAAAGAAATTCAGTGGATGATTATTTCAGATGAAACAGGCTTTTAAATCCAGATGTGTCAATTTTCTTTGAAAGCAAATATCTTGGTCCAAAATGCTCATACAGAAACAAGCTTTCGAGTAGTATTAATTTGTTGTAAAATAATTTTAAATATTTTGGTACGCTTCTGAACTTTATATAAAATTTAGTGGTAGCATTTTCATCCTTTAAACTCTTCTTGTAAAACGGCAGGGGGTGATAAAAATTTTTGAGCAAGGTTTTTTGATTCCAAAAACTAGAAAGTACCAGTTTTCAAATGAGCTTATGTGGTTCTAAATTTGATGATTTTTCGCGGAGATACAGTTGTTTGAAATTTAGGTAAAATTTGGTGTAAAAATTTTATTCCTTTATTAATTTGACGCAGTGTGTGAATAAAAAGATTAGTTTTTTTTAGCATAAATTAAGTACTATTTATTTTTGCAGCTTCTTAAAAATTTTGAAATTTTGTTAATTGTAATTTTTGACTCTTCTGACTCAAAAGGTTGCGACCTCTTGGTCTAGACTTGCTCTATCATGATATTTTAGCAGAAAGTTAAATTTTTATG
Source organism: Chrysoperla carnea (assembly GCF_905475395.1). Taxonomy (NCBI): domain Eukaryota; kingdom Metazoa; phylum Arthropoda; class Insecta; order Neuroptera; family Chrysopidae; genus Chrysoperla; species Chrysoperla carnea. The sequence continues at coordinate 14,959,104 of NC_058342.1, read as the reverse complement.
CCGAAATCGGGCCTCGAAAAAGTACGTCTTTTTTCATGAAAAAATTTTCATGAGAAAAATGTTGAATTTATTTTTGTGATCGAATTAAATAAATTTAAATCAATCCAATTCCGTTAGAACGAATTTTTGAATGTTTATAAATTTTTGGTAAATTCTGGATAATCAAAATTTTACTCATCACTATGAAATAAAAAACTATTGAAACGGAATCCTAAATGGATTACTATTTGAGTGACATACATATAGAAACAGTCACACATATGAACTAAAGAAAGTAATTAACAATTATTATTGATGATTAATATTAAAATCATTACAACGCACTTTAAAAACGAGCAAAAATGTGATTACTCAATTTAGTGTACTATTATTGTACACTGCTGCTCCAGAAAATATAAACTGAAACAAGTGGAAATACCTTTGACATTCAAGGGTCAAATTAAATTAAACAACAAGTGAAAATGAACATTTTACTGAGTTAATTGTTGAAAGGGTATTTTAAATGTCAGCGCTTATATTATTTTCATAAATAAATTTAAAAAATATACATGCAGAATTTTTCCCCGAAAATTTTCCGAAAGTATTTTTTTTTTCTTTTTTTGGAATTAACATGCTTTAAAACGAATTTTAAAAATTTTCTCCCGTGTAGTTTGATCCCCTTAATATTATCGGATTGGCTTAAAAAACCAACAAACTTTTTAACTCTCTATCTTTTATATAGTTTTTGAGAAAATGGAAACATAATTTTCACCTTAATTTGGACCCACACGAGAAGAGAAGAAAATTTTCAATATTTAAACTTTTGTTCTATCTCTTACGGTTTACAAAATGGGTCCTACGTATTCAAGACCCAATTGTCCTATATTGCATGTTTACGAAGTCACTTTTTACGTCCAGAACGACTAATTAGGATATTTTATGAACACACTGACAGACAGACGGACTAATTAAGTGATTTTATGAACATTATCATTGGTTACTGGTTATCGAATGATAATCAGGGAATGAACAAATGTATCAATTTTTGTCATACCCGTATCTCCCAAATTAGGCCTCAGATTCAAATTTGGAAAAGAGTTTTTTGGTTGATCTTGATGAGCTTATTTTTGGAAGGTAGGTTTCTGCAGTCCATAACAAAACACGTTGTATACTAATTATTCATATCAGGAATTAAAATTTTATATTATTAAAAACAAAAGAAAGTCATGTGTCAAAAATATTTTTAATTTAACCTTTAAATAATTACAAATAAATAAAAGAATGATACATTTAAGTATTTTGGTTAAAATTAAAAAAAAAAAAAAAGATTGATATTGTATTAACATTAGTTTTTTACTATTTGTTCATATTTCTGTCAATATTTCAAGCAAAAATACAACAAAAAAAAAAATATTACAAAAGTGTAAAAAATTTATTATTCAAATACACTGGAACGGTTAAAATAAAGTGTTGGGAATATTTTCGATTATATTTGGTTCATTTGAACTGTATCGAATGGTACAAACAAAGTAATAAAATACACTTATTGGAAAAATTTCAAACATAAACAGATCCATATATTTGGATTGGACATCAAATAGTCAGTGAATCATCATATTTGCATAAATTTTTTTATTAAAATTCTCCTTAGTCAATTAAATATATTTTTAATAAATGTAATTTAATCGATAATATATTATCGATAGCTCGATAAGTAATAATTTGTCATTATGCAATTAAAAAAACTTTTTTTTTTATGGAGTGTCGTGATGTATCATTCAACCAACCTAATCATTACTCAAGTCTACCTATGTTAATTAGAAAGATGACAAATTTTTTTTTAAAGTGTATTATGAAATTTTTATTTTAATTGAAATTTGTTTGTTAATCCGGGAAATATTGGCGCCTAACTTAAATCAAATACTTATTAATCGAAAAAATATTTTAATCAATTATTATTTTTTTTAAGTGTATATTTGAGAGATGTATTAAGTATGGTATTAAGTTTGTAACGCTTAGAAATATTGGTGATGAAAACAAAATTATAATATAGATGTTTATAGTTTCGCCAAATAATCCATTTCTTCTATCTTCTATCCCTTCATTAACTCGAAAACTCAAAAAGAAAAATAAATGCCAAGTTGAAGTGTGAATTAATAACGTTCCTCGGCAAGAATTGATTTGCATGTAAGGCACTCGGTATGAAACAAATATGAGGAGTAATTTACTATATCGAATTTAGTAAAACGTGTGTATAGCTCGTATACTTGTGTACTGTCGACAAAGAATCTATTGTTTGAAACTGACAATAACCTGACGGACACAAATGACAGTGTAGTTGTTACTCACCAATACAGAATGGTTACATAGCTACTCACCCAACATACATCTTACGTTTTCGAGTTTTTTCGGGTTACCATAAATATAATAACAAATAAAAATGGGGTCTCACCTCCGTTTCTCAGACCACATGTATAACAGAGGCCACCCACATCATTATTTTTAATCTTTTATTTATTTCTTAAAGAAAATATACAATATACAATTAATTTTATGATGGAGGTGGAGTCGGTTACTTCGTTCTTATCCAAGCGACAGTGTGATCAATTTACCGTCCCATTAACATTTTTGTTCCCACTGCCGCTGCCTGGATTCGAACCCGCAACCTCCCAGTCAGTAGTCAAAGCAATTTAAGACGCCTTTACAAACTTAATACATGACACGTATAACATACAAAGCATCTATTGTTTTAAACTGACAAAAACACATTATACAACACTTAAGAAGTAAATTCCAGTCATGCTTCGGAACTGAGATACAAAATTTTTAAACTACTTGTCAGAATACTATGTAATCTTAAATAGAAAATCAGAAAAGTAGAATTTTATACATTTACTACAAATTAACGACATTACTCAAAGTGGTCGTTTAATCTTAATCAAGAGTGCCATAATTTTATCCACTTGTCATCTTATTATTAAATCTTGTCTATCAAATTTCCTGTTTTTATAAATAAAAATTTTTTTAAAACAAGTGAAAACAAACAATTGATTGAGTTAATTGTTAAAATACCATGTATAGCCTGTGTTGATTACTCTGTCACATTAAACATACATACATGTCGCACATATATAATTGATATTTCCATATAATACATATTATAAAATTTGCGCATAATATGCGCTCTCACGGAAAAACAGTGATGTTTACGAAGAAATATTTCGACCGAAAATTGTAATAAGAAACATTTTTTACATTTAACTTTTTTTTATGGACCCCAGGCCCAATTAATTAATCTATGTTGAACATTTACGAACTCGACTTCACTTTTTATGTCTTGAGTACGCTGTAAAAATTTCAGCTTGATACCATTTTAAGTTTTTGAGATATCGTGTTGACAGACAGGCGGACAGACAATCGAAAATGGACTAATTAAATGATTCTATGAACACCTATACCAAAATTTTGTTGGTAGAATCATTATTTTTAAGCGTTACAAACTTGGGACTAAACTTAATATACTACGATATATTTCATATATACATGGTATAAAAAGATCACAGTCAAAATAGCTTGAATACAGGACAATGTGCTGGCATGCATAATAAAAAAAAAAAAGAAAGAATTACCTAAAATAACTGACGGTATGAATCATTTTTGTTAACCGTGCGTTAATTCAAATAAAACTTGTGTAATATTTATAAAAAAATGTATAAATATAAAAATAACAAAACATATTTAGAGTTTTGTGAGTGATAGTTCACATGAAATAATTAATGTTATTTTTGTCCTTGTAAACATAGTCATGTATGTTTTTTTTTTTAATATGACTATGTTTACACAACAATTTAGACGATTTTTTTTGCAATGTGTACATAAATATTATGCAAAGAACTATCAACATTTAGCCAGAAGAAAATAAAGTTTTTATTGCATTGCATTATCGAAAATTAATTCTTCTTAGTTTTTATGTAACGGCATGATTGTCATATTATTGCCATCTATTGGCCAAAAAAACAAAAGATTTGGGAAACTTAAAACAAAATATCTGGATGACCGAGCTATACTCGATATGTTTTTAGTTAAAAAGGCCCAAATTTTATCACTTATACAAGAACCGATTAAAACTCCACATAAATTACAATTTGAATTTAATTAATTAATTTTTTAATTTAATTTAATTAATTACATTTTAGTAATGTAATATATTTCGTTAACTACGATATATACCAATAGATGTCAGGAAGAGTCATATTTTGCAGTCTATGTTTCAGTTTTTTATGAAATTATTGTATATATATAAATATATATACAATTCTTCATAGAAAAATTGTTCGGACTTGAAGTTTGACTCTTCCGGCTTAAAAGGTTGCCGATCCCTGAGTTCTATACCAAAATTTTGCTCATATAATGAATATTTCTAAGCGGTACAAACTCGGGACTAAACTTAGTATTATATATTTCATATATACAGTTCAATAATGAGAGGGCAATATGACTATAATTATTGAGCACTGTTGCTCATGAGTTTTTTAGTTATAAATAAAATGATTCGATAACACAAAATGATTTAAAAAGTGATGATTTAATATATATTAAAAAACAACATAACAATTCTACTAGTAGGTACATAAATTTTGTTCTTTTTTACCTTAGTGTCTTACACTAAATGTAAGTAGAAAAAGATAGTATTATTACAGTTTAACAAAACTATGTATTTCTACTAAAACTTAAGTGTACTACACCGAGGGTAAAAAGAACAAACTAGATGATATATCGTATTACAAACCCCTCATGATAAAAATGTATGAATCATCTAAAAACCAAATACAGTTGAGAGTTACACAATTGATAATTGTTGTTTAAAGATTAATTATTAACGATATTTTTATGTGTAAAATATAGGGTGTTCCAGACCACCCGTACTACCCTATTATTTCGATTAGTTAAGAGCCTAAGTGGCCGCGTGGTCTAAGGCTTTAGACTTAGACCGATTGTCTACCTAGACTTAGATTCACGCTGTCTGGGTTCGAGTCCAGACAGCAGCAAAGTGAACAATTATAATTAAGAGGGGGTGATAGAATTGCTCACATTGTCGTGGATAAGAACGAAGTAACCGACTCAACCCACATCAAAAATGTAATTGTAAATATGGATGTAGTTAAATAAATAAAAATTAACAAATAATGATGTGGGTGAACGAAGGTTAAACCCCATTATTATTATTATTTCGATGAGTTGTAAAAAAAATCCGTATCTAATATTTTTCGAAACTCTATCCAACAATACCAAAAATGCTCCCTACCCTATATGGTAGATTTGGATTCTTTACGAAAAAATAGGGAGATTTTATTCTTTTAGTTTTTCGCGATTCACCATAGATGGCACTGCAATCGAAGAAAGTAAAGAAATAATCAAAAAATGTTCTCCTCCAATTACAGTGCCATCTATGGCGAATCGCAAACAATGTTTGGGACAAAATCTTCATATTTTTTCATAAAAATTCTGAATATGCAATAAAAAATAGAGGTTTCCATTTAAGTTTTTTAAATTACACCTCCTACCCCTAAAAGGAGGGTAAAGGGTAGGAGGAAATTTTGGTTTTTTTATATTTTTACAACTTTTCGAAATAATTGGGTGCTATGGGTGGTCTGGGACACCCGGTATAACATAAGTAAATAGATATGTTATTTTAGGGTTCAGTTCACTATCACAACTCAACAGTTCAACGTGGAGGGCACGTTCAGTTTGACTGACGCATATATTTTGATTCAATTAAAATTCGTTACGATATTCTTTATCGGTTGATAAAAAAAATATGAATCATAGCTATCGAAAAATGATTTCATAATCTAAAACCAAGCACAATGACTTCACATAAAGATAAATGCTTAAATATTCCATTTTACTCGATAGACTTGTAAAGTATTGTAATAAAAATAAATTTTTTTAAACGATAAGACCAAAAGTCTTCGTTCTAATAGGCTAAGTGGCCGTGCGAGTAAGGATGCAATCGCGTTTACTTAATCGTTTAACTACTTAGACTGGAAGGTTGCGGGTTCGAATCCAAACAGCGGCACTCTGATCAATTATAATTAATGGAGTCGTAAATCGATCACATTGTCGTCACTTGGATAAGAACGAAGTAACCGACTCCACCCACACATAAAAAAAATTTAATTCTATGTGTTCAGATGTAGTTTAAATAAATAAAGATTAAAAATAAAGATGTGGGTGGCCTTTGTTATAGATAGATATCTTAAAAGCGGAGGTTAAATCCCATTATTTTTATAGTAAAAATATTTCTGTTATCTATTGAGCAAAAAAATATAAAATGATTTGGAAGATTTACAACAAATAAACGTATATCAAAAATTATAATTAAACTTCTTTTTTAAATTAGGAATTTTTAAGAAAAAACAACTGAAAACAAACAACTGACTGAGTTATGTTTAAATACTCTGTATAGAAAGAGTTGAATGTCAGTGCTGGATTCTTTTTTTTTTGATAAATTAGAAGAGAAAATGGACATCAAAGTTATGCTCTTAATTGCGCCCTCACGGGTAAACAGTGATGTTTACGAAAAAATTTTTTAAAACAAATGTTGATTTTTTAAAAGGAACATTTTTTACATTTAAAATTTTGCTCTATCTTTAACGGATGAACTTAAGGGGGCGCTATAAAAATTTCAGCTTGATATCTCTTTTCGTTTTTGCGACTACCAGAATAGGAGTAATTATGTAACACCTATACTTAAATTATGTTCTTAGCATCAATATTTTTAAGTGTTACAAATTTGGGACTAAACTTAGTATACCTTGATAAACATATATTACATATATACAGACTAGAAAAATATTTAAAAGTCCTAAATTATGTTCTAATTATTCACAATAAACAAAATAATGCCATATGTCAAAATACATTTTAAAAGTCTTAGCTTTTTTCTATTTGTTAATAATTCTTTCAGTTCCATCGAATTTTTCGGTTTTTTCGCTACAATCCAATAAGATTAAATCGATCTGATATTAAATAAAAATATGTCGAATAATTAAAATGACGCCCGCATCTGTGAATACAATAAGCTTATGTCATTGATGACGTGTCATAAACTTTGTCATAGTCTTAAGGTAGTACCAGCATGAAATCACTTTTCGACAGATTTGGCCGAATTTTTTTTCTCGGGTTTATAATAGCTTTATTTATGAATTCCTAAAATTTCATAATTTTTGACCGTTTAGATCGCGAGATATTTAAAGACAAAGTTCGCGATTTTGAGGGTCATGTCCCATTTAAAGCATGTAAAATGTCCGGTCTCTCCAACTATTTTTTATGATATTATTATATATTGAAGAAAAAGTAGAAAAAAATGTTTATACAATAAAATTCTCAAAAAAAAAATTAGAAATTAATTTTCACTTTCGAGATATTAATTTTGACGTAAATTGATCGAAATTGGGACGTTGGCATAATTATTTCCCATTTTAAACGGTCAAAATTTCTGAAACTTTGGGAATTAATAGTAAGCATTATTAAATTCTTAAATTTAATTTTTCGTTAATATCTGTCGAAAAACAAAATTGTACCATTGCTTTTATTGAAATTTGAAAAATAAAAAATTTTGAAAACCTTTTTGTAAAAAAGGTTTAGACATTGAAAGCACCCGATAGCCGTTTTAAAATCAATATGTACATTTTATCTATCTGAAATCATCTTCCAGAAAGAAATGCCACTAAGAACTAATTCGATCACTCTTCCACTAAAAACTATCCTTCTCCGAAGAAAAATGAAATAATGCCTGTCAAAAGACAAACTGAAACACCAAAAGGGTTAATTGGGGCTGATGTTGACTCTTAAAGGAGCCCGTTCAATGAATAATGATTCAAGAAAAATTGAAATACAATTCGAACTCGTCAGCACTCTTTTTATGAGCATTTTGCTCACGCTCGATTTAAAACATAAATAACTTTTGACTCTATTTTGAGATAATTTAAAAAAAAAAATTTGGCTAATAAAAAAACTATTTAAAATTATTTTAATTAAACAGCTTTATACATATACTAGAGTGATACCCACCCGCTTCGCTGGGTTTAAAAGTAAAGATTGATAAAGCTTGCTCTCGCTTAACCCCTTTCTATAACACTCGAAATAATGGTAAGGATTGTTTTACACAGGTAAAATATATGTATGGTTTTCTATTTTTTTTAAATGTATAATAGTCGTAAATATTCATTGAGTATATCAGAAAAGATGGCCGTGAAATATTTTATATTGACTATTTTTACAGAAATCTGTAATTTATGGTAATGTCAAATGACTACTTTTACAGAAATCTGTAATTTATGGTAGGTAATATCAAATTAAATTAATTAAAAAATTTTTTTTTTTAAATTAATATATCTTTATAAATTATATCTCATGTGTTATTCTGAAGTATGAGCTATATTGCTGTACAGTTTCATTAAAAAACCATTCGTTAGTTTTAGCGTGAAAGCTTTCGTATTTATAATATATACTGATAGAGACAGAGATAGAGATAGAGATTTGTATTTCCAATTTATAAGATTAAATTATTAAAAGACTAAATGAAAATTGATTTTAATTAAAAAATTTTCCTAGAGTAAAACTTTTTAAAAGTAATTTTTTATATTTAATATTAGCAGGATTTATTTATTTAATTGAGAATTTCCAAAATGATTTTTGTCATAACCAAATTAGTTTTAATTAAAAAATTTTTATTTATAATAGTATCATAAAGCTCACATAACTTTTAGTAAAAAGCTCTTTTACTGATATTTTATAACACGTAAAGCTCTTTTATTGACATTTTATTTTGTGCATTAACTTTGAAAAGGTCATTCAATAAAAATAATCCTTTTTTTAAAATTGAATTAAAAACTAAATAATTCAACGTATTAAAATGAATTTTGTAGCTTTTTTTCGAAGCTTATGCTTGTTGAGGCCAACATTTAAAAAAATCATTTTTAAAGCACACAGTTTAATTTAAGTAGTTCAATCTGATTTAAAATAACTAATATTTAGCAAAAATAGAAATTTTAATCAATTATAAATTTTGTACTATAAGACTCGAAAACACAATTTAAAGTTCAAAAAGTTGGTTTCGATAAAACGACTCAAGTATAGACATTGCAATTTTGTTGTGAGCAAATTTTAAAAATGTCAACCACGATTCCATTCAAATGTTATGTAACTTTTATCCGAAAAGTGAAAATGATATCGATTAATAAACATTAAATTTGTAATCATTTAAAAAAGTTTTTCTATACTTTTCTTGCAAAACAATTTTTTATATGTAGTTTCTATGGCAGTTGCAAGTTATGACGTCACCGCGTGCTATTTGAATCTCTATTTGTAAAATTAAATTCTTCATATTTTCGAGGTTCTTGATTTCACAAGACGCCTTCTTGGCTCGATAACGATCATCGATTGAGGTAATAAAAAAATTTTAGGGCCAAACCCTATTGTTGCAATTAAAAGCTTTGAAAATCGAATTCAAGCAAGAAAAAAAGCCATATTTTATACCAAGCATAATATGATTGCCTAAGTTAAAAAGCACAATTTATTTTGATACACTGAATTGTTGATTCGAATTTAAAAAAGTATCACTCTTATTGAAAGACCTTATACATTTATAAAATATTCTACGCTCTAAAATAGATTGCAAACTATTTTTGTCTATCTTTAATTTCCCGTTTTATTCTTACAAAAGCAAGTATTGATAGGATTGACATTTTCATATACATATATGCACTTTGATAAGAAGTTGGAGTTTGCAACAATTTTCTTGAAAATTTTGCAATTTTCATCGATTTATGATTCAGCATTAAAAGTACTCGTATAATATCTTTGAATGTGATACTACATGTAAAAATTGATCAAACACTTATCACAACATTAAGTAAACAGTGACGATTATTTTTAAAGAGCCTGAATATACAGCGTGTTCCAAAAAAGAAATACTTTATTTTACAAAATGAAATAATAATATTACTCTTAGAAAGCTAATGCAAAACGTCCCGACGAAGAAGTTATCTTTAATATGATCGAAAATAGTGTACGTACGATTTTTAATTAATGAAACATTAAACCACTTTACTCAACACTTTACTTTTTTTCTTTACTTTTAATTCAATAGTGCCCATAACTTCAAAACTATTGGGTTTTGAACAAAAGTTTAAAAGACACTTTCGACTTAAAATTGTTCAAAGAAAACGCTCTTAAACAATTCCCATCGAGTCATGGATCACCCTGTATATGAGCATATTTTTATGAACATCACTATAACGAAAGTTTTTCAAATAAAATGGAATTTTAATGCTTTTATAAGCATTTTTTTGAGCGAGTTTTGCTTTAATAGACAAAATATCTATTATATAAGTTTATTGTACATAAATATTATGAAAAATTTCTTTTTAGGTAACCAAATGTATTTTTATTTACACAATATTGTTTGAGACGTATCACCCGGTATCGATATTATTTTTCAATATATCAAGTGTTTTTAAAACATTAATAAATAAATGTGACGTCACATGTATTAATTACTCATTAAAAAACAAGTATGTATTTGTAATTATTAATTAATAATATAAAAAATATTTGAAAAATTTTGTATTAATGAAAATATATCTTATATGTATCACAACTTTTGTCTGATTTCATATTTTATATTCGATTTGAACACATTTTTGTCTATTGACTGAAAACAATTCAAATTTAAATTAATTGTAAACGAGCAGGGTAAATTAAGGGTTGAAATTTTGTTTGTCAGCATTACAAACTTGAAATTATGCTTAGTATACCCTGATGTATTTCATACATACATGGTATAAAAATTCAAATTTGTAACTATACATTGACTTTAGTACCCATACAACCTTAAGAATAGCGTATAAAAATTATTATTTTAAAAATTATCAAAAGAACCTTTCAAGATGTGGTTTGCGGTAGATTTTATTCAAGGTGTTAGTTAACGAGGAATTCTCTGATTGTTTACTTCTAAAAATAGCCATGATGACGAATTATGTAATAGTAGCAAACCCACTCAGGCTTCGCAGGAATGCAATTTAGAACTAAAAATTTGGGAATACATTTTTTGACGACTCGGTTCCGAAACATTCGCCTTTTGTCAAAAATCCACAATGACTTCAAACAAAAATTGATTCAATTTACGTCATAATTCCCAACAGTCTGACTCAAATTGGAGGCACTGTATTTAAGTTCAAAGCCATAAAAATTTCTACAATTGCGAATTTTCCCCTGAGAATCTCCTACAACTAGCTGAAATGAGCCTCCGAATTTTTCCAGCCCTCCCCTGACTCTCGACACAGTGCCTAAGCCTATATTTTTGGGGAATATATGACAAGTGATTATTTTGTTTGGAGTGCAGGTGGTGGTATTATGTGAATCATTTTCAGTTCTATACCACTAAAGGATGCTAAATTGTGTAAAAATCCAGAGGATACAGTGTTCGAAACCACTTCCGGCAGGGTGATGTAATTATATGAAGATATAATTGCGGAATTTTCATGAAAACGAATTTATTTTGAATTTTGTATCTCTCAAAGTGTTTTCGAGCACTCAACTTTGCACATTTTTTTATTTAAAAGATAGAAAGATATTTGTCTTAAATAAAGTGAGAACATGTCGTAATAAAAATTTTGGGGTTCGAATTCTGTTAAAGTAATATATTTATTTATTTTATAAACAATGGCAAAAATTATATACGATTATCTGGGAAATGAGTAAAAACTTTTGTATGAGTGTTCATAAAATTACCTAATTAGCCCATTTCCGTTTTTCTGCTCGTCCGTCCGTCATCATGATAACTCAAAAACGAAAAGAGATATTGAGCTGAAATTATGGTGTGGCCAGGACCTAAGAAGTGAGTTTATAAGTTCATAAATGAGAAACATAGCGGCATTGAGTCTTGGGTTCAGGACCTAAACCTGAGAATTTTCTAATTTTATTAAAAGGTTAATTTTTCCTATATGAGGTTACAAATTTTTATGATCTTAAGTTACCCATGACCCAATTTACCGATTTGTTCGTACATGCAAAATTTACACACAACGTCAAAAAGTTTGTAAAATACCATAAGTTTAAATACAGGAAAATTACACCAGTGACAATAATTTTGAAATACACAGTATAATACAAAAAAAAAATATGTTTTTCAACCTTATAGATTAATATCCTTTATCTAAGAACATATGAACTTGATTGATAAAAAATTTTCACAAAACAATAAAGCCTGAATCACGCGGTACCACTTGATTAAGTAAGAATCAATATAATACAACGCAATTATACAGAAAACTTTCTTTTTATAATAATATAGAAAAAATGTCACGAAAACTTCGAATTTATTATTTTTTTATTTTTAAAACTATGAATTTTTATATAATATAATTAAATTTTTCACTTGAAAAATGTGCTATTTCTAAGTCGCAGCAAATAGATTTTATTAACGTTTAATCAAATGATATTTTTAGAATCGATTTTAATTTCTATTCCTATTTTAGAAATAAAAGAAGATATATAGAAGTTATTGTAATCAGGAAAATAAGTTTTTAACCCTCCCCCCTTCTGAGATAGTAGACGAAAAATAAGAATAAAATTTTTCGATATGTGTCTTGGTTTTCGAAATATCGAAAGCTAAATAATTAAACAAAATTTTCGATATTTTGAAAATTAAGCCAGATATCGAAAAATTTTATTCTTACTTTTCGTCTTATATCGTCAAGGAATAATATAAATTTATCATCAAAATTGAAAATATATATTTTTAAATTTGTGCCCCCACTACCATGCTCATACATCCTTAAAGGGTAAAAAAACAAACAAAAGTAAATTTGTCAATAATTATAAATCGATATCTTATAAATACTTTTAAATCTATGGTTAAATAGTTAAGTAAGTCTATGGTTTTCAAATATTAATTGAGTAATCGACATAAAAATAAAATTTGTATTATACTCGAGTGAATATAGCTTACAAAAAATGCTTGTTTTCTTTTTGTATGAAGTTCATGTCTTTTCGCGGTTAATTCAAAATTTACAAAGCTCCTTAACGTACAAAATGGAAAAGAAGTAGTTCATATTCAAATATCTCTTATTATTTTGAGAAACCGAAACCTGAAGATTGAAATTAGGCTATTACTTTTGAAGTGTGCTAAAGACATTATTTAGATGGCACAGATCGCGTTCATTTCCTCGAAAAAATGTGATTCCAGAACTAAAGAACGGAAACCCAAAAAAGTCCTAATTTTACTTTAATTAAAATGACCAAATTTTTATTTACAAATTGAGATACCTCAAAAATTAAGTCGAATCTCGAAAAATTTGATTCGTAATTTTTTTTAAATTTAATTAACCAAACGTAAAATTTTCCCACCCCGAAAATCCTTAATCGTGTCTTGAAATTCAGATTTTATTTAAAAAAATATATAAATATGTTTCTTGAAATATATTTGCGATGCTGGGGAAAATTAGAAAAACTCGATAACAGTTTTCCTGGGTGTTTATTATTAAAATTTAACAATTGACTCTTCTAGAACTCTGATATGAATCAGAAAATGATCAGAAAAAAATAATTAAGAATAATATTTTTCGATCTTGAATGGGTTTTCAAAAATTTGGTTAACTATGATGGAATTCGGATTGGGTCTACTTTAGTTATGTCGAATTATTGACCTTTATTTAATTCTTTAGGTTTCGGTCGATATTTTTTTCGAAATAATTTGTCTTATCTCGTCTATAAAGATAGAATTTTTTTTGAAAAACTGGGGAATCTCATCAGCTGTTATTAGTTTGAATTTTCTTAGAAAATTCGAGAATTATCTTGTAATTATTACAACATGCCTAAAAGAAGAGGATTTGGAAAATTTTCATCAAAATTATTGATATATCATTTCCGAATAACTTAGCTAAATGCACTCGAGTATTTTATGAAAATCAATTTTAACCCATATTTGAAAAACTTTTCAAACAAAAGTTGTAAAGTTTTCATAAAACTTTTTTAAATAAACATCTATGAAAAAATACTGAAAAAGGCCATAAAATAAAATTTTCTTCTTCAATATTGTTATTTAAAAAACCAAAACAACATATGAAATATAAACAATATGACGCGGATGCCTAACACACGATGACGTATTGAATACGTTTAACTGTATGAAAAAAAAAAATTATTTTTGAACAGATAAGAAAATTTAATGAAAAATTACCTATTTGTTGAATAGGAATGAATCGCAAAACAAGACACGGCGCTTCACGTTTAATCCTCATAACTCTTATATTCCAAAACAAAAAAAGGTTTCAGGAAACACAATTCACACTTAAAAGTCCTGCCTGTCTAATACCAAATTTTCAAAAAAATCTGAAAAGTTTAGCCACTGCAGGAAAATTCAAAAATTTCACACAAAAACACTGTGCACCAAAAAAAAAAGTTTGTTCCAAAAGTTTTCTTTTTTTAAACACTCCGCTCAAATATTGTTAACATTTTTCGTTTTTTATTTTTTCTAAGCACAAAACACTATAGAAAAACTAAACCCACATTATTTCAATTCGAACAAATTTCGACTTATGTCCTAAAGTTCTCCGACAGGGAGATATAGGATATTACTTCTAACTTGTTTAATCGGTTTCCCTACTATGATTACGAACTGTATGAGTCAAGTGCCCAATGCGTTCAATGAGTCTGAATCATCACACGGCCATGTTTACATGCGCACGAATTATTGTTAATAATTTTGTAATATTTTTATATTTTACGTTATATTGTATACATGTATAGTTCATTAAATGCAATTGAAATACTTGATGTTACCAAAGGATAAAATACAGTGAAATGTGTATAAGGTTGTCTTTGTCTAATCGTTATATTTATTTTTGGAACTGCTATTTCGTTTGTAGCGATGACTCATTTATAAGAGTAAATATAATATTGTATTCATAGTCAGCTATTGAAACAAGCTTGATAAATTTATTTAAATAATACTTTAATACAGCACCTTATTTTATGATCAAATAAATTCATTTGCTTTACTAATAATATCACTTTGTTTTAAATATTAACAAAAATAGGATAAAATATTATTCATCAGATTTTACTAAGCTAATATTTCCTATAATTTTAGAAAACTATAGCAAATCTCTATATATTATAAATACGAAAGTAAGCATGTTTGTTTGTTTGTTACGCTCTCACGTTAAAGGAGCGAATGGTTTTTGATGAAACTGTACAGCAATATAGCTCATACTTCAGAATAACACATGAGATATAATTTGTAAAGATTTATTTAAATTTATTTAATTTCACGCTACCATAAATTACAGATTTCTGTAAAAATAGACAATATAAAATTTCACGGCTATCTTTTCTGATATACTCAATGAATAATTACGACTGTTAAAAATTTAAAAAAATAGAAAACCATACATGTATTTTACCTGTGTAAAACAATCCTTACCATTATTTCGAGTGTTATAGAACGGGAATAAGCGAGACCAATCTTTATCAATCTTTACTTTTAAACCCATCGAAGTGGGTCACTGTAGTATTAAATAAATAATTAAAAAATAATTTTAGTATTGGTCTGACTACAAGTTTTATTATTTTATCTCAAAATTTTTCGAACTGTCGTTCAGTCTCAAGAGATTAAATTAATTTATACAAAATTTGTAGTAAAATTATTTGAAATTTAGACTCAAAGTATGAGTTCGTAACACATCCTTTTTATCGTTACACGTTGTTTTTGAATTTTTTCAAATTTCTAACCCTTCTAAAACGTTTATAAGCTTCCCTTTCTCCCATGTGGGTAAAATTTTGAATTGATCATTAAATTGATAGGCATTTAAAATGCAACGGTCTGAAAAAGCTGTGGCACTAATGTTTTTTAGTCGAATAGATGCAATATGTTCCCCTTTTCTTTCTTTGAATGAGCGACCCGATTGCCCCACATACGTAACGGGACATTCTGCACAATTAATTTGGTAAATACCTGATTTTCCTTCGTTTAAAGTTTTTTGTTTATTATTTGGAAATATTAACATCAATCATCTTTGAAGTCGCAAATCCAAATAAAACAAACTTACGAAAATGCAACTCATTCACCCTTTATCAACCACCTCCTGGGACAAAATAACATGTATTATGTATAATAATAGAGTTACATATCGTTTTCGAAGGTTTTAGAATCGCTGAATTCAAGTTTTATGTCAATTTTACAAAAATTTACCTCTTCATACCTTATCAACCACTTCCTGCACCAAAATTTAAAATGCGGTTAAATTCGAAAACGTAAGTCCAAAATTGAATCACAGTGGTTTTTGGGATCGCTAATTAAAATTTTTTAAAGGAAATTTACCTCCTTTACCCCTAATCGACCACTCCCTGCATATCAAATTATCAAATTCAAGTCGCAGAATAGTTTTATTCAATAGCTAATACTTTTGTCAGTAGTAATAGTTTTGAAGGTAGCATTCAACAGCGTGTTATTACTGTTTCAATTATCAACTTAAATTTTGTTAAAAAATTAATAAAAAAGAACTTTATTTCTACAAATTTTCTGTTGTAATATTGATATTCACAAAACTTTACTTATTTCACTAACCTTCAGACGTAGATTCCATTTGGTTTTGTTGGATTTCCTTTTCTGGAAGCTCTTTCACACGTTTATTACTTTTCCTTTTGTAGCTACAGCAATGTTGAGCTTAGGCGAAGGTTACATTCAAACTGAAAGTAAAGAGAAGAATTAGGGTACAGAAAGTTACTGTGAACGGTTTTCATTTTTTTAGAGAATTTCTGTAGCATTAAAAAAATAGATACAAAAGCATTCGCTTCAACTAGCTCAAATCGTTTAGAATTCCGTTCTCATAATTACCGCAACCCATGGCTACCCTGTATCCGTGGATAAAATCAACAAACAACAAATTTCGTAGAAAAGTGTTGAAAAAAATAAAAAATTCATAAATGAATATTAGGAGAACATGTATTAAAAATAGTAATTATATGTCTAGAGTATTAGGAAAGCATCTGTAAAACTAACATGTTTGCCTAATAAGGTTTTGAGTATTGTATGTCTAGAGAATTAAGAGATAGATTACCTAGTAAACTTATTATTTAAATTTATGATATTTTATCTAGCGTGTTTTTTCCTAAGCGGTACATTTTATACCTTGTGTATGTATATTTTTCGTCAAACCTAGACATAAGAAGCTTGACAATGAGGGTTGAATCATGGAATTTGATAAAGGAGTAAGGAAGATAAGAAAGGGCACAAAAAAAACTAATATATAAGACATCTACTGATCAGATATCTCAAATAAAACAAGTGAAAACAAACAATTGCCTGGGTTAATTGTTGAAATACCATGCATAAATAGTGTTGATTACTCTATCACATTGCACATACATATACAATTTATATAATACATACTATACAATTTACGCCTAATTTGCACCCTCACGGGTAAACAGTGATGTTTACGAAAAAATGTTTCAAATAAAAGTTGTTTATTCTTTGATAAGGAACATTTTTTACATTTAAACTTTTATTCTATCTCTAACGGTTTACAAGATGGATCCTACGGACCCATAGATCAAGACCCAATTGACCTATGTTGCTCATTTACGAACTCGACCTCACTTTTTACGTCCTGAGTGCGCTGTAAAAATCTTTGATATCTTTTTTCGTTTTTGAGTTATCGTGCCCACAGACGGACGGACGGACAACCAGAAATGGACTAATTAGGTGATTTTATGAACACCTATACCAAAATTTTGTTCGTAGCATCAATATTTTTAAGCGTTACAAACTTGGGACTAAACTTAGTATACCTTGCATATTACAAATATGCATGGTATAAAAATTAAATTACCTATATTTTCAATATTAATGAACACCAAATTCAAAATATTGAATTTTATCCATTATTTTATTCAAATTGTAGAATAACCTTAAACGACCTTTACAATAAATAACATAAACAATATGTATAAACAATAATAAATAGGATATGAATACAGCTGTTTGTAAATATCCTTGGTCGGTTATGCGGGGAGGTCATACGGAGGTATTTTTAAAGACAGAAAGAATAAAGAAGTGTATATTATATATATATATATACACATATCATAATATATATGAAGTCGTTCTTTTTAACTCGGTGTAGTACACTAAATTTAGATGAAAAGAGATAGATTAAATACAATGGTATATGACTATCTGTTTTTACATTCATTTGAGTGTATTACATCGACCTAAAAAGAACAGATTTATAATATATACATATATACATACTTGTGTATTAGTCATTGCTGGTTGAAGCCTAATCTATTTGGTATTAAAATCGAAGTGGCATGGTATGGCAGTAGGAGAAATTTTTAATGTTGGATCGCGAGTATTCAAATTATGTATTCATAATATACAATACATAGTGGAATCAATGAAGGTTTATAATACTTCGGTAAAGTTCCGTGAACTGATAACTTTTGACAAACATCCTTGAAAATGCCAAGAATAAGTTACCAATAAATAGGGATGCCAACTCCAAAATTATTTTAAACTAGAGTTTATTCCTGTTAAAAAAAAATTTTATTCCGAAAAATTTCAGAATTTTCTATTTATGATTTACTTAGATGCAAACACCCCCTTTGCAGGGTTTTTTCTTCTCTTTTTATACCATGTATATGAAATATATATAAGGTGTATTAAGTTTGGTCCCAAGTTTTTAATGCTTAAAAACATTGATGCTACGAACAAAATTTTGGTGTGGGTGTTCATAAAATCACTTCGATTGTCCGTCCGTCCGACCTACGTGAACAGGATAACTCAAAAACGAAAAAAGACATCAAGCTGAAATGTATGCAGCGTACTCAGGACGTAAAAAGTGAGGTCGACTTCGTAAATGAACAATGAATGACATAGGTCAATTGGGTCATGACAAAAAATAAATGAATGACATAGGTCAATTGGGTCTTGTAGGAACCATCTTGTAAACAGTTAGAAATAGAACAAAAGTTTAAATATAAAAAATCTTCCTTATCAAAAAATAAACAACTTTTCTTTTTAACATTTTTTCGTAAACATCACTGTTTATCCGTGAGAGCGCAAATTGTATAGTATGTATTATATGGGTATATCAGTTATATATGTGTGACATGTATGTATGTGTTATTTGATAAAGAAATCAACACTGACTATGCATGGTATTTCAACAATTAACTCAGTCAATTGTTTGTTTTCACTTGTTTTATTCTAATTATAGAATTATTAATTTATATTTAAGGCAGACTAACGATAATACCCTATTACATTATCAATTATTTTCGTTTGACTAAAAAATTTTCTGTTTTTGATGGCATTTTTAATTTTTTTTTTTTTTTTTGAATGATCCAGAACATCCTAGACCAATTATTTTAAAATTATTTAAAACATAAAAATATAATTTGGAGCTTTCCAAATCATTTCCAAATTTCTAAAATCATCGAGAATAATCTAGATTCAATCAAAACATTTTTCAATTATTTAAAACAATTTAATAAAAAGAGTTTTGCAGATTATTTTATAAATTTTTAAAACCGTCCCGAATATTCTAGAATGATTAAAATCATTTTTACTTTATTTAAAACATCTCAAAATGCTTTAGAGCTTTCTAGATCATTCTAAATTCATCTATCCAGAATATTCTAAACACAATCAAAACATTTTATATTTTTGTTTCCAGGGAGTTCTTTAAATTTTTAAAACAGTCCAGAATATTCTACAATTATTATTGAATCGCTACCACGATGGATTTGATCTCAGCAACTACAGCAATGAGAATTGATTTTGTTCATGATTTTAGTGTTTATAGGACTTTTCAGCTTATTTTGTTGGTATCACGATAAGAAGTCAGTTGTAAAACTTTTATATTCGTTCTATTTGAGTGACGTTCGTGCAGAATTTTCATGTTTGTTCGTTTTGTTCGGGTCATGCTTGTGTAAAATTTTTATGCCTGTACCTTGTAATTAAGTTTTGATAGATCCTTAAGTATTAATGCCAAAACCAATTGACTGGTAGTTTTCGTGCAAAATCATGAACAAAATGTGAAATTTCTAATATATTTATATTACTTCATACTTATATTTTTGATGTACTTAGTTGAAATAAATTAAATATGACGTTACTGTACTTTTTTGTATTTCCCGCCTCTCACTGCAATCTCCCCCTCCCCCTTCATAATATGCCGAGCGAGATACCTGACAGAGGTGGCAACCCTAGCACGAGTAACAGCTAGTAATACAAGCCCCGTGAAAATAGCATTCTTAAATACGAATTTTCATAAACTCCTGATTATATTCGTTTGTCCATCATTTATCCACATTTGTCCACCCAAAATTTTCGTTTGTCCACCCTCCAATTGGAAGCTATGATCGAATTAAAAATTTTTACATCAGCACCCCTAGATGAGAAGTTTAATAAAATGCAGATGTTAATTGTTTGAAAATTATTTGTTCACCCAAAATTTTTATTGTCCACCCTTCAATTTTACGGTATGAGGAAATTAAAATTTTCTTCAGCACCACCAAATGCGAATTTTCACAAAGTGAAAATGTCATTCATTTGGCAACGATTTGTCCACGTTTATTCACTCAATATTATTGTTTGCAAACCCATCAAAATAAAGTTATGACAAAAATAAAATTTTACTCCATTTCTAAAAAATTCCATTACAATTTACAAAAAATGTGAATGGTTAGCTTTTGTAACATTATTACTTCCAATTGGATTTTGGGTGTAAAAATGTGGACAAACGAATCAGGGGTTTATGAAAATTCGTATTTGGGGGTGCTATTTTCACGGGTCTAGTAATACATATTTTCGGTCTTTATTGACTCCACTACAAACTACAATAAGTATTATTTTGATTATGATGTATTGTATGTAGATGTGATTAGTTGTTATGAGAGTGAGACACAAGACTCCCAAAACAGAGATACAAAACAGAAAACTATTGTAGGCCACGTGTCTAACAATTTTTACAAACTTTGGCTCATACCGTATATTATTCTAATTCAATTTTCGAATGTGGATATAAATATAATTATTATTTAATTGAAATTGTATTTTATGTATAATTATTATGCATTATTTATTCTAGTACAGGAATTGGTTCGTTTGATTCAATTCATCAAAACTATCAATTTTTTTTTTCCATCTCTCCGGTTTTGAATATCTAGTCTTCGAGATGTTTTTTTGGTCTCCAAGCAAAAAGGCATTCTCCGAATTTAAGTAAAAAAATTGTTGTTTCTTCCAAAGTAAAGCTCTATTATTATCGAATAATAAAAAAGCTCTTCAATCGGATTGGTTTGTCTTTAAACGTAAAAACAACCGTTTTCAAGACTGAAAATATAAAAACAAGTGAAAATAAACAATTGACTAAGTTAATTGTTGAAATACCATTTCTAGAAAGTGTTGGATGTCAGCGTTTCCATTATTTTTTTATAAAATAAAAGAGTTCGAAACACTAACACAATTTTGGCGGCCTTATCAACCGTCATTTACTTGGTTTTCAAAAATTTCGAAAATTAACGAAATCATTTTCTATAATTTTTTTTCCGTTTTTCGAGAAAATTTCACAAGACCACTTGTTGAAGCTATCCTAATTTGCGCCCTCATGGGTAAGCAATGTTGTTTACGAAAAAATGTTTCAAACAAAAGTTGTTTATTTTTTTATAAGGAACATTTTTTATATCTTGTTTTATCTCTAACGGTTTAAAAGTTATGTCTTCCAGACCCAATTGATCTATGATGCTCATTTACGAAGTCACTTTTTACGTCCTAAGCATGCTATAATCTCTTGATATCTCTTTTCGTTTTTGAGTTATCGTGTTGACAGCCAGGCAGCCGTGAATGGACTAATTAGGTGATTTTGTGAATACCTAGGTAAACCACAATTTTGTTCGTAGCATCAATATTTTTAAGCGTTACAAACTTGGGACTAAAGTTAAAATACCTTTATATATGTATATAACATATATACAGATTACAAAAATGAAATTTTGGTACTTATCAAAATTAAATAATAATCATTAAATTTTTTTAACGAAATTTTGCAGCTGTTGCAGATTATTAGCCTTAATTTTTAACTTAAGTACCAATTTTTAAATCTAGTATTTTTTTTGAATGATTTGACTTGATTGAGTTTAAGTAAATTTTTTGGATTTGCCAAGCGACTCTAAAAAAAACCATGATGATTGAATTTGATTCGCCCCTCTCCCAAACCGACACTTTAAGGGATTAGATGGTATATCTCAATGACTGCATTTATCATTAGGGCTAGGTCTCATAAAATTTCTCTTTTGAGAACCATTCTGAGCCCGATATTTGTAAACAACGACACAACCTGGACTCGGGATCTTTACCAGGTTATTTAGGGGAACATATACTATGTATGATATTTCAGTTCTCTAAAATTTAATAGAATAAGTTTCCATAAGAGAAAAATTTCGATTTCATTTTTTTTTGATTATTTTCACACATATTCTGGCGGCTGCATGTCTAATTTTAATGTCTTAAAAAAAAAAAAACTAAATAGGAAGTTTCAACAGTGAATATGTTGTCACTTAAGGTAGTATAGCAGTGACGAGGTTCATAGAATTTAAAAAAAAGTAATTCGAAAGTTCATAGTTAGATAAAAGGAAAATAATCAAATATTTTTTTTGCTTAAAGGATATAATTAATTAAAATTATACAAAATTACAAGGTTTTATGAGTCTTTAAGAAGGAAATTTATTATAAAAAAACATAGTTGATCTGAAAAAAATATGTTTTTAGATAGAAAAATAACATAAACTGAAATAAAATCGATTTATCGATTTATAGTTTTGATTTGTTAACATAATTTATTTTCTGTTTCTTTATAGTTAATCGGGAATATTAAGGTTGTATGGGTCGTCAACACACCATCTATTTTTTCAAAATTTTAAATAGCTTACAAAATTTAATAAACACATTACCATAATTTATGAAAATAATTAAACTGATTTTATAACAATTAATAATACATA
The DNA here is from genome assembly GCF_905475395.1 of Chrysoperla carnea. NCBI lineage: Eukaryota > Metazoa > Arthropoda > Insecta > Neuroptera > Chrysopidae > Chrysoperla > Chrysoperla carnea. The sequence goes on along the minus strand of NC_058342.1, from coordinate 14,936,049 downwards.
AAATTCTATTACAAAAAAATAAATAAATAGTATTTTGACCATTCATTTGATTAGTTATTGTAGTTATAATTCCTATATTATCGACATATTATACTCTAGAAATCTTCTGTATCATCATCGAAAATAATAGATTTGGCAACGTTACAATGGTTTAAAGCGCCGAGTTATGGTTCTTTAAAATTTTCGGAGTCGATTGTCTATTTTATAAAAACAATTTTTTCTGACATATTAATTAAACTTGTCAACCGATGTCTCGTGATAATTATCGATTACATGTATCTTTTTTTTAAATATATAAATTCGTTAAGCTTTTTTGGGTGCATTATTATGTGGACACAGTTTTTTGGAAATATGATAATTTTGGTGTTGTATAAAGAATAACGCACGGGATCCCATTAAGTCAATGTAATAACTACGATTTTTAATTTTCAATATTTCATTAAAAAAGTCGATAAGGCATCCTCAAACTTGAATAAAACATTATTTAGATGCTTATTTTTAATGAAATAAAATGCTAACTGTTCTAAGTTTATTTTCATATTATCTATACTACCTTACGAAGCATTGTAAGCAAAAATTAGAATAGGCTTTTGTTCTAAATTTCAGAAATTGGTTTATACGTCACCCTAATATCTGATTTACACCAAAATAGTATTATTTGAAAAAAATAACATTATTTGCATTATGTATTTTCCATTTTTTATTAAACACTTTTGTTTATGACAATAAATCAAGTAACCTGCTTCGTTCTTTTAAAATGCACACAACATAATAGTGTTTGGTATGGCATTGAATGCCTACTATTACTGAATTTATTTTCTAACTTTCTTGATTTCTTTATCACATTACACATACAAACATGTGACACATACATAACTGATAATCAAGTATGGTGCATACTATAAAATTTCCGCCTAATTGGCGCTCTCACGGGTAAACAGTGATGTTTACGACAAAATGTTTCAAGCAAAAGTTGTTTATTTTTTGATAAGGAACATTTTTTACATTTAAACTTTTGTTCTATCTCTAACGGTTTACAAGATGGGTCCTACGGACCCAAGACCCAATATACCTATGATGCTCATTTACGAACTTGACCTCACTTTTTACGTCTTGAGTACGCTGTAGCTCGATATCTTTTTTCGCTTTTGAGTTATCGTGTCCACAGACGGACGGACGGACGGACGGAAAACCGGAAATGGACTAATTAGGTGATTTAGTGAACACCTATGACAAAATTTTTTTCCTAGCATCATTATTTTTAAGCGTTACAAACTTGGGACTAAACTTAATATACTATGTATATTTCATATATACATGGTATAAAAATAATAATCCCGTATATTTTTTATAAAAACTAATTTCGTGTTTTGTTTTCTACATATCAGGCTTAATCATTAGAAACTCTTATCCATCCGATTGATTCTTAGTGGATAAAAGCGTATTGTAAAAAATAGATTATATATAACGTGTTCTGTTATTGACTGCAGAAACCTAGTTTCCGAAAATGAGCTCATCAAGATCAACAAAAAAACACTTTTCCAAATTTGGATCTGAGGCCTAATTTGCGAGATACGGGTATGGCAAAAATTGATACATTTGTTCATTCACTGACCATCATTCGATAACCAGTAGCCAATGATAATCAGTAGATATTAGTGAGTTTCACTAAATAATGGAATGGATTTTAAAAATTCGATTATTTAATTTAATTTGGTCAATCTGTCCCACTTTTTATATTTTAATTCTATTAAGGGGAGAATAATAATAATTATGAATAAACATTTTACCATTGGACGTAAACAAACAAACCACACCCATTGTCGCATGGTTTGTTTTGTTTACGTACTATAATCTAATGTTTTTTCAAAATAATATAATCCAATTAAATTATTTTATACTTTTAAAAATCCCTTCTTTAGTTGAATATTATTAAATGAAATTTACTAATATCTACTGATTATCATTGACTACTGGTTATCGAATCATAGTCAGTTAATGAACAAATTTATCAATTTTTGTCATACCCGTATCTTCCAAATTAGGTTTCAGATCCAAATTTGGAAAAGAGTTTTGTTGTTGCTCTTGATGAGCTTATTTTTGGAAGCTAGGTTTCTGCAGTCAATAACAGAACGCGTTGTATAACACATTTATGAATATTATAATAATTAAATACTATCAAATAATATGAAATATTATAAAAGTGCTATCAATTTTATTTTATTTATAAACATAAATAAATTTCAATTACGTTGGCTTAACTCTGGATGAATAACTAATTAAAAAGGGATAACTCTGAGGTTATTTTTATCAATTTAAACAACAGCTGATCATTGAATTTGACATTTAAATTTTATTCAACTGTATTTTGATAGATTTTTTAATTACTTCTATTTAGTTTTAATACGCATAGATCAATAAAATATTATATTAGTCCCGGCAAAATCTGTCAGCGAGCATCATTAATTTTCGCATGGAAAATTTTTTGTAGCATCCCGTTTAAAACATGCTGCTGAATGGAAAATTGTAAATTGTTGTTGAAAATGATTTTTTCGAACTTTTCTGTTAATTTGACTTTTTTGAGTCGATCGGTGAAAATCCCATCTTTCGAGCATGTTTAGGATAGAAAATCGTTATTGTTGAGTGGTTTTTCGCGCGCTCTTTTAAAAATTAACAATCAAGCACTTAAAATGCAACTAGGCGAAAAATTTTTGCGGGAAGTTGTTGAATAAAATTTGCACTGCAAATAAAAATCTGATTTCTTCATAGACTTTTTGATGGATAAAAATCGTAAATATTGCGTTTTTTTGGAATTTTACGAATTTATTAGTCAAAAACTGGAAGATTTAGAGAAAAATGTCTAAGAACACTTTTTTTAAATTTTGACCTCAATTATATGATAAAATTTTTTCAATTCTATTATAAAAGCGGTTCAGACAATATTAATTATTTGCTTAAAAAAAAATAGTTTAAACAATATCCTACCGGGTTACCCATCGGCAACTTGCACTTTTACGTTTAGGAGCATGATTTAAACGGGAACACGCAAAAATTTTCCTAAAAGGGATTTGAGCATGAAAATTAATCATACTTAATGACGGATTTGGCAGGGACTATATTGTGTTATTTTTATACATGTATATGAAACATACCAAGGTATATTAAGTTTAGCCCCAAGTTTGTAACGCTTAAAAATATTGATCCTATGAACAAAATTTTGGTATAGGTATTCATAAAATCACTTAATTAGTCCATTTCCGGTCTGTCGCCTGTCGTCTGTCTGTCCGTCTGTCATCAAGATAGCTCAAAAACGAAAAGAGATATCAAGCTGAAATTTGTATAGCGTGCTGAGGACGTAAAAAGTGAGGTCAAGTAAATGAGCAACATAGACCAATTGGTGTATTGGGTCTGTCAAATTGTATTATTATATGGGTATATCAGTTAAATATGTGTGACATGTATGTATGTGTAATGTGACAGAGTAATCAATACTGTCTATACATGGTATTTCAACAATTAACTTAGTCAATTGTTTGTTTTCACTTGTAGTTTCTTAAAAAATTGCTTGTATCATTACTCGTAAAAAAACAACTTAAAAATGATGGTGATTTGACTAAACTGACTCCCGTCACTAAAGTGCTATACTACCTTAACACAGTCATACTGAAAAAAAAAAAACATAAATAAAATACTGCCTGGTGACTCCTCTGTTCTCAATTGAAATTTTAAAATAACATTTATTTTCGTATTTATTTTATTTTTGTTAATCTGAAGTCTGGCGGCTGAATGTCTAATAGGGGAGTTGACAATTTTATTTTAAAATTTTTAATTTTATTTAAATAAGTGTGTGTGCTTGTTGAAATTATTTTAAATTCATTTTTATTTTGGAATTATTAAAACTCAGTATAACTATCCTTGCACTAAGCCAGTCTCCTGGGAACCAAAATCGAGCCCGTTTAAAAAAAAAAAATTGCGAATGGTTGAAAATACTTTTCAAAGGAATAATTTTGTTCGTAGATCACGAATTATTGAGCCATTTTGATCCTCGAGATGAGGGAATAAAGATATGGCAATTTTTAAGCGCAAATTGAATTGAACATTTCGGTTTTCTTGAGTCTAGCTTTGAACAGAGTGATCGCAGATTAAAAAAAAGTTTTCAGGCAAAAGTTGTACCTAGAGTACATACGTACTATTCTACAAATGATCATCACTTAAAGATCATTTAAAGGTCATGAGCCACAGATATGACTCCTTATGCCCATTTTTACAGTTTTATTTGAATGATTTTTTCGAGTTGGAGGTATACTCTAAAAATTAAATGTATGTATGTCGGGAAACATAGTGGTTTTTATGTTGTTTCACCTCATTTTTGATATTTTTAAATATCGCCCTTACAGCGCCAAAATCAACCATATCCGGCAAATTGTAAAATTGAGTTTTTAATCCCATAAATTCAGTAAATTAAAAAAATCTACATAGGTCTTGTAGATTTAGGTCAGTATAACCTTTAAAATACTATCCATTGTAAGTTTGGTCAATACCCCGACTACTTATCTAATTGATATTGGCGAAATTTTTTACGTTGTTAGAGTAGACTACGGCCCAAATTTTGCTGTCAGCAGACTTATTTAATCTCATCTTGAACCGAAGATATTGAGCAAGATTAATAAATCAAAATTATAACAGATACCTTTCTATTTGCGCCCATAGTTAAAAAGAAAATAAATGAGCTTATTTCTTTTTCCGGAAGCGCATATTTCAAAAGTATTTTTCCCAAAAATTTCAAACTAAGTTGATTAGTATTATTGACGGAGATATACAACATTTAGTAACTTAGATAAAGTTAGATTAGAGTTATAATTTTCATCTATATCTCCTTCAATTTAGTGAATTTTTTGTAAGAAATTTAGTTGTTATAATTTTCATGGCCTAAATGAACTTATGACAATTGCGTAAAACCTTGACGGAAAAAATTAGTCATCGCATTAACTTTGCATGAGAATTTTATTAGCACTAATTAGCATACTAATATTAATATTATTCAATATATTCAATAAACCTTAGTCATTATGTTCTGATTTTAATTATAAAAATTATCATTTTTGCGTCAAAGATTCAAAAAAAAAAAATTATTTGCGATTTGGATAAGTTTTAAAATTTTATTTTATATTCAAATCATTTGAGTGAGCCTCTGAATAAATTTGATAATTTCATTAGTATTCAAACACTTTATATAAAAGTGTCTTCTTAAAAGCCGGAACTAAAGTTAAAGGGGCCCTGAGGTAAGACTAAGTTCGGGGCCCTACTTTTCTATTGAGTTTAGCAACTCAGTTTTTTCCAATTGTTTTTCAAAAAAAAAAAAACACGAGGCATTATTATTTTTATTTATAAATGATTTGTTTTATTTGTCTTAAGAATTTTATTATGGGTGATTTTATGATATGTTGTTCTTCTTGCTCTTTCATTTAGAGCTTGGGCCATTTGACTGGCGGTAGTGGTTGCGGGTAGTATTGCGTAGCTTAAATGTACAGGTAATAATCCTAAATTTTAAAAGTTTAGTATGTCTGTAATTTTAATATTATGTTATTTAAGTATACAAAAACCTATCAAATTGATTCAACTTTCGACCCCCTTCCTCTCTTTTGACTTACATAAGTTGACCCTTTAATCAAAATTATACCACTAACATGCCTTAAAAAGGATTAAATTTTCAAAAAAATGATATTTTTTGTTTCGGGGGTCAACTTATGTAAGCTAAAAGTGAGGTTGTTGAGTAAAAATTGAATAAATTGGGACATAAATTTGAGATCATTGACTTTAAAAGCTTCGATAAATGCCTAGAAAAGGCTTAAATTTTCAAAAAAATGATATTCATTATTTAGGAAGGGGGTATTCATTATTATTCATTAAAAGAGGAGGGGGTAACAAATTAAACATTTTGACTAAAAATTCGAAATCAGCAACCCCAAAAACCCCCTTATACGTCATTAAAAGACTATTTCATTAAAAATGGTCTATTTCATTTTGAGAGTCTTTCAGACCCCTGAAAAGGAGGGGGAGGTACATAAAGGAGTTCATTAAAAAAATATCTTAAATTTCAGATTACTTTAGCATTATGACCTTTTTAAAATCGTTTAAAGGTTACCTGATTTACTTTACAATATAAACCCCTTTAACTCCAATGGCGCCGGGCTTAAAACTAAAAAACCATATAAAATTTTTTTAGGATAATTTTCTGAAGCCAATGCAAAAAACCGCAAGTCAATACAGCCAGCAAACCATTTTTTAGAAGGAAAAAGATTCCTTTACCATACTATTTAGGAGACGGCTGAGTACCATTCATTATACCGGTTGCCAAAATAATACCTTTCTGATAAACACAACAGGTTATTTAATTATTATGTGTATCAATGTTATTCGAAGTTCAAAAACTAAAGCTAGTTCCACGAATTTGAGAAATAGGCTCTTAAACAACCCGGTAAACAGTAGTAAGTTGAACAAAGATAGATGCAAGATATTTGTTATTTATTTTATCACATTAGTTTTTTGACATATTTCCCGAAACAAAAATGAAGGCAAGTGGCCACATCACTGATAAAGGTTTCTTTTTCTCACTAATTTTAATTTTAGAGCGGAGGTTCTCAAACTTATTTCGTTTACTGCCTACTTCGAGAATCATTTATTTTTCAGCGCCCTCTATTTATAATTTTTATACCATATTTTATGATTTAATGTATGCAAATATATTAATATTAAATTACAAATTAGCCTTAACAACCCCCTCCCCCCTGTAAGGCTCCAGCACCCATCAGGGTGCTTAGAGAAATTTTGAGAAATACTGTTTTAGAGGGTTAAAATCATGGGACCTAATAATTAATCTCGCTAATAGAGTTTTCTCGCTTATATGACTTATTCAGATTTGACTGTACATGATTTAAAGATTATCCTATAAAAACGTGATTTTTTTGAAAATGTTCTTAAAACTTTTTAAAAGGACCCCGCAATATCAGATAGGAAAATGACTTTCAGTGAAATTTTTTCGATTTCATCCTAAAATGTTTTTTGGATCATTCTAGTCAAAAGTTTTTCTGGTCACCAAAATTTTTAAAAAGAAGTTTTCGTGCTACGGGCGATCAAAGCTACGAATGTATTATAGTTATAGTATATGATTAAGAAAATGGATTTCCGTGAAACTTTTTCAAACTACCTCCAAAATTTGGCTGTGAGAGCTTTTGATCAGAACGATCTAAAGAACATTTTGGAGGTGGTTTGATAAAGTTTAAGGATGTATGAGCATGACAACAATGTTTGATTTAAAGGCTCAAAATTTGTTTGTAGGTAGTCTTTTACTCAAAGAATATGTGGTTAAAATTTCAGCTTAGGTATCCGTTCAAATTTTTAAGAAAAAAGTCATTAAAAATCGATATAAAATACATTGGCTCTTATGGAGGAATCTCAAAAAAACGACATATTTTGGAGTTTTTGATAATTTTCATTTGGAATGAATGAAAACAAATTTAAAAAAAACTTTTAAATAGAAAATAAAGATATAAGCAATGAATTAGAAAAGAAAAAAACTAAGTGTCACCGTCCATATAAGGGATGTAAGAGCAGGGTAGATTAAGGGTTGAAATTATTTTTATCTTATTTTCAACTTTGATGATGAATTTTGTTATGACTTCATGAATGTAGACGAAAAATAAGAATAAAATTTTTCGATATGTGTCTTGGTTTTCGAAATATCGAAAGCTAAATAATTAAACAAAATTTTCAATTTTCGATATTTTGAAAATTAAGCCAGATATCGAAAAATTTTATTCTTACTTTTCGTCTTATATCGTCAAGTAATAATATAAATTTATCATCAAAATTGAAAATATCTATTTTTAAATTTGTGTCCCCACTACCATGCTCATACATCCTTAATAGTAATCCATTTTCCTAGTCATATAGGTACTATAAAAATAATATATGTGTAGCTTTGATCGTCCATACCTCGAAAACTACTCGTTAAAAAGTTTTGTGGCTGTAAGAGCTTTTGATCAGAACGATAAGGAGAACATTTTGGAGGCGGTTTGAAAAAGTTTCACAGAAAGCCAATTTTCTATTTAATATTATGGGGTCCTTTATTTGACGAAGATGCGGGAACAACAAATGGTAATAAATAAAAATGATATATAATAAGCACAGACTATGTAGCACCACAAATAAAATATATCGCATCGTATATGATTGCGTTCTGTTTGTGTTTACGAAAATAGACACTTACAAAACTATTATACGATTTTCAAATAAAAATGATTCATCATCCATGAGAACTTCAGCACTGGCACTCTCCAACAATCATATTTATAATATCATTAGACAGTTTGTACTCCTATAACGCGATAACTTATATTCGACTCACTGTCTTTTTATACCATGTGTGTATGAAATATATCAAGGTATACAAAGTTTAATCCCAAGTTTGTAACGCTTAGAAATATTGATGCCACGAACAAAATTTTGGTAAAAGTGTTTATTAAATCACCTTAATAGTCTATTTCCCGTTATCTGCCTGCCCGTCTGTCTGTAAAGACGATAATTCAAAAACGAAAATATATCAAGCTGAAAATTTTATAGCATATTCAAGACGTAAAAAGTGAGGTCGGCTTCGTAAATGAGCAACATATCTCAAAGTAGGACCCATCTTGTAAATCTTTAGAGATAGAACAAAAGTTAAAATGTAAAAAATGTTTCTTTTAAAAAAATAAACAACTTTTGCTTGAAACATCACTACATATTATAAAACAAAGTCGCTTTTTCTGTCCCTATGTCCCTATGTCCCTATGTCCCTTTGTACGCTTAAATCTTTGAAACTACGGAACGGATTTTGATGCGGTTTTTTTAATAGATAGAGTGATTCAAGAGGAAGGTTTTTATGTATAATACATCCATATTATAGTAGAGTAAGGCGTTGAAATAGGGGTTGAAAGGGATATGCTTCAAAAACTAAAAAAGTTGTGCATCAAGCTCAAATATTGACACGATATACAACCAGCTTCAAAGATCTATTGTTTTTATCTACTTTAAACCTTCGGAGGGTAGAAAGGTGTAGCGAGAAAGTGGGAAGGAATTATCGAATATTTACAAATATACCTAAGTGGGGTATCAAATAAAAGAGCATGACGTGTACATTACAAAACTGTTATCCCACGCAATGGAATGTGGAGGGAGGGGCTCAAGTGGGGATGTTGCCCAGCAAAGCGGGTAGTTCACAGCTAGTTTTTTTGTAAATATCACTGTTTACCCGTGAAGGCGTAAATTAGCTTAGAAACATTATGTAGTAGGTATGTTTATCCAGGTACCAATTGTTTATATTTTAAATTTATTCTTTACATATATTATGTATGTGTTTGTTTGTGTATCTTTCTTTACTTACATGACGTAAAAAAATAAATGATTGTGTAATCAACAGGCTTTGGTAGGGCAGCCATGATTTTAATTTTTTTAATTATTTATTTTTATTAAATACATTTTAGTGGCAAGTTTCATTTGAAACCATTGTGTTTTTATAAAAAGCTGCGTATCTTAAAAAATTTAAAAAATTTTGTTTTTCGCATATTAATAATGGATGGCACTATACAGCCGCTGTCTCGAAGTGTTCTAACTATAAGCCATTATCCAAAGTTTAGGAATTTAGATGGTATGGTGGAATAAAGAAAGTAACATATATGAGCCCTTAAAACATATACACTCTTCCTTTCTTGTCAGTTGTGTAAAAAAGAGAGAGGTTTACCGAAAACGGTAACGAAAGGTTCCTATTTTTGACAAAAATTTTTAAAAAAGAACATTAATAAAAGAGACTATTTTTTATTACCTTACTGTGTGGTAGGTACTATATCGTTGGAATCGTGTTGACAGTCCGGGTAATCCAGAGTATTTAACATTACAAAATAATCAATATGCGACCATAATGTTTGCCATAAGGCTCAAACTACATGGTATAAATGTCCTTAATGATTAAAGCTTTTGTTCTTAAATTTGGGAAGAAAAAGGATATTTTTAAGAACATTGCCAATGTGATTGGAAATTTAACAGTATGAGTTAAGCAGATATGCAAGGATTGAATAATGCTAGGTATTTCAATAAAACTTTATAAATACATTTTTCGATTAACATAGTTTCCAAAAATCACAAAAAATTCCTAGGTCATCGGGCTTTTTATTATTATTTTATCGTTCAAAGTTGGCTAACAAAATGATGAATCATATAGGTTATCCTTTTCAATTGGATATTTCTATATCAAGAAAACTAGAGAGATGTTATCTTGTAGTTTACTATAATACCTTAAAAATATAAGGTTGTCGATGATATAAAAACAAAATTTTAATTTAATTATGAGTTCATCGAAGATCCATAATTTGATGAACTGAGACGACTATAGTTAGAGTATTGATGATTGAAGAGAAATATCTATATTATCAAATTTATAAGCAACACTTGTACACAATATATTATTTATTTTTGTAGTTGCGTGGTATTTAAAAGCTAAAAATAACACATTATTTTAGCACAATGCTTTTTTAAAATACTGTAGGGAAACAAGCACCTTAAGGATTCTTCATCATTGAAGACATATGGTGACGAAAGCCAGTGGTTGAGATATGATTGTAGTAACATCCCGTTTTTAAGAAAAAAATCTTCAGCGCCTCTTTTTTTTATAGCAAACAATAATGCTATGAAATGTACCATGCTTGGAGCTTTGTGTGTCTAACTTTGTTTTTCTAAGCCTATTTGGTAATGTTTTTTCTAAAATACCCTGGATCTAAAAAAGGATGCTTTCCGACTATACGTATATAGAAAAGTTGCCGTAATTTTAATATTATCTATCATCTGATGAAGTCTTACGGTTAAATAGCTTAAATCACCTTGTATAATAAAAATTTAAAAATCGCGTTATTTGAGAAAAACTTTGTGTTTAATTTACTTTGAATATTGCGACGAATTTCATTCAAGATGGGGTTATTTGAAATAGAATTTATTGACAACGCAATTAATTTATTTTGTGTTTTTTTTTTTCTAAAAATATGAATGTTTCTAAAAATTCTATCAGAAAAATTTTTCTTTCAATAGTTTTCTCAACTAATCATCTATTTGAATTTTCTCCCTTCTGCGCTAAAGTATCGTTTTGAATTATTTATACAAAATTGACAACGCAATTATTTCATTTTCTTTTCATCAGCAAATCTAAATTTGCCTAAAAATTCAATCAGGAAATTTTTTGTTGCTAATTTTCTAAATTAATCATCTATTTGATTTTTCTCCTTTCTATGCTAAAATGTTGGTATTTTGGACCATGAGTTATTTATGAAATCGATTGAAAACGCAAGTATTTTATTTGGTTTTATTTTTCTTTGGCAATTTTTTTAACAAATAATCCAATTCAATCTTTCTTCTCCGCTAATGTGTTGTATTTTAGCCCTTTTTGAGTTATTTATATAATTTAATGACAATGCAATTATTTAATTTTCTTTTCTTCATATAATCTGAATTTTCCTAAAACTTCTTGCCAGAAAATTTTTCCTTATCCGTTAATGTCGTATTTTGAACCTGATGACATTTGTAAAATTAAAAAACAAAATCCCTATATATTATAAATGCGAGAGTGAGCATGTTTGTTTGTTTGTTACGCTTTCACGCTAAAACTAACGAATGGTTTTTAATGAAACTATACAGCAATATAGCTCGTACATTAGAATAACACATGAGCTATAAATTATAATGATATATTATTAATAAAAAAAAAAAATTTTTAATTAATTTAATTTGATATTACCTACCATAAATTACAGATTTCCGTAAAAGTAGTCATTTGACATTACCATAAATTATACAGATTTTTGTAAAAATAGTCAATATAAAATATTTGACGGTTATCTTTTCTGATATACTCAATGAATAATTAAGACTATTATACATTTAAAAAAATAGAAAGAAATCCTTACCATTATTTCGAGCGTTATAGAAAGAGGATAAGCGAGAGAAATCTGTATCAATCTTTACTTTTAAACTCAGCGAAGCGGGTGGGTATCACTCTAGTAGTAGATAATTACAATATCATTTGGAAATAACAATTATAGACGAATTATTGACCTTATTAGTCATAACCACTTTATTAGTCATAGTCTCCTGGTGAGTTTTTCTATCCAGTCATAAGAAACCAAGAATATAGGGGGTTGGCGAAGTTACTTGTAAGGGTTCAGTAGTTTAGTGATAAAGCGAGTTCGAATTTCGTTTATAAAATAAATATTGTTAACCAATACATTACATTTTGTATCGCCATATTGCATCTGTTCTTTCTCAGAAAAACTTTTTTTTTGGCTTATACTTTTTTTTTTTAATCAAAATTTGACTTTGATCAAAAATTTATAAACCTAAAATTCATTAAGAAGCATTTTTTCATTTTTTACAGTAAAATTTCATAGTTAAAAATTTTTCGCTCCAATTTCGGATTTCTACCCAAATAACTATACATACTGTGTCAAAAAAATAAGGTGACATTTGAATTTAAACTGCGCGCGTTTGTTGTGCATTGTGAATTCCTTCCGCTCGGCCAAGCAGTCAACAAGGAATATTATTTGAACGTTATGCGTCATTTGCGTAACGCTATGCGCCTAAAAAGGCCGGAATTGTGGGAAGACAATTCATGGTTTTTACACCACGATAATGCATCATCCCATACTGCACTCATAATTCGTGATCATTTCGCCAAAAACTCAACCCATATCGTTCCGCAACCACCTGATCTGGCACCGTACGACTTCTGGCTGTTCAGCAAGCTCAAAAGACCGCTCCGCGGATACACATTTAATCCGATGGAGGAGATTCAAGCCGCAGCGAAGACGGAACTGAAGGCAATCCCGGAAAGTGACTACAACCAGTGTTTCGAAGATTGGAAAATCCGTTGGCATAAGTACATTGCATCGGGAGGGGATTACTTTGAAGGGGATGAAATTATTTTGGAAGAATAAATAAAGAATTTTCAAAATAATTACAATGTCACCTTATTTTTTGGACACATAGATATTAGAATTTGTTTCAAAATAAATTTTTAAAAGCCTTTCCACAAATTAACTTTTTTTTTTTTCGTTTTTTCACTTTTTTGACTGCAACTACTTTTGATAATATTAAAACAAGGAAAGGGGATGCCGTTTAGTTTCCAAAATAGACTTCCAATCAAAATATACAGGGTAGCTCGTGACTCGATGGCTATAGCTTAAGAGCGTATTTTTTGGACAATTTTAAGTCGAAAGTGTCCTATATACTTTTGTCCAAAACGCAATAGTTGAGAAGTTATGTGCACTATTATGTCTCCAAAGATATAATAAGAAGAGGAATAAACAATGAATCTGGTAGATCATGTAATTGTTTTGCCATATTGTTGTTGTTACGGTGATTGTTATGTTTGTGTTTTTTATTCTTTAAGGTAGTTCCTCCGCGACAGTCCAGTCAAAAAGTTTTGGACTAATACTATCATTCAGTGCATTAACTGTGCTATGACTATTATACATATACCATATATTATTTTCAAAAGACTGTAGTTACTCACAATTATATCTCCTATATGTATACACACACACACTATGATATATACCTTTACCATTAGTTTTTATATCCTCTCCACAAAAAACATCGCCAAAACGAGTTATTTATTTAAGTTTTTTATCGAAACTATATGGTAAATAATTTTTATTTTTATTTATATATTTTCTAAATATAGTATTCTACATTATATTAGTTTTTCATAGAGATGGTGGACGTCATTCATTGGTAAATAAATATAATATTTGTAAATTTGTGTATTTTTATACGCTTCTCCCATGTACACGTATAAATTGCGTCACTTTTAATTGCTAATATCTCATGTATGGCATGGTAAATCATCTTCTAATTTTAACAGCAAGTGTATTATGAATTAAATATTTTATATTCTGAGTTTTGAGAAATTCTTGAAATATCACTTTCGTGTAGGTACTACCTTAAGTTGTAATTTTAAGATTGATTTAATAGATACGCTTACAAATCAAGAATATGCCGATATTCACTTTATTTACGGATATTGTGACGTAAATGAAACAGCAACAGTGCTGGAATATCAGCGCCGATTTCCAGATAGAAGAATTCCTAATAAACAAGAGTTCTTAAATGTGCATCATCTTTTAGCAGAAAAAGGAAATTTTCCTAAAGCTAATAAAAAACGTCTCGTACAGTAATACTTAATCCGACGATGAAGCTAACCTTATCATGGTCGAAAACAAGTCCGTCTATTTTACTCAACAATGTCTTACTTTATTGGCTAAATTCAATAGTGCACGCACACAACTCCTTAACTATTTGGATTTGGACAAAATTATATAAGGTCCTTTTGTATTAAAATTGTCTATAGAATACGCTCTTAAGCTATGTTCATCGAGTCACGGGACAAAATTATTTCTACAATTAATCTCTTTTTTTCGTTTTTTCCCTTAGAAACTCATAGTTTAGTTTAAGGTAGTACCAGCATGAAATCACTTTTCGACAGATTTGGCCGAATTTTTTTTCTCGGGTTTATAATAGCTTTATTTATGAATTCCTAAAATTTCATAATTTTTGACCGTTTAGATCGCGAGATATTTAAAGTCAAAGTTCGCGATTTTGAGGGTCATGTCCCATTTAAAGCATGTAAAATGTCCGGTCTCTCCAACTATTTTTTATGATATTATTATATATTGAAGAAAAAGTAGAAAAAAATGTTTATACAATACAATTCTAAAAAAAAAATTTAGAAATTAATTTTCACTTTCGAGATATTAATTTTGACGTAAATTGATCGAAATTGGGACGTTGGCATAATTATTTCCCATTTTAAACGGTCAAAATTTCTGAAACTTTGGGAATTAATAGTAAGCATTATTAAATTCTTAAATTTAATTTTTCGTTAAATTCTGTCGAAAAAAAAATTGTACCATTGCTTTAACATAGAAACTGCAAATACCATGCTGGAACTACGTTAACTCAACCTCCATAGCTATTTTCAATTCTCTCCCTCAATTTGAAGGGGTAGGGGTGCTGAACTCCAAATTGTGGGAACCGAGCTCCGCTTGAATATAATTCATCCGTATTCTAAACAACCATATCCAAACCCTATCTCATTTGAACTATATTGGGTATTCTAGGGGTCTCGAAACGGATTTATATTATACTCCCACCCTTTTCCGTTGATGGTCGGTAAAGTGCATATGTACATCTAAATTTACAATAAAAATTGTATACAATCGCGTAAATTTTTTATTTCCTGATAGAATTCCAAAGCTCAACGTACGTAAAAGTTTAAATCGACACTCATATGTCACAATATTTACATGATAAATGATGAATCATTAATTTTTCTTATTCGCCAACTACCTTAATCATACCTTTTATAAATTATCGACCTTTAGACCGAAATTTAAATTAAGGTCCATTCATAATAAAAACAAACTTTATATATATGTTATTATGGATTTAAATAAATCCAAAATTAGTTATAGATGGACAGTATTCTATAATCTATAATAAGGTAACCAGTTTTAATAGGTTAGTCATCAATATTTATTTATCTTTTGGGAAATTGGGTATTTCCAACCGATAATTTACCTGAAAACCGCCTTTAATAAAAATTACACTGAAGGTCATAATGAATGTCTTAAATTAGTTGTAAAAAAAAGATAGAAACACTGAATGATGTAATTGTTCTTACTCAGAATAGCAAATGTTTTCACATATAATAGTCCAATAAATAAGCCGGAAAATACTGAAAAATGTTGAAATCCTGCCAGGGAATACCGATTTCTTCTTTTTCTATGTGTTACTTAAATCTTTAGGAACATTCATCGTTACTAACTTCTGCCTTGATTTGAAAATTTAGACAATTTCAACCTCCTCAAACCATTCCAACCTGTCTATAAGATGAATCTTTTGCTCCCGGAATTAAACAATACCACACTCTATTACACGATTTTTGCCATTTTGTCCAAAACACTCACTTTTTTAGCCTAAAATTGTAATATATTTTGCTTCTATAATTTCTTCCAGAGGATATTTTTGTTCGCTGAACATGCATCCGGGGGATAATTTGAACAATACCACACTCTCTCCTGGGAGAAATTCTCGCAGCAAAATTTTTATATTTAAATTTTAGCCTTTAAATCTGTTAGAGCAAATTCCAGAGGCAAAATATTCATTTGATAGACTTTTGCTAGTGGTTTGGGGGGGGGGGTTGTGGAGGGATGGTTGAAACTCACCCAATTATCAAATCAAGGCAGAAAAAGAGATGATAAATTTTCCCAAAGATTTGAACAAGTAGAAAAAAAAAATTTTTGAAATCGGAGTTGTTTCACATGTTTTCAACATTTTTCGGCTTATTAATTTGACTTTAAGTTAAACAAAACAGCTCTTAACAAAAGCATATTTTAAGTATGTTAAGTTGGTTAGGTAAAACAATTTACACATAAATTATTTATGTAAGTTATAAGGTTATTCGATTTGTGTACTGCTGTAAAAATTTGCGCAAAATAACGACAAACTACCTCACGAAATTTTGGTTGCACCTCCTATTCGTAGTGCTGTTTAAGAATCCGATGTGTTCTTAACGATTGCGGGAGTGGAAATAGGTTTTTGGGGGATGCAAAATTCGAAGGCCTGGCGAAAATGTAAGCTTTTCGATAACTGAAGTGTATGGTATCAACTTATATGTTATTTTGTCTAGTGAGTCGTATAAAATCAATAAAAACGCTAGAATCAACCATTTGTGAGATAAACGGGTTTTACCTCGAAAATGTAAGAAATATTCTAAGAAACATAAGATTTAGGAACTAAAAAATTGAAATACGTTTCTGAAAATATGATTTCAGCATCTATAAAAATTGATGTTTGGTACTGCAGACGTGAGTAAAATTGGCATATCTCGGTCAATTTTGAAGCTAGAACTTTTAAATGAATTTTTTAACTGATTAAAACTCCCTACTAGCCCCCCCCCCCACAAAAGGGGGTTAGGTACGCCCCTGACAGGTAAACTTTTCGCTAAAGCTAGTGACCTAAAATTTTCCAACGAATAATCTGGTTCTAAAGATCTAGCTACTTTTACGTGATATTCTTGCTCTCAAATGTATTGAAAATTGTTTCTAGAGAGTTTTAAGGTACGAATATGGTGCCCAAAATATTCCTGGATGGACATGTGTGAAGGCCGCATCAAAGTAACTTTATTTAACGCATCTATATTAGATACTAGCATGGGTTTTTGAGGTTGTCGAGCACGAATATGATGTACAAAATAATCCCGAGGGTTCTTTCAATCAAAACTTCCAGGTTGTATTAGGAACTGACAAATCGAGGCACGCAGTCTGGTGATAGAAAAAACAAACTATTAATGGGTTACAACTGTCGAGTAAATGCATACTGTTTATATTAGCAATAAATTGTTTATTATAAATTATCGATAAATAGAATTAAAATTGGAAGTTGGAATTTTTACAGAACGTGTTAAATAAAAAAATGGAGTAATTTGTGCAGTTAGAGATAGTAAGACAATAAAAATTTGAACGCAGTTTCCTATAAATTTCCAAAGGCAGGCGATCGTAAACACGCCTCATGTTATAAACGTTCAAAAAGCGCCATCTTTAAAGCTTTGAGTATAACGACGAATAGAAAACGAAAAATGTTTTTTTAACTATCACATGGGTTTAAAATTTAAAAGTGTAAGTTACTTTCCGACATGTTTTTTAAGCCATGCCTCAATGTCAGTTCCCAATTGATCATCTTCATACTTTTTAATAAAATAAAGCTTTAATCTATATTCATTACAGGAAGGTTTTGAAACTTACTGATGACGAATAGACCATAACACTGTGCAACACAAATTTTTAACATAGACATGAATTTACTTTTTGAAAGGTTTTTCACGTGCTTGATACAAATCTGAGTGCAAAAGTGTTTTCGAGAAATTCGCTGCCTTGTATGGAAAACACTTGCTTTTCCCCTAAATTCAAAGCCATGTTTCGCCGGGGAAAAATTTTTTCTCACAAAAAAAACTGACGCCATTGGTAAATACCATTTATTCCCCATCAAAATAAATTTTTGATTTTTGCCCCAATTCCTAGATCAGTTTTTTGTATTTTTAAAATACGTATTTTCGAGTACCAAGTAGTCATCATCAGTAAGAATTAGCTAGTGAATGTTACTCTTTGCTAATTTGCTGGCGGACTGCACAAAAGTGAATGTTACTCTTTGCTAATTTTGTGCAGTCCGCCACCAAATTAGCAAAGAGTAACATTCACTAGCTAATTCTTACTGATGATGACTACTTGGTAGTCGAAAATACGTATTTTAAAAATACAAAAAACTGATCTAGGAATTGGGGCAAAAATCAAAAATTTATTTCGACATATCCTAGAGTTCTCATTTATTATCTTCGATAATATCCCCATCAAAAGTCAATTTGATTTTTTCCAAAGCCTTTTTCCAGGAAATAGTTAATTACAAAATACCGTTTTTTGTTTTTGTTTGTGGGACAGTAGAGACCAACAACCATTAAAAAGTTGAAGATTGGCCCAAACGACTGATTTTGTTTGTGGTAAATCAAATGTTAAATATAAATCTCTGATTCCACAAGAAAATGTGATTTTTCCACCTTCACACATAAAACTAGTTTAAATGAAAAATTTCGCTAAGACTATGGACAAAAATGATAAGGGATTTCTATATTTGAAAAGTGTCTTTCCCGAATTAAGTGATGCTAAATTGAAAGAAGGAATTTTTGTCGGACCACAAATAAGAAAGCTGGTGAAAGACAATGAATTCGATAAAAAATCTTACCAAGGAAGAACTCGCAGCTTGGTTTTCTCTGAAGAAGGTAATACAAGGATTTTTAGGCAATCATAAAGCTGAAATTGCTGCGATTTTAGTTATAGACTTGTTACGAAAATATAAATCGATGGGATGTAGAATTATTTGAATATAATCGAATAATAATTGTCAATAGAAAAAGAAAATTTGCCAATAGGAATGAAAAGCAGAAGGTTGTAAATTACACCTCCGCGACTTGTTTCTAAATTTCCTTTAAAATGGATTCAAATTCGTTACAGGGATCCCAGGTGAACTAGAGGACATGGACATGGATTTTCTCTCAAAATATTACTTTCAAAACCTGGTGATCGTGTTTATCTGTCATTATCGTATTGTCAAGTATATTTGTTTTACAATTTATGAATGCATTCACAAGCTAATTTAAAAGAGGTTATAACCAGTTGCGAGTGCAAAAAAAAGTTTTTTTTTTTTTTTAAAACCTTTTTTTTTGGGAAGACCACTTATTTTACATAAATATAAAAAACGTATACATATAGGACATTTCCCTAATTTTAGGTCCCATTGTCCGATTTCAAAAATTTCATATGGTACTGCTCCTGTAGGCGATCTCTTGAAGGTTCTCCAAAAAAACGGAGTCTGACGATGACAACCATATCTCTGGTTTGGATTATAAAAATGAAAAATTCAGTAAATTTCTATAGTCGATAGATGTTAATCGAAGGAATAGTCGAAATTATGATTTTTTGACAAATGTCGTTCAAAAAAAATTATTCGAAAAATTTTTTATTTCAAAGTGGTCGTCAGAAATCTTGTTCCTTCAATTAATACCTGGGGAAAATATCCAAGAGACGTTTACACTCAGTTTTTGATGTGTTTATTTTCGTTTATCTTTGTGAATATTTCTCGGATCAACTTGAATATTTTTAGAGACTATACTTTAATATATGTACATTCCTCAAATGCAAAAAAAAAGCGGTCTAGGTGCAACCTGTAAGGTCCGCACGACTAACTTCCCAGTGCGGAATTGCAACGAAAACAATGGTTTTATTTTTCTTTTTTTTATTAACACGCTTATTTTAACTTCACTTGTAACAAACTATGTATGTAAGAAAATCTTGGAATCTTAATTTGATCCACTTCCCGGTCTTCGATTAGGACTAGCTAAGAAGCGTTATTACAAATCCAATATGGCGGCCTCCCCAAGATGGCGGACTGGCTGTTTGAAATCCACCCCCATGATATGGATATCAAATGAAAGGGTTTGCTGTCAGGAATACGACAAAATAGTCACGTGACTAAACGCAAAATGGCGGACGTCCAAGATGGCGAACAGGCTATTTAAAATGCACCCCTATGAAATGGGTATGAAATGAAAGGGTTTGCTGTCAGGAATACGAAAAAAAATTTGTTTCCTTTCGCAGATCCCCTTCTATTATTATTACTTTTATTATTTTATATTGTTTTTATTATTTTATGCTGCATTTCCGGGGGCTTCACCCCCCCGAATCACTCAGCGGGGCGTCCCCCCTGGACCCCCGATGACATTAAAACTATATAAATGATAAGTGATAATAATGACAATTATACAATTTTGCATTCGGTACAAAAAACGGCTTGATCGATTTTGCTCAAAATCTAATCAAATCTAATGAAACTGGTCCCAGTTAATATCATCATTTGTTCACGTGATACTCGAGGCGAAAATTGAATCGGAACATACCTACCTACATACATGCATACATACATACATGTGCACACACGGACATCCTTTTAAAAATCAAACTATTCGCCTCCAAAGGCCTTGAAACGTGGAGATATGTTAAAATTTTCAATTTGCAAAATCGGACCCATTACAATATTCAAAGAATTGTTTTTTAACTGGGAAGTTAAAAAACAATTCTTTGAAAAATGGATATAACCCCTTATTAAGATCTCGAAAAGCGAGGAAGTCACGGAGATGAGTTCTACAACCAAGATGACCTGATCTTTAGAGCACAAGAAAATCTCGGAGATGAGCGTCTCTTACTTGTTCATTGGCAAATATTTTAATGATTTTGAATCCTTTTTGAAATAAATTTACACAAAAGTGACGGAGATGAGGTCTATCAAGACGTAGGTACTGACAAACCCTAGGTCCATTGGGGAATATTTTGGGCAATATATTCGTAATTTTTCACCTAGAAAACCTTCTGATAACAAATTGAATACCTAGTTTCCTGGTTTTCAAGTGACCTCCATACACTGAAATAAAAACGTGTAAAAATAACAAGAAGTCATGCAAACCTTGAGTATATTCATGCCCATAAAAAATAATTGTTGATGAAATATGTATATCATAAGTAAATCTTTATATAAATTAGTCACCTACTGATTTGCAAAACAGGTGCAATGAATTTTTAATTATGTTACTGGAAAAAAATTCTTAACATGGAGAGGTTTTTCTCAAATAAATTAAATGCCATAAACATTTTTAGTCAGTTTTAATTTACATATAATTGATTCTTTACAATAATTTATTTTGAGGCAGATCAATCATTGCATTTATTTAATGATTAAAGGATATAAGGATATTGTAATATTTTAACTAAAAAAAAAATTCTTTAAGTGGTGAGGTTTTCCTTAAATCAATGAAAATTCACAGATATTTTAAATCAGAATTAATTTAAAAAAAATTGATTCTTTACAATAATTTATTTTATGGCAGATCGATCACTGTATTTATTAAATGATTAACAGATATAAATTTAATTTTAACTAAAAATAGATTCTTTGCATGGCGTGGTTTTTCTCAAATAAATGAAAATCCTCAGATATTTTTAAACAGTATTAATTTACAAAATTGATTCTTTACAATAATTTATTTTAAGGCAGATCAATCACTGTATTTAGTTAATGATTAGCAGATAAACATAAATTTAATTTTAACTAAAAACAGATTCTTTGCATGGCGTGGTTTTTCTCAAATAAATCAAAATCCTCAGATATTTTTAAACAGTATTAATTTACAAAATTGATTCTTTACAATAATTTATTTTAAGGCAGATCGATCACTGTATTTATTTAAAGATTAGCAGATAAATATAAATTTAATTTTAACTAAAAATAGATTCTTTGCATGGCGTGGTTTTTCTCAAATAAATGAAAATCCTCAGATATTTTTAAACAGTATTAATTTACAAAATTGATTCTTTACAATAATTTATTTTAAGGCAGATCAATCACTGTATTTAGTTAATGATTAGCAGATAAACATAAATTTAATTTTAACTAAAAACAGATTCTTTGCATGGCGTGGTTTTTCTCAAATAAATCAAAATCCTCAGATATTTTTAATCAGTATTAATTTACAAAATTGATTCTTTACAATAATTTATTTTAAGGCAGATCAATCACTGTATTTAGTTAATGATTAACAGATATAAATTTAATTTTAACTAAAAATAGATTCTTTGCATGGCGTGGTTTTTCTCAAATAAATGAAAATCCTCAGATATTTTTAAACAGTATTAATTTACAAAATTGATTCTTTACAATAATTTATTTTAAGGCAGATCGATCACTGTATTTATTTAAAGATTAGCAGATAAATATAAATTTAATTTTAACTAAAAATAGATTCTTTGCATGGCGTGGTTTTTCTCAAATAAATGAAAATCCTCAGATATTTTTAAACAGTATTAATTTACAAAATTGATTCTTTACAATAATTTATTTTAAGGCAGATCAATCACTGTATTTAGTTAATGATTAGCAGATAAACATAAATTTAATTTTAACTAAAAACAGATTCTTTGCATGGCGTGGTTTTTCTCAAATAAATCAAAATCCTCAGATATTTTTAATCAGTATTAATTTACAAAATTGATTCTTTACAATAATTTATTTTAAGGCAGATCGATCGCTGTATTTAGTTAATGATTAACATATATAAATTTAATTTGGAAACAAAAAAAATTCTGTTACATGGTGCGGTTTTTACAAATAATTTACATTTCTTAAATATTTTTAATCAGTTTTAATTGAGAAAATTGATTCTTTTCAATAATTTATTTTAAGGCAGATCGATCACTGTATTTATTTAATGATTAAATGATAAAGATAAATTTAATTTTAACTAAAAAAAGATTCTTTATATGGCCAGATTTTTCTCAAATAAATTAAATGCCATAAATATTTTTAATCAGTTTAAATTTACATAATTGATTCTGTACAATCATTGATTTTAAGGCAGATCGATCACTGTATTTATTTAATGATTAAAAGATATAAATTTAATTTTGACTTAAAAATAATTTTACCTGGTGCGGTTTTCTCAAGTAGTTTAAATTTCATAAATGTTTTTAATCAGTTTTAATTTATAAAATTGATTCCTTACTAGAATTTGCTCCAAGGCAGATGGATCACCGTATTTATTTAATGATTAACAGATAAAGTTAATTTTAACAAAAACAATGATTCTTTGCATGGTCAGGTTTTTCTCAAATAAATTAAATGCCAAAAATATTATCAGTTTTAATTTACATAAATTATTCTTTACAATCAATGATTTTAAGGCAGATCGATCATTGTATTTATTTAATAATTAACAGGTATAAATTTAATTTTGACTTTAAGATTTTTTATTTTGCTTTGCTTTTTCTCAAATTAATTAATTGCCATAAATCTTTACAATAATTTATTTTAAGGCAGATCGATCACTCTATTTATTTAATAATTAACAGATATAAATTAAATTTTAATCGAAAACAAAAATTCTTTGTACGGTGAGGTTTGTCTCAAATAAATTAAAAACTATAAATACTTTACAAATATATTTAATTTTACAAATGTATTAAGCGATCACTGTATTTATTCAAAGAACATTTAATTTTAAGGTGGTTGGACTGAGGATTGAGTTTAAAAAATTAAGGACTGACACAAGCAATAAACACTATTATAACAAAAATTCATTAATATTTTAGAAATTAAAACTAATAATAGTACAGACAATAGAGTTAAATATTTAACTTGAGGGAAAAATTACTTAAAGAGCATCAAAATTTGGTTATAGGTAGTTAATAAGATGTTAAATAATAATTTAAATGACCCTGTGAATTTCGCAAATTTATCCTAGTAAATGTCCACAATGGTTTCTTGAAGCAATAGATGCTATTTTTTCCCAAACCTGCATTGAAGTATCAGAATCGTCGATAATCTTCAAACTAGTTCCGTTCATTGATAAAATGATTTCGGATCTTGCTTTCTTATCTTGTTTTATCCACAGTTTTATAGCTGCTTCATTTCCTGGAATAGCAGGTGGTCGAGGTATTTCACCACTAACATACTCCCATAGATCATTTTTTCTTAACAAAGCTTCCATTTGTATCTTCCATACAGGGTAATCTGATGAAAAATTATAGCCAAGCACTCCGTTCTTAAACATTGTAGCGCCAAAATTTTTTTTTTATATATATATGTAGTTCTAATTCCGTTTTTAATTATTTTAACGTAAATCTTTGCTCGATTATTAAATAATTTAAATTATTAATAATGCGATTTCTATTCAACCGTATTTGAGTCTACCAATAACTATCAAATAAAAATAGATATTTATTTCCATAAATAATATTTATGCCAAGTTTGCAAGTATTGTATATCTATGCAAAGTTTTTGCGTATTTGCAAGTTTACGTGCAAATAATATTTTAACTTTAAAATTATTTTATGGATTTGTGGGCTCAAAAAATATAATAAAATAAGTGAAAACAATCAATTGACTGTTAAAATACCATGTATAGACAGTGTTGATGACGCAATCGTTTTTTTTTTACGTTACGTAAGTAAAGAAAGATATCCACTGATATTCCCATATAATAAATAAAAATTGCAACTAACTTGCGCCCACGCGGGTAAACAGTGAAAAATGTTTCAAACAAAAGTTGTTTGCTTTTCTATAAGAAGCATTTTTTATACTTATAATTTGGTTCTATCTCTAACGGTTTACAAGATGGGTCCTACGGACCCATGACTCAATTGACCTATGTTGCTCATTTATAAACTCGACCTTACTTTTTACGTCCTCAGAACGCTATATCAGCTTGATATCTCTTTTCGTTTTTGAGTTATCGTATTGAGAGACAGACGGGCAGACGGACAGACAGACAACCGAAAATGGACTAATTAGGTGATTATACGAACATTTGTACCAAAATTTTGTTGGTATCATCAATATTTTTAAGCGTTACAAACATGTTACTAAACTTAATATACTATGATATATTTCATATATACATGGTATAACAAGCCTAATAATAGAAGAAGATATAAGCCTCGAAAAATTATTAACATCGTTACATGTTTAATTAGCGAAGTTTTACTTATTTTATCATTTATATATTTCGAAGAAATTATTAAGTTATAATTTATTGCAATACACTTATTGTAAACTAGCTGCTACCATTCGCTTCGCTAGGTTATTTTTTCGAATTATACAATTATTGATTCATCAATTTTATTAAGGGTATTCCACTATTTTTGAAAAAGTACCTCAAAATGTTCGCGCATTTTGCTAATAAAAAGACACCAAAAATTGATTTCGGAAAAATACACACGCTTTCTTGCCAAAAACTTAAATTAAATTTTAAACCTTTTTTAAACTGTCAAAAACGCGGGCATCCAATTTGATGACGTAATATGGGTATCATTATACGAAATAACACAAATAATTTTGACAGATATATTCATAGACATCTGATTATAATATAAATATAAATACTTATCTATGTATATATTATATATTTCTAAACTCAACTAACTGATGGTCTATGACTCATACCTCTATGACATCACAGCAGGGCTTACTAGCGTTTTAGGTCACGTGACATATAGTTTAAAAATTACGATTTTTAATTTTAATATTTTAAAAGAAAAAAGTGCTTTTATGACTCGAAATCAGAATATTTAAGTATATTTTTACATAAATTTTAACTTCAAATTTCATGATTTACTTTTGACTAACGATAAGACCCTATTACATTATCAATTATTTTCGTTTGACTAAAAAATTTACTGTTTTCTATGGCATTATTAATTTTTTTCTTTATTGTATAAAAATGTTTACAAATTAATCGAAAAGTGGTTTCTTGACCCCGAGGCGACCTTCGGCCCTGCTATAATTTTGTACTCCGTATGGTTGAGCTACTGCGCTTACAGGCACCTTATGTTCTGCAAGTGTGGACAGATAGTGTGCACAGGTTGATCTCATATACTAGTTGTGCGCAACTCGCCCATTTGATTTATATATACAGATATTTCCTAAAGAACTAAAAAAAAAAAACGATAAATAAAAAAGGAGAGGAATATTTAAATTTAAATTTATTGGGCGGTTTTTCTTATTAGTTTGCATTTTGTCCGTAAGATCACGCGATTTTCTTCGGAATATATCTGGCATCCTTGCTAATCAGGGTCATTTTATGAAAACTTTTACGAGAGTCCTATTTTTCTTCAAATTTGATATGCATTTTTTAGGTCATAGTCGTATTCATTTTTTTAGAAACATATGCTACTTCCCTTTTATCTTCGATTCCCTTTTATTCGATTTCTGTCAAAAATACGACAGATTTTGTAAGGGTCATTTTTATACCATTTATATATGAAATATATCATAGTATATTAAGTTTAGTCCCAAGTTTGTAACGATTAAAAATAATGATGCTAGGGAAAAAATTTTGTCATAGGTGTTCATAAAATCACCTAATTAGTACATTTCCGGTTGTCCGTCCGTCCGTCAGTCTGTGGACACGATAACTCAAAAACGAAAAAAGATATCGAGCTGAAACAGCGTACTCAGGACATAAAAAGTGAGGTCAAGTTCGTAAATGAGCATCATAGGTCAATCGGGTCTTGGGTCCGTAGGACCCATCTTGTAAACCGTTAGAGATAGAACAAAAGTTTAAATATAAAAAATGTTCCTTATCAAAAATTAAATAACTTTTGTTTGAAACATTTTTTCGTAAAATCACTGTTGACCCGTGAGGCGCCAATTATTCGGAAATTTTAGTTTATGTACTATACTTGATTATCAGTTATGTATGGTGTCACATGTTTGTATGTGTAATGTGATAAAGAAATTAACACTGACTATGCATGGTATTTCAACAATTAACTAAGTCAATTGTTTGTTTTCACTTGTTTCTTTTCGTATATTACATATTTTCAAAGATATTTCGAGATATTTGAATTTTAAGACATATTTAATATCCGCTTAAAAAATTGCTTATGACTTGGTAATGAAAAATCATGCAGCTATAATACTTACATCAAATTGGAATGGAAATATTACTCTCTGAAGAGCATAACAATTTAAAAAAAAAAGCGGGGCACGTGCCTTAAGTCGGGGCAAACATTGAACCATTTTTCCTTTTATAAATGATCTTAAATTTCTAAAGATCATTTCGAATTTTAAAATATACTCAAGTTTAGTTCTTCACCTTTAAAATGAACCCTGGTAGAACTCAAACAGATAAAAGTTTGTGTTTTCTAAATTAATTTTTTTTTTTTTAATTATTTTCACGTTAGCATGCAAACAGACTCAGAGTTTTTAAATAATATTTTGTTATAATTATATAAGTATTATCAAAACATATTTTGTTTCAAACATTTCGAAGTGACACTTTATTTCTTATACAGAGTTTTTCAGCAAAGCTAGTTTATGGGGCGTTTTTAAAAGAAGTAGCCACATTTACCTATACAATGTCAAAGTAGATGAAACAATATTCTTATTGGCTCCGTTTAAATATTTTTCTTTGGTGGGAAATTATTTTATGTAATAAGATAATCCTGTACCAAAGTATAACATGTATTTGTTTATAAAACAACAAAATTACACAAAAGTTACACGTCAATATACGAACAAATTACATGTCGATACCAGTTACTTATTATTTTGTTGTTTTATAAATAGATATTATACTTTATTCTTATGTGATATTCTGATTACATTCATGTGATATTTTTGTTAAATAAAGTATTCTCTCACCAAATAAAAAGTACATTTAAATGGATCGTGTAAGAATATTGTTTCAGCTACTTTGACATTGTATAGGTAAAAGTGGATACTTCTTTTAAAAACGCCCCATTGGCTAGCTATGCTGAAAAACCCTGTATATTATTTTACTTTGCATATATGATTCTCAATAAGAGTATATTAAGTTTAGTCTCAAGTACCGCTTAGAAATATTGATGGTGCGAACAAATTTATGGTACAGGTGTTCATAAAATCACTTAATTAGTCCCTTTTCGAGTATCAGTCTGCCCGTTTGCCCACCCGTTGGCCCTATAGTTTAAAAACGAAAAGAGGCATGGAGCTGAAATTTTTATAGCGTACTCAAGACATAAAAATTGAAACTGAGGTCGTAAATGAGCAGCATAGGACCATAGGGTCTTGAATCCGTTGAATCCGGAATCTTGTAAACCGTAGGTAAGAGATGAAACAAAAGTTTAAATGTAAAAGATGTTCCTTATAAAAAAATAAACAACTTTGAAAGATTCTTTCCTAATAAAAAATAGTGAACCTGTTGGTTTTAATTTCGTATTAAATCCATCCGATATTGTTAAGAGGGTTAATCGGGTCACTTTCTCCGAAAATTTTTTTCGAAGATAGTTATGCAGGACGTAATTACTTCGTTCAATATATTGACAGATCGTCAGTCAAAACTACCGATTAATAATTTGAGCAAGGACAGCTTCCGTTAAAACAACCAACATATTATAGGGAAATCGTGCGATCAGTATCAATATCGATATTGATTCAATAATATTGACCGTTTGAAGTAAACTGCACGTTTTATTGACTCTCATTATTTTTTAATCAATATTATTTTATACTTGAATATACTCCTCAGACGATCAATATATTGATCAATATCGATACTGGCTCAATAATATTGACCGTGGAGGTTAGCTTCAGTTTATAAAATTAAGGTGTTTGTTTCCCTACAGTATTGTAAAAGAGTTTTGGTTTATTGCACGGTACATACATATAAACCAAATACATGCTTTGTAGTCAAATAATGTGTTATTTTTAGCTTTCCAATACCACGTAACTACAAAAATATATAATATATTGTGTACAAGTGTTGCTTATAAATTTGGTAATATAGATATCTCTGTTCAATCATTAATACTCTAACTATAGTCGCCTCTGTTCATCAAATGATAGATCTTCGATGAATTCATAATTAAATTAAAATTTTGTTTTTATATCATCGACAAATTTATATTTTTATGGTATTATTATGAACTACAAGATTGTCTAAATATTTTAGATAGTTTTTTTTATCACACTCTCTAGATTTTTCGATACAGAAATATCTAATTGAATCCAAGGATAACATTGTTTAAATACCATGCATAAACAGTGTTTATTACTCTATCACATTATACATACATGTCACACATGCATAACTGATACTCCTATATAACACATACTATAAATTTTCCACCTTATTTGCGCCCTCACAGGTAAACAGTGATGTATACGAAAAAATGTTTCTAACAAAAGTTAATTATTTTTTATGAGGAACATTTTTTACATTTAAACTTTTGGTCTATCTAAAACGGTTTACAAGATGGGTCGTGCGTACCTAATGGACCTATGTTGCTCATTTACGAACTCGACTTCAATTTTTATGTCCTAAGCACGCTATAAAAATTTCAGCTTGATATCTTTTTTCGTCTTTGAGTTATCGTGTTGACAGATGGACGGACAAACAACCGAAAATGGACTAATAAGGTGAAATGGACTAATTTTATGAACACGTTTATCAAAATTTTATTCGTAGCATCAATATTTTTAAGCGTTACAAACTTGGGGCTAAACTTAGTATACCTTGATATATATTACATATACATGGTATAAAAAGCACGATGACCTAGGAATTATTTGTGATTTTTGGAAACTTTGTTAATCAAAAAATGTATTTGTAAAGTTTTATTGAAATCCCTGGTATTATTCAATTATGGCATATCTTCTTAAAGTATCATAAAATTTTTGATTAGGTTTACAAATACTTTCAAATAATAAATAGTAGTACATTTACTAAAGATTTTTTTCAGTTATAATAAATGCTTACTCGATTTTGATAACATTATTCTTGATATCAATACACAGAAATTTTTCTGTTTATAAATATTTATTTATCTTCTTATATAGTCTAAACTGGTTATACCGAAATATAAGGGACCGGCTTTAAATCCCATAATATCTTTATTAGTAATATTCTCCCCAGATAGTACAGACTTATGCACTGTAAGACCGATGTTATACAAGTAATTTCAGGGGACTTGAAGGTGATTCCCGGGGGCAGACGTGGATTATCTATAAGGCAAAGTAGGCCTACAGGCGCGAGGTTACAAAGGGGCGAGCACGTGGAAGATTTTAAACAAAAATAAAGTTAATCGTTTAATTAAGGTAGTTCTTTCACTGACTGGAAGTAAATTGTGCATTTAAATAAAAAAATTAACATTGGCGGCGAAAGGATTTCCTTAAATCAATAAAATAAGTATTTCACTTATTAAAAATTAAAGTATAGCAATCAAAGTATTTATTTGCTGCCTTAAAAACAAATTTTCGTATTTGTACTTTTTTTTTCATTTATTTCTCAATTAGTTTCACGGTAAAGTATATAGTCTTAGGGCTAACGGTGATATTTTAATCGGAAGCTGCATTTTATGCAGAAAGCAAGCCACTTTACCCAGTGACACTAGGGACCAATATGAATGATTTCATCCGAGGAAACACAAATTTCATCCGCTGGAATTCAAGATGGCGGACCTTTTCTAAAATGGCGTCTACATACTTTAAAAAGTTTATAGAATCAAAACGATTGCACCGATTTAAGTGATTGAGGTGTCAATCGATTCCTATTGACATCTCTAATCAAAAAGAAAACATACCATTTAAAAAAATAAAGATATATTAAGAAAAATGGGTTATTTTTCCATAAATTTTTTCATTCTAGTGAAAATAACAACTAAATATCCTATGATATGGTCACATATTTTTTTATTTAAATAAAACCTGATAATATTAGCTACAAAATAAAAAAAATTGCTTCAAAATCCGATTTTGAACTATACGCATTACAAAAGAAGCGTCTGGTTTTGAAAGCCTTCATTGCACGTAATGTGATGCAATGTACACTCACTGTCAAAAAAAGTGCCACAGTTAAAACATTCTAAGCGTACTCATCATATGTTATGTTATAATAGTAACACTTAGAATGTTTTAAAACGAGCATTTTTTGTGACATTGAGTATACATACTCCAGTAGATATGTACTTTCTACCTGGAAAGGACTCCGAAGTTAATTAAATTTTTACAGGCTATTTGGGGGTACTCTAGGATGTCTATAATAAGTTTTCGACCATGAGAACCCTGTGCTAACTTGCGGGGGAGGGGCAAAAACACCAAAATTTTCGGACTTCTTACAGTTTTTCACTTATATCTCGTTACTTAAGCCAATTTTGTGTTCTATAGTCGCTTACAAAGTTGTAGAACATTAAATTTGCTAAAATTTGGTATTTAAAAGGATTTTCTAGACTCGTTAGTGCCCGAGATATAGCCGATCAAAGCCGATTCCCAGCCTCCATTTTCCCTTTTTATACCCTGTAAATAAGTAATATATATATCAAGGTATACTAAGATTAGTCCCAAGTTTGTAACGCTTAAAAATATTGATGCTACAAACAAAAGTAATCCATTTCCGGTTGTTCGTCTGCCCGTCTGTCTGTCTGGCAACAAAGAGATGTCTGGCTGAAATGTTTATAGTTCGTAAATGAGCAACAAGCTTAATTGGATTTTGGGTCCGTAGGACCCATCTCTTACCGTTAGAGATAGAACAAAAGATTACAAACAATGTTAAAATTAAAACAATGTTAAAATAAAAAAAATTAAAACCACTTTTATTTGAAAGATTTTTTCGTAAACGTCACCGTTTACACGTGAGTTCGAAAATTAGGACAAAACTTAGGTGTCCATTTTTTCCAAAACTATAAAAGATAAAAAGTTGAAAATTTGCAGAGAGCTTCAACTATAAGTTTGTTAAAACAGTCTCGAAAAACGAATATTTTCGAAATTTTCGAAAACCAATTAATTTATTAAAAAAAACAATGCAAGCAAGCAAATTGATATCCAACACTTTCTATACTTGGTATTTCAATAATTAACTCAGTCAATTGTTCACTTATTTAAACTACAGTCAAATCCGTCTATGTCGTTATAGACGGATTTGACTGTAAATAGAAGCGCCAATTTTGTTGTATATTTTTTGTGGATTAAAATTTATTTGTTTTAGATTACCAAAATGTTTACAATCATTGTTGGGAAATTAGATAATTACCTAATAATAATTTTTCATCACGTTTATTTTTTTCCTTCAAATCAAAAGTGTCACTTCATAGATAAAGTGTTCAGTACACATAAACGCACAATGTAACGGAAATTTTTTGCACTCATAAAGTAAAAGCATGCTTCCGTATTTTAAAAGTGCGTTCGAAAGTAGGTATCCAGAATTTAGTGCTGATTTCTATATATAACTAAGAATAATTATTATGGAGAAAAACTTTCTAAGTTAGCTGGAAATTTGATGGAAGGCATTTTTTAACATTATGTTTAATAGTGTTAATTGGCGCATGTGTAGTGAGCAAATTTTGAGATACTTTAGATAGTTTCGAGCTTTTTCCAGTTTAAGAGGCTCATAAAGTTATGAAATGAGTAAAAAAATTACTAGCATAAATTTATATCCTGTACATTATATAATAATAATAATAATGTGGTTTAACCTCCGTTTTTATGACATACGCGTTATCACAGAGGCTACCCACATCATTATTTATTAATCTTTATTTATTAAAATACATTAATTTTTACAATTAAATTTTATGATGTGGCTGGCATCGGTTAGTTACTTCGTTCATATCCAAGCGACGACAATGTAATCAATTCTGCACCTCCATTAATTATAATTGATCACAGTGCCGTTGCCTGGATTCGAACCCGCAAACTAACGGCTTAGATCGCTCGACCATTTAGGCTCTTATCCTGTACATACGAATTATAATCAAGGTATACTAATAGGGTATTCCTCTATTGTTGAAAAAGTACTTCAAAATGTTGATTTTGCTAATAAAAAGCCACTAAAAATGTATTTCCGAAAAAAAACACACGCTTTCTTGATAAAAATTAAATTCAATTTTAAACCTTTTTCGTGAGCATCAAATTTGATGACGTAGTATGGGTATCACTATACGAAATAACACAAATAAGTTTGGCAGATATATTCATAGACATCTGATTATAATAAATATAAATACTTATTATCTATGGATATATTATACTCAGCTGTCTATACTGAACTAACTGATGGTCTATGACTCATACCGCTATGACATCACAGCGGGGTTTACCCGCGTTTTAGGTCACGTGATATACAGTTTAAAAATTACGATTTTTAATTTTAATATTTTAAAAGAAAAATTGTTCTTTATTTTAATTTCTGGATGAATCAAGTTTAAATTAACTTTATATAGAAGTTAAACGAAGATTTTATACGAGATTTTTTAAAACATAACCTAGAAAAATGTACGCAAAGACATTGAATTGTAAAAAAACCAGTTAATTGAACGCATACGTCTAGCTTATATGGCAATATAAACAGTATTTATAGTGAACGCACCTTAATAGGGGATTTCCATTTAAATTGATAGAACTTTAAACTTAAACTTATAACTTGTGTATGAGATATCATGAATTGTATATTTATTTATTTGAAAGAGTACTTTACGGAAATTTTTATGTTATACGGTACCCTCTGAGACCAATTCCTTCACAATATTTGTGTTCTGCGACCCCAAAAACCCCCGTGCAACAAGTTTGAAATCATTTTCATCACTATTAACTGAATTGTGAATTTAATATTTACGGTAAATTTAAAATGCATATTATAAAATGACTATTAATTATGCTAACTGCACAGGGCCGGATTTAAATTTCTGCCGCCCTGGGGCACTTTAGAAAATCCGCCCTATGGCTGAAATTTTATTTTAATAGTTTTGATATCTTATTTAAAAAAAAATAGAATAACTAATTAATTGCAGAAAATTTATTATGTATTACATATTATTTATTACTGTTCTTTTAAATTAAAATTAATTAGTATTATTTGATAATTCTCCAATTTTAGGAAAATTCATTGATCAATTAAAGTTTCTGTTATCAAAAAGACATACATAATTTGAAAATATTTTTAATTCTTCAAAAAAAGTATATTAATTTATCAATTCCAGAAAATAAAAATATCAAATTTTATTTTTGCAAACCTTTATGGAAATAAATTAATTAAACTATTTTAATAGTTTTCACTTAAATTTCCCATATTATAATATACAAAATTTTGATTTGATACATAATGCATAAATTATATTTCTTGAAAAATAAAATGTTTATTTAAAAGAATTAGTTAATTATATATTGTATAGAAAATATTTTCTCACATTCCAAATTTTGCCGCCCTAGAAAATTTGCCGCCCTGGGCACTAGCCCCGACTGCCCCAAGTGTAAATCCACCACTGTAACTGCATATTTTTAATTTCTTATAAATCAGACTAAATCACAAAAATCCCTGACGCTTTAACGAATTAAATGCCGAAAACCGCTTTCAAATCCGACTTAATCCTCAAATTTTTCGAACTTTGGTCATTTTTTGTGCGTTCATTCTTTGTCTAGTAGCTCAAACTGAACACTCATTTTGATTAAAAAAAGTATAATAATTTGCTTGTCTTGTTCATTATTAAATGATAAATTTCCCATATTTAATTATAAAGAGCTGCCTAGCGAAGCTACCGATACATTTGGGTGATCTTTTACTCTTGAAAAAACTATAAGAGGGTTAAAAACCCGTTGACTACAGATGTATTAGAATAATAAGTGTTTTAAACTTTATTGAGTGAGAATTTTATTTGAAAGAAATATTTACGAATAGTAGAAACAACTTATAATATTTTTACAATATCAACCTCTTATTTACACTTACATGTCGCTAAATATCGATACTTCAATTGCAACGCAATCATCGTCAGTAGCTAAATTTATTCATTT
The DNA here is from genome assembly GCF_905475395.1 of Chrysoperla carnea. NCBI lineage: Eukaryota > Metazoa > Arthropoda > Insecta > Neuroptera > Chrysopidae > Chrysoperla > Chrysoperla carnea. Next base: position 14,901,051 of record NC_058342.1, on the reverse strand, counting down.
AACACATTACAAACATTTTACACAAAATTAAAAATAAATAAGCAAAACATTACCTACAATTACAGTAACGATTTACAAAAATAAAAATACAAAAATTATCACAAATTTGAAGAAAAAATTTCTCAATACCACCAGACTTTTTGTAAACATTTTACAACAAATTATTTTTCGGATTTGAAAAATTCTTTTATCGGCCTTAATTTATATCTAAAATTTGGTATCGTTTGTGAAATGAGTGTGTCTAAGTTCGCTATAACTGACGAGACGAGAATTGTTTTATGGCTTGACCTTTAATCCATTTTTTCAATTCAGAGTCAGGTATAGGACCTTTATCCCAGTTCAGAGTCTTATTGCCTGCTTTGTGGATTAAAATGCTTTCATAAGCGTCAAAACTATTGTGATGTCTCACAGATTTAATTAACTTGACCGTTAGAATTTTGTGTTCTACAAATTACAAATTCAAAATCAGTCTGGAGTCGGTTGATTACGGACGATTACGCCACGGTTTATGTTCTTTCGCGCAATTTTCGATAGTCATATCATTCTTAGTTTGGACGGAAATGAAATTTGTTACAACGTTGCACTTATTCTTTTATATTTGTTGTCAGAACGATATTAATTTTTCAAATTATAATAACACAAATATTAAAATGGAACTCGAGTACATTTATCGAGAGTCACAAATAATCCTTCAAAGGTCCGCATGTGACTCACAAGCCGCAGGTTGGCCACCCCTGTAACTATATATATAATACCTAATTTGCGCCCTCACGAATAAACAGTGATGTTGAAGAAAAAACGTTTTAAACCGAAATTAAATATTGACCGGGTCAGTGGCATACGGACACACGGACTGTCTGGACGGACAAACGGAAATGAACTGTTTAATTGTGGGTTTGTGTAGAAAGATACATCGACGGATTTCGATAACAATTTTTAAAGTCAAAATCAACAATTTAACTTAAACTTTTTAAATTTTGACGAACCTTAAATGTTAATGCCCTAGACCCAGGTCAACAATATTTTTACAATATCAACCTCTTATTAACACTTTAAGGATTAAACTTAAAATGTATTTTGACAAATGACATTCTTTTGTTTCCAATAATATAAAATTTAAAAACTTGATTTGGAACAATTAGTGCATAAATTTGGACTTTTATAGATACTTTTTTTTCTTAAAAGCATCTTATTTTACTTGTTAGAAACAAATTATTCATATTTTAAAGAATTTGTTTGATAATTTTAAAAATAATATAAATTTTTGACATATAATGTATTTTCACTTTATACTACATAAATGAAAAAAGGGAACACATTAATTCATTTTAAGGCTTTATGATCCCGATAAAGATGTTTTTCATAGAGGTTTACTTCACTTTAACTTATTCTATATTTTCTGAAATTATAGTAGCAATTTTAGCGTATAATTTTTTAAAGCTTATATCAGTCTTTCAAACCAAATTTAACTTGGAATCTACTAATCGAATAAGTTTCTTGCGATACTGTGAGTAATTGAATTACGTATACAGGTAAAAAAAAACCTCTCAAAATGAAAAAAACAATTTTATTTGCAAATTAAGACTATTAATGACAAATAAGAACGTTTTTGGGGTCGCTGATTTCGAATTTTCAGTCACAATGTTTCATTTGTCAGCTTACATAAATGAACCCCCCAAAATAATAATTACCATTTATTTTCAAACTAAGACTTTTAATGACGTATAAGGGGGTTATTGAGGTCGCTGATATCGAATTTTCAGTCAAAATGTTTAATTTTTTACCCCTTCACCTCTTTTAGCCCACATAAGTAGTCCCATTAAATAACCCACATAAGCCCACATAAGTAGTACCATTAAAAATATCATTGCTGTGAAAATTTAAGTCTTTTTAAAGGCATTTTTAAAAATAATAGTGAAAACAAACAATTGACTGAGTTAATTGTTGAAATACCATTCATAGACAGTGTTGATAACTCTATCATTTTACACATACATACATGTCACACATACATAACTGATATTCTCATAATTACATACTATACAATTTACGCCTAATTTGTGCCCTCACGGGTAAACAATGATGTTTACGAAAAAATGTTTCAAACAAAAGTTTTATCATTTTAAATGTAAAACCCTATATAATTTCAATATAAGTATTTGTTGTTTTTTGTTTTAAATTATCCTTCAAAAATCGAATGAATATACGCATGCATAGCCTGACATTGACAGGAAATTAACATAATGTATGTATTATTTTAGCGTATCAGTATCATATCATAATAAAATAAGAAGACAGAGAATGTTTCCTGAATGAGATGATGACTCACTCGTTCGACAGGAAGTAGTTAACACAGATTTTTATTAATCTTATATGGGTTTTAATGAAACCAATGCGATGTTCTAGTTTTTTTTTTTTTTTAAATTTATTTTAAATAAAAGTGATTTTCATATTCTCACTTTCATTCTGAGATGTTTTTAACTACAAAAATCTGCCGCCCATAGGCAGGCATCAAAGTGCCGCCTTTTTTTTATAAACAAACATCTGTTTTATTTATTTTGGAAATTATTTATTTGGACGGTGAATTCATCCGATAATTCAACCTCTTTTGTTGACGATTTGAAAAAGTCGTTGATTTTTCTCGGTGAATCAACATCTTTTTTCAAGTTCTCTTCTTTCTCTTTTCTTAATTTAGAGTACTAACACCCGCTTAGTCGTTGTCTACCATCACTCATTTTAAACGATTCAAATACTTCAGTACAGTCTTTGACATGGTACAGTCGACCAAAACAAGACGGAAGGTTAGGTTATAGTATTTCTGAGAAACGTTCTAAGACCCCCGCCCATTTTTTTTTGCCTACGCATAAATCCGCCCCTGGCTGGGTGTATTGATTTGTAGATTTTGCGTTGGCTGAAAATTATCCTAAAAAAAGTCTATATGGCTTAAAGCAAAACTTTTTAGTTTTAACCCCCGCGCCATTGGGGGTTTATATCGTAATGTAAATCAGATAACTTTTAAAAGATTTTAAAAAAAGTCAAAATGCTTAAGTAACCCGAAATTTAAGATATTTTTATTAATAAATTATGCAACCCCCTCCCTTTCAGGGTGTATGAAAGACTAGGTCAAAATTTCTCAAGACCACTAATTTTTTTGTAAACATATCACAACAAATTTGCCGCAGTAGACAGAGCTGTGCCTACTGAGGAAAATTTTAGTAGCCACAGAATTTTAGATTTTGTAATTATGGACTTATGCAGAATAAAGAAAATTATCGAAGAATAATTTTTTTATGTTATTCAGTCTCTTGATTACAGTTTTCTGGCCTGTTGTAGGGCAAAATTGTGAATTATTTCATTCTAAGATTGTGATTTTTATCTCAGTACCTTATGGTAGAACTCACGATAATGTTAATTGTAAAAAAATTAATCGGTAATTTAGCCAAAAAGTTTACATTACTCGTTTACAAGAAAAATTATCACAGATTACCATAGGGTGCTTTCCAAAAAGGAAACATAAAAAACTTTGATTTTTGGCGTTTCTGAAGCGGATGTCAGACATTACGTTGCACTGTTGGTAACAACTAATTGAAGCTTTGGACAGAGTCGGTTATCGCGGGAATGCCAAATTTTGGCGTCTCGTGAAATTATCAAAGTGATCGACATTTTTTGGAATATTACTTTTTTACCCATAAAAATTTAATTCGTAATAAGTAGGTTATTCTGTTAACAGTTTCACCGGTAGCAACATGGCGGGCGTGACAGGGACAGCGTTCCGACTTTATCCGAAGATTATTATAATCATGGCGAGCTCAATCATTTAACCATATACAAATATGTCAAATTGGCATAAAAATTTCATCTTTTAACGATATTTTTAAAGCATTTTATTACATTTCCGTGGTACGAATATTTTTATTGCCAGTGTTCATTAATTTAATTCAAATGAAATTAAATTCAATGAATATAAATTATTTGGCAAGTTGACTAGTCACGTGACGACCGAACTTCTTTAATAACAAAAATTAAGCTGCATATATAATCAAGGGGAAATATGATCTTAGTGATAGAATCTTGTTGCTCGCGACAAGTTTTTTTACTACGAACCTTGTACAGCCCTGTAAATGAAACATGTCGGAAGTAAAAACTATATAGAAAAATCGAATAAAATTAGAAAGATTTATTTGAAAATACTATATTGCCAAAAATATGATGTTTTTTTTTTTTTTTTTTTTTTTTTTTAGAATTTTAGAATAGAGGTTATTTATTACAATTAAATAAATATATAATTTAAAATTAGTAATTCTATTATAAAATATGACTAAGGAATGGAATTATTTTAGATAAATTTTAATACATTACAAGTAAGTATATTTACTTTATTAATATAGTTTATTCTAAAATACAGTACAATTCCTTTATTACGATTAATATATTCTTGATTACTTTACAGACAAATCATTTGAGACGAAAAAAGTTTAAAATGAAGTATTTTTTATTAACTCAACCTATTGGGCCAATTTTTTTTTTTTTTAATGTTCAAGAATATCCATATATCAAAATCTACATCTAACTTGGTGCCGCTAGAAAGTTTGGCTATTGCTATGGGCCAAATTGGTCAATTATTAAAATCCATTTCTGCGGTGATTTTTGAAAATTTTAAAACTTTGAAATTATTTAACAAAATAAGCAAAAAAAGTATACTCGGGTGTTTTCGTGGTCATTGATCACAATTCCGAAGCCAGAATTTCGATATATTACCCCTCCTGTATTTATTCGCTAATTCACTCCTTGTTAGTTCAAAACAGCAAATTATGTAAATATACGACAAAATGGATCGAAAAGTTATACTCGGGAGCTTTTGGGGTCGATTTGATCCCGATTCCGAAGGATTCCAATCTACTAACGAATCCTGGGGTAGCTCACCCCATGTTACCAGTTGGGAGTTCAACTTTTGGTCCAAACATGTAAATATTTGACAAACTGGACCAAAAAGGTATATTCAAGGGTTTTTGGGGCCACTGATCACGATTTCGAAGTCAGAATTTCGATATACTCCTCGTTCTCCTGAAATAGTTTATCCTCTGCTGGTTCAAAACAGTAATATTCAGCAAATATTCAAAAAAATGAGCCAAAAAATATACTCGGAAGCTTTTAAGGTCGCTGATTACGATTCCGAAGTCAGAATTTCGATATGCGCCACCGTCCATCTGACATAAATCATTCTGGACCATCCGCGTAGAGGGGGGAGTATATTCAAAATTCTGATTTCGGAATTATGATCAGCGACCCTAAGAATCTCTGGGAAAACTTTTTTGATCCAATGCTATTTTGGGAAAGCGGGGGCGGATTACTTTAGAAGGGGTTTGTAAATCGGAATTCCGACTTTGGAATCGTGATCAACGACCCTGAAAACTTCTGAGTATATTTTTTTGGTCCATTTTGTTGAATATTTACAGAATATTGCCGTGTTGGACTACCGTGAATTATCCCAGGTGGAGGAGTATATCTACATTCTAACTTCGGAATCGTAATCAGCGACCCCAAAAACCCCCGAGTATAATTTTTTAGTACATTTTGTTGTTTAGTGCATTATTGGCACCAAGTATGATCTAAATTTTGATGCATGCACCTAAATCTTAAAAAAAAACTTGCCCCAATAGGTCGAGGTACAAAAAAATTTTCTTTGAAATGAAAAAATGACGCGACTATTAATATTTATTAACTACTTATTCTTTATAACTATTTATTCTTTGCAAATGCCATTCCATTTGGTTTTATCTCATGTGGGGGGAAGAACAGTGGTGTAGCTATATCATAGTGCAAGGTGGTGCAGTGCTCCGAATACCAGAGACCCCCTAAGCTTTGAAAAGAAAGGAGTAGGTTTTCGATTCAATATTAACAAGCTCAGTGGCCAACCGAATAAAAGCACAATCAAACCTCTTTAAACGTTTGGCTACTAACAGGATAGTTGCGGGCTCGAATCCAGGCAGCGGCGTTGTGGAAAATTATAATTAATAGGGCAGTAAATTGATCACACTCTCCTTGCTTGTAGTTTAAAATAAAAATAAATAAAGATTTAAAAAAATGATGATGTGGGTGACCTGTGTTATAGATAGATGTCTGAAAAACGGAGGTTAGTTGACTCATAGATCCGTAGGATGCATCAATTAAACCGTAGAAAATAGAATAAAAGTTTACAAAATACAACAAATGTTCCTTATAAAAAAATAAACAACTTTTGTTTGAAACATTTTTTTGTAAACATCACTGTTTACCCACGAGGGCGCTGGTTAGGTGCAAATTTTATAGTATGTATTACTATGGGAATATCAGTTATGAGTGTGTGGCTATTTAAGAGTGGCTATCTTTCTTTATTTACGTGACGTCAAAAAACTAACGATTGCGTCATCAACACTGTCTATACATGGTTTGTTTTCACTTGTTTTAAATCAAAGATATTGTCATAGTTTTAAATACATAGATGTCGCTACAAGCGAACTGTACTTTATAATAAATTTTTAATGATATCTGTTAGCATGAAAAGCTGTACTTATTCTTAGTACACTTACATTTTATCAAAGTTCAAATATTATCGATTGAAATTATTAATTATATTTTAAAAGGACAATAATTTTATAATATGATTGGTAGTTTTTTTGTGAATACCAATGAGATATCACAATGACGTTAATTTCATTAAAGGCCCATTTGCATACATATCTTATTAATTATATTGCTTAACATTATTACTTGAGTTTGATTTAATAACAAAAGACATTGCAAAAGATTACACTCCAACTTCAACTTAAAGAGAAATTTTTTTTTGTGCTGGGCTCATTTTTTGACTCGTTCGACAGTTTCTATATTTAGAATTTGTTACAAAAATTTCTTTTGCATTTCACAGTAAAATTATGCACTACACATTTTTCTGTTCAATTTCGGTTTTCGACAAAAATAGCCATATGCTAAAATTCGTTTTAAAATCGATTTGATAAAACATAACCAATTATTAACTTTTTTTTTCATTTAGAAAAACAAAACTAATTTTCCTTTAAAAAATTAGAGGATCACAATTTGAATTCTTTTAAATATCATTGCTTGCATTATTATCATAGACATAATATCATAGAGCTGCAAAGTCGTCGCCAATCGGTTGATCGCAGTTAAGAAAGGCAGATAAAGTAGCCGCGTATAGCTGTAGAGAGACAGATAAAAACAGATAAAGTTGGCTCATATAGGTCTCTTCTTCCTTCTTATATGCCTCCACTTTTCGTCTATTTTTATCTCTCTTATTTAACCCCTTTCTTTAACCTCACTTTTTGAGCTACCTAGAAATTATCAATCTTCTGTATTGTATAGGGTTTCTTCTCGAGAAATTTTTCTTCATTCGAGTCGAGACGAGAAAAAAAACTCAATACCTCGAGAAGTCGAAAAATTAAATTCCGTGCGCTAGAAAAAAAACACTGTAACATACGTATGCTATAGTGTATCGAAATACTCGAGAAATCCGGCTTAAGAATTCTCGTGCCTCGGGAAAGTTCAAGGAATGAAAAACTCTAACATTGTATAGTTTGGATGAAAATGGAAATTAAAATTTTGCCCTAATTTGCGTCTTTACGAGAAAACTAAGTTTACGAAAAAATGTTTCAAACAAAAGCTGTTTATTTTTCATAATATTATATTTTTTTCGGCTAAAATGATGGGTCCTACCTACTCATGACTCGTTTGACCTATATTGCCCATTTATAAACTCAAAAATCACTTTTTACGTCCTGAGCACGCTATAAAATTTTTATATCTCTTTTCGTTTTTTAACTGTTGTGCTAACGGACAGTCAGGCGGACGGAAAGGACCTAATTAGGTAATTACCTATATAGTTTAAAAAGTACTTATAAAAGATAAGAAAAATGTGTAAAATTGACATTTGCTCCTCCAAATAAATTTGCAAGTGAAAAATGAGATAAAGTTTGAAATTTTTGAGATAAAGTTTGAAAGTCCATAATTCTAGCTAAAAGAAAATTCATAGAAAATAAAATTGAAATACATATTTATTCTTAAAATAGGGAATATTCATGATATTTAAATTTAGTTTATATATTTTTTTCCGTAACTTTATTTGCTGGACATTTATTTTACTAAACCATTATTTTAGTAATTAATATCTTTATACTATGTATATAAAATATACATAGTATATTAAAATATACATAGTATATTAAATTTAGTCCCAAGTTTGTAACGCTTAAAAATATTGATGCTACGAAAAAAATTTTGGTCTAGATGTTCATAGAATCACCTAATTAGTTCATTTCCGGTTGTCTGTCTGTCGTCTCCTGTCTGTCTGTCCGTCTGTCATCACAATTACTCAAAACGAAAAGAGATATCAAGCTGAAATTTGTTATAGCGATCTGAGGACGTAAAAAGTGAGGTCAAGTTCGTAAATGAGCAACAAGTAATTGGTTCTTGGGTCCGTAGAACCCATCTTGTAAACCGTTAGAGATAGAACAAAAGTTTAAATGTAAAAAATGTTCCTTATCAAAATGTAACAACTTTTGTTTGAAACATTTTTTCGTAAACATCACTGTTTACCCGCGAGGGCGCCAATTAGGCGGAAATTTTATAATATGTACTATATTTGATTATCAGTTATGTATGTGTCACATGTTTGTATGTGTAATGTGATAAAGAAATCAACACTGACTATGCATGGTATTTCAACAATTAACTCAGTCAATTGTTTGTTTTCACTTGTTTACACTTAATTACAGCATTTTTAAACAATATTTATATTTTTTACTTTGTTATAACGGTGTAAACAATGAATTAAAAATATTAAAAAAATACATTAATATTCCCCATTATACTGAATTACAATTCAGTAGATAAGTGCAGGATTACACTTTTAATAAGTGTAGGTAGCCCCTGTGTTTCTAACTCACTTGAAAAATATTCAAAATTTTGATAATATGGCTACGAAATATTTTAAAAATAATGTCTAGCAAATGAAAAACATGTGCTAATTTCCAACTAACGGGTAATAAGCCTCGTTATTTCTATTAATAAAAATAATTTAAATATGATTAATTTTTAGTGTGAAAATAACTATAATAAAATGTACACTTCCGGTACTGTAGTCTATTTCCTATGAAATGCAAAAAGGTTCCAATTAAAAAATAATCTATCATTTTATTTAAACACAAAATGTAATATGATTAGTAATCTTAAATATATTTCCGGCATGTATTGTAAAATGTGGTACATGGTTCATTTTTTGAACTTCTATACGTAGATTTGCTGCGGAGAGTATGCCACCTACTTTTAAATACAGTGGAATTTGGATAAATGAGAAACCTCCATAACTGGAACTCATGTTGAGGTCCCAACACTTTGGCACTGAATTGGGTAAGTGGAATACCTCTACAAGTGAGACAAATTTGGAGATCTTTTGATACCTCACTTAACCAGGTTCCACTGTAAATATTATTTATAATTTTTAATGTGCTGTAAAAAGCTTTTAGCACATTTTTCTAGACCTCATTCCGAATTGAATGAGCTATCACACGTATTTTTATACCATGTATATGAAATATACCAAAGGTATACTAAGTTTAGTCCCAAGTTTGTAACACTTAAAAATATTGATACTACAAAATTTTGGAATAGGTGTTCATAAAATCACCTAATTAGTCCATTTCCGGTTGTCTGTCAGTCTGTCGTCTGTTGCCTGTAATCACTATTACTCAAAAACGAAAAGAGATATCAATCTGAAATTTGTATAGCGTGCTTAGTACGTAAAAAGTGAGGTCAAGTTCTTAAATAAGCGACATAGGTTAATTGAACTTTGGGTCCGTAGGACCCATCTTGTAAACCGTTAGAGATAGAACAACAGTTTAAATGTAAAAAATATTCCTTATAAAAAACACTTTTGTTAGAAACATTTTTTGTAAACATCACTGTAAATTGTATAGCATGTATTATATGGAAATATCAGTTATATATGTGACATGTATGTATGTGTAATATGACAGAGTAATCAACATTGTCTATATTATTTAGGTATTTATTATTAACTCAGTTTAAGGTATTTATTATTAACTCAGTCAATGGTTTGTTTTCACTTGTATTTCTATATATCACCAATTTAAATTTGTCGGCTAGACAACTAGAAAACAGGCACCAAATTAGCGATGAATAATAGAATAATAATTACGATTAACTAATTCGAGCTGATGATGACCACATTGTAGTTGAAATACGTAGATCAATTGCATTAGAAATAGTATTTAAAAAAAGTTTATTAATGGCCTATCCTCAAATTTTCAAAATTCTTGGATAATTTAATAACATTTTGTTCAAAGTTCAGAAAATATCTTTTCATATATATGTCGTAGATAGATTGCCGAATCAGCTGTTTAACATACACGTTAGTTTAAAAAAATAGTTTCGTTACTCAGGAACTGAAAGACGTTTAGCAATTTTTTGTAATTACTGAACTTCACTAAATTGCATTAACGTTATCTATTAATCAATGCACCGGGTCAAAGATTTGAGGTTATGTAAAACATTCATTCCGATGGCAAAGAGTGGGGCAAATTGCTTTATGGAGAATGGAAAAAGTATGCATTTTGTACAAGTAAAAAAATAGAAGATAAAACGCGAAAATTTATTTTAATTTTAAAATAAGACTTATTTTACCATTATTTACCTAAAAACAGACGTGAATCTAGAGTTAAATTTTGGGGAATTACGAAGAAAAATTAGGATAAAATTTTTCGATATATGCTTTGGTTTTACAAATATCGTAAGCAAATTTCAACCAAATTTTTAATTTTCGATATTTTGAAAATTACTTCAGATTTCGAGAAAAATTGTATCCTTACTTTACGTCTTATATTGTCCAGTTATAACATAATTCACCATCAAAGTTGAAAATATAATTTTTTTTAAACTCTTTGTCCCCCCTACCGTGCTTATGCATCCTTAATTAGACGGACACAACCGGTTTTTCTGTTTACAATAATTTATTAAGGCTTTAACTTTAATTTAAGTAGTTTTTTTAAATTTCCACCGATTAGTTTTGGAGAAATCTATGAAATCATACCATTCATCTACCGTTTACTCATAAGACCAATGTTAAATATACCTACTTTGAAGTCATTTATTTATTTAAAATTTTCAGAATTGATTTAGACTTAGTCCAACTTCGTGTAAAAATCAATCAAGTTTTTAATCCAAAATTGCCTTAGCGCTCGTACATCCATAAATTTTTTTCTATCTTATTTTTGTAAAACGTCTTTTGATGTGAGTCTCTGCGGGCTATGACGTCACTAAGTGTTATTTTCCTTTCTTTCTATTTGTACATACATTTAAATCGTTGATTTCACACGATGTTTTGGCTCGATAACGAACGGTCTTTGGAAGCAATAAACGAATTTTAGGACAAAAAATTTGTTGGCCCATTGCCATAGTTCTTGATTGAATTTTATGAGTTCATTATGATGATTTTTTATAGTTCAATATATTTGTACCATTAATTATTTACTCTTTTTCTATTTCTTCATGGTCGCCCTACACCCAACGCTCGTTGTGGTTGCAGATAAGCCATTCTGTATTACGTCTTAAGTTGGATAGTAGTTTGGTTAACCCGTCAGCACTCGCGCTAAGAGCTCACGCTCGATTTAAAACATTTTTTTTCATATAATTTTATTTGTTTTCGAAATATGAATTTTTCATATTTTTTCAACTACAGTTTTTAAAAATATTTTTTTCAAGTCCTTTAGAAATTGTGGTCTTTTCTTTCATTTCCCGCATAAACGCGTACCAAAAAAGTACTCGCATAAACGCGTACCTAATCTTAGCATATTTTCGGGTCTATTCGTGTACTTTCTTATTTTGAATGTTTCTTGTCTGCACGATAGGAGCTGCTTGTTGATGGAGGTATGTCTTTTTTATATTTATTTATGTTATAATAACACGTAGAACGTGCGGCAAATCTTGCATCACACGCCTAAAGATTACCAAACGATTGACGTGAGTGCTGGCGGGTTAAACGTAGCGTAGTGACAATCCAGCTGAACGTTGTTTAGTGATTATTCATAACGGAGATGTTTTTGAAAAGAACTGACGGTCTTGTAAAACAAAAACTGATTCAGAAATCCATCTGCGACATATATACCTATATAACTATCAAGACAATACGTTTAACCCTACAGACCTATTGGATCCAACGGAGACTGTACATTTTTATTGTTAGTCACTTATAAAAAGCGAAATAGTTGTTGCATCGACCTTCAATCGTTTATTCATCAGTTGGCGTCAATAAGCGACCTTCCCCTGCTATTACTAACGGTACACCGATGACAAGTCTTTGCAGCAGGAATACTGAATAACAAAACATATTGAATCTATTATACCCCTAATAACTAATTCTGTGTAACCATTCATATAATAAATACCCATAAGGCCTTTTTTTTATAACCGTCATTGTGTGCATATGCCCATTCCCTTTTATAACGCTGCACGCTGTGGCTTGGTTGTTTTGTCACGAATCAACAGTTTATTCATTCGTTTTTCTAAAAATTCTAAAATTATTTATACGTTATTTTGTAGGTTGAAATTTAGGCGAGTAATTTTATTATTACACTGCTCTACAACGGAAAAGTATTCGAAATAATTTTAACAAATTTCTACTTAACTACTGAAGTAGGTCAGGTAAAAAATGAAAATAATCAAAAAACTCTTAAAAAAGCCTAAAATATAAACATTTCATAATATAAATATAAAAATTCTATAATTAATGGCAGTAAATAAAAAATGCCCAGAGTCAAAAAGTGTTTAGAATACTCATATAGAAAATGTCATATAGTTTTCAAATTCAATTTTTAACCAGAACCACAAAAAAAATATTCGTCAATAACGAATTTTTGGCAAAAATTCGTAATTTTTTTTTGTCAAATGCTTATTTATAAAAAAGGATGAGGTTTGGTAATAATTGTCAAGAATCTTTATTTTCGTCAACAAAGAGTTTTCGGAAAAAATAGGCAATTTTTTTTCAAATGCTTATATCTCGAAAACGGTGAAGAATTGTCCAAAATATAAAATACAATAGTTTTTTAAATGTTTAATAAAGACAACATGGTGTCCAGGAGTAGAGAACTTCTGTCCCGCCGCATGGGCGTAAATCGCAAAAGCACAAGCACTCACGTATATGACATTTTTGAGTATACTAATACAAACTTTTTCCACCGGCTCCCATAAAAATCTACTAGCAAGGAAGGAATTCCTCGGTTAGACGGTTTTTTGGTTTCATTTGCTCGATTAATATAAATTGTCAAATAAAAGTGATTTATTAGTTTAAGTTTTTGCGATACTTGACATTTTTCGAATTTAATGATTCTATCCTCACTGAACTTGATAATGCTATCGATAAAACCCTTCTATTGCGGATTAAGTATGATAAACTACAGTGGAAAATTTGCGGAAAATTTTGAAAATCGTAGCTCTGCTGCTTGGACTACAATTGTTGCTTTATTTTGTTAAAGTCGTGATAGAAAAGAGCATTATAAAAAAAAAGTTGTGGCTCCGTCGTAAGACACTTCAACCTGGACAAAAAAAAATGTTAAAAATGACCTTTAAGTTAACCCACAAAAAGTGTTACTACCGCCATTGCATACTAAACTAAGATTCATGAAAAATTTTGTAAAAGCAATGAACAAAAATGAAGCTGCTTTTCAATATCTCCGCCAGAAATTTCTAAGGTTAAGTGACGCTAATGCCAAGGAAGGTATATTCGTAGGACTTCAAATAAGAAATTTATTTAAAGATAATAACTTCGACTCGGTTCTAGAAAGTACAGAAAATAAAGTCTTGAATGATTTTGGCCTTGTTGCAAAAAACTTTTTTAGGAAATAAAAAGGAGTGACAACTTTGATGAACTTATAGAAAATATATTGTCACCAATCCAAAAACTGGGTTGCCATATGTCCTTGAAAATTTACTTTTTACATTCTCATTTGGACTTCTTTTCGGATAATTGTGGAGCTTTTAGCGATGAACATGGGGAGCAGTTCCATTAGGATATCGCAAATTATTGCTGGAATGTTTGTCGAAATTCCACTTATGATTAAAAAACTGTTTCTTTTCTGTAAATTTCTGATGAAAATTTCTGTAAATTTTTTATTTTAATTTTATTATATATTTGTTAATTATTTTTGTATTCAGTACGTGAAAATCAATTAAAAAATCTGCTTGAGATGAAGAATACTTGTTTAAAGTCAAAATTTGTAGACCAGTGTTATGCTTCAAATCTGTCACGCAAAATTTTCTTTTCTTAAACCGTAACATTCTGTCATTTTCTGTAAATACCTATAAGTACAGACCGATTTTTTAATAAATAAAACCCAAATCGACGTATATCGGCTCATTTTTAGGGTGGTGTGAAAATGGGAGGTATCACAAATTAAGAATTTCCGGTGTCTCAGTTAAAAAATCATGAAAAATATGTAACAAACTAATTTATTTTTATAACGTCCCTCTATATTATAAATATGAAATTTTTAAATATATTTTTATAAATTATAGCTCATGTGTTATTCTGATGTATGAGCTATATTCTTCTTCAGTTTCATTCAAATCCATTCGGTAGTTTTTGTATGAAAGCGTACCAAACAAACATTTCCAGGGAAACATATAAAATATATAGGGATAGCACTTGGTTCGGATTGGTTAGGATGATTTAAACAACCCGTTAAATTATGTATAGTGGCAAGCATAGTCAGTACATAATCGGGATTTTAAGAAAATAGTTTAAAGAAAAAAATACCCGAATTATTCTAACTCTCAAATGTGACGTGTCCTGTATTATTAAAATAAATATCTATGGGTTAACAGTTATAATTAGTTTGATTTTTTCAAACAATCCCAGTTTTCGAAATAGCCCTGGTGTTATGGAGTCCCGGTTATCGAGATTACTCTATCGGGCCATGGCTATAATTTATAAAGATGGATAATGAACGCTCAATTCATTCTCAATATCTATGATCGATAAATAACTGTCGTAATCGAACAACCGTAAACAATTATGATACACTTCAAAAAAAAAGAAATCATTTTGAAATTTTCATTCGGTTTGGCTTTTGTTCAATTTCTTTTTGTAATATTTTGTTGCAAAGTAATAAATACCGTCAGTGTGTATTATTAAGTCGAGTATGTTGTATGTATCTAAGTATTTACTCGTGTCACAACTAAACAACGTACACACATTCTTAAATCTGATTCATTTTGGTAAAATCCGTAAAATGAAAACACAACAATTATAAAATGTTTTTCAGTCGAAATAAACATGAATCATGTAAACAGACGTCAGATATTGTGTTGTACTTGTGCTATACGTTGTACATTTTGTTAATCATATGCCAGAGTTTAGTAACCTATTACAACAGATGAAAGGTCATATCATGAGACACAACCAGGTAAGGTCTATACAATAGGGGAGAGTTGTAGATTAAGAGCCGTAAATTTAGGTGAATATAACCGATCCGCTTGAAAATATATGTAAACGATAGGCAAATAACCAAAGAATCAATTGATGTTAGCTTGTTAAGATGGTTCTCTACAGATTTTTCGATTGGCGTGAAACCTTATAATATTTTTAAGACTCATCTTAAATATTCATTGGTGGAAAAAAATATTTATAAAGAAAAGCGGTTTTATAGATAAGAATGCTTAAAGTTACATTTGATTTTCAACCACTGCAATTATACCCTTTACTCTCTTGATTTAAAATTTGGATATGTTATATGTACTCATATTCTACCTGCCCTGGTTACTTTTATTTTTCGTAAATCCTGTTAATTTTCACAATTTTCATTGTTCATACTTAGGTACTTTTTCATATCCCACTTTACCTGGATGTGAACCATGAAATTTGGGAAAATTAACAGGATTTTCGAAAAATAAAAGTAACTGCCCTGGTAGAATATGAGTTCCTATAACATATCCAAATTTCAAATCGATAGAGTAAAGGGTATAATCGCAGTGCTTGAAATTCAATTGTAACTTTAACCATTCTTATCTGGAAAACTGCTTTCTTTATAAATATTATTTTCCACCAATGATTATTTTAAAGGGAAGTCTTAAAAAATTTAGAAAGTTTCACACCAATCAAATAATGATTTCACGCCATTGAAAAATGTGTAGAGAACCGTCTTAAGTGTGATTAAAAGAGACATTTTTTCGATTAAATGCGACCTGGACTTGCGTTGAATAGAATTTTTATTGTATTTGAAGTATTTACTTGTCTTGTCGAAATCAGACCGAAAAAGGAAGCAGGCCTTTAAAATCTTTGATAATTATTGTTGACAGTTAGGCGGCCGACTTGGATCGCTCATGCACTACGATGCAACAGTCGGTAATTGGTAATATCTCTCACGTATAGTAGTTTGGTTTATGCACACGTATACATTGGAAAAAAATCTAAATACCAACCGATATGAGGTTGTCTCAACCTCATAACGAGGTCTAATATAGAGAATGGTGCCACGAATGTGATACAACTACCGTGCGGGTTGAGTGGTGAAGTTGACAAAAACATATGAGTTGTTTGTATGAAAGTAATATACTGTCTATAAAATTTTCAAATATTGTTGTTTTGAAATGAAACATAGTTTTAAAAAATGTTTTTTTTTGGTTGGTTCTACCCCTTATAAATATTATAACAAAATAGTGATGTGATTGTCACAACTACATAAGCAGGTTTATACCTGCTAATAGGTTTATTAAAAAAAATAAAGATTTCTTCAAGTCGGATTTGAACCAGCGGCATATGAATTACTATTGATTTTAGTGTCTTAAGTCTACAGCTTAACTAACTGCGCTATCGATACTTGTTAAATAAATATACCAAAAAATGGTATTTCTTATAAAAATGATCGATAAGTTTGTTTCAAACTTTCTGTAAGTTAGTAACAACAATCTTCATGTAGTTGGCTCAATTACGTATGGGCTAGACATGATACATATGCGATCATCATAACTAAATCTTCTATTTAAAGCAAACGCAAAGAATTTTTCTTTTAATTCATCGGTTCACTCTATTTTCACGATTCACTCTATTTTCACAATCACTCTATATTCCAACTAAGTACAATTTTATTTCCCATCAATAAAATGCATGACTAAACTAAAATCAATCTCTTTCATGGAAGTAATTATTTTGGTTATTTAACTTCAGTGATTTTGTATTAATGAATTCATATTTTAAGTTCAATCCAATTCTATTGTATATTAAATATATGATACGGCAAACTTTGGGACGATGTTGTCATTATTTTAATTTTTTTTTTCAGTGTAATAGTCGGTAATATCGCTCACGTATAACTGTTACATACTTACAACACTTTCACTTAAAATATTCTCAAACTTAAACTGTAATAGCGAAACACTTAAATATTTACTTCAAAATCGAAATACGATGTTATAATTATTCATTTTGTATTTCGCAAGAAATCAAAATATCCAAATATAACATTCAACATAGCACGATTCGAATGTCGCGCCAATTACTGACTGCTGAATTGTAGAGCATGCGCGATCCAAAATTGCCGTCTTATTGTCGACAAAAATAATTATCAAAGGTTTTAATATTTTTGGGCATGGAAAGTACAATAAAAAATCTATCCAACGCACATAGATAAGTCCGGGTTGCATATAACTGAAAAAGTGTCTCTTTTAACCACACTTCAACGATTTTTCCCATATTTACGAGCGGCTTTTCGCAATGAATGAAATATTAGAAGAGAAAAACGTACAGAAAGAGTAAAAAAGGATGCAATAATAGAAATAGTCTAATCGGCAGGTTCAAATTGTTGAAATATAGAAATAATGGTCGTAAAAATACGTGTGATAGCTTGTTCGATTCGGAATGATGTCTAAAAAAATGTGCTAGAAGCGTTTATAAGTACAAAAAAAATTTTAAAACTTATAAACAAATAAAGATGAAAAAAAACATTTCGTTTTTCGATAATTATTCATAAAATATTAACATAAGGGATATTTTTTAAAAAATCTCAAAGAGGAGAAACTTTCTAATAAAAAACTTTCACTACCGAAAGTCTATCTTCATTATCTATAAAAAATGAAAAATCATACATTTTTGTTAACTTATGAACAAATTATTAAAATTTTTTAAACTTATTTGACGTGATCTTGTTAAGTATATACATATACAGAGCGTTCTGTTATTGACTGCAGGTCGTTGGCCTGCATAATAAGCTCATAAAGACGAAGGAAAAAGTTATTTTCCACTTTTGGATCTGAGGCCTACTTTGCGATATAAATAACAAAATAAATTAACATAATATTAATAAAAACTTAATATCTTTATCGAATCACAATTCAATAAAATTTGGAATGAAATCAATAAAACACTACTTAAAGAGAGGATGTGTTTTATCATAGTGGAAGGCGTTTCTAAATGCAAAATTATTACAAAAAAAACTCTATTTGGCTACTTATGTTATTTTAAAAACTAACCCATAAAAACCTACAATACGTTTCTTTGTAAATTAAGTGTTGACGCAACCTATCGTGCGAATATTACATACCTTAAGCATATAATTGGCAAAACGAAATATTTTTCTTTTTTTCATATTTAATTGTTTATACATTTTTCTAAACATCATTCTAAATTTTACCAATTTAGACTTGTTGACTAGACTAAAACCTGCATTTTTTAGTTATGATTACTGATTTTATCATTCATTTTCTGAATTGATCATCAGATATCGCATAATGACCACCAGTTATGAGAAAGCCCTCTAGTGTGGTTTAAGCATCGATACGCAATAGGCTACTTTCCCCTATGTAATAATAATGTATCTAAATGTTATGACATGTAGTCCATTTGTAGTATTATTGTAAAATGTAATTAAGTCATTATAAATGTGGAGTTCTCTTTGACAACTTTATAAAACTATTAGTTTAAAAAGAAAAAAAGCTTTTGCAAAAAATAGAACCGAAGAACCGACATGACAAAAAATGCCTAAAAAATTAATAATAAGTTGCAACGTCGACTTCAAAGCGTAATTACCTACTTGCAAGGAAATTATTAATTGGAGGAAATTATTAATTGTAAATTATTTTTTCCCCACTCCGGGCGGAAAGTATCAACTTTCGTCTCGCTGTTCTAAACGAAGTTACCGCTCTCCGCCTACGTCGAGCAGAAAAATAGTAATAAGGAAACCACGGAAGCAAATTAAGAATGACTTAGAGCACATGATCTAAAAATTTGTATATTGTATTTTTTTAAGGAGCTTAAGTCTACTTTCGTACGCAGTAAACAAAATTAGTTACACGTATTATTCCATATCTTAAAAACTACTGAACCAAAATTGATGAAACAATTACGGGAGCAGCTACACAGATAATAATACCCGGTGAAGCTAGCTACCAAACGGTTTGCGACTTAAAGCAATCTTTAATTGTGTTTATACCACCAGTGGTGGATCCACCCATATGGACTAGGTGGGCATGCCCATCACCATAATTAAAGTTGGTTTAATAAAATTTAATAAAAACAATGGATCGCTTTAAATAGTTAGTCTATTGTTCCTAATTTCATACTAAACATCTGATAATATTTGGGGGAACTATTTTTTGTTTAAAAATTCGTTTCAAAGCATGTAGATTCCAAAAATCTAAAAAAAGTCCTAGCCAAATCGGTAGAAGAGTACTTCCGGAAATCAATTTACAAACCCGTATATTAGATTCCGTTATCAGTCAACCAAATCGGTGTAAAGTACTTGATATCCAGGCAGTGAAAAGAGTGGTTCAGATACCGGCTATTCATTATAATACTGACTCTGGATGGCCAAATGGAAAACCGAATGTAAAAATAATTCCGCCATACTAGAATCGTTAGCTCATCTCATTGAAGCATGCGAACAAGATTTGCACCGTAACTTTTCCGGCCAGCGTAGCTACCATAGAGAGATCGTTTTCTACACTTCACAGGTTAATCTCTTAGTTGCGTGCTGCAATGGGACAGGAAAGATTATTCGGGTTTGCCATAATAAGCATCTGGACATTGATATAATGTCAACTTCGATGATATTCAAAGCTTGAATTTGTTATTTAAGTAAAGAACCTAAATAAAATGATTTAATGTAAGATGTATACTGGCGTTTAATTTAGTTTAAAGTCTAAATGTACACTGTGATGTGTAAACAATCGCACATTTACTTTTGTAATTTTTGTTGTTGAACAAACTAACATTTTACAGGTTTATTAATTTACAAATACACTGTACAATATCTTGGTCAGGGCGTCGCGTCGTATATTTTGTCAACATCTCCTTTGTAGGAATGCACTATATCTAATAGTGCCTATATCTAATAGTGGGCTCATAAGCGAATTCATACTTCAATTCGCATTTGGTCGATTTTTGGGTGCTGTACCTTGCCCATCACCTTTTTTGAGGGCTGGATCGAAAAAATCGAAAAAGCAGTAAAACAGAGAAGTTACGTGAAGATTTTGTACAATTTGTTATTTGTTTTCATCATTTCTAAAGTATTACAACTCGAAAGTATTTCATAAAAAACGATTATTGTTTTCGTATGATGGTTTATAAAAGCTTATATTGTAAAGAAAGATAGTTCCGCTACTCACCACTAGATGGCAGCAGCAAAAATGTCTCCCTAAAATAGCTCTGTGGTGTAAAATGACGCAGTGAGTAGATGTATAGGAGTATGCGGGTAGTCTTAAAGACTGTCTGATGATATGTTTATATAAAGTGAAGCTGACTCTTCTATGCAATTTCTGAGACACTTCTAGACATGCTAGAAAGATGCGGTTTTTTTACGCAAATTTACGTTTTTCAGTTCTGTTCATGCTAGAAAGATAGGATTTTCACTAATTGACCCGAAATAAAGATGAATTAACAGAATACTTCAAAAAATTCCATTATTTTCAAATTCATGTCAAGAATTATACGAAGAAGAAGACTGGAATGAATGTTCGGTGTGCAAAACTTGGTGGCATGAGCTTTAACATCTGTATGTGTAAGAGTTCTCCAATTCCATTTTGTGATCTTTAGGAAATTTTATTATGTTATGAAATAATCTTTCGACTAAAACCAAAACTGATTATAAAAAAAAAAACAAACAAATGTATCCGCATTTGCCGAAGAAGTCAGTAAACATACATAAAAATCAGTTCACATGTTATAATTTGGTGGATAAAAAATTCCCTATTCTTCTACAATTAAGGGCGATTTTTTTCAAATTTATATGGTACCAACTTCGGAGCATACCTTATCCAATAAGAAACAAATTATCGAAATGGTACTACTCTCTAAAAAGTTGCAGAAAAAAAATACAGATTGACTTGAGAACCTCCTCCTTTTTCGGCGGTTAAAAATCAGGAAAAAAAAGTGAAAACAAACAATTGATTGATTTAATATGCGCCCTCAAAATCCTTAAGCGCTGAATACTTTTTTGACATAAAACGATCATATTTAAGTACTAACATGAGTTTTCTCCAAAAAATGAGATATTTTCGCGGTAGTCTTCAAACTTCTTTGTGCAAAATATTACGTGGATCCGGTGCTCCATTAAAAAAGAAACAAAGAAACAATTAATAAATAGATATCAAATCTAATCTGAATACTCATTGAATAAATTTCAAAATTTGTTCATAGTTAATTTTAATAAAATTATATCATAAATAGTTTCCATGTGGGGTCTACTTAAAAACAATATAGGTAATCATTTTGACATCATAGATTCTAAATGTGCTGAATTCTTCACCACATGGTGCAACAACTTTGGACCTAAAATTCGTGATGAATTTGATTCGTGAATTAATTATCCAACGATATTGTATACTGAAATTACTATCCGAACCAGATATACCCACAAAAGAATCGCATTTGTTTTGAAAATTTACTACGTTGTTTGGCGCTGTTAGAGAAACACTGTCAGATCACCTCAGAAATGAAAAACGAGTCGGTGGCCCAAAAATTGAAAAAAAGGTTATATGTACTCAAATTTATCTATGGATTTATTTGATTAAAATCACTCTCTTTTTTCTCTGCCAGCTGTTTACTATTTGTTGCAAGCGTCCGGCGTGCCTCTACCTTAAAACTTCCACACTGCCGCCCAACGTTGTGTAAACGAAAAATCCCAATAATTATGGATTGCAGTCTATCATGTATAATTAAGTGTATACTTGTTGTGGAGCAAGCGTAGCACAAAATGAGCCCGAAAAAAATCAACCGTCTTCCTTCTTTGCTCGTAGCCTGACAAAGGACGAATATTAATATTTTGAATTATTGTATAAACACGTGCATGCCTGTCTAAAATGATCCCTCGCTGTTTTAAGTAAACCATTAAAGACTAGTATATTTATCGATAGATGGTTTCCGGGCGATCAAGTTAGTAATTCAACAAAGACTTATGGTGATGTATAAGCTAATTTGTGTTTCGTAGCAAAAATATTAATTTTACTGCTTATGATTTATGGTAAGACAAATTTCAACGTAAAATTTCTTTCTTTTGTATTAGTTTTTGTCAGCTGGCTGTTTTTATTCTTGGTTTTCGTTGACTTATTATATTATAACACATTTTCATAGGCGTGTAATAAATTTTAAGATCAGTTTTTATGATGAAATTCAAATCTGTCGTTACAGGTAAAATGATCGTCTTTATATAGGCTAAAATGATCCCTATTTTGTGTATAAAATTATAATAAAGAAAATGATCCCCCATCATGTAACGGGTCTTGAATGTGTTGATTTAGATGAATTTACCAGTGATTTTTGGTTTCATACTAATCGTTGATGCAATGTAAAAGAACAGTTAATATTTTATGTGAACAGCTTGATAAAAAATTCAATGGGATCATTTTACCCACAATCCTTACAAGGTCGGTCAAAACGATCCTTTTTGAGAAATATTGAATAGTTTGAATAAAGACCTCGAAAATATTTCTACTTTGTACATGTATCGAACAGTTTGGCTATAAATTACATTTTTTCTTACTGGGATCATTTTAGACCACCTTCCTCTACATAATATAAACGGCTATACGCGTACTTTTTTTAGGTCTCCTGTATAACGATCAACACGATGGACACATTACGGTTCTATGTTATTACTTCTATGATTTTTGTGCATAAATATTTCTGTTTATATGATTTAAGGATGTACGATAGCCAGGGCAATTTGAGATAAAAGGCTCGATTTTTATACCATGTATATATGAAATATACATAGTATTATAAGTTTTTATACCATGTATATATGAAATATACATAGTATTATAAGTTTAGTCCCAAGTTTGTAACGCCTAAAAATATTGATGCTACAAAAAAAAAATTGGTATAGGTGTTCATAAAATCACCTAATTAATCCATTTCCGGTTGTCCGTCCGTCCGTCCGGCCGTCCGTCCGGCCGTCCGTCCGTCCGTCTGTGGTCACGATTACTCAAAAACGAAAAGAGATATCAAGCTGAAATTTTTACAGCGTGTTTAGGACGTAAAAAGTGAGGTCAAGTTCGTAAATGAGCAACATGGGTCAATTGGGTCATGGGTCCGTAGTACCCATCTTGTAAACCGTTAGAGATAGAATAAAAGTTTAAATGTAAAAAATGTTCCTTACAAAAAAATAAACAACTTTTGTTTGAAACATTTTTTTGTAAACATCACTGTTTACCCACGAGGGCGTTAATTAGGTACAAATTTTATAGTATGTATTAATATCAAAGTGAGTATCTTTTGTTATTTACGTGACGTCAAAAAAACAAACGAGTGCGCATCAACACTTGCGCATTATATGAGAATATCAGTTAAATATGTCAGATATGTATGTATGTGAAATGTGACAGAGTTATCAACACTGCCTATACATGGTATTTCAACAATTAACTCAGTCAATTGTTTGTTTTCACTTGTTTTATATGAAGTTAGACTAGAAAATTTTTATATGAAATTGGACTTCCATTCTGAAAATTTTAGGGGGGTGGTCCGATTATTTAAATAAATAAATGACTTCAAAAGTAGGCATATTTAACATTGATTTTATGGTAAAACGGTAGATGGATGATATGTTTTCATAGATTTCTCTTAAACTAGTCCATTGAAATTAAAAAAAAAATCTTTAAATTAAAGTTAAAACCTTATTAATTTTTGAAAAAAAAACCGACTGTGCCCGCCTAATTAAGGATGTATGAGCTTATTAAATTTTTAATACTTATAATAAAACAATTGAAAACAAACAATTGACTGAGTTAATAATAATACCATGTATAGACAGTTTTTATTACTCTGTCACATTACACATACATACATGTCACACATACATAACTGATATACCCATATAATACATACTATACAATTTGCGTATAATTTGCGCCCTCACGGGTAAACAGTGATGTTTACGAAAAAATGTTTCAAACAAAAATTTTTTTATAAGAAACATTTTTTACTTTTAAACTTTTGTTCTATCTCTAACGGCTTACAAGATGGGTCCTACGGAGCCAAGATCCTATGCTGCTCATTTACGAACTCGACCTCACTTTTTGTGTCCTCAGCACGCTATAAGAATTTCAGCTTGATTTCTCTTTTCGTTTTTGAGTAATCGTGATGACAAACGGACAAACGATAGACGACAGACGACAGGCAAGCAACCGGAAATGGATTAATTAGGTGATTTTATTCATGGTATCAATATTTTTAAGCGTTACAAACTTGGGACTAAACTTAGTATACCTTGATATATTTCATATATATGGTATAATGATAAATAATTTACACGATATTTAAAAAAAAATGAAAATAACCCTTTTTCGCTAAAAATAGGACGGAAACGAATCTCAAAAAATAAGGATTTTACAAAAAAAAAAGTTTCATAAAAAAATTGTTGATAGTTCAATTCTCTACACATTTTGTAAGAAATTTTTTTTCAAAGAAGGAAGGAGGAAACACCGAAAAAAGTGACCATTTTCTTTCCGCCATTTTGTAAGCCATGCGGTATAATGTTAACATTGAAATATGTTTTTAAGAATGGCAAAATAAACAGTTTCCAACATTTTTTTTCCTATTAGCATTTTTGAAAAAACACTGAAGGTACTATATTCCTTAATTTCTATAAACTATTAATAAAAAAAAAGCAATCAAATGATAAAATTTCAATTTTTTTTCTTTATAGTAACGGACCTTCTTTGGCAACTATATTTATAACATAACCCATTGCCACTTTGTATACCATGTATATGAAATATACCAAGGTATACTAAGTTTAGTCCCAAGTTTGTAACGCTTAAAAATATTGATGCTATGAACAAAATTTTGGTATAGGTGGTCATAAAATCACCTAATTAGTCCATTTCCGGTTGTTTGTCTGTTGTCTGTCGTCTGTCCGCCTGACCGTCTGACATCACGATAACTTAAAAACGAAAAGAGATATCTGAAATATTTATAGCGAGCTTAAAAACGACGTAAAAAGTGAGGTCAAATTCGTAAATGAACAACATATTGGGTCTTGGTTCCGTAGGACCCATCTTGTAAACCGTTAGAGATAGAGCAAAAGTTTAAATGTAAAAAATGTTCCTTATAAAAAAATAAGTTTCAAACAATTTTTGTTTGAAACATTTTTTCATAAACATCACTGTTTACCCGTGAGAGCGCAAATCGTATAGTATGTATTCGTATAGTATTAATCGTATAGATTATATGGGAATATCAGTTATATACAGGGTCCGTCACCATATGTGGTACATTGAGTATTTTAAGGCGGTATCAATTTAATTTAATTTAGTATTTCATTGGATATATATATATATATAGATAGATATGGACACACACATAATATTTGTTGTTTTTAAGTAGTGGGAGATTTTGGTACATAACAAAAAATAAAAACTAGTATTTCATTGGATATATATATATGTATATAGATTGATATGGACACACACTATATACACATACTATATATATAATAGTTTTTATTTTTTGTTATGTACCAAAATCTCCCACTACTTTGTGTGTCCATATCTATCTATATATATATATATATATATCCAATGAAATACTAAATTAAATTAAATTGATACCGCCTTAAAATACTCAATGTACCACATATGGTGACGGACCCTGTATATGTGGCATGTATGTGTGTGTAAAGTGCGATTTTCAAAAAAAAATTTTATTTAGAATTTATGTCATTTTGAAGCTAAGTGTGCCTTAACTTGTTCCGCAACCTTAGAAATTTAAAAAAAATTCGAAATTCGTCAGGTTAGTAATTGAAATATCTATTAATATTTTTATCCAAAATTTTGCTAGCAAAACTGGAGATTTGAAGAAATAGTATTTGTTTGTATACAAAATTTGTTATATACAATCGATAGAAAGCTCCTTAATTAGAAAGCTCTGTACTTCAAATTCGGAATCATATCGGAGTGGAAAACGCATAACGAATACGAAGCAAAAACGACTTGATGGATGCAATTTTTTGATGTTAATGAAATTACTTGATAAAATTAGTTTGCAACGCTAAGCTGGCTCATACCTAACATTTTGTTTCTAGGAGGTTGGAAAGTCCCAGGATGGAGACAATATGGAATATTGCCAGTCGCGGAATTAAAAGAAAAATCCAAAGAAGTGAAGAAAATCTATAAAAAGATACCTCTTTTTTCGTAAAAGAACTGGTGCTCCTTGTGGTGCCTTATTTCGAGAACCCAGTAGGCAACTGCTCCTTTGCCGATCTGTTAAACCCGCGACTGAGTATTGCATAACCCAAAAACAAGACTTTTTAAGAGCCATATTATTAAATCCAAGTGAGAAATTTCAGAAAGGACTTATCGCTGCCGGTGTTCGATAAAAACATATTTACAAATAATTAAAACGTTGAATGATTCAGAGAGTACCAGATGCTAGCCTAAATACGTCAATTAAAATACAAATTCGATTAACATAACGAGAAATGAAATGTATGAAGTTATTTGTGAAGTCTTTGACGGTGATTGTGAGCAAGAAAAACAAATAAATATCAAAACAGTAATTATATGTTTAATTTTAATTTTAAATGATGACGCATACTTATTGATTTAAGATCGAATATAATTCAATAACATTATCAATTAATCAAATAAACAAAAATTATTTGATATTAAAAATATGCTAAGTGTATTTCTTACAGGATGAGCCATAACAGTGTTAATTAAATAATTGAATTTTTTTTTACCCGACTGAGCAATGCAAAGGAGTGGTCATGTGTTTATCAGTATATGTCTGTTCCTATGTAGCACACTAGAGGCCAAACGCGTCGGCCGATTTTGATTATTCTGACGTCAATCCATTTGTGTTGACAATGCAAGTGTTACTGAAGATATGGCAGTAAAGAAAAATCAATATGGCGACCACCTGACGTATTATTGTGAAAAAAAGAATGTATGTGTGTTTCTATGTAGCGCTCTAGAGATCCACTTGTTTTAACTTTGTGAGTGCTACTGAAGGTAGTACTAATCTTGCGAGTACTACTGAAGGTATGGCAGTAATGGAAAATCAATATGGCGACCACCAGAGCCATATTGTGAAAAAGAAGGTATCTGTGTTTCTATGTGGAACACAAGAGACCAAAAGCGTAGGCCGATTTTGATGATTCTAACCTCAATCGACTTGTGTTAACCTTGCGAGTTCTTCTGATGGTAGTAGTAATCTTGCGAGTGCTATTGAAGGTATGGTAGTAATGAAAAATCAATACAGCGACCACTAGACGCCATATTGTGCAAAATAATGTATGTGTATTACTATGTGGCACACTAGAGGCCAAACGTGTGGGCCGATTTTGATGATTCTTACGTCAATTACGAAAAAAAAGTCGGCAGACAAGTGGGGTATCGATTAACGTTATCATTAAAATCGCTTCATGCGATTGGTTTCTAGAGCGCCTCAAAGACCAAACATACATATATAGGCTGAAAATGAGTCGACAAACTATAGTAAGTGGGGTCTCGTTGAATTAGTATTTGAAAATCCTTACTAAAAAGGGTAAAATAAAAAAATTATTTAAAAAATCAATAAAATTCGAGTTAAATATAAACTGAAAAGAAAAAACAAGCCCAGCAGTTTACATAGCGACCTTAATAGTCGGGATCCATTATTCCAAAGATTCGAGTCGGTGTAGATTTTAATGGGTTCCGACTGTTGAAGTCGCTATGTTAACTGCTGGACTTGTTTTTTTCTTTTCAGTTTATATTTAACTCAGTCGGGTTTTTTAACTATATTATTTTTTAATTACAAATCAGAAGCAGCCTCACCCCTCTCCCTTGTAACAGTTTCAAATTTTTGGCCGGAGTATATTTTAGTAATAATAATAATAATAATAACCTTTATTTATTTGAATATCGTGCAGCGATTATAACAAAGAGACATTCAGTGGCACTGAACATAAAAAATACAAGTATAATAACTAATATTGTTTTAAAAAAAAATTTTTATCAGCTTTAATATGGTTGGCTTTAAAGTAATCAATATTTAAAAGTAAGACTATTGAAGTATTCATCGCACACAAACTCGAGACTTGATAATAACTTATTTAACACGAATGCTCTTAGCCGCAAGGAATTTACAGTAAAGTAATATATATCACTTAATTGCTCATATGAGTTTATTTGGAGTAAACTAAACCAGGGTTTCAAGTTGTCTGCAATATATGTTAAGTAATCCTTCAAATACTGAGATCTGTATGCCTTATATATGAGGCATCCGGCAAAAAGATGATGTAGGTCGTCAGTTTCACCAATGTTACAAATTGGATACCTATCATTTAAATTAAAGTGTATTTACAATTAGTAATTATCAATCGAAAACTAAACCGACTTGTTGTTTTAATTTGTGTAATAAGGCGTAAACAAAGAGGTTATATAACATAAAGGCTTAAAAGCATAGGAAACGCAATTAGTGAATCATTGACCGCTAAAAAAGAGGTCGAAAAAAGGGACCGTCTACCCTCTTTGCTTCGCAGCCTGACAAAGCACAAATATTAATATTTTGAATTATTTTATTCGCTCCGTGCGTGAGTTTCGTTTCCATGGTAACGATACACTACTTTAATTATAGAATTGTATGAATGCATATATAATTGTATGGATTGCATTTAAGACTTACATTTAAAATTTAATATTATTGTCTCACAAATTTAAATAAATAATTATGAAAATTTACATTTGAAAAATAATATTTGTTCAATTTGATTTCTTATTTTCACAATTTTTAATGCATTAAGTTTAATTAAATAGTGTTTTTCAATAATTTTAATTTGACATTTCTATTACATTAACATGTAAAGAATTGCAAATTAGTCATAACAGCCCCCTTTAACTCCAAAATTTTTCACTTAAAGCGCTGGCATCGATTTTATTGTCCCTACCATGACTACGCACACAACGAATAAACACGTGCATGTCTGTATATTGCATAATGGTAATATAAGACAGACGAAGACAGCTATACGCGTAATTTTTTTAGGTCTCTCTCTATAACCGTTTGGATGGCCACATTACGGTCAATGTTATTTCGTCTATTTGCGTAACTTAAATAGAGCGTAGCGTACGTTCCAGAATTCATACTTGTAGTTATTGAGTTGCAATAAGTGGTCATAGATGTTACTGTAGTGGGATGCTTCTAAGGTTTCAAGATCGTTATGATGCATTTTCGTCAAGTATAACTTCAGCATAGTCACTTTTTATTGTTTCTATCTGATAAAATTCCAAAAGTTCGACTCTCTCCATGCCTGTCATTATGTTCCGAAGCTGGCCGAAGTATATGTTAAAAGTCTTTCGCACAACATATTGCAAAAAAATAAATAAATAATCTTTTCTAGCCATCATCGAAAAACTAAAGTCAATTTTTTGAATTTTTCGTTGTGAAGTTGATCTCTTTCAAAAGCGAAACGTCATCGAATTTTCGTATTATGGCTTACGCACATGAGACAGTTGTCTAAGGCGATTAAATTTTTATGGGCGAAAAAATTCGACGGCAATCCGAATGTTTTCAATAAAATGTATTGAATAATTTCATGATCGAATTTACTTTTTAATTTGCCACAATGTTAATTTTTTAATAGATCAATAGGCTTTTATCAATATTAGTCTTGATCGATAAATAATATAGATTTATAAAAAAAAAGATGATAAATTGAAAAATTTTGAGAAAAATTTTTTGAACACAATTATACTGCTCAATGTTTTTTAATTTTTGTATTTTGAGTGAAAGTAGTCTCATTAACACTAATTAATCATTTTAATATTTTTGATAATTTATCTGAAATTATACAATTGAGTTGAAAAACCAAGCAAATAAACTTCAGTAAGTATCTTGAAAACTTTATCATTATCAAGTTAAAGGCACGTAATCAAATTTGGAAGATGTACGATGGGCACAAAACATATGTAATGTATTGCATTCACGAAATCTTCAAGCTGTTTATCTTAATGTAGATATTGTTCTACGTATTTTTTTGAGCATCCCAGTCACAAATTGTTCAGGATAAAAATCTTTTTCCACTCTGAAAAGCATAAAAAAATACTTACGTGCAAAAAGCAGATTCCAAGATAGACTTAATGCTCTTGCATTATAATCTATTGAAGATAAATAAGTGCAAGAAATTGATTATACAGATACTAGCTTGATATCCGACCGCTTCACTGGGCTTAAAAATATAAACCACCTGTTTATAGCCTCTACCTCTCTTGATCTCACTTATCGCCCTTCTATAACACTCGAAGAGATTGTTTTACAATGCTAAAATATAAATACAGTTTTCAATTTTTTTTAAGTATAAAATATAGTCATAATTCATTGAGTATATCAAAAAATATGGCCATGAATTGTTTTACCTACTACTATTTTAAACTATTTTAAATTTTAAACTTTTACTATTTTAAATTTTTACAGAAATCTTTAATTTATTGTAAAAAATGATTTTTATTTTTAAATATACTTTTATAACTTATAGCTCATGTGTTATTCTGAGATATATTGCTCTATAGTTTTATTTAAATCCATAGCTAGTTTTTGCGTGAAAGCGTAACAAACAAACACACAAATATTTATAGGGAAACATATAAAGATAGCAATTGGTTCGGATTGGATAGAGTGATTTAAACAGCCCGTTAAATAATGTATAGAGGCAAGCATACACAGTATATAGTCGGGCTCAGAATTCGGGTAAAGAGTTCAGAATTAAAAAAAAAAAGCCGAATTATTGTAGCTCGCTCAAATGTGAAATGTTTAAAATATATACCTATAGGCTAGCAGTTATAATTAGTTGATACATTCATTCATCCTCACAAAATATTAATAATATATCAGGATCTGGATTATAAAATTGATTGTAAAAATATACATAATCGACGTTATTTCACCCAAATCAAAGCCGGGAGGAAGAACGTGATATAAATAAAATGTTAATTATTTATTTTTGAAAAATTTTATTCAAGTTTATAGTTTATTAATTAAAAGAAGAATTGAAAAAAATACACTCGAACCAGGACTTGAACCCGGACTTCTTGGATTCATGTCAAGCGCCCTACCAATTAGGCTATTCGAGTTCTAGACACGAATGCAATTTTTTCAACTCAATGAATTTTTTTAAATTTGTTTTACAACTTATTTATTATTATTACTTATTGTTGTTGTTTACATTTAATCATGCACACGATATTTACACCATGGTCTATTCGACTATATTTTGCTATAAAATGTTACATACAGGCGCTTGACATGAATCCAAGAAGTCCTGGTTCGAGTGTATTTTTTTCAATTTTCTTTAATTAAGATTACTAGACAAGATATTTGTCAATATTTAGTTTACGCCTGTATGTAACATATTATATCAAAATATAGTCGAATAGACCATGATGTAAATATCGTGTGCATGATTAAATGTAAACAACAACAATAAGTAATAATTTATAGTTTATATTTGAAATTATATTTAATTTAATAAACTTTTATCCATAAAAATTAAAAAATATTTTAAAATTAGATTTTTAATATCAATAAATACTCCTTTAGAAATTGATAATAGAATATTAGGATAAGAATACCCAAAAAAAAAATTATAATAATCACTCCCACACAAAAAAAAAAGTGCGGCATATCAAACCTTGCCTAGGACGGCATCAAGCATAAATCCGCCACTGGGCTCACAGATTATTATATTTCCAGGCAAAGCAATGAATGTCTTCTAGAGTACATTTGAAATATTCTATTTGAATTAGGCATTATTTAAACGGATGACTGAGTACATTTTTAACTAAAGTTGTTTACTGAACTTCTTACATCGCATCGTTCACAAAAAACTACAAACAAAAATCTATACAACTAAATTGCTGAAATGCTTTGGCGGTAAACTTTTATTTTTGGTTGACTGCATAAGTTTGTAATAAAAATTGCATTAAGAAGGACTATAGTACGGAAGCCTGAATGGCTCACTGTCAATTTGAAACGTAAAAAAGGTTATCAATTATTGAAACGTAGCGATTGCTGCCAATATTGATACAATGAGAAAATTTGATTTAAAAATTGTAACGAAATTTATAGTTAATTGATATTGTAACGTTGTATTAGGGTGAAGTGAACTAGTACTAATAAGAATGGTTGTTAACCGAGATATTCTCTCGAACTAGATTATTCTAGCCACGAGTTAACCGTACTCAATCTCATATATGTAACAAGTTCAATTCATTCATAAATGTTTACGTGGAAGCGTGAAAATTAATTAATCTGAAATATAAATCTGAATTAAGAGAAAATAATGAAATCAGTATTTAAATTTTTAATAAATTCGAGTTTTATTCTTCACTAATAAAAGAGATTAAATTCAATTTCGTAACCAATATTCTTTCACAATAATTCAAAAAAATAGTCCATACAAAAGCAAATAACAGAATTATATATACAAGTGACTTGATTCGACAAATTGCATACCGCATTCAACAAGTTCAAAAATAATTAAGTAAAAAAAAAAAGAACAATAATATTACAATGAATGCATACCACAATTTGTCAAACCAAGCGACCGTTTTAGTTTATACAAAATGATATAGTCCCTATAAAGGAGAGTTAATCATATTTTAAAAGGATTAAAAAAATAATCCTAAGTTTACTTAATAAACTCTATAAAATATTAAATATTAATGACATAGTCAAAAATACAAAATGATATCGTCTCTATAAAGAGAGTTAACCATATATTAAATGGATTAGAAGAATCCAAAAAGTTTATTTAATAAACTTTAAAAAAAATAAATACATATTAATGACATCGTCCAATAATATAAAGTGATATCGTCTCTATAAAGAGAGTTAACCATATATTAAATGGATTAGAAGAATCCAAAAAGTTTACTTAATAAACTTAAAAAAAAAGAGAATAAATATATATAAATGACATAGTCTAAAATAATGAGTTAGTCATATCTAAAAGAAACAAAATGTTTCAAAAAAAATTAGCAAGGATGATTTATGCAACAACAAAAAAAAATAATTAGTTACAAATTTCTCATTTAGAAAAAATAATATAACAACAAAAGGTTCATGTTAAATTATATTCTGGAGTGTTAAATTCATCACACACCAAGAATACATGAACTTCCCAAAAAAGTTACATAAATCATTCCAATACTATATAAAATAACATTTTTACATCCTGTATCTAAAATGCTTACAATTCAATAAAATAATCTTAATTGATTGTCATTTAGCACCTAGATTGATTTAAAAAGAACAAATATCAAACTTATTAAAGAAGTAAGATAAAGTTCAAAATGAAATTAAAATATTTAAAGTTTTTTTTGAATATCTCACCACAACATTTTGAAATAGAATATTAAGTGACGTTTATACGTATCCTTGTTATTCGAAGAAAGATGTATATATAGTTTTCTTTATTCCATGTTGTTGAGTATTAGATTGATGTCATCCTTGGTTTTGTACACACTGGCTTGACTGTATACAATGTATAGCTTTTATATATGAATTTAAATAGCTGTCTCTATAATTTATATGTTAGCTATGTATACATCTTTCCTTGTCCAACTATTACTTATTTTTTTCCTTTTTATGAAAAATTTATACATATAAAAATATTGTAAGTATTTTTAATATTTCAGAAATTAAAAATGAAAATAGAAAATATTAATATTTTTCATAACATATCATTATAAGGATTTTTTTAAGAAAATTAATTTAACTTATATATATTTATCTGACATCTGTGCATCGGTAAAGTAATTATTCAACTAATGATTGGAGTCTTAGCTAAAAGTGATATTTCAATGTGTTTCAAATTTATGAGAAAGTGTCGCTGCACTAGCTTATTTTTGAAATGTGTACTATCCACAAGTATAAAACTAACTCTTAAAAAAGTCACCCACTTGTGACTTGTGGCATTATGGCAGCGAACTTTGTTGAGGATGTCAGTCTGTGACGACTATCCTTTAATTAGACACTACTGAAACTGTCTGGAATTATTAATAATTGTGTCAATGCAGTCAGTTAAAATTTTCTTAAGGATGTATGAGCATGACAACAATGTTTGATTTAAAGGCTCAAAATTTGTTTGTAGGTAGTCTTTTACTCAAAGAATATGTGGTTAAAATTTCAGCTTAGGTAACCGTGCAAATTTTTAAGAAAAAACTCATTAAAAATCGATATAAAATACATTGGCTCTTATGGAGGAATCTCAAAAAACGACATATTTTGGAAGTTTTTGATAATTTTCATTTGGAATGAATGAAAACAAATTTAAAAAAAACCTTTCTAGTAGAAAGTAAACATATTAGCAATGAATTAGAAAAGAAAAAAACTAAGTGTCACCGACCATATAAGGGATGTAAGAGCAGGGTAGATTAAGGGTTGAAATTATTTTTATCTTATTTTCAACTTTGATGATGAATTTTGTTACAACTTCATGAATGTAGACGAAAAATAAGAATAAAATTGTTCGCTATGTGTCTTGGTTTTCGAAATATCGAAAGCTAAATAATTAAACAAAATTTTCATTTTTCGATATTTTGAAAATTAAGCCAGATATCGAAAAATTTTATTCTTACTTTTCGTCTTATATTGTCAAGTAATAATATAAATTTATCATCAAAATTGAAAATATCTATTTTTAAATTTGTGCCCCTACTACCATGCTTATACATCCTTAAGTATTATTTAAAAAATATAATGCTTTAATTGTTAATGTTTTTTTTTTTTTTGCATCTGCACATTCCTAATTTCTAATCTTTAAAAGTATTATTAAATGTTTATTATGACGTTTAATTAGAAATCTGCACATGACAAAATACCGACATCTTCAAAGAGGTTCATTTCCATAATGCCCCAAGTCACAAGTGCACCTGTTAAAAGTGAACTAGTGACTTTTTTTTTGAAAAGTTGGTTTAACACTTGTGGGTAGTACACATTTAAAAAATAGGCTCATGTAGCGCCATTTTCTCATAAATTGACAGTGAGGCATGCAGGCTTCCGTGCGTAGTAGGTAGGTTTACAGTTATGTTGATAAAAACTATTTGAAATTTTAAAAGTGGTTATATAGAAAAAAATTTATACGAATATTTACTATTTTAATAATGAATTTTGACAGAATGCAACGAAATTGGGTAGAAAGTAATAGTAAAATTTTTCGACATTTACCCGTTGAATTAAAGTGTAAAAATCAAATTTCTAATCGATATTTTTATCGAAAAGACCTTGTGCGAGTGCCAACTTCTGCATACGACTATACGTTTACATTTCCATATAAACATTCCAGCGGGTGACCCTGATGGTTTTCGAATAATTATCCCCTCAAAGAAACAAAATTTGATTATAAATAGAACTCGAAATAAGAGGGCTGAAAAAAAACACGTCTAAAACACTTAAACATGTAAAACACTTAAAATGAACAATGAAAACTAATAATTGACTGAGTTAATTGTTGAAATACCATTGTATAGATAGGGTTGATTACGCAATATTTTGTATTTTTACGTCATTGTAGTAAATTATGATAGCCACTCTTACACACAAAGTTAATAGAGTATGTTTCCTCTAGCTTCCTATATGTTACGTATAAATTTAAAATATAGATATACAATACCTGCATTATATAATATTTCTAACCTAATCTACGACCTGGCGGTTAAGCAATGATGTTTACGAAAAATGTTTCAGACAAAAGTTGTTTTTTTTTTTTTTAAAAGAACATTCTTACATTTAAACTTTTGTTGTATATGCAACGGTTTGCAAGATGGATTCTACGGACCCAAGACCCATTTGACCTATGTTGCTCATTTACGAACTCAAACTCACTTTTTACGTCCTAAGCACGCTATAAAATTTCAGTTTGATGTCTCCTATCGTTTTTGAGTTATCTCCTATCGTTATTAGAAATTGACTAATTAGTTGATTTTATGAACACTTTTACCAAAATTTTGTTCGTATCATCAATATTTCTAAGCGTTACAAACTTGGGATTAAAATTAGTATGCCTTGATAAATATATCGTAGGTATACACAAGGTATAAAAACGAAAGCGGAAGGTTTCAATAGGTAAACTTTTTACTTATTACTGTTATTCAGAAAATCCAGAAAAATCAAAATCCATTCATTAAAACTGGGTTCCGAGGTAAAAACCTAATAGAACTGGGCTAACTCTTTAAATTAGAATGATGTGAATACTTTCGGTTGTTAAATGTTGGTTTCAAACATACCATTTACGGTATGAGTCGCTTAACTAACTTACGCTCAACGCTCAAATTATTCACTTGTTCTACAGCAATATCATTTCTGTAAGAAATATATATAGACTATTATGGGAAGATTATGGCAAACAATTCGCATCATTTCGAAGAAACTGTAGTGTGCGTTCAGTCAAAAAAACGCCATTAGATTTCTTTTTGAGGGGTTTTCTTAAGAATCACGTCTACATCAACAAATGTGCAACAATAGAGAGCCTAAAAGCAAACATCCGCCAAGTTATTGTCGAAATAACCTTCCGAAACTTGCAAAAAGTCGTAGAAAATTAGCTCGAACGAATCAACTGCTGCAGAAAGTTCAGAGGTGATCATTTCGCTGACACTATTGTTCACATTAAATGGAGTATAAGTACTTAATATTCAATTAATAAAAATTCATTTATAATTAATTTTTTTAAATCCATTATTCAATTCAATCAAACATATTTGTTTATTTATTTAATTTTTAGGATTAATAAATGATTGTTTTTTTCTTTTTTGCTGTTTTTTATAATCAATTAAAAATTGTTTTATTTTGTATAATAAATGTCATCTTCTGTAATAACCTAATTGGATTTAAAATTTAAATACAGTAATTTATTATTATAATTATTATTATTATTAATAAAAATATGACTAATTGTATGATAATATTACATTGGGATCATATCTTATTTGTATTTAATAAGACAAATCGAATAATTTAAAATTATTCATTTAAAATGAGTGTAGAAAACAGTAAACTGACTTAACTGTTTAAATACCCTGCAAAAGGCAAAAGCTTAAGTGTCAATGTTTGATATATTTATATTCATACCGAATTGATAAATTGCACAAAGTAGTGTTGCTTGAAATAACTTTGAATTGCAATTGTGATAATTTAAGCTGAAATTGTGAAGAATCTAAAGAGTTTGAACTTTTCTTCTGTTTTTTATAGTCTAAAACCATGCTCGAAACTCATTAACCAATTGTATTTTTCTTAGTTAAAGCGAATTGAAAAAAATACACTCGAACCAGGACTCGAACCCGGACCTCTTGGATTCATGTCAAGTGCCCTACCAATTAGGCTATTCGAGTTCTAGACACGAATGCAATTTTTTCAACTCAATGAATTTTTAATTTGTTTATCCACTTATTTATTTATTATTATTACTTATTATTGTTGTTTATTGTTAATTGGTAGGGCACTTGACATGAATCCAAGAGGTCCGGGTTCGAGTCCTGGTTCGAGTGTATTTTTTTCAATTCGCTTTAACTAAGATTACTAGGCAAGATATTTGTCAATTTAGTTTACGAATGTGTAACATATTATATATCAAAATTAGTCGAAAAGACCATGATGTAAATATTGTGTGCATGATTAAATGTAGACAACAATAATAAGTAATAATGTATTTTTCTTCTTTAAGTTACCATATTGATGGACAGATAGACAAACGAAAATGGACAAATTGAGTGATTTCACCTTTTCAAAATTTTGTTTCTATCATCAATATATTTAAGTGTTACAAAATTTAGAGTTTTACAATCAAAACAAAATTAGAAAAGCCTTAAAAAAATTAGAAGAGTTTAAAAAAACTCAATTATGGCAGAGCCTTTTATTTTTGTACATTTTCGCAAGTATTTTCTATAATTTTTTTCCATTTATTTTCTATAATTTTTTCCGTTCCGTCGAGAATGTTTCAAAAGATCACTAGTTGAAGCTCTCTGCAAGTTTTCAACTGCCTATCTTTTATAGTTTTGAAGAAAATGTACATGAAAGTTTTGTCTTAATTTTACGATAAATCATTCAAACAAAAGTTGTTTATTTTTGTAAGGGATACATTTTTTACATTTAGGCTTTTGTTCTACCTCTAGCAGTTTACAAGATGAGTCCTACGGACCCAAGACCTTGACCTATATGTCGCTCATTTACGAAATCAAAACCTCACATTTTACGTCCTGAGCACACTATACAAATTTCAGCTTGATATTTATTTCCGTTTTCGAATTATCGTGGTGATGGACGGACATACAAACAACCGGAATTGGACTAATTTTGTGATTTTATGAACATATTTACCAAAATGTTGTTCGTATCATCAATATTTCTAAGCGTTACAAACTTGGTATTGAAATTAGTACACCTTGATGTATATTAAATATATTCAGGGTTTAAAAACTGAACATTATACCTAGGGTGTTTATTGTCCCGTTTATTAAAGCGCTTTGCATGAATTCAAGAGACCCGGGTTCGGTTCCTGGTATAAGTTTTCTTTTTTTTAAATTCTCTTTCATATGCATTATTCAAGTTGGCAACTAATTTATATTCATTGAATTTAAATCGAAGTTATGAATAAAATTATGATAAAAAATAATATTTGTATCACGTAAATGATTTTTAATGCTTTAAAAATATCATAAAAAATAAAATTTATACGTCAATTTGACTAGTTTTCGACGTTTAAACGTCAAAAACCAAAGTTTTTTTATGTTTTCTTTTTTGAAAGCGCCATAAAGAAATATTTTTTTGTATAAACAGAATCTGTGATAAATTTTCTTTATGATGAAAACATTTTTGAAGCTCAATCATCGATTAATTTTTAAATAATTCACAATTTTGCTCCGCATGAGGTCCCAAAATTAACCGTGCTTGCTCAAACAGCCGAACTACTTTAATTAAGATTTAAGTCATTATGTCAGGCATTATTTCATTTACTTCATAAACATTAATAATAATCAAAAATCGACTTTAATGTTTAAATAAAATTTAGTATACAAACAAAAATAATCAATAAATTTACAACCCTGATATTTTACTTATTCAGTGGAACTTGGATAAAAAGGACCTGGATAATATTCAGTGGAACTTGGATAAAAAGGACCTGGATAAGTGAAAAACCTCCATAACTGGAACTCAGGCTAAGGTCTCAACACTTTGGCACTGAACTACCTCTGTTAGAGTGACGAAAAAAACCTCTATATATGGGATTCGTTCTTTCGATTTTATCGCCACATTTACTTCTATAACTGAGACAGCAAGTGAATTTTTTACGCATTAACCTCTGTATCTAAGATAACATCGTTTTGTTTGTGTACTTTTTATTCTTATTCTACCCGCAAATTCCACACTTAACTAATTTTGAGCCTCAAGTTTTAGTTTTGCTTTACTATCATACGGATGTTTACTTGAAAAATGGTGAAACGAAGGCTCAAATCGTTATAAGTACGTGAAAAACTGAAATTAACATCTATTTATGAAAGTGGAGAGACATGCGATGACGTCTGTGTAGAATTTAATTTGCCAAAGTCTACTCTTTGTATAATAATTCAGAATAAATATAAAATTCAATCACAATGTTCTGAAAGACAAGGAAAACTAAAACGTGTGTTTATCAGAATTTCCTGAACTTGAACAGTGGCTTTACTTATATTTATTAAGCTTCCACATAATCTAGATTAATTAAATTGACCCGGATCATTCTGTATTTTCAAACAAACATAAAATTTTTAATAAATAATGAATGAAATTTTATGCAATTTAAAATATTGAAAATAATGAAAAGCATTGAAATATAATATCTAATGTTTTAAATTCATTCATTGGCTTAAAAAAATTAATCAACATAAATTCGTGGAAACTATAAATTAATTAGGGCAAGCATATATTTGACAAAGCGACACACTGTCTACTCTGCACAAACAAGAAACTGCTCTATATTTTAAATTAATTCAACCGCATCACAGTGTTTCGACTAATACAAGCCAGCGCGGCGGGACAAAATTATTTTGTTACTTATTTTCGTTGTTTATGTATTTTGCGAGTATATTGTGTTATTTTAAAAGAGGAAAAAGATAGTTTGCGTACTTTAATGCATATAGACCCTAATTCGGTATTGATCTCGTAATTTCGCATTATCATTCCCCGTGGCGAAGTATGGGTGATTGGCGAAAATGTATGTTGTAATTAGCGTTATATACCTACATACTTAAATTACCTTCTACCTACTTTAGACTTTAGGTAGAATTTATCATTCATCCCTACTTCAGGTAGATTTTAACATTTAAAAAAAATCGAGAATTCTAAAAACGGTAACACCCCTGATAAAAATATACGATTCATGAATCGGAAATTTCCAATTCATTCAATCGGAATGAATAGGATTCAATTGTAAGAAAAGTTTCGATTCATTCCAGTTGGAATGAATTAAAATTTTGAATCGAATTGAAATGAATCGGGTTTAATAGGAAAAATTTTTTAATTCATTCCGATTGAATCCGATCCAATCCAATAGAACTAATCGGAACTTTCCAATTGGGACACTTCTGATAACTTCAGACTGCTCTGCAACTAAACGTTCAGTAGTTTTATTTAAAATCGTCTGAAGTTTAATTTCAGCTCGAGATTCTGTTATAGAAATGTGTTCGTCAGAAGGACAAGAAGAAGCTTCGGACTTACTTAAAGTGCAATGTCCACTTCCTAGTCTTTTTGAACGCATCACTAGTAGATTTGGAGTCTACATAATAAGCTAACCCTTCATCCGAAGTTAACTACCAACTTTGTTCAAAACTCGTATTATTTTTTGCCCGATGCACTTCCTTTCTGGTGGCTAATTCTGCATAATTAGTTCCCTTGCAGATTAAGTTTCCAACAGATCTACTACTCTTCGTCTCTTCGTTTTCATTGAATGCCATTAAATATCTTTTTGGGTCGGCCTATAGGCTGACCTCCTGAGGACATTGAACGTCACGGCTAGTTTACCAATATTGTCAATTATATACTGCACCACCCATCCAACCATTTTTTATGTTTGATTACTAACATTTCCCTATTTTTCACTTAATTTCGCGGAAAGATTTCAGATTTTCATCTTGAATTTTCTTGTTGATTCTTCAGAAGTTTTGTTTAAACTATGTTTATTACATTAAACATCAAAAATGCGATTAATTCTTTCACTTTAAGCATGGTTTTTGTCATAGTTATGACTCGTTGTGAAACAAGGACATTCAGAAACATCAAGATGGATACATTTTGATACAAGTATTTCTAAAAAATGTGGGTGATTTAATGTAAAACAAAAATACATAAAAATAGAGGACCTACCTTCAAGAAAATGATCCATCACGAAAATCGCTTTCCACTATACCACAAATTTTAAGAGATGTTATCGTAAGTGTGCCAATAATGCAACTGATTTTCAAATGCAATTCAACCTCTGTTATCACTTTACTTTATACCACAAACTCCTACCTGGGTAGGATGTTACCCCAATGATATCTTGGAATTTGGTACGTATAAAGGGTTGTTTACTTTATGTACGTATCATTTTTTTTAAATTGCGTCATGAATTTTGTCCCACTGACTTGCACTAATCGAAACACTGTGCGCATGTTCCTGTATGCATTATCATTGTCAAACGTTCTTCATGATTTTTACCCGAAAACAAAAAAAAAATTATCTGAGTTAATTGTTGAAATACCATATGTAGGCAGTGTTAATTACGCAATCTTTTCTTTACGTCATGTATGTTGCGCCCTCACGGGCAGTGCTGTTAGTGCAACAAATAAAAGTATTTTAAACGGACTTTTTTGATAATGAACCGATTCTGATGTTTAAAATTTCATTTTGTTCGTAATTGCATCTAGAAAAAGGTTCTTAAATTAGTTTGTGCGCTTCCTACTCCCTTTTTCGATAAATTCGACTTTCATGCCCCCGAATTCTCGAAACGTATTAAAAATAATAAATGTGGATGAAAATGCCAATCTAACGGCTTTCGAGGTCGCTGAATTCGAATCTGAACATAATAAATGTGAAAATTCCAAATGGCTGCTGAAAAACTCAGTTTTTAGCCGAAATTTCTATTTCGTTCCCGATTATATAAAACAGAGTTGAAATAAATATATTAAAGAAACGATGTTGTACTGACAAATCTGGCCATAAAAAATGTGAAAATTCAAAATGGCGGTCGGAAAATTCAGTTTAGTTGATTGTGACAAATATATATCAAGAAAATATTTTTATTCTGAAGGTTTTCTAGTCGCTGAATCCTTATCTGAACTAAAGTTTGATAACTCACAATTATGTGCGGAAAATTCAGTTTTTAGACAAAAATATCCATTTTTGCCAATAATAACAAAAAATGACAACAAGAATATATCACAAATATAATGTTAACTTGGGGGTTTCCGTGATCGCTGTATTCAATCTGTACTTAAAAAAATAAAAGTTCTTACTACGACCACTACTTAAAAAAAATAGTGGTCGAAAAATTCAATTTTTCCCCAAAAAAACTTCCAAGCCAGCATTATTTTTGTGATATATTCATTTTATAAATTTTTTTTTGTTTTTTATGCAAAAATAGGTATGCCTTAAAATTGAATTTTCAAGTCACCATTGTGGATTTTCAAACTTTTTTAGTTCAGTTATGGATTCATCGACTACGAAAATTTCCAGAATAATAATATTTTCTTGATATATTTGTTATAATTAAGGAACTAAAATTTGAATTTTCCGGCCGCCATTTTAAAATTTTACATTTTTATGGCCAGATTCGGATTCAGCAATCTCGAAAACTCCAGGACAATATTGTTTTCTTAATATATTTATTTTATTGTGTTTTGTACTATCGGGAGCGAAATAAGAATTTCAGAAAGAGGAACAGTATTTTTCGGCCTCCATTTTAAATATTCACATTTTTAATGGTCATAATCGAATTCAGCGACCTCAAAAATCCACCAGGTTGGTATTTTCATCCTCATTTATTATTTTTAATACGTTTCGAAAATTCAGAGGCATAAAAGTCGAATTTTTCAAAAAGGGAGTAGGAAGCGCCACAAACTAATTTAAGAATCTTTTGCTTGATGAAATTACGAACAAAATGATATGTTAGTCGAAAATAAAATTAGTTAGTTGACCCTGATTTTACCATTATTTTCGTACTATGTAATAGATTCTTTTAAAAAGTATCTAGATATAAATACAG
Source organism: Chrysoperla carnea (assembly GCF_905475395.1). Lineage (NCBI taxonomy): Eukaryota > Metazoa > Arthropoda > Insecta > Neuroptera > Chrysopidae > Chrysoperla > Chrysoperla carnea. The sequence goes on along the minus strand of NC_058342.1, from coordinate 14,857,306 downwards.
ATACTTACAGTAAAATATATCTAGATAACAATTTTTGAGCATTATTTGCTTTTAAAAAATTCATGAAATAAAGACACTTAAGTATAAAACCATTGACCAATTTTAAAGTTAAATCATGTAACATAACAAATAGGGTGTTCTATTATTGACTGCAGAATTTTCGCTTCCTGAATAAGCTGAGAAAAAAAAGGCGAAAATGTTATTTACCAAATTTGGATCGGAGGCCTAATTTACGAGATAATCGCCCTTCTCTTATTTTAATCAATTAATAAAAAATACATTCCTCAAAATCGAATTAATCCAATAAAATACTACTTTAACTGAGGATGTGTTTTATCATAGTGTGTGGGAGGTGACCTAAATGCAAAATTACTACAAAAAAAATTATCTATTTAACTACTCTTATTATTGTAAAAACTAACCCATAAAAACCAAGTATTATTACACTCTTTTGCTTTGTAAATTAATTTTGTACGCAATCTATCGTGTGAAAATCACATACCTTAAGCAGGACTATAGCCCGTTTTGATCAAATAGATGGTAAGATACACATACTCACAGACAAACCACACTATGTATATTGTGTTGAAATTGTAAGTTGTTACAATGTATAAGATTTTGTTTAAGAGTTTTTTTTTTATAGTAATTTTGTCCCCCACACTATGATAAAACACGTCCTCTGCTTAACTAGTGTTATATTATATGAATTTGATTTCGAAGAATGTGTTTTTTATTAATGAATTATATATACACCGTGTTCTGTTATTGACTGCAGAAACCTAGCTTCACAAAATAAGCTAATCAAGAGCAACAAAAAAACTCTTTACCAAATTTGGATCTGAGGCCCAATTTGGGAGATACAGGTATGGCAAAAATCGATACATTTGTTCATTCACTGACTATCACTTGATTACCAATAGCCAATGATATAATCAGTAGATATTAGTAAGTTTCATTTAATAATATTTAACCAAGGAAGGGATTTTTAAAAAGTGTAAAATGATTTAATTGGATTATATTATTTTGAAAAAAACATTAGATTATTGTACGTAAACAAACTAACCATGCGACAATGGATGTGGTTGGTTTGTTTACGTTCAATGATAAAATGTTTACTTATAATTATTATTATTTTTGCATAATAATAGAATAAAAATATAAAAAGTGGGACAGTTTAACCAATTCAAATTAAATAATTCTATAATTTTTTTAAATCCCTTCCATTTTTAAGTGAAATACCTACTGATTATCATTGGCTACTGGTTATCGAATGATAGTCAGTGAATGAACAAATGTACCAATTTATGCCATATCCGAATCTCCTAATTGGCCTCAGATCCAAATTTGGAAAAAAGGTTTTTTGTTGCTTTTGATGAGCTTATTTTGTGAAGCTAGGTATATATATATATATATATATATATATATATATACGACTAGGACAATTATCTCGTAAATAAGAATACGTGATCCAAATTTGATAAAGAAAATTTTCTTCTTTTTTTCCAGCTTATTCAGCTAGTTCTCACATTCTTTCAAACTTCACACTCAAATCATATTTTCTACGCTTATAAGGTAAAAAGCATACTTAAGCATACTTGCGAAGTGCAATTAATCAAAAACGTTTGAATGGACTTGAATAATTTAATCCGCCCGTGGATCCGCCACTGATGGTATATGTCAAAAAATTAAACATACCAAAAATTTGGGATTTGTTCATATGGCCGTAATCCATATAATGTACACTAGTTTTGATGTATTTGATAAAATCGTCAAGGTGATATTTATAATTATTTTGAAAGTGAAATTTGATTTAAAAAAAAATTTTGTATCTGTATCTGAAGTTCATTTAAAGATACAAGATACATTTCAAATATATCTAAATACAGATACAGATACTTAAAAAGTAGTTGTATCTGGATATAAATACAAGATACAACAAGTGAAAACAAAAAATTGACTGAATTAATTGTTGAAATACCATGCATAGTCAGTGTTGATTTCTTTATCAAATAACACATACATACATGTGACACATACATAAATGATATTCAAGTATGGTACATACTATAAAATTTTCGCCTAATTAGCGCCCTCACGGGTAAACAGTGATGTTTACGAAAAAATGTTTCAAGCAAAAGTGTTTATTTTTTTATAAGGAACATTTTTTACATTTAAACTTCTGTTCTATCTCTAACGGTTTACAAGATGAATCCTACGGACTCAAGACCCAATTGACCTCTACTGCTCATTTACGAACTCGACCTCACTTTTTGCGCCCTGAGTACGCTGTAAAAATTTCAGCTCGATAGCTTTTTTCGTTCTTGAGTTATCGTGTCCACAGACGGACGGACGGGCGGACAACCGGAAATGGACTAATTAGGTGATTCTATGAACATCTATAGCAAAATTTTGTGCGTGGCAATATTTTAAACGTTACAAACTTGGGACTAAACTAAGTATACCTTGTATATTACATATATGCATGGTATAAAAATGTATCTAAATATTATATCTAGATATGTTACAGCACTGCTCACAGGTAAACAGTGATGTTTACGAAAAAATGTTTCAAACAAAAATTCAAGATGGATCGTGCGGACTCAAGACCCAATTGACCTACGTTGCTCATTTACGAACTCGATCTCACTTTTTACGTCCTCAGCACGCTTGCAAAAATTTCAGCGTGATATCTCTTTTTGTTTTTGAGTTATCGTAGCGAGAGGCAGACGTACAGACAGGCGGACTAATTAGGTAATTTTATGAACAATTATACCAAAATTTTGTTCATAGCATCAATATTTTTAATTATTACAAACTTGGGACTAAACTTAGTATAACTTGATATATTTCATATATACATGGTAGAAAAATTTCAAATAAATTTTGGAAAAAAATTGTGGTAGTGAATCATTAACCACAGAAGACTTTGATCAATTAAAAATACTATAATTTTAACCTCTATTCCAGTTTTTACAAAAAAAGATAATTAGAAGTTATTGTTAAAAAAAAAATTATTGTCACAGAAAATTGCACTCAAGTTTTGGGGTTTTAGAGAGCGATGTTTTAAAAATTCAAAATTGCGGTCTATCATACGGTAAAAATTTTCAGAGCTTTTCTCCAAGAATATAATAGATAGAAAATTGAAAATTAGTGTCAGAGGCGGATCTATTTAAAGTAATCCGGCTGTATAGTCAGTCAACTGTGTAGTTAACTAGGCAAATTTTTATGACGTAAATGTAATAAAATGCTCTAAAACTATCGTAAACTAGGCAATTTGTATGACGTAAATGTAATAAAATGCTCTAACATCGTAAACTAGGCAATTTGTATGACGTAAATGTAATAAAATGATCTTCTAAAAATATCGTAAAAGCGTCAAAAATCAAAATTTTTTTATGTTTTCTTTTTGGAAAGCTCCGTAAGGTAATGTTTTTGTTTTATATAAACAGAATTTGTGATAAATTTTCTTCATGATGAAAACTTTTTTGAAGCTCAATCACCGATTAATTTTTGTACAATTAACATTATTGTAGGTCCTTCAATTAGGTATTGTGTTAAAAATCACAATTTTAAAATGAAATAATTCTCAATTTTGCCCCACAAGAGGCCCCAAAACTGTGTTTATTGTAATCAAGGGACTTTGAATTATCATTTACCGCAACAAAAAAATGAACATTCACCGTACTTACTGAAACAGCCGGACAACTTTAAGGGCGTTTGAGGATGCAATTCAGGGTCTCGTGGATACAAAAGGCTCCCACCCTCTATTTAAAACAATTTAGCAATAATGTCGGACACTAAGTTATATCCCTATAAAAATCTGTTTTTTGGCAAAATGGATATTATGGTTGAGTAAATAACCAGGCCTCTAACTTCTCAGGTGGTATAAGCTAAAGGCACCAAAAATTCTGGATCCTTACGCTCAACCCTTACGCTCCACACCTGATAATATAAAAGTATGAGGCGAAAGGGGTGAAATTCAATTCTTAAAAACATTAATTCCTTTAGTAATATATAAAATCGATTTGATGTAAAACAAGTGAAAACAAACAATTGACTGAGTTAATTGTTGAAATACCATGCATAGTTAGTGTTGATTTCTTTATCACATTACACATACAAACATGTGACACACACATAACTAATAATCAAGTATAGTACATATTATAAAATTTCCGCCTAATTGGCGCCCTCACGGGTAAACAGTGATGTTTACGCAAAAATGTTTCAAACAAAAGTTCTTTAATTTTTGATAAGGAACATTTTTTACATTTAAACTTTTGTTCTATCTCTAACGGTTTACAAGATGAGTCCTACGGACCCAAGACCCAATTGATCTATGATGCTCATTTACGAACTTGACCTCACTTTTCACGTCCTGAGTACGCTGTAAAATTTAAGCTCGATATATTTTTTCGTTTTTGAATTATCGTGTCCACAGATGGACGGACGGACAACCGGAAATGGACTAATTAGGTGATTTTGACAAAATTAAACCTATGACAAAATTTTTTTCATAGCATCAATATTTTTAAGCGTTACAAACTTGGCACTAAACTTAGTATACCTTGCATATTACATATATGCATGGTATAAAAATAAAAACATTTGCGCCATACTAATGATATTTGACACCTATGAAACACATTCCACGAGATTTTAGCAAAATGCGAGCGTTTTCTTTCAGTTTCCTTTATTAACCGATTTATGTAACATCTGTATTTTACTGTACTACTGGGCCTGATATATTTTTCAATACAATCCCAGTTATCCGCAAAAATCCAGAAATCCGAACAACTTAGGTTCTTATTGAGTCCTGGTTATCGAGACTATACTATGTAAATAATTGATCAGACGTCAAAATTTGATCCAAAATTTTCAGGTAAGATCAAAGAAAAAAATTTTAATGAAGATCAAAAAAAGGGGATAGATAATGTAAAATCAATTGCAGTGTACTTAATTGCTTTTGATGCCTACTGACTCTAGACCTTTGATTTGTTGGAAAAAATACGAAAATCTGGTCCATTTTGCGATCGAAGGATATGTTTCTAAGATACCGACTAAAATTGTTTCGATTTATTGACTGAAAATGCCTTTTGTATACGATTTGTGATAACATCTCAGAAATTAAAATAACATCGATTTTTTCATTTCGAAAACACTACACTAGAAAATAATTTTTATACAAATTAAGGATATAATAATTTTCGCAATCGTTTTGCAATTTTTCAGTTTGAAATAATCAAAAAATTACCAAGAATTTGTTATAATACAGTACCTAATTTTGAATTAAAAATAACAAAAATCGATTTCATTTCAGGTAGCATTTCAGGCCTACATATGCAAATATAATCGGTTTTAATAGGGTATCAAGAACTGGTGTTTCAATCGCAAAGTTTACCCTGTTTAAGCTTTGTTTTTGTTTTTTGGATCAAATCTAGGAGACAATTTTTATCTCCAAAGTAAAAAAACAAACTTTAACATTAACGGGTCGGGTGGAGGCGCAATAAAAGTAGCTCTTATTAATAACATTTTTCTTGGAGGATCATTACTCCGATACATAAAAAGACGCAATATTGATGATAGTCGAATTCCGATTATCTAAAGACAACTTTGAATAAATGTACTTTTTAGGGGTTGAAAATTGGAACATACGAAAAATGAATCAATAAAAGTGATAAATCTGGCAGCCGATTTAATGATGACAATGAAATTAATTGACTTTTATTTTTATTGTGAATATCACCGTTCGAATTATACATTCAATTAAACACAAAACTGTGTCATTTATTCTCACTGACCTAAATAAAATTTTGGTCATCACTTATTTGATAACATCATACTACACCGTTCAGATTAGAACGTTAAACGTTTCTGCCACGTTATAATGTGTTATTTTCATTAATACGTATGTTAAACTCCATCTGTAAGTATATCAACGTACTAAGAGGTTTGAGTCTCGGGAAATGTTTCTTGCAAATAATATAAAAATATTAAAAGACTCTCAAACATAGAATAATATAATGGTTTGAAATTAAAACATCCTCCATTGGAGTAATTGCAGAGCAACGGTGGTCGAAGAATTTTAATTGATCAAATTCTTAAAAATATTCTTAACAAGATATTCTATTTAAAAGTTATGGCACTTTTGTTGTAGAACAGTTTTTTAATTTTTATTGAAACCTAATTATTTTGATAGTTTTCCTTAAGTATTAAGGTTTTCCAGTGGTGGATCCACCCATATGGGCATGATGGGCATGCCCATCACCTAAAGAGACTTATAATTTAATAAAATTAAAAAAAAAAATTAATGAATCGCTTTAAATAATTAGTCATAAATAAAAATTATAATATTGTTCCTAGTCTTCATACTAAACCCCCATCTTATAATTTTTGGGGGGAACATCTTTTGTGTGTTTAAAAATTCGTTTCAAAGCATGTAGATTCTAAAAATCGAAAAAAAATCGTAGCAAAATCGGCAGAAGAGAACTTTCCAAAATCAATTAACATACCCCAATATTAGATTCCGTTATCAATAAACCAAATGTTTGTGTCAAGTACTTGATTATCGATATCCAGGCAGTAAAAAAAGGGGTTCAGATGTTCCAGCGATTCATTAATGATTGTTTACGCCGGAATTCGGACTTTGAACTTATCTTCAAATCCGACTCTGGTTTTTGGTGTTTACACAAATTTTGTTTAAAGAGAATTAAATCTATTTTTTTTTTGAACGGAGATATTCTGTCTCCTTTTAATTTGAGTAATTGCCCTTTGCGCAATCTTTTTGACTTATCGAGAGTTAGTCAACGCGAACAGTTCGTTCTCATTGTGAATTTAAAGCGGACAGTGTGTCCCTCATTTTTGTGCTTATTATAATTATCCATCCTTTTATCCAAATTACGTGGGTGAAACCAGAAGAAGTTTGAAGATTATTACCGGAGTAGGCGTTCAAAAGGTTAGTGCAACCATTTTATTTCATTCACATTTTTCCGTATAAATTTATTCGAGAACTATTCCGACTTTGGATATTACGTCCATTAGAGAGAGCCACTACAATGATAGTGAATTAACTATTTTAAAGGAATACCGACTTTGGATGGCCAAATGGAAAACAGAATGTGAAAACAATTCCGTCATACCAGAGTCGGTAGTTGATCTCATTGAAGCACCTGACCAAGGTTTAACATCTGGAAATCGATGATATTATTAATGCTTTCGCGAAAAAAACGAAAGCTTGAATTTGTTATTTAAGTAAAGAACCTAAATAAAATTTTTTAATGTAAAATGTATACTGGCGTTTATTTTAATTTGAAGTTGTAAAAATTTCATCAAAATTGGTTCAGTATTTCAGAGTCCAAATTTAACGCTGTGATGTATAAACAACCGCACATTTACTTTTGTAATCTTTGTAAGCGAACAAACTAACATTTTACAGGTTGATTAATTTACAAATACACTGTACAAAATCTTGGTCAGCGAGTTCATACTCTAATTCGCATTTGGCCTTTTTTCGGGTGGTGTGCCGTGCCCATCACCTTTTTTGAGGGTTGGAACCGAGTTTGAAGTTTTCGTTACGGATTTAAAGATATGATTATAAGGTTAATACAAATACAATAAAATGTAAATCATTTTCAAACTTAAAGGCTCTATTTTTAACTTTTAACACAAAAGAAGGCTGTTAACGTCTATATATATGTGTCTGTTCAGAGGCAGATTGAGAAATTTTGCGCACGTAGGCAGTTTCAAAAATTAGCCTCACCCACTACACCCCCCCCCCCAAATAAAATATATCAATAAAACCTTTTTTTTAGTTCTTTAATTACAAATTTTTCATTCCGTAGAACCCGTAAAATCCTCTATCTCATCTCGATTTTGAGAGGCTGTATAGATGTTTAAGGTCATAAAAATGTCGAAAAAGATGGGTTTTCTAGAGCAGAGCAGGATTCAGAAAATTTGCGGCCGTAGGCAGTTTTAAAAGTTTGCGTACCCTTTACTAAAAATCTTTCAATAAAGACCTTTTTTTAGTTCTTCAGTAACAAGTTCTTCATTTCTTAGAACCTGTAAAATCCGTGTTGGTTGCTCGAGGCAATTCTCTAGCTCAATATATCGTTGATAAATAAGAACGTGTTCAAATTGATCAAATTGAATTTCAGTATTGAAATTGATCCAATTGCATTTAAAAACGAAAATTAACTGTAAAAAGTTCTGGACAATTCTCGCTTCGTTTGAAATCCAACCACAAGTCTGTCTACAATTACTAGATATACTGTCATTCTGAATATCTCCCGACCAGATTGAGCTCTCTCTTCCGTATCCATTTTGTGTCCTTTTCATATTCTTTGACTATTGAGAGTTCCAACGCTAGCTTATTCATGTTTATTAAAATGACTCGTAACTGTAGAAATTAAATTAATTGGACTGTCTTACATTTGAAATTTTTTGCATACCGATTTTCAATTATTATCTACTAAATTATTATTATTTTTTTTTTTTTTTTAAATAACTTAACTGACAGTGCTCTTTGCTAAATTTCAAGAAAATGGGAGAAATTCTCAGAGAAAAATCTCATTTTGAACCTCATTAGAGCGTTGGAAATTTGTACGTAAGTTCAGATAGTACCTAGGTAGTGCCTGCTAGGATTTTTAAAATTTTTAAGGACTTGTGTTTAACCTTTGCTTACCACGTTGGGTCTACAGGGCTCAGATCTTTTTTGCAACTCAATTTTCAGTACTTACTTAAAGCAAATGATTACCGATCTACAACACATTTCCTAATAATTGAAGAGTTTAACCACCCTTCAGGCCGTTTTGCGTAACGTTAGAGCCCTTAGTATACTTTTGGCAGATGTTGACAAAGTGGTTTGGTAAGTCCGAGTGTGGTAAGTACGTTTGAAAATGATTTTTTGGAATGAATATTTTTATATCATGTATATATGAAACATATATCAAGGTATACTAAGTTAAGTACCAAGTTTGTAACGCTGAAAATATTGATGCTACAAACAAAATTTTGGAATAGATGTTCATAAAATTACCTAATTAGTCCATTTTAAGTTGTCTACCTGTCTGTCTGTCATCTGTTCCTTTACAAAAAATAAACAACTTTTGTTTAAAACATTTGTTCGTATACCTTATACCGATTACTCGGGAATTATGGTATGTATTACAATGGAATATCAGTTATATAATATGTGTGACATGTATGTATGTGTAATGTAAAAGAGTAATCAACACTGTCTCTACATGGTATTTCAACAATTAACTTAGTCAATTGTTTGTTTTCACTTGTTTTAAAATGTATTTTGACTTTAAATTAAAAAAAGGGTATAATATATGTTTAGCAACGTTTAATTTTTTTTATAAATATAACAAATATATAAAATTTTAGTAATGTAAATTGTTTATTGGAGCAAAACTTCTACACAATATTCCACCAAATATGTAATTTGTATTGCATAAAAAATTACAAAATGGGAATGAATATTATGAAATTTAAATAAGAATTGAAGTCTTTTTTTTTTATCAGATATAATAATAAAAAAACTATTTTTATAGATGTTTCATTCATCTTATATTACTTTCATATAAAAAATGTAAGAAAATAATAAGATTTTGAATAAATATAATGCTGTAACAGCTGATATAGTGGAGTATTTTGAAGAAAACGAGTATTTCATTTTTTCATCTTTTTATCGTCATTCCCTAAAAAAAAAATAATCTTTCTGAAAGATCCACATAACTTCTATTTTTACTTTATTATACCATGTATATATGAAATATGTATAGTATATTAAGTTTAGTCCCAAGTTTGTAACGCTTAAAAATAATGATGCTAGGAAAAAAATTTTGTCATAGATGTTCATAAAATCACCTAATTAGTCCATTTCCGGTTGTCCGCCCGTCCGTCCGTCTGTGGACACGATAACTCAAAAACGAAAAAATATATCGAGCTTTACAGCGTACTCAGGACGTAAAAAGTGACGTCAAGGTCGTAAATGAGCATCATAGGTCAATTGGGTCTTGGGTCCGTAGGACCCATCTTGTAAACCGTTAGATATAGAACAAATGTTTAAGTGTGAAAAATGTCCCTTATCAAAAATTAAACAACTTTGGTTTGAAACATTTTTTCGTAAATATCACTGTTTACCCGTGAGGGCGCCAATTAGGCGGGAATTTTATAATATGTACTATATTTGATTATCAGTTATGTATGTGTCACATGTTTGTATGTGTAATGTGATAAAGAAATCAACACTGACTATGCATGGTATTTCAACAATTAACTCTGTCAATTGTTTGTTTTCACTTGTTATATTTTAAATATATAAAGTATTGCGATCGAAAAATATTCGATACCGGGGTTTCGACGGAAATACACGTTTTGAGGGTCTCTGATTCCAAAAAAGTGTTTTTTAAAAAATATTGCGTCCGTCGGTATGTCGGTATATGTCTGTTACGAAGCTGGAGCCTTCATTTTTCAATCGATTTTTCTCAAACTCGCGGTACATAGGTTCAGTTTAGTCATAATTACAGACGGCCGATTTTGGGATTTTTTCAAAAGACTGCCCTAACGATTTCGATTAAACTTGGCACAAGGCTAGACCTTCAGGTGTTTCTAGGATTGGTATAACCCACATATCCGGGAAAATTCTAGAAGATCCACACCCTAGGGAAAGCTTTCCAAATACAGGAAAATGGGATTTTCTAGGGCGAGGCTGAGAGGACAGCAGTGAAATTTCCTGTTTAGTGTTTTCCTAGTGTTTATATCAGCAAGGTCTTAGGTTTGATATAACTCCCCTCTGGGACCCCTCCTTCTGGAACCGTGGAGCTGGAGGGGATCAAATCGTCAAAAGTGGTCAACATCTTTGCTTAACATCACCCTCACCAAACTTCATCCTTCTAAATATTGTATTAAATCCAATAAATACCTAAGCCTGTTCCTCATTACCGTATGATTCCAAGAATAATAAATCAATTACAATTATAATATATTAATTTTATAATAATAAAGTCTTGTCCGATGTTTCGGACCGTTTATTTCTCTTGTACTAGCGCACTAGTAGAAGATTCAGTTAAATTTTTATGCCTTAATATTGATAATTAAAAAAGTTATGAATTTTTTTAATAGGTAAAAAGTCATTTTTCTCAATTTTTCAACTTTAGTAATTTTTTAAACTTATTTAAATTTAATTTAAAGCTATAAAACCTAAATAGTCTTTTTATGTAAGTATTAAAGAGGTCTCAAAAAAGTAAATCTATACAATAGTTTCTTTTTTATTACGATTTTTCTCGCCCGATTCCAAAGGATCCGGATGTGGTAAGTGTGTTATTCCAGGGAGGTGAGGTAAGCAAGGAATCAAAATTTTCTGTTTTTAAAATTAATAATTTGCATGTCCCATTATACAGCCTTCAGAAAAAATGCTGATTATGCTTTGGTTGATAGTTTTTCATTAATCTAATTTTAGTTTGGATAAATTGTCAAGTATGTGAAAATACTATTCTTAACCCTGATAATTTCTAAATAATTAAATTATTGTAAAAGGTAACAACCTTTCTCTTGTTATTGCAAAAATTATGTCCAATGCCCAAAATATTTAGATAAGCTCTTTAAAGTTTAAAAATTTTTTATCTTTTCACACAAAATTCCAAATTGTTTTCGTTTGGGATCACGAAAGACAAAGTTTGAGAGTAAATTTTGTAAAAGCACGTACTAATTTTATATAAAAACACTTCACAACATACGAAATATATACTCAACTAAAATATTTTAAAGTAATTAAAAGTAAACAAAATAAAAAATTAGAAATGGCATTCAAACAAGTTTGTACTTCATTGTTGGTAACAGTAGCTTGTTGCACTGTTTTGTCAGTGGCAACACCATTGAGTTACTTAAGAGATAACGACCAAAATGGTTCACCTTTCCAAAATCAAAATCAAGGTTTTGTCTACTTAAGAGATAATGGCGTAAATCAAGTGCAAACTGTTTTGCCATACCAGGTAAATAAAGAAAATGTTTTAACCTAAAGGTGCTTTGCATGAATAGTGATGGAGTTTTAAATTAACCCGTCAGCATTCGCGTCAACCGTTCGGTATTCTTTAGTCGCGTGATGATTTTTTCATGCTTTCTGCACATGCGTCGTCAAATATTTCGCGCGTTAAATATATTTTAACTTTGTAAATCATAACCTCTACAAAATTTTATATAAATTTATTTTTTAATGCACGAGCTAATTAAAAATAGTTTGATTATGTGATTATTAAATGATGTTTAAGAGTGAAAATATTAGAGTAGAGAAACAATCTAAATTATCAGATACATTTTAATTAATTTCACCATATTTCTATTACAAGTTTTTTAATTTACTCAGTACGACTTGTAATATACTAACGAAAGTACACGACCAGACCGACAATTAACGAAGTTAATATTTTTTTGCTTACACCTTGACTCTCATGATAAAAGAAATTCTCAAAATTTCTGAAGGAAAAATATATTTTTTAAAACTGATAAAATAAGAAAAGACATAATTAAAGATAGAAAAAGGTTCAATCAGAAATACCATTTGAAAATAAAAGTTATTTACTTATGTTTTAAATCGGGTAGTTGACGAGTTACGTGGATACTAAGTAGATACTAAGTGCTGACGGGTTACGTAGATACTAAGCTATCGTGACAACCAGGGCTGGGCTTAGACTTTAGAAGGTTCAGAATGACAGGATGATAGAGATGCTTTTTGATCTTCTGAAGGAATGAAGGACTTTGTTATAAATTAACCTTAAATTTTTAATTATTGAATACTGTAATACTCACGTATTTTTTTAAAATTTATAGAATGGACAAGTAAACTATGTCAACAATCTTATTGGGGGTTCCCAAATCCAAACTATTGCAACCTACCCCAATGCAATTAGTAATGTTGGACTCTTTGGAAATAATGGATTTGGTTCCAACATCATCAACAACGTAAACGGTGTAAACGGTTTATCTGCTATCCAATATCCTACTTTCGAACAGGTAATTTTTAAAAACTGCCAAAATAAGGATTAATCTCTTGCAATTTTATAAAAAATTGGATTAATTTTTTTGATTTGAAAAGTAAAAACAAAATTTATTTTGCAGATTTTACCAGTTTACAATCAAGTTGTAAGTTACCCAAGTGCTCAACAAGTCTTACCAGTTGCCCAATATGCTGTTCAACAACCAGCTTACATTGGTGGACCAGTAGGATACCCAAATAATAACAATCAAATCACCAACAATCAAGTTGCTCCAGTGGAAGTCAACATTGGTGGTCAACAACCTTGCGCTGGTTACATTGGTAATGGTCCAGTTTACTTTTAATCCAGGATATATTTTGTTAAAATGTTGAGTGTCAGAAAAATTTTGTACAAATATTGTTATTTTGTTTATAAAAAATAAATATATTTTTGCTGACAAATTAATAAATTTTTAATTTAAATCACCTTTTTTTATACAATTTTTTTAATTCTAAACTATTCAAAAAAAAAGTAGCGCAGAAAAAGTGTAAGCTAAGTGAATTGAATCTTAAAATATTGAAAAGATTTATCCTGTTTAGTTTTAAACTTAAAACTTAAATTATTAAAATATGGATTGTTCTACAAACTAAAGACGAAACTGAATCTGATTATGATCCGAAATTTTTTCTACATTTTAAATGCGATATTAAGTCTGTTATCATTAATACAACGTCTTTTACTCAATGTTTAGTAAAGCAGTCAAAATAAATTTTAGATTTATAGCCATTTAAAAGGAAATCAAGAGGCAAAAAGCTGTCTCTGCTTGGATTGCAAAATTTGCGCTAGGAAGAAACAAACTAAATATTTAAAAATATTGTATATGTTAAACCAGATTATTGACTTTCTATGTAAGCTTGGTCGAGTAAACTGTTTTTACGTCCGAAGTTTAAGAGTCCAGTTTATTTATTATTTTTATGTAACAATGTGCGCTTAATACGATGATGACAAAAAAAAATGGAGTATATGATCAGGTTCAAAATTGGATGGAAAATTACAAAGGTCCGGAAGACTGCGATGGAAAAAAACAAAGAACATTTATATGACTGTTGCCTGCGAAAATGATCCAGCGCCGCCAAGTTTGATGAAACTTATTGCTTGCACCTGTAAAACTGATTGTGGGAAGGCCTGTAGATGTGGAAAAGCTGGGTTGAAATGCTTTTCAATTTGGGTGACTTGTAACGGTCCAGCTTGCAACTACATCGCCCAATACTCCAGCTTGAAGGAAGACAATGATTTTCTTCACAACGACGAAATCCAGCAAGTAAATCCTGAAGAAGATGAAGGTGATTGGATAGAAAAGAACCATGGTGAAATATTCGGAAGCAATGGCGAATACGAAGAAGACGGAAGTTTTCCAACCAAAACAACCAAGTTGCAAGCATAAAAACTGTACATTAAAACTGATTATCGAGTCACAAATTTATCAATAAACGAAAATTACCTCCAGATTTTACGTTTGACCTAATTTTAAGCGTCTGTAATAGGTGTCAAGTCTAAATGAAGAAAAAACATGTCAGTTATTCAGTATTTATCAATAAACAAGAACACGTCTCACATTTGACATTTTACCGGCCATTGTCATTGACCTTATTGACCTACGATCTATAGATAATCAAAATTCAAAAAAAATTGATATATAGTACTTGACTGTACGTGTGATAGCAATACCAATCACCCCCTAAAAATTTCACCCATTAAGTATTTTTGAAAATTAATTTTTTTTTTTTTTTTGTGAACTAGAAATATTAAAAATAGCTCGATATGACTTGTGGGCATACATTGCTCACCAAAAATTCCCAAAACCCTTATCCTTGAATGCTATTAAAGGAATTTTCCAAAAATTTAAAAACTGTGCCTCAAATTTAATATGATTTAATAATTTGGTAATTTTTTGGCTGTAATTCATTCTTAAAGTAACTGTCGTGAACAGGCTCCCATATTCTTCAAAACTATTTGAGATATGTTAAATTTGACCAAAAGTTTGAAAAATATAACCCACTTAGTAGTTTCACATATACTTGTTTTATGAAACCCAAAATTTAATATAATTTGGTTGTAATAAAGCAAAATTAATTGTTTAGATTATCGTGACATCAAAAGTATCATACATCGGCTATATATAGCCTGGCAGTCAGTGGAATAGCTCGCCTAGGAGGGGCCCTGTATCAAAATTAGTTGACAAACCTTCATTTGGGCCCCCTTCAGTTTTAAAAGCAGTTCTTTAAAATAAAATTTCCAGAATCAGAATCATGGGTTCTTATAGGTAGATTACATGATGAATTTTTCAATTTATCATTCTTTTTTTTTTTTTAAATAATCCATAGTATTTATCGATCAAGACTAATATTGATAAAAGCCTATTGATCTATTAAAAAATTAACATTGCGGTTAATTAAAAAATAAATTAGGTCATTGGGTTTTTGGTTATTAAGTTATTAAGTTTTATAGAAAAAATTCGAATTGCCCTTGAATTATTTCGCCATTAAAATTTTAACTATTCGAAAATTTTGCCGCCCTAGGTAACTGCCCCACGTGCGTAAGCCTTAATCCAGCACTACTTATGAGAGAACATCCCTCATGAGTCAACATCCAGGAGTCAAAAAGATGAAAACATATCTTTCATTACGTCGTCAGCGGATTACATTCAGGGAGATGCATCTGTACCTACTACCTACACCAAGGTGGGTCGAAACAATCGATTTTTTTACTTCCGATACCGAAAAATTGATTGCTATGCACTTCTAGAAAATTATCTCCAAATATGAGCTCTTAATATTAATAGGAAGGTCCTCCCCATCAAAGTTTTCTATTTTTACTTCTGTCCCATATGAACAAATTCAAACCTTGCTATTAATTGAACGTACAGCAAATCTCAACACATATTTTTCTCGAAAATTAACTGATCTACAAAAATGGTTTCTTTTATTTAACAGACTATTGTAAGCATTTAAAAGATATTTGTAACCAAAAATCATAGAATACTGATTTTAAAAGTTTTTAATTATTATTTTAGAAAATGTAATTTTAATTCATTTATTTTTAGGAATATTTCTATAAATTCCTGTTTTCGAAAGCTTTTCAAACTATTTCTAGATAGAAGTCCATGTGTGTGTAAAAATGGTACCTCAATAAAAAAATTATGAATATTTTTCTGTGTATTTTGATTCAAAGTACGGAAATGGGTTTTGCACGTGAAAATTTTCTTTCCCCAATCCAAGTAGCTACCATAATTAATCGATAAATAAATAAATGGTGCTACTTTTCTATTGCAAAAGGAAGATTGCAGATTATTTAGCAAAATTATCCGATAAAGAAAAGTTTCATCGGATTCACCTTTTTTCTTTTCGTACTGTTTTTAATCAATTCATCAGCTAACTTTGTTCACAACTACACTAGAATACCTTTCTTAGTTTCTATCGAATTTGGGATCAAATAAAGAACATGCAAATAATTTTGTTATTTAATCCGAATTGATGCGGGCCTTAAATTGTTGGCCCCGCTGTCCCGGTCCTAAATTTGGACTAAATAAAATTAACATACACATTTTAGAGGTATAATTTTCGGAAAATGGCTCGATAAAATATTTATTTTAGGTATAAATAAAATTTTAGTATTTTAAACAAATTTATCTTTTGATCGTATCTTATCTTTTAAAAATTTTTCTAATCACAAATGTTTTTATTTTTAATCACGAAGAATTTTGGCAAATATGCTCATATTTTTGTATAAAAAGACTTCAAAACATACGAACTATATGCAAAATTAAAATAAGCAAATTAATTAACAATAATTAAAAATAAAAAAAAAATTTATTAAAAATGGCATTCAAACAAGTTTGTACTTCATTGTTGGTAACAGTAGCTTGTTGCAGCGTTTTATCAGTGGCAACACCATTGAGTTACTTAAGAGATAATGACCAAAATGTTTCACCATTCCAAAACCAAAACCAAGGTTTTGTATATTTAAGAGACAATGGAGTTAATCAACCAGCCGTTTATCCAGTACAGGTATTATTTTTTTTAAAATTATTTGTTTATATTTTTTTATCCCATTCGAAGAAGAAAATAAGCAACTATTTTTGAATAACTTACAACGGTTTTTCATATCGGTTCAATTTATGATCTATTTAAAAAAGAAATTCTTAACTTTTTATCTATCTGAAAATCATAAAGCGATTTTGAATGCGTCAAAATTTAAATTAGGATAATTATCAAATATAGAGGGAGGACACATGGTGAAAGTAAATTGAAAGCTCTCAAGTTAAAAAAGAATTTTAAACATGCTATTTCTGCATTTCAAATTCAAATTGTAATGACCTTGTATAATAAACGTTTTCATTTTAAAAAGTGATTACCTTTTGATAAAATGAATTACAAATAACTTGTATCTTTGTCTAATTTATTACTGTGTCTACAAAACAATAATGAATCGTAATTGAAATTAGAAGGTCTTTTCAAAATCATCATAGAGACCGTTCCTACAACATCAGCTATAGTTACTAAAAGCTCAGACTTAAGAGGTAGCGTTCAAACGTTTCAATCTAACGTCATCTATTTTTAAATAATTTTTGAAAAAATTTTTTGAAATAATTTATCAAAAATTCAAAACGAATCTGCATTTTTTTAAATAAAACTCGAATCCCCAAATTATCTTCTATCTTCGTTATTGTTATACTCATTGTAATTTTTTTTTTTTAATTTACAGTCAGGACCAGTAAATGTTGTTAATAATCTTGGAAACTCACAAATCCTTGGAAGTTCTCAAATCCAAACGATCTCTTCATACCCAGGTGTAATTGGCAATGTTGGACTCGTTGGAAACAATGGATTTGGTTCCAATATCATAAACAACGTTAATAACGTAAATGGATTAAACGGTTTATCAACAATCCAATATCCCACTTTTGCACAAGCTCCACTTGTAAGCTACCCAAGTGTTCAACAAGTCTTACCAGTTGCTCAATATGCTGTTCAACAACCAGCTTACATTGGTGGACCAGTAGGATACTCAAACAATAACAATCAAATCACCAACAATCAAGTTGCCCCAGTTGAAGTTAACTTTAGTGGTAGCCAAGGATATCTTGGAAGCCCAATCATTTTCTAAAATGTTGAGTATCAGTAAAATTTTGTACAAAAGTTGTTATTTTTTACTTGAAAATAATTATATTTTTGTTGATAAATAAAACTTAATTTGAATGAGATTTTTTGAATTTAATATTTTTTCATAATTTGTGAACATCCAATATCCACAACATCCTTAATAATTTTTAAATGCCCATTTCTTTTCCTTTTAACCAAAACTATCCGAAAATATTAAAATATATATCAGATATGAATATCTCTTATCTAAATTTTCAGAAAAGCGAAATTTCTTTTAAGTTGGTAATAGACTAATAGAGAGAAAAAACATATTCGAGAACCTTAAAAAAATGGACATATAAGTATGTCATAAATTGTACTTAAATTATTATAAAATTATATCTTTATAAACTATCTTTAAAAAAATAATAAGAGGGTCTATAAAAGTACAAAATTGTGTACTAATTGTTCACAATAAAGTATTTAAATTTTGTATTATTAAAAACAAATGAATATTATGTGTCAAAATACAGTTTAAAATTCAGTGATTCTCAAAGTGCTTCATATGGACCACTTCGTGTAACGCATCTGACCAGATAGATTATCGCCCAGATAATTAAACCTTTTCACTTGGACTGATATACCGTTTCTTCGTTGATTGTCAATATTAACAATGTATCTATTTTCGATAGGGTGATTGTTGCTCGCAGCTTCATAAATTTCAATTTCTGTTAATTAATTTTTAGTTCTTTGGACTTTGCTGCCTTTTCAAGATTCTTTAATTCATCTAGGAATGTTTTCTTCCTTCTCGCAAGAATTGCTATATCGTCCGCATACGCTACGCACTGATTCATAAATTATTATAAAAGTATATCATTATAAACTATCTTTAAAACAAGTGAAAACAAACAATTGACTGAGTTAATTGTTGAAATACCATGTATAGGCAGTGTTGATAACTCTGTCACATTTCACATACATACATATCTGACATATTTAACTGATATTCTCATATATTCTCATATAATGCGCAAGTGTTGATGCGCAATCGTTTGTTTTTTTTGACGTCATGTAAATAACAAAAGATATTCACTTTGATATTCCTATATTAATACATACTATAAAATTTGTACCTAATTAACGCCCTCGTGGGTAAACAGTGATGTTTACAAAAAAATGTTTCAATCAAAAGTTGTTTATTTTTTTGTAAGGAACATTTTTTACATTTAAACTTTTATTCTATCTCTAACGGTTTACAAGATGGGTACTACGGACCCATGACCCAATTGACCCATGTTGCTCATTTACGAACTTGACCTCACTTTTTACGTCCTAAGCACGCTGTAAATTTCAGCTTGATATCTCTTTTCGTTTTTGAGTAATCGTGACCACAGACGGACGGACGGACGGACGGCCGGACGGACGGACAACCGGAAATGGATTAATTAGGTGATTTTATGAACACCTATACCAATTTTTTTTTTGTAGCATCAATATTTTTAGGCGTTACAAACTTGGGACTAAACTTATAATACTATGTATATTTCATATATACATGGTATAAAAATAATAAGAGGGTCTATAAAAGTACAAAATTGTGTACTAATTGTTCACAATAAAATATTTAAATTTGGTATTATTAAAAACAAAAGAATATTATGTGTCAAAATACAGTTTAAAATTCAGTGATTCTCAAAGTGCTTCATATGGACCTCCACGGATCCACGATCATCTATAAGAGGTCCATGCGAGAGAAAAAGGGAAATTGGGGTTTGCGAGATGTAACCGGGGGTCTACGATAGTTGATCTCATTTAAGCAGGTTGCAACTTCCATTTTCACTCTTCATTAATGCAACAACTAACACAAAATGATAGTTTTTTATTTATTTTTACAGCAGACAATAGACCGACGACGATTTATCAACAATTTTCTCAGTTTCCTAATTTGTCACAGATAAACTGTCAGTAAGATGACGTTTTAACTTAAATTCAATATTTAAATGCCCTCTATTCAGACTTTGAAATAAGATTTGAGGATGTTTTTAATGTGGTAATGGTAATACCACAATGAATAATCAAGTTACACTTTAGAAACGAGAATCAGCTATTCTGGCTTCAAAAAGATATACTTGTAGCTTATCTCGCATTATGGAGTATTGCCAGAAAGTATCTATTTAATTGATTTCCCATCTTCGTATCTAGTGGTTTAGATTAAACGTCAGTAATTTGACGCCAAATAATGACAATTATTTATCAAAGCAACTTTGATTTTTATTTAAAATATAATACATTGGTACTTAATTGTATTGTGGTTTCAGTCTCATAAATAAATTTATAAAAATTAAATGTTAAAATTTACTCACTACAGTTAGAAATCAGCCAAAACACTTTTGAAGTTGAAAAATTTTCAAAAATGCAATATTAGCTAACCAGGATCCACATAGAAACATGGCAAGTGATCCACGAGACAAAAAAGTTTGGGGACCTCTGCTTTAAAATAAACCCTTAAATAACAGCAATATGGTGGCCATGTATAAGAATGAAACATTCAAATTTTTTTATTTGATAAAAGATGAACTTATATGTGAGGTGTGAAAGAAATTATACTTTTTGACATCGCCTACAAAATACTGGTAATTACAATAAAAGGCAGGTTAAAAATACACATAAAAAATGAAATAGGAGCCTATCAGTGTGGTTTCCGGAAAATCATATCAACAATTGATCAAATTTTTTAAATAAACCAGATCCAATGCAGCAGCTATGACCAAGGCCTTCCTCTTCACATTCTGTTCATCGATTTCAAGTAAGCATACGACTCCATTAACAGGTATAAGCTGTACGAGGCAATGGAAAAGTTACAAATGTAAGAAATGTAAGCAAAACTATTAAGACTTGTGGAAATGACACTTACCGATACCAAAATAAAAATTCTGATCGAGGGTTATGTCTCTCGAGAACTGGGGGTCAAAAAAGGAAAAGGCAAGGGTACCCCTTATTTACTATATTTAACATACTGTTAGACGATGCAATTAGAGAGAGTGGAATAAATAGCAAAAGACACTATATAATCAGTTGAATCAGTGCGTAGCGTATGCGGACGATATAGCAATTCTTGCGAGAAGGAAGAAAACACTCCTAGATGAATTAAAGAATCTTGAAAAGGCAGCAAAGTCCAAAGAACTAAAAATTAATTAACAGAAATTGAAATTTATGAAGCTGCGAGCAACAATCACCCTATCGAAAATAGATACATTGTTAATATTGACAATCAACGAAGAAACGGTATATCAGTCCAAGTGAAAAGGTTTAATTATCTGGGCGATAATCTATCTGGTCAGATGCGTTACACGAAGTGGTCCATATGAAGCACTTTGAGAATCACTGAATTTTAAACTGTATTTTGACACATAATATTCATTTGTTTTTAATAATACAAAATTTAAATACTTTATTGTGAACAATTAGTACACAATTTTGTACTTTTATAGACCCTCTTATTATTTTTTTAAAGATAGTTTATAAAGATATAATTTTATAATAATTTAAGTACAATTTATGACATACTTATATGTCCATTTTTTTAAGGTTCTCGAATATGTTTTTTCTCTCTATTAGTCTATTACCAACTTAAAAGAAATTTCGCTTTTCTGAAAATTTAGATAAGAGATATTCATATCTGATATATATTTTAATATTTTCGGATAGTTTTGGTTAAAAGGAAAAGAAATGGGCATTTAAAAATTATTAAGGATGTTGTGGATATTGGATGTTCACAAATTATGAAAAAATATTAAATTCAAAAAATCTCATTCAAATTAAGTTTTATTTATCAACAAAAATATAATTATTTTCAAGTAAAAAATAACAACTTTTGTACAAAATTTTACTGATACTCAACATTTTAGAAAATGATTGGGCTTCCAAGATATCCTTGGCTACCACTAAAGTTAACTTCAACTGGGGCAACTTGATTGTTGGTGATTTGATTGTTATTGTTTGAGTATCCTACTGGTCCACCAATGTAAGCTGGTTGTTGAACAGCATATTGAGCAACTGGTAAGACTTGTTGAACACTTGGGTAGCTTACAAGTGGAGCTTGTGCAAAAGTGGGATATTGGATTGTTGATAAACCGTTTAATCCATTTACGTTATTAACGTTGTTTATGATATTGGAACCAAATCCATTGTTTCCAACGAGTCCAACATTGCCAATTACACCTGGGTATGAAGAGATCGTTTGGATTTGAGAACTTCCAAGGATTTGTGAGTTTCCAAGATTATTAACAACATTTACTGGTCCTGACTGTAAATTAAAAAAAAAAAATTACAATGAGTATAACAATAACGAAGATAGAAGATAATTTGGGGATTCGAGTTTTATTTAAAAAAATGCAGATTCGTTTTGAATTTTTGATAAATTATTTCAAAAAATTTTTTCAAAAATTATTTAAAAATAGATGACGTTAGATTGAAACGTTTGAACGCTACCTCTTAAGTCTGAGCTTTTAGTAACTATAGCTGATGTTGTAGGAACGGTCTCTATGATGATTTTGAAAAGACCTTCTAATTTCAATTACGATTCATTATTGTTTTGTAGACACAGTAATAAATTAGACAAAGATACAAGTTATTTGTAATTCATTTTATCAAAAGGTAATCACTTTTTAAAATGAAAACGTTTATTATACAAGGTCATTACAATTTGAATTTGAAATGCAGAAATAGCATGTTTAAAATTCTTTTTTAACTTGAGAGCTTTCAATTTACTTTCACCATGTGTCCTCCCTCTATATTTGATAATTATCCTAATTTAAATTTTGACGCATTCAAAATCGCTTTATGATTTTCAGATAGATAAAAAGTTAAGAATTTCTTTTTTAAATAGATCATAAATTGAACCGATATGAAAAACCGTTGTAAGTTATTCAAAAATAGTTGCTTATTTTCTTCTTCGAATGGGATAAAAAAATATAAACAAATAATTTTAAAAAAAATAATACCTGTACTGGATAAACGGCTGGTTGATTAACTCCATTGTCTCTTAAATATACAAAACCTTGGTTTTGGTTTTGGAATGGTGAAACATTTTGGTCATTATCTCTTAAGTAACTCAATGGTGTTGCCACTGATAAAACGCTGCAACAAGCTACTGTTACCAACAATGAAGTACAAACTTGTTTGAATGCCATTTTTAATAAATTTTTTTTTTATTTTTAATTATTGTTAATTAATTTGCTTATTTTAATTTTGCATATAGTTCGTATGTTTTGAAGTCTTTTTATACAAAAATATGAGCATATTTGCCAAAATTCTTCGTGATTAAAAATAAAAACATTTGTGATTAGAAAAATTTTTAAAAGATAAGATACGATCAAAAGATAAATTTGTTTAAAAAATTTCACTCAATTATCAATCCAAGGAATTTTATTCAATTTGGTTTCGTTGGTGATATTTGTTTACCAACGCCCGGTAAACGTACCTAGACGTTTATCAATTGGTTCGAGGTCTAAATGAATGAAAAAACATGTCAGGTATTCAGTATTTATCAATAAACGAAAACTACCTCTCACATTTGACATTTTACCGGCCGTTGTCATTGACCTTATTGACCTACGATTTTGTTACCTTTCGATAGATAATCAAATTCCACAAAAAATGATAAATAGAAATTGACTGAACGTGCAATAGCAACAAAAGTACTTATTAAAATGAACTCATTACTGTTTTGACGCGGGGTTGTATTTCCCTCCACCACCACGAATACGAAAACTCGGTTTTAGACTCTGGTCATGTCCTCAGTCATTAAGTATTCTTATATCATGCATATATGAAATATAAATAGTATATTAAGTTTAGTCCCAAGTTTGTAACGCTTATAAATATTGATGCTACGAAAAAAATTTTGGTATAGGTGTTCATAGAATGATCTAATAGGGTATTATCGTTAGTCAAAAATAAATCATGAAATTTGAAAAGCACTTTTTTCTTTTAAAATATTAAAATTAAAAATCGTAATTTTTAAACTGTATATCACGTGACCTAAAACGCGGGTAAGCCCTGCTGTGATGTCATAGCGGTATGAATCATAGACCATCATTTAGTTCAGTATAGACAGCTGGGTATAATATATCCATAGATAAAAAGTATTCATATTTTTATAATCAGATGTCTATGAATATATCTGTCAAACTTATTTGTGTTATTTCGTATAATGATACCGATATTACGTCACCAAATTGAATGCTCGCGTTTTTGACAGTTTAAAAAAGATTTAAAATTTAATTTAAGTTTTTGGCAAGAAAGCGTGTGTATTTTTCCGAAATAAATTTTTGGTGGCTTTGGTAGCAAAATCAACATCTTGAAATACTTTTTCAAAAATATTGGATTACCTTATTAAAAGTCATATATCGTGCCGTCAGCACGGTAACTCAAAAACGAAAAGATACATCAAGCTGAAATTTTTATAGCGTGCTTAGGACGTAAAAAGTGAGGTCGATTTCGTAAATGACCAACATAGGTCAATTGGGTCTTGGGTCCGTAGGACTCATCTTGTAAACCGTTAGAGATAGAACAAAAGCTTTAATGTAAAAAATGTTCCTTATAAAAAAATAAACAACTTTTGTTTAAAACATTTTTTTGTAAACATCACTGTAAACCACGAGGGCGCTAATTAGGTGCAAATTTTATAGTATATATTATAAGGGAATATCAGTTATGTATGTGTGACATGTATGTATGTGTAATGTGATCAACACTGTCTATACATGGTATTTTAACATTAACCTCAGTCAATTGTTTGTTTTCACTTGTTTTTAAATAAAATATCTATATTTACTGTACTAAGGTAAGGTAATGTTTTTTTCGTATAAACAGAATAGTATGTGTTCTTCCATAAGGTATTGTGTTAAAAATCACAATTTTAAATGAAATAGTTCTCAATTTTGCCCCGTAA
This sequence comes from Chrysoperla carnea, assembly GCF_905475395.1. Taxonomy (NCBI): domain Eukaryota; kingdom Metazoa; phylum Arthropoda; class Insecta; order Neuroptera; family Chrysopidae; genus Chrysoperla; species Chrysoperla carnea. Next base: position 14,832,233 of record NC_058342.1, on the reverse strand, counting down.
GAGGCCCCAAAACTGTGTTTATTGTGATCAAGGGACTTCGTGCCATCATTTACCGCAAAAAAAAAAAAAAATGAACATTCAACGTACTTGATCAAACAGCCGAATTACTGTAAGAGGATCAAAGGAATAAATTATCGGCTTAAATTTTTTTTTTATTTTTTAAATTCATTTCAAAACATGAAAATTTCAAAAAACGAAAAACAGCTCCTAAAAAAATTTTCGGGGAAGAACAGCCGCTTTTTTATCTATTCTATTATATGAATTTTTGTTTTCTTAAACATATATCTTATATATTAGTTCTTAATTCCATGATTTATTCCTCATTTTAAAACTTATCGCGCTGGCTAAATAGACTTTCGGACTAAAATTGTGCTGCTTAGAAAAAAACAGGCTAGAGAAATAATATTAATATTTAATTGTGTTCATTATGTAATTTTTATAACATATCTGTAATAAAACTGCCTATAAATAAAAATAAAGCAAATTACTGAATATATATATTATTTCTCTATTTTTAGCCACGGCTTACGCACTGCGGACTTCCATACGGGTCAAGCTGCTTATTTAAAAAAATAATACAATTACAAATGAAAATTTTGAAAAATCAGAAGACCAGGCCGTGAACACAGTTATTCCAAAGTTTTAAATTTTCACTTCCTTCTACAGGACTGTTTTAGCCGGGGTTTATCAAATTTCATATTTATTAGAATCTTCTCATCTATTTCTATACAACCATGATGTACGTAGCGAAGCGTGCCAGGGTACAGCTAGGACTTTTTCCACTAAAATTAGGGTTCCGCACCAAAATAATAAAATCGATGAAGTTGTGAACAAAACGAGGAAAGTGACGGCAAATGAAGTGAAGGTTATAACAAAATAGTCATTGTATTTAAAATTAAAGTGACCCAGCGAAGCGGTTAGTTCACAGCTAGTTTTGAATATGTTTCAACTATTATTACTCAAAAGATTCAAAACTTTAAAATTTTGAGCCCAAGACTTTTTTTGGATTTATCATCCACTCGATCAGTTTTCCGCAGCCTGCTATAAGGCTTAAAAACATAAAAAATGATCTACGGCTATATTTCGTCAAATTTTTAAAATGAAATATCCTCTTTTGTATTATTTGAAAAGTGTTGAAAACAAAAATAATTACAAAAAACCACAAATATAACTGTTAAGAAAATTTTTGTAGTTTTTTAGTTGACAATCTTTTATCAATTCCTAATCAGAATATTTTAGTTTATAATCACGTACAAATTTTGGTTAAAATTTAATCATATTTATATTTTTGTATAAAAAGACTTCAAAACATACGAATTATATACTAAATTAAAATAATTAAATTATTTAACAATAATTAAGAATAAACAAAAAAATTTATTAAAAATGGCATTCAAACAAGTTTGTACTTCATTGTTGGTAACAGTAGCTTGTTGCACTGTTTTATCAGTGGCAACACCACTCAGTTACTTAAGAGATAACGACCAAAATGGTTTCCCTTTCGGAAATCAAGGTTCATTTACTTATTTGAGAGATAATGACCAAGTATCAGCAGTTTATCCAGTACAGGTAAATAATTTTTTTCCATTTTAATTTGTACAATAGCACTACAATTAAACTAAATATCTAAAACGGAAAAATTAATGCATCCTTGAAATTTCCCACAGTTCTTTACAAGGTTGTAAAAACTTCGTAAAAGAAAGTCGACCTCTTAAGGGCTCGTCTAATCCCCATTCCTGGGGGGTAGTTGGGAATTTTAATCATACTTATACAAATTACAAAAAAAGCTTCTCGTTTTTTCCGACTTTCTAGCTTCAAAATTGTCCGAGATATGAAAATTTTAAAATGTAATTTTTTTGCTCATTCAATCAAAAAAAAATGTGCCAATCTTGTGACCCGTTAGAGATAGAACAAAAAATTAAATGTAAAAGTTATTCCTTATAAAAAAAATAAACAACTTTTATTTGAATCATTTCGTAAACATCTAAACATTTATTTATCCGTGAGATCGCAACTTAGGAAGAAACTTTGGTGTCCATTATTTCCCGAACTATTTCTTCTGGATAATATACTCATTGCTTTTGTTTTAATTTTATAGTCAGGACCAGTGAACTATATCAACAACATTGGTAGTTCTCAAGTACAAACTATTGGTTCATATCCAGGTGTAATTGGCAATGTTGGACTCGTTGGAAACAATGGATTTGGTTCCAATATCATAAACAACGTTAATAACGTAAATGGATTAAACGGTTTATCAACAATCCAATATCCCACTTTTGCACAAGCTCCACTTGTAAGCTACCCAAGTGTTCAACAAGTCTTACCAGTTGCTCAATATGCTGTTCAACAACCAGCTTACATTGGTGGACCAGTAGGATACTCAAACAATAACAATCAAATCACCAACAATCAAGTTGCCCCAGTTGAAGTTAACTTTAGTGGTAGCCAAGGATATCTTGGTAGCCCAATCATTTTCTAAAATGTTGAGTATCAGTAAAATTTTGTACAAAAGTTGTTATTTTTTATTTAAAAATAATTATATTTTTGTTGATAAATAAAACTTAATTTGAATGAGATTTTTTGAAATTTATTTCCATAATTTTTGAACATCTAATAATTCCAACTTCCCTTATTATTGAATAAATCCGTAAAACCATAGTTCCTAGCCTATGCATTATGCATAATACGTCCCCTTATAAGCAGGAAAAAATCGTTTAGGTACTTAAAAATCAGGTTATCAAAACTGAACTTTATTTGAATGGATGAGGCCATCTCTTAAGCCAATGATAAGCAAGCCAAACTTTTAAAGTTTTAGTATAGTCGAATCAGTTATAAAAATTGCAAACGAAATCATTATTGTTTTTAAATATCCATTCCTAATCACTTTAAGGTACCTACTTGATTAAAAAGAAGTTTTTATCTTCTAGCAGTGATTGATGTACTGGAACGATTCACAAACTATATTTTTGTTTTAAATTGCCATGAGCAAAATAATAACTTATTCACTGGTTATACAAATTTTATAAACTTGCTATATTTAACTGATTCTAGAACTGAAAAAAAGAGGTGATGAGCTATTTTGGGAATATAGTAGTTCAAGGAGGCCCCGTTACATATAGAAAAAAAAACTATGCAAAATTATCATTTGATAACGTTTTCTCATCAGTACATACTTTAGTCCATCTAGTCTAATAAAATTTTTCGAAGAAGTATTTCATATTGCTTTTGTGCAAAAGATCTTCTCCGCCTAATTCAACCTTACTGAATCCGAATCTGCTGGTTGCCCAACCAAAATTTCAACCAGAAGTGCGATATTCAAAATGGCGGCCAAAATGGTGCCGAAATCCGAAATTGGCGCCTTAAAGCCCTCCTTTAACTTAGGAAGGCACCCAAACTGCACAATTATACGTTTTTGAGTATGAGGAACTTGAAAATACACTTCTTTTAATTCAAGTACAAAATATAAGACTGTATTTGATGAAAAATTAATAGTGTGTCTCTCCAGAATTGAGGCAGACACACTCGCTTTCATTCAGCTCTTACTTTTTAGCTGTACTGTCGACAGCATGAAAAATTATACGGTTATCAGCTTTTTCGTGTGACGAATTGAGCAAATTAACAAGGGAGTTGAATTGGTGCCTGACAGTTCCTTAAATCGTCCTGAGAGAGCCATTTCAAGACCACCAATGTGATTTTCTAGTATTCTATCGGACAAAAACCTTCTTAAATCCTCCTTGTTCTCCGAAAGCTGAAATATTTGGTGACGACGCTAACTGCTTTATAGAAAGAATATTGAGTCATGGATTTAATTATAGTGAAGTTCACGTTGTATTTGGTGAGTACTTGTCTCAATCCATAAAAAGTTTAACAAGAGAGAAAAAAAGATCCAAGGGTTCCGTTCCAGGGAAACCAATGATTCTAACGTTGCCGAAGGACTTACCATAATTTTTAGTTTTTCGGAGAAAAAGGTAGGCTTGTGTAGGTAGGTATTTGTCTGATAGAATACTAGAATAAGACTTAGGTGATCTTGAAGTGATGCTTCCAGGAGGATTTTAGAAGATATTGCAAGCTGAGCCCATCAATCGAACTCGCAATGTTGATTTACTGAGAGCGTCACACGAAAAAACTGATACCCGTATGATTCTTCATGCAGTCGACAGTACAGCTAAAAATATTGTTGTTATGACACTTTGCCAAAATGAAGTGCTTGCATCTGTGGGTTAGGAGCGGCACTGCGCGGGATACATATACATTCCAGTGCATGACATTTGCAAGAAACTTTTACCTAACAAAGTCAGTCATCTGAAATATAGACGCCTGGAAGCTTTTATCCGTTAACTTCTCAGCGTACTTGCATGCTCAACCCTGGATGAGAACGTTTTCAAGAGAGTAGGAACGTTTGTCGTCAAATTGTATGAGCTAGGTACTTCCAAAACGAGTTAAGTTTATATCCTCTGTCTTATGAAACATTTTAGAAATAATTTAAGTTTCTATGTAGGTTGATTCTACGCTTTGGCTGCACATCAGAAGGTGCTATTCATAAGTGAGTTTCCCTGGATATTTACATGAAAGGCGGAAAAAACGGTATTCAATGATCTTATTTATTTATATTTTCAGTCTTGTCTTGAAGACAATAGCTGGTCCATTGATGGTGATCAACTCGTGCCTGAACTCATGACGCTGGATTCCATAAATGAGTCGTGCATAGAAGTTGTTATTGATCACTGTAAGAGCCTTTGTAACACTAAGAACTGCAGCTGATGGAAATCAAATGAGCCTTGTGTAAAAGTGTGTACTCCCTAAAAACGTACCTATCTCAATTCTGGAAAGATACTGAAGTAATATTTCTGTAAGCTCTTGTAAGCTTTCATTTCACATTCATCATACATAATAAGATCTATCATAGTCATTTATAACAAAACTAGCAGCCAAACCCGGCGTTGCTCGGGTAAAAATACATCGCATGTTTAATGGTATAAATAATATTTATACCCTGAGGTTGTTCTAGAGGCTTCTGGTTAAAAAAATGTTCGAGAAAAGGGTTTTATTCTATTCTAATAGCATCTATTGTCCTTTTTCTTGTTCGAAAATCGTTTAACTTAGTAAAATTTTTATCCAGACAGAATATTTTAATATAAATAACTTACTTTTAACAATAAAATCCTTGAAAAAACACTAAACTTGGTTGAAATTAAAAGATTTAAATTTCTTGTCCGGTTCTGGCTCTTGATTCTTCTACTGGTCGTTGATGGCACTAGTTCTCGGCGGTCAGTTTAAAGTTGATCATGATTATAGTTTTCGGTTTAAACAAACTTTCTAAATCATTTCTAGACCTCTCTAGAATAGTTCTGAAAATTCCCGAAAGTTCACATGAGTAAGAAAAGGACAGATATATATATTTTCACATTTTTGCCACTCACAACCCCCCACTTCCACCCACCGCAACCAAACTCGCTTACTTTCACCAGGAGACCAAGTTCCACCCACCGCAACCCAACTTGCTTACTTTCACCAGGAGACCAAGGGCTGACAACTCGGCCAAACTGACAACTAATTGTCCTCAATCTGACTAGATATATTCAGGTACATTTCAAAGGATAATTATAATATAAGGTAAGTAAATAATTTATTGTTCATTCTACTAATTATATGAAATTAAATCGCTAACCTACACTCGGCCAAACTGACAACTGATTGTTTTCAGTCTGATCCGTCATCCTTTTCCGTTTCTTGAACTTCTTGATTCGGTTCTTCAATTGCTTCATCTCCTTGATCAAATTCATCGGTAAACTCGTATTCATGAGGAGGTCATGGCTTCATTCTGTCTGTTGTATATGCAGAATTGAAAGTTCGTTGTATTCGTTTGGCTCCGGGGATTTCTTTCAAAACATAACGGTTGTTCCCTAGGATTTTGGTTACAATGTACGGGCCTTTATATTTGGCTGCCAGTTTCTTGGAGTCTCCGCATGCGGCAATGTCTCTTTTTATTAGAACCAGGTCGTTAATATTATATTTGTGTGGCGCTAAATGCTTTTTGTCGAACCGAGCCTTCTGATACACTTGGTCCGCTTTCGTGCATTCTTCTGCCTTCGTCCTCAATTGATTGCGGGTTTCTTCTAAATTTATTTCTTCCTGTTCGCCATCCTGCAATGCCAGGGTTAATTTGTTAGCCAAGGGATTTCTGGGTTCAAATCCGAATAGCAGCACGTGTGGCGACTGTTTCGTAGTTTTATTTTGTTGTTGTTTAATTGCTACTGTATGGCTTTAAGGTGCAGGTACCAATCCCTTCCCTCTTCTTCTCGGCACATGCTTGCTACCGCGGTCGATACTGTTTTGTTATATCGTTCCACTTGACCGTTAGCTCTCGGTGTCCCGGTTGCGTTTTGAATTAAAAGTATTCCGTATTCATCACAATAATCTTTAATAATAGTTTTGCCGTGAAAGCTGTACCTCGGTCTGTAATTAGTTTTCTCGGTGGACCAAATATCGTGATTGTTTCGTCTATTGCCGAACAGGTGAGTTTTGCTGTTACATTTTTTACAGGTTTTAAGATCAGAAATTTCGTGAAGGTATCGACGAGGGATAACATGTACTGGTTATTTATTCGACTTTTCGGGAAAGGGCCTAGGTGATCTACGTGAACCGTATCGAAAGGTATAGGTATAGATATACTTTATCGACGATTCTATGCAGGCTTTTATAAAGCCCGTGACGTATTGGCGCATGCCAGCGAACCAAAAATATTTTTGAAGGTCCTGCAGTGTTTGTTCCGCCGGAAGTGACCTGTTCCATGGCTTTGTTGCATCACCTTACACCTCACTGCCTTAGACACAACTCACCTCAGTCCTTTTTCGACCTTGTAACACACTCTTCCATTTTTAATTTTGTAATCCGTGTGTATTTCTTTTTCTTCGTTTGCTTTAGGATCTCGATGTAAAATTTCGTACATTTTTTTGATTTTGATATCCTGAAGCTGCATGGTAAGGAGCCAATCAGCGTCAGATATTCTCAATGCCATAACGTTTAGATTCACTGTTTCCACTTCACGTCCCGTTTCACTTGGATTTCGGATTTCACACTAGAACACCAGGTCGATGTTCTAGTGTGAAATCATACTCCTGTAGTTTCAGCCACCATCTCGCAATCCTTGGGTTTAATTCGCGTTTGTTCATTGTTGCCTTGAGTGAATTACAATCTGTGAAAACTTTGAAATTTCGTCCTAGTAAAGACATTCTAAATGGTACGATCGTTTCCACTAAAGCCAGAGCCTCTAATTCGAAACTTGAATATTTCGCTTGTTGCTCCGTGGTTTGTCGACTATAGTATGTTATCACTCGGGCCAATTTGTCGTTCGCACGTTGCAGCATCATTCCCCCCACTCCTATTTTTCTGGCATCTGTATGAATTTCGGTTTCCAATTCTGGATTGTAAATGCTCAATATCGGTTGGGGCATTAGTTTAGTCTTGAGTTCTTGAAACGCCTCGTCTTGAGTTTCGCCCCAGATAAATTTTTCATCCTTTTTTGTTAGTTGGGTCAGGGGTTTGCCAATTTCCGCATATGCTTTAATGAATTTTCTAAAAAATCCACCCAATCCCAGAAATTATCTAACTTGGTGTACTATTTTCGATCGATTGCCTAGGTTTTTTGTTTCCCCGGTTTGATTCCAATGCCATCCACTTCGTAGTCTAGAAAATAGCTTTTCTCTTGGAGGAATGAACATTTTTTCAGTTTTAACGTTAGACCTATGTTTTGTATTAGTTTTAAGACGTTTTCTAGTTTCCTTAATCCGTCTGTAATACTTCTGCTCGCCAAAATCATGGCGTCCATGTAGTAATCAAAATTGCTTCCTTCATCCATTTGATGTAATTTGGCCATTAATTGGTGAAAACTGCCGGCGCGTTTACAAGTCCAAATGGGATTCTGTTAAATTCGTAGAGATTTGCGATATCTAATGCGGTGAAGTATTGTTGATTTGTCAGTTTATCGATGACCTCCTCCATAATTGGTATTGGTATTTACATTTTTCTGGTGACGGCGTTTATTTTCCGATAGTCTATACAAAGACGGTCTTCCCTGGTTCGGTTTTTCACCAATATTACCGAACTTAAGTAGAACTTGATTTTTGTATTATTCCTGCTTGCATTAATTCATCCAGCATTTTATTAATTTTCTCACGTTGGGTGTAGGGCGCTCGGTAGAGTCGGCTTTTGATCGGTTCGGTAGATTGTAATTCGATTTTCATCTCAATCATTCCTGTGTTTCCCAATTCGTCAAGATTCTCTGGAAAACATTTACGATAATTGTTTAAAATTTCCAGTAATTGCTCCTTTTCTGAATCTTTCATGCTCGTGTTCATTTCCACATCATCTTCGACGAAAATTTTCATTTGTTTTACTTTCAACTAGATACCTTGTTCTTTAGTTTCTTCGTCCGGTATTTTCTCAATTTTGAATTTATTTCTCTCTATAGTGATCTTCAAATCCGGCCTATCGAGAGCCGTTTTACCCACTATTAAGTCATCATCTTCTGGCCCATATTTTCAAGGTATTAAAATTTTCAAAAATCAGCTCATAAATGGATTCTAATGATTAGCCTATTGGGCCTATAGTAAAAACCAAAACTTTCTTGCGGCAAAAAATTAGATTAAATTCCGATATATGGACCTTCCTGATCATTTAAAAAAAAAAAAACTGGATCGATAGGCTGAGGTACAAAAAAATTGTCTATGAAAGGCTAAAATGACACGACTATAATAATTTTTTAAATATTAATTATTTTCATTCAAAATAATTTTGTTTTATGATTTCGGAATGTTTTTACTTATTTAAAGCATTATACATAAAAAAATCTCAAAAATTTGGAAAATTTATGGAAAATGTAAGCAACTATATAATTCTACTAATTAAATAAGATATTCAGTAATAAATAGCAACAAAACACACAAGCGGGCAATGGAAAATTAAAAAAATGGTTCACGCAAATGAAAAACAGATTATCATTTACAAATAACCGACAACAATGAAAAGAATAAATACAGGGGAGAGTTGGTATGGTTCAGGTTATAGTTGTACTAAACTGTTGATATTGATGTGTGATTAACCTAATTAACATGGAAATCATGGTAATAAATAGTTAGTAATAGGTGGTAAATAGGAAAAAAGCTTAATTTTTCAGCTACTTTTTTACATTTCGAGAAACTTTGTCCGATTTTGATCAGCTATAGCTCGGTTATTATTATAGTATAATAATTCGTTTTACATACCAAATTTTAGCCAATTTACCTAGGTTAGATTAGGTTAGGTTATATTGACTATCCACGAAGGACACACATAGGCCATAAGGGCCATTGTGATACCATATATGTGTTTTACCACCTTTTCCGCCGATAATTTTATTTTTCGGCTTCTCAATTGTTTTGTGAGCCTGAGTGCACCTCCTTCAAGTATAAACCATGCACTACTCTAGCCCATCACAACCATTTGTTGAATTTTTGACGGCGGGAATCGAACCCACTACCTTAGACAAATCCGTAACAGGATTAGTTACGCTTTAACCAACTGAGCCACTAGGGTTGACTTTCATTAGCATAACGCAAAAGGAAAAAAAATATCATTGTTTCTTTTGTATTGATTTTGTGGCACATAAGGCTAAAATTTCGCTTTAAACAAATTAGCCTTTAACAAAAATATTTGATACTTCACACATATACCCAATATAAAGTTTTGAAAACAATAAAAAACAATGATTGCCCAGATAAGGTTCGAATTTTACTGTTAAGAAAATTTTGGTCGGTTTTTAGATGACAATCTTTTATCAATTCCTAATCAAAATATTTTGATTCAATATCACGTACAAATTTTGGTTAAAATTTAATCATATTTATATTTTTGTATAAAAAGACTTCAAAACAGACGAATTATATACTAAATTAAAATAATTAAATTATTTAACAATAATTAAAAATAAACAAAACAAATTATTAAAAATGGCATTCAAACAAGTTTGTACTTCATTGTTGGTAGCAGTAGCTTGTTGCACTGTTTTGTCAGTGGCAACACCATTGAGTTACTTAAGAGATAACGACCAAAATGGTTCTCCATTCGGAAATCAAGGTACATTTACTTATTTGAGAGATAATGACCAAGTATCAGCCGTTTATCCAGTACAGGTAAATAATTTTTTTACAATTTAATTTGTACAATAACTACAATTAAACTAATTATCTAAAAGGGAAAAATTAAATTTTCCACAATTGTTTATAAGGTTGTAAAAACTTCGTAAAAGAAAGTCGACCTCTTAGGGGCTCGCCTAATCCCCATTTCTGGGGGGTAGTTGGGAATTTTACTCATTTTTATACAAATTACAAAAAAAGCTTTTCGTTTTTTTTCGACTTTCTAGCTTCAAAATTGTCCGAGATATGAAAATTTTAAAATGTAATTTTTTGGCTCATTCAATCAAAGGAAAAAATATCCATCTTGTGAACCGTTAGAGATAGACCAAAAGTTTAAATGTAAAAGTTATTCCTTAAAAAATTATAAAAAAATAAGTAACTTTTATTTGAATCATTTTCGTAAACATCTTTTTATCCGTGAGATGGCAACTTAGGAAGAAACTTTGGTGTTCATTATTTCCTGAACTATATTTCTTCTGAATAATATACTCATTGTTTTTGTTTTAATTTTATAGTCAGGACCAGTGAACTATATCAACAACATTGGTAGTTCTCAAGTACAAACTATTGGTTCATATCCAGGAGTAATTGGCAATGTTGGACTCGTTGGAAACAATGGATTTGGTTCCAATATCATAAACAACGTTAATAACGTAAATGGATTAAACGGTTTATCAACAATCCAATATCCCACAAGCACTTTTGCACAAGCTCCACTTGTAAGCTACCCAAGTGTTCAACAAGTCTTACCAGTTGCTCAATATGCTGTTCAACAACCAGCTTACATTGGTGGACCAGTAGGATACTCAAATAATAACAATCAAATCACCAACAACCAAGTTGCTCCAGTTGAAATCAACTATGGTCGCTAGAAAATTGTGGCAATATCAGAAAAATTTGTACAAAATTTGTTATTTTTGTGAAATCATAATAATAATTTTTTTGCTGACAAATACAAAAAAAAAATTTATTTCGAATCACTTTGTTTTTAATTTTTTTAATAATTGTTTACAAAAACTGTATACAGGGTGCCCGTGGCTCGATGGACATAGCTTTAGAGCGTATTCTTTGGATAATTTTGAGGCGATACTTTTGTCCAAAACCCTATTGAATTCAACCAATAAATTAAAGACATTGTTGCAGGGTTCGATCTATTTAGCCGCTACGGACAAAAAATAATAGTTGCCGCCCTTTGCAATCATACCATACACAGGCTGTTTTTATTAAGTTGACATATCTTGAAACTCGAAAAATAAATTTCATCGAGAAAAATGATTGATTGAGGAAAATGAACATTGATTCATAACTGGCAAACAGATGAATTAGAAAGTTGTTCTTTATAAAAAGTAAATATTTTTTTGTCAACCGAATAGTTAAGACAGTAATTGATAGCAAAAATCAACTTTTAGCGCGTTTGTTCATTCATTTTGAACTAAAATAGTCTTTATACAAAAACGAACCATTTTTATATTATTTAATAGAAAATTTTTTTCGAAGAGTGCCCAAATTTCGCAGAAACGATTATACAAAATAACAATTTTGATACGAACAATTTTGTGTAAAACTTTTCAGTCCGTTTTTGCCTAAACTGTACGATAACGGAAAATGGTTCGATCAAAAAATGTTACTTTTTTAATCATTAACAACTTTCTAATTTAAAGTGTTCATTAATCGATTACCTGCAGTTATGGAGTAGATTGAGCTGGAAAACATTGTCGCTTGAAGCATTTTTATCGATAACAGTTATTTTTGGAGTTTTAAGCAAATACCAACTTAAAAATCACCTGTATACATACAATTTCGCTTAAATGTATTATATATACATACAATTTCGCTTAAATACATAGATTTCAATGGTATTTTATTTTATTTATAAATTATAGTTAATTTTTCCAGACAATCTCAGTTTTCGAAACAGCCCTGGTCTTATTGAGTTCCGATTCCCATGTAGGAACCGCCATAGTTGAACGACCGGGCCTCGCCTGGTCCAGTACTAGGGATACCAGCTTTGGCGCCCCGATTTTGGCCCATGCTTGAGCCAAGATGAAATAATTAACCTTGGCCGACCCAACGATTGCCCGAGCCTGGGACAAGGCTGGGTTGCCCAGCCTTGACCGATCCAATGATTATCCAAGCCTGGGCCAACATTGGTTTGCCATAGAACAGCCAACGCAAGGAAGCCCAATCTTGGGCCAAGACTAGGCATCCTAGCCTTGGCCAATCCAATGATTATCCAAGCCTGGGCCAACATTGGTTTGCCATAGAACGGCAAACGCAAGGGAGCCCAGTCTTGGGCTAAGACTAGGCATCCTAGCCTTGGCCAATCCAATGATTATCCAAGCCAGGGCCAACATTGGTTTGCCATAGAACGGCCAACGCAAGGGAGCCCAGTCTTGGGCCAAGACTAGGCATCCTAGCCTTGGCCAATCCAATGATTATCCAAGCCTGGGCCAACATTGGTTTGCCATAGAACGGCAAACGCAAGGGAGCCCAGTCTTGGGCCAAGACTAGGCATCCTAGTCTTGGCTGACAATATTCACTTATTGAAGGGAAATCGCAGAATAAATCGTCATATTATTATTATTATTATTATTATTATTATTATTATTATTATTATTATTATTATTATTATTATTATTATTATTATTATTATTATTATTATTAAATTAATTACATTGATGACATAAACTCCTGAAATGGGCACCTTTGACATTGTAAAAATTTTAAATACCTAACAAAAAATGGCATATACAACCAAAAGGTATACAATGCATGTGTAATACTGTTTATGGAGTAGGTACATGTACTTACAATAACTTCCTCCTTCTCTGTCTTTTAGTCACTATCCTTTTTACAAAGTAATATTTATTTTTAAAACCTCTCACTAGTAAGATGTTCTAGTAAGGTGTATATAAACCGGTACAATGTTCTCGCTTCTCGGCTCATTGAGCTAAGATCAACGTGTAAGAGCTTGAAGAGCTTGCTCCTCTTCTACCGCGGGTTGACTCAGTGTTGCAGTACAGCTGGGATTGGCGCTGTCAAATAAATCACAAAATAGAATTCTTCATAAAATAATCTTAAAACTTAACTATGGCCTAGCCCTGCCAACCAGGCATGGGCCAGACTTAAAACTTAACTATGGCCCAGCCCTGCCAACCAGGCGTGGGCCAAGTCTGGCTTACAAGTCTGGCCCAGAGTTCTGGATAGTTGGACCAAGCCTGCTCCCGCCGTACTTTCCTACATGGGTTACCGAGATTACTGTGTAACCATTGTAGCCCCCCCCCCCTTGATCGGACACTGCATTCGTGAGAAAAGTAGTGAAAATTTTTCTTCATACACTACTAAAGGGGCTATTTTCGACCATATTAAGGATAGCTTCTTCGTCGAAACACTTCTTTATTAGGAGCTCTTCGATGAAGAATCTGACGCTGATATTCCAGTACTGACGCTGTTCCATTTCCGTCATTATATGCGTAAATAAGGTGAATATCGACATATTCTTGGTTTTTACATGTAGCCATTAAATTAATCTTAAAATTACAACTTAAAAAATAAAAACAAACATACATTATCAAATTTCACCTTAACAATAAAATGGCAAAACAATTACATAGCTTACCAGATTAATTATACCATGTACATATGAAATATATCACGGTATACTAAGTTTACTCCCAAGTTTGTAACACTTAAAAATATTGACGCTACGAACAAAATTTTGATATAGGTGTTCATAAAATCACCTAATTAGTCCATTTTCGGTTTCCCGTCCGTCCGTCTGTCAACTCGATAACTCAAAAACAATAAATTATATCAAGCTGAAATTTTTAGAGCGTGCCCAGGACATTAAAACTGAGGTTGAGTAAATGAACAACGTAGGTCAAAGTCTTGGGTTCTTAGGACCCATTTTAAAAACCGTTAGAGATAAAACAAAAGTTTAAATGTAAAAAATGTTCCTTATAAAAAATAAACAACTTTTGTTTTTTCGTAAACATCACTGTTTACCCGTGAGAGAGCAAATTAGGCGCAAATTATATAGTATGTATTATATGGGAATATCAGTTAAGTTTGTGTGACAAGTATGTATGTATGTGTGGCTATCTTTCGTTAATTGTATGACGTAAAAAAACAAATGATTGCGTAATCAACACTATCTTTACATGGTATTTCAACTTAGTCAATGATTTTTGTTCACTTGTTTACTATTTTTATACCATGTATATATGAAATATACATAGTATATTAAGTTTCGTCCCAAGTTTGTAACGCTTAAAAATATTGATGCTACGAAAAAAATTTTGGTATAGGTGTTCATAGAATCACCTAATTAATCCATTTCCGGTTGTCCGTCCGTCCGTCCGTCCGTATGTGGACACGATAACTCAAACACGAAAAAAGATATCGAGCTGAAATTTTTACTGCGTACTCAGGACGTAAAAAGTGAGGTCAAGTTCGTAAATGAGCATCGTAGGTCAATTGGGTCTTGGGTCCGTAGGACCCATCTTGTAAACCGTTAGAGATAGAACAAAAGTTTGTAAAAAATGATCCTTATAAAAAAATAAAAAACTTTTGTTTGAAACATTGTTTTGTAAACATCACTGTTTACCCACGAGGGCGTTAATTATGTGCAAATTTTATAATATGTATTAATATAGGAATATCAGTTACGTGTGTGTCTATTTAAAAGTGAATATCTTTTGTTATTTACGTGACGTCAAAAAAAAAAAACGATTGCGCATCAACACTGTCTATACATGGTATTTCAACAATTAACTCAGTCAATTGTTTGTTTTCACTTGTTTTTATTATCTTTGAGGTCTTGATAGTGCCCATAATTTCTTAACTATTTGGTTTTGAACAAAAGTATATAAGGCACTTTCGAAATTGTTGTTTAAATAATATAATACCGACCAAGGGCGGTTCAATTCATTTTTGTTTGTACCGTGCAAGTCATTGATATAATATTGCCACTTGAAGTCACCTCAACATGTCTTTCATGCGAATCACTTTTTAAATCTGAAGTTTGTAGACAGTAGGCACTAAACTTCACAGAATTTGAAGGTTCGCTTTCAGATCCGTTTTTTCCGAATTTGATTATGTGATTGGCATTAAAAACACGCTCACCTTCAACGAAATTTCTTTTCCGAGGGTTTGTATCAGTCCAATCACATATTGTGCCAATACTTATCATTTTATTTTAATTTAAAAATTAAGAAATTAAGAAATTGCACGGTAAACTATAGGAACTATTGTAAATTTACCCTTATTGACGGCGTGTTTCTTAGGCTCCTCCCATTTGACGGAGTCCAACACATTAAGAAATTTTTAATAATTGTGCTCCTTACTACAACTTCTTTTTCTGCACGTAAATAAGAATAATTAAAAGGTCCATTGGAGCTTATTAACAAATATAATTAGGTAAATTGACACAAGTGTTTCGCTGTAACCAATTATTTAGGTCTATAAAACTGGCAATGTTAAATTAGCTGAAATGAAAAAAAAAAAAATAACGCCATAATTTTTAGATTATTAGTTGCTAATTAGTTGTGAAAAAAACGATTTTCTCGAACCGATCGAGAAAACCTTGCTGACTCTATGCACCGTAACAAGTTAAAGTGTAAGCAGCAACAAATTTTTTATCCAAATTTTACGCGGAACAAGTGAAAACAAACAATTGACTGAGTTAATTGTTGAAATACCATGCATAGACAGGTTGATTACCATGCATAGATAGTGTCACATTACACATACATACATGTCACACACATATAACTGATATTTCCATATAATACATACTAAACAATTTGCGCATAATTTGCGCTCTAACGGGTAAACAGTGATGTATACGAAAAAATGTTAAACTTCTGTTGTATCAATTGAGTCCTACGGACCCAAGAATCAATTGACCTATGTTGCTCATTTACGAACTCGACTTTACTCCAGCCCTTAGCACACTATAAAAATTTCAGCTTGATACCTCCTTTCGTTTTTGAGTAATCGTTATGACAGACGGACAGACAGACAACAGACAGACAGACAACTGGAAATGGACTAATTTAGTGATTATGAACTTATTTCACTGCAAAAGTTATTTTATTATTTAAATATGTTCAGTCTCACGTACTGAATTTAAAAGCACAAAATCCTTACAAAAATAAGCGGGGGAAGTGCCTCCATTTTAAGGAAACCCGTTTTAGGCTATATCTCCATAACCGTGCGCTTTAGACCAAAAATGGTAATAACTTTTATTGTAGATAATTAAATTACCTACTTTTTTGTAAACTAATTTTTTTTGTATCACTAACCGTTTATGACTTATACAACTATGACGATTTACTTATTGAATATTTGACCGATATGTCTTCTAATGTTAGTTGGATGGATTGATATGTCTTTTTCAATATTGACTTAAAATGGTCATTTGAACACTCTGTGTGAATTTCAGCTTTTATACTTTATCGTGAGTAAAAGATTGTAAAAGATTGGTCCCTACCCCAAAGATTGGTCCCTACACCAGTGAGAATACGCAAACAAAATTTCAGTTTTTATACTTTAACGTATGTCTGGCAGGCGCTGGCTCTTACTCTAAAAAGTATTCAAAAGTATAATAAAAACATTTATAAAACTGCTTAAACTTTAAAATTTAATCAAGTATTCCTAGCCATCATTGGTGTGGCCAGGGAATTTTAATTAAGGACCGATTGCTCATCTTGCTTCCCCCATGGCTTCGCTCATGGTTGTTATTAGCAAGTATTCTTTAAAAAAGTCTAATAAAGACTAAAATAAATTGTTACTCACAAAAAACTTCTTAAAATAAGTATTTTATATTTTTGCCATCACATGGGCGTGGGAACACAAATATAAGTGTTCCGCTTGTTAAAGGAATGTGGATTTCAAAAAATAAAAACTAAAATATGTATTGGAATAAAATTCTATTTATTTGTAAACAAAAATATATTTATTTTTTTAATTTTCGAAAGGGTTGATGCGGTCCAGCAAAAATGCCATACTAAATGGAGCTTCAAAGAACTCTTGAGCTTGATCCTCCAGATTCTCTGCAACAGTCTGGAAAAAGAAATTAAATTAAAAAAAAAAAAGTTAAAGAAGTTGCGTGTTCAATGACTGTTCTAATGTGCTGTTCTTTATATTGAACGTTTCTTTACGTTGAACGTATTATTTAAGTCAAAATAAAAAAAAAAAAAAAAAAGTCAAAGTAAGTAAACTCCTCCGTTGGTAAAGTTATTTTTAAGAAACATTTACTAACATTGAATGGACATACGTTAGTTTACAAAATCGACCTGGGGAATTTTTTTAAATATCAAAAACATTGATATAAAAATTTAAAAATTATTTACCCCTATCAAATCAAATGGGCGAATTGGAACCTGGGCTTGAGCACAGATCTCTGTTATAACACTGCAACAGATAACTGCTACTAACAATGAAGTACAAACTTGTTTGAATGCCATTGTTGACAATCTTTGATTATTGTTAATAATTGAATTGATTTTGAATTCGGTATGAAGTTTGTTTGCTTTGAAATCTTTTTATATTCAAATTTGAAGATGATTAAACGCATTTTAACTCATTTTTGTGCGTGACGATAAATGAAATATTTTCTTGGTAATTTTCTAGTTATTAGGACAAAGAGATAACTAAACAAACGACAAAGGAATTGCTTAAAAGAAAATGAGATTACAAAAATGACAAAGAGATTATTCAATCCCAAGCAAAACCTAGTTTTCATGGTTATGTAGACTGATATTTTTTTTATATTTTTTTTATAACCATATTAACACAAAACTTTCTTGCCGAGATCTACCTAAAAGAAGTTTTTGGCAAATGACAAATATTTCAGAGAATCATAACTATATATATATATATATATATGTCGTGTCCCAAATATATTATACTATTAATTTCCAATCACTTTTTTCCAAATTATAATGCTTGAGAACGACTTGGCAATCTTGTTAAAAGATGAGGAGGATCGCCACTTAGTTTTTTCGAGAAACAAAAGAAACGGAGCTCTAATTTAATCGTTAGTTCCGGTCGCGTTCGATTACTGTTTTTAACGTCGATAATTTATTTCGGTGTTTTTGATTTGACTGTGCGTCGATTTATTTATAATTATTCTATTTAAAAACGACTGAAGGTTTTGTTGAAATAATGAATAATTTATTTTACACAATATTAATTCTTTAATTTATTAAAACAAAATTAAACCGATTATTAAAATTATACAATAAAAATACAATGACATAATTTGAACTTGACTGACAAAAATTTTATTAGAACTTTACGAAACTTTGATTAGAACTAGAAATTAATACTTTGAATTAGAAAAAAATGGTTTCGATTGATTTTATTTATACAAAAATTATATTGGTTATTTTTGCTTAAGTAATGAAATTCACACAAGAATAAAAAAAAATTTTATAATATTTTTGCAAATTTGTGATTTTTTATTTCAACAGGATGTGCCATTTCCGATACTCCACATATATATATATATATATATATATATATATATATATATATATATATATATATATATATATATAAATTGGATATATAGGGCGAACTCTCCGATCTAGATCCAATAAAAATCAACCACCAAAAAACTAATTGATTTTAAGAAAAACTTAAGTGTAGTGTTCTGGAATATAGAGGGTTTAAAATCTAAGTTACAGGACAATAGTATTATTAGTTATATAAAAAATTTTTCTTTTATTTGTTTAGTTGAAACATGGTCACAAGGCGACTTGAAATTCGAATTAGATGGGTATGAATGTTTAGTTGAAAATAGAAGTAGAATTGTAGAAAGAGGTAGATTTCCGGGTGGATTAGCGGTGTTCTATAGTTCGCAATTTCAAAATAAAGTTACGGAAATTTTTAGTAGTTTACAAGAGGTAATGTGGGTTTTATTTGAGGATTGTGACACAGTTTTTCTGTTGGGAATAGTTTACTTACATCCAGAAAGTTCGGTTTTGGCCAATATTGACTTTTTTAACCAGTTGCAAGAAGAAATAATAAGCTTGTCTCAAAGGTATCCAAAGGCAGAAATAATTATGGGTGGGGATTGGAATGCTCGAACTGGAAATGCAGAAGGTGATGATCAAACTGAAGTGGATAGATATTGTTGTTCTTTTGCGTATGATGTGTTAAATACTAAAATAAGGGACAGGAAAAGTAAGGATAAGGTTTTGAATAAATACGGTAAGCAATTTTTAAAATTTGTACGCGATTTAGATTTTATAATTTTAAATGGTAGAAATAAAAGTGATAAGGCGGGCGAGTTGACTTTTGTATCGAAAAATGGCTGCAGTTTAGTAGATTATGTTATTGTAACGTCCGCATTGTGGAACGACGGCATTGATTTAAAAGTTGGAGATGAAAGTCAATCACAGCATTTTCCTGTGGAGGTACAACTGAATTCGATAAAAACGGAAGGAGAAAAACGCTCAGTAGGATCTAAAATCAGAAAGTGTTTAAATGGAAGGAAAATGAGAGGGATAATTTTTTATGTAATTTGAATGGAAATGAAACTGAGTTATTTTTAATTGGCTTAAAATGGATGCTGGAATGAAATGATATAACCAATACAGTTTTGCTTATGCATAAATGGTTTAGTTTCTTGGGAAGTGAAATGGAAAGTGAGTTTATTGGTCGAGCGCCAAATGCAAACAACAAAAACACTTGGTTTGATGCTGAATGTAAAAGCAAGAAGAAAGATTTAAAATGTAAATTACGAATCATGAGAAAAAATGTAAATCAGGAAAGCATTATAGAATATGTAGAATGTCGAAAATATCATAAAAATTTATGCAGAACGAAAAAATTTGAGCACGTATTAAAATATATTCAGGAAATACATGCAGCCTTAGAGGCAAAGGAAAATAAAGGGCTCTGGCTGTTATTGAAAAATAATGATCATAGAGCCAATAATAATAATAATTTTAATAATATTGCTCCTCATGAATGGATTCAACATTATCGGAATTTATACGGCGAACAGTGTGATTATGCGGAAGTTAACTTGGGGGAAATTAGCGATGAAAGAGAATATAACACTTACAGCGATGTTTTGGATGCAGCGATAAATATATCAGAGGTTCGCTTGGTACTAAGTAATTTAAAATCAAATAAAGCTGGCGGCAGAGATGGTATTGTGAATGAATTTTTAAAGTGTGGGTTTTTGAATAATAATTATGATGCTTTGATTATTTTTGTGAATTTATGAAACAAATTGATGGAAGTCAAAATATTTCCAAAGGAATGGAATGTCGGTATAATTTGTAATTTATTTAAAGGCAGGGGAAGTGCACTGGATCCAAATAATTATCGAGGATTGACTTTAATGCCGAGTATCAGTAAAATTTACACTAAGCTGTTGTCAATGAGGATTCAAGAATGGGTTGAGACTGAACAGAAAATTTCTAAATATCAAACAGGATTTAGAGTGGGGTATGAGGTACTGGACAATTTACTAGTTATGAGAACATTGATTCAAAAAACACTTACATTAAAACGTAATAAATTGTATTGCCGTTTCATTGATTTTGAAAAGGCATTCGATTCTGTCGATAGAAATTTATTATGGAAAAAACTGTTAAAAATGAAAATGTCTGTAAATATGGTGGAAATTTTAAAGTCAATATATAAAGAACCTGGATGCTGTTTACGTATTGATAAATATCATGTGTCGGACGTATTTTACACTATGAAGGGATTAAGACAAGGATGTCAATTGTCTGCTATATTGTTTGTTTTATTTATCGATAATATTGTTAATCATATGGAAGGTCTTGAAACTATTTCTCCCTGTATCAAAGGGGATGAAATTAAAATTCTGTTATATGCCGATGATGCAGTTCTGTTGTCAAACTCAGTTGGTGGAATGCGAAGAGCTTTAAAAGGGCTTGAAGATTTTTGCGACAAATGGAAGTTAACGGTTAATGTGAAAAAAACGAAAATGCTAACAATCCGAAATGGTAGCAAGCAGGGCAGGAACGAAAATTGGATGTATAATGGTTTCAAAATCGAGGTAGTTGATAACTTTCAATATTTGGGGCTTTTTATTTGTAGCAACGGAAAATGGGGTCTGCATCAAAGCAAAATGATTGAGAAAGCCAACAAAGCATTAATGGTGATTCGAAGAAAAATTTATAGCTATGAAAATTTTCCACCTAAAATTCTATTAAATATGTTTAGGGTGATGGTACTACCCATCTTATTATATGGGAAAGAAATTTGGGGTCTAGAAAAATGTGAAAAGTCTATCGGTATATTTGTTCATAGCTTTTATAAAGAAGTTTTAGGAGTTGCAAAATCATCACCAAACAGTGCGGTTAAGTTGGAGTTAGGGGAAATCTCGATCGAAGCCACTATATTACAACATCTTATAAACTATTATTGTCGAATTCATTTAAGCAACAAAATATTACAGAGAAATTGTTACAGCTTAAACGATACAACTCCAATAATTAAAAACAAATTATTGGAATTAGGATTTAACGCGATGGATGTGGCTCATGACAATTATTTAGAGATCGGAAAACATGTCAAAAGTACAGTGTATGAGTACTTCCTGAAAGAAATGCTATTGGATGTGAGGAATAAGGTTTCATTGGATTTGTATTCAAAATTGGATCACTATGAGGGTGGAGCAATGTATGTAAATTTAACAGACAGAGATGTAAGAAGAACTATTGCTATTTTCAGAATGAACAGGTTTGCTTGGGAAAATAAGAAAAACCGAAGCGGGGATAGAGTTTGTGTTCTGTGTAACGGAATTGAAACAATTGAACATCTTATAGAGGAGTGATATGGGACAGTAGGGAATGAAAGAGACGATCTTTACAGTCGCGGATTGAATAATACGAAATTGATTTTGGACGCTAAGAATATTGTAGATCTTAAAGCAGTGTATAAATATTTGCGTTTCATCTTGGACAAGCGCTCACAATATCTTTGAATTTCAGTTTGCCTTGTTGTACTTGTGACCATATTTTATTTTATTTTATTCATTTATCTCTGATTGGACATTTGGTTTAAAATTTCTATTATTTATATTTTTCATGATGTTTCTTTTTGTAATATGTTATCTTTCAGTTTTATTCTGATTTTTTGTGTATAAGTTATATAATGTTAACTATGTATTACTTTGATTAGCCAATTGGCATATCAATAAAGTTTATTATTATATATATATATTATATATATATATAACAAACATCTTTTGTAGTTTTTGAGAAAAAGGAAACTACATTTTGTTGGACCGTCACGGGACCAACAACATATAAAGTTGCATTAAAGAGCTATTGCTTGCGAACTTTGAAACTTTGCTTGGTAAAATTTTGAAGGGGTGACGAATTGAGAAGGTGACTCGAAATAAACTCAAATTAAGAAGATACTTCGAAAAATTTCATTACCTTCATTGCTACCCTACACAAATGGGAAAACACCCTCAAAACTACCCTTTTTCTGTTATACATGCTAGAGATATGCGGTTTTTTGCATTTAGAATTTTTTTCTATTATTTGAAAGACAAATTTTTGGCGGGGAATTTTTTGAGGGCCAGTTTTGGGTATGTCAGTTTTTTTTAAGTTAGTATTGATTGGCAGAATATTTAAATTATTGTATAAATAATAATTTATTGTAATAAATGGCCTTAATGTCTATGAAACGGAGCCAAGACCAACGGCCGTCTCAGGGATAAGGGAGGGGGGTAGTTTCCAGCATGGCAAGTAATGAAGTATATAGGTCCATGATGGAAAATACAGCATTTTAATATCATGGCTATTGTGCGTCGATTCACCATTTACACCGTTATAGCTCTTAAACTATAAATGTTACGGCATCCAATTTTGAATAAAATTTATAGCAAATTTAATGTTCTACAAAGGTTAACGTATCATCAACCACTAACTAAATATTTAACAATAACCACGTTGAAAGAAGTTTGAAGCGTTATAAATAAAACCTATGCAATAAAGGTTAGCGAAAATTTTGCTTACTATTTTTGTCGTTCAAGATGGCGGCTTAAATTAGCCCCCCCTCCCCTATCTCGTCAACTGAGGTTTTCATTTGAGGGAAAACCTCAGAACATATTCCAAAAAGGAAATATTTTCAATAACAAACTGCACAATGTTTTTGTTCATGAATTTTGTCAATTGGCTTCAAAACGGAAAGACCTACATAGATCTTTCAAATTTTCCAAGTCGTTGTGATTGGTGTGATTGTTTTATATAAATACGCTGAAAAAAAGTATTAGTTGTAAGAAAATATATTCTTAACATGATGGCAAATAAATATTTCCTTGGTTGAAGAATATTTTTAAGCTTTCTAATACTTAGACTTTCGTTGGCTCAACAAATATTTACTTGTTTTAACTATTATAAGAACATCAACCGTATGGCACGCCATTTTACTATTTAATAGGCTAATTTTTATCGAGAAAAAAATTAATGAATTATTTTTTTTCAATCAGAAATTTTATATTTTATATTTTATATTTTATATTTTGTAAAATAAATCTTAGTAAAAGAGAGATTGATATAAGATAAGATGAGAAAAGAGAGATGAGAATTAAAATTATGTTATCATCATAATAAAAATGTATTATTATTATGATGATACATAATAATAAATCAGTTAATTTTATTTGAATTAGATTAAAAAAAATGATTGAATTAAAATTATGTACATAATGGAAATAGAGAATTAAAATTATGTACATAATAAAAATGATTGAATTAAAATTATGTACATAATAAAAATGATTGAATTAAAATTATGTACATAATGGAAATATATGGCACGCCGTTTTACTATTCAATATGAATTAAAATTATGTACATAATAAAAATGATTGAATTAAAATTATGTACATAATGAAAATGATTATTATTATAATGATAACATAATAATAATGTATTATTATTACGATCATTTTTTTTCGGACATTAAATAGTAAAATAGCGTGCCATATCAACCGCCATGTAAACGTGTTTTCTCGACCCAGTAATTTTTTAAATAGTGTATATGTTACAGTCAAAGCTCTTAGCTGGCCAAAACTACTTTTAACTGATAAAATCAGGCAAAACCACTTTTGACCAACGTCATTGGGCAAAATATCATACCAGTCAAAACTCTTAAAAAGTTAAAGAAATCTATAAAAAAAAAAAAAAAGAAAGAAACGCATATGCATAACATATTGGAAAAATCAGTGATCAAGAAGGAAAGAACGCTTTTTACAAAGAATTTAAACGATTGGACGTGGAAGACGCAAAATTAGAAGAAAAAAAAACGCCGTTGCAGTACAGTCGATTCAAACGACACTATTGATGCTGCTCATATTTCTATTGGACACATAATTAGCCCAGATAGGCTTAAAAATGAAACGGCAAAAATGTAAGCAAATATAACAAAATAATTATTTAACATATATTTATCAATGTGCGAGGTGCGTCAAGAGAAAAAGAGAGGTCTAGTATCGAAACTCCAAGCAGTTATACAAGATTGGGATATAAAGTTGTATTCTGAAGAAATTATAATGCAAATTATGTTTTCGGCTGACATGGTCAATTCTTAAAGAATTGTAAAATCCGAAACCTCTTAGCTCTTTAAAAGTACTTTTATATTATTTAACTATTAATTTTTTAAGTACTTGTTAATTTTTTTTTGTCTCAGTTGAAATACCAAACTTTTGTAATAAACAATCTCGCAAAATTACATAGAGAATGATTGATTTACATCTAGGCATATAAATATCACGAGTAAGACAGAGTACATGCGCTAAGCAATGCATCTAAGTAAGAGGTAGGTGTTATATGAAATTGCAAAAGTGACTTGTATCGTGGCTTATCTGTTGTAGTTCATCTATTCAACTAAGAAACTCCCACTTTACAAGCGTCTTACAACTATCTCAACGCATATCGAAGCTTCAACACATGTATACCATACCTCTCACTTAGATGCATTGCTTAACGGATGTATTCTGATATACTCGTGATATTTATTTGCCTAGATGTAAATCGAACATTCTGCATTTAAATAAATAGTTTTATTTCCATTCCGAATAATTTGATATAAGAGCTAGCAATGCCACGAAAAAGTTGATTTAAAGATTGGTTGGATTTTGGATATTTAATTTGTGTTTAAAATTAAATAGGGTTGAAATATTACCAAAGAAAATTACGAAAGTTGCTAAATTTAAAATCATTTTAAGACATCTTTTAACAAATTATTTTGTGATTTTTAGCAATGTAAATTACATTTGCCAGACAATTAAGTAACGCAACTGCTCTCAGATTTAAGACGTATTTCATGCCTCCCTAATTTCAATAAGAAAAGAGCTACCCGAAATTCAACCACCTTAAAATAAACTCTCGTAAACGTTGCCAGCTTTCGTATCAATTAAATAAAAAATTTGATTGACTCTCTATCAATTAAATCTAGTTTTTTCTAGAATCGTCAGTCAAAAGAACTTTTAACCAATGATTTTCAGTCAAAGCTACTTTAAACTGAAATAGTTTTATTTCCTAACGGTTTACAAGATGGGTCCTACGGTCCCAAGAACCATTTGACCCAAGAACCAACTCGACGTGCTGTGTAAGCTGTAAAATTTCAGCTTGATATCTTTTTTCATTCTTGAGTTATAGAGTTGACATACAGACGGACGGACGGACAATCGGAAATGGGCTAATTTGGTGATTGCCAGCAAAACTTTAATCATTATTTTTCACAAAAAAAGTAAAATTTTTCTGAAATTAGAAGTTGAATGCAACTGGAGCCACTTAGCCTATTGGTGGCAAATCCGCCACTGTAAATGAGAATAAAAAAGCTATTTATGGAATAATTGACAGAATTTAAAAAAAAAAAAAAAAAAAACAATTTGATTTAAAAAGCAATGTTATTTATTTGTGAGCAAAAATATATTTATTTTCTTATCAAAAATAAAAATTTGTGCACTAAGTTTTATGACATGGCAATTCTAGGAAATATTCCTTGAATATTATCCTAGAATCTAGATTAAAGTGATCCTAGATTAAAGTAAAGATCTAATGGTGCTTTGAAGGCAAGGTTGTTGACTTCCAAAGTTGATTTCTACTGGAGCGCTTTGAGTATTGGTAATTTGGTTGTTATTGTTTGGGTATCCTACAGATCCTCCAATGATTGATGGTTGTGGAACATATTGAGCAACTGGTAAGACTTGTTGAGCACTTGGATAGCTTACAATTTGATTGTAAACGGGTAAACTCTGTGCATAACCAGGATATTGAACTGTTGATAAACCACTGTTTACGTTGTTTATGATGTTGGAACCACCAAATCCATTGTTTCCAATGAGTCCAACATTGCTAATTACATTTGGATATGCACCAATAGTTTGGATTTGAGAACTTCCAAAAATTTGAGAGCCTCCGAGGTTGTTAACCAAGAGATTGTTAACTGGTACTGACTGTAAATTAAAAACATAATAGTAAATTTAAATTAAAGCAAAAAAAATAAATTACATTGAAATATAATTGAAGTGTCGTTCTAGACAAGTTAATCAACGATTAAATTTAAACAAAGATAGTGAAACTGAGCTAAGTAACTGATGGATCGTCTAACGTTTTAAATTTGAACTGCCGCTTATCTTGAAAGATAGAATGACAATCATTTAAACAAAAAAATTTCGTTTTATGTTATGAATAAAATTGGGAAATATCAAAAACTTACTTCCAAAGCAGTGAGTCTATTAGTCTATTAGTACTATTCTAACTATTAGTACAGTAAATGATGTTACAATAATCGCCTAATTATTTGTGTGATTGTGTTTCTTAGATGTCAAATATCATGAATTAATGGAAAAATGTTTCCATTTTTTAATAAACAAATAATTTAATGTCCATGGAAAAGCTGACTTAAAAATTAAGAAATAGGCAATTTGTATTACCTATAAGTTATATACTTTAAAATAGTTTTTCGATTCTTTGATAAATACTCACATATATGTATTACAAATTGCCTATTTATTAAATTTTGAGTGAACTTTTGCATTGACCGTTTCATTCAACATTTATTTACAAATAGAAACATATGCTCCACTAACTCATTCCTTAGTAATGATATTTGACACCTTAGAAACAATTTCATCAGGTTTTAAGAAAAAGTAAGCGGTTTATTTCATTTTTCTTAATTTGTAACATCTTTTACTGTACTAAAGATTATATATGAAAAATTACCAAATAAAAAAGGTCTTTAGTTCAGTTGTGTGTCAATTTGTGGAGGGTGTTCGTGAAACTGGACCGTTAATAAACTAAGGTTAGGTAAAATAAAGTTGGATTTGCGGTCTTGGAGTGGGACACCAGTAGTTGTAATATTGAAAAAGGGTTGGCTTATCCTAGGCCACAATTCGTCAACATAATCGAAAAGACGAAAAAGTGCTTAAAAATTGGTTTGATCTGAGGAAGTATTGTCGGGCCAGACGTGGCAATCGTTTGAATGATTTAATGTTTCATTCTTAAACTTCAAGGTTTAACCACTCTAAATAAAACCGGAATTTGGAAAAATATATATTAGTTTTTTTTATAACCGATTGTAATTAAAAATTTTAAATGGCTCACCCTATATAAAGAAATAAAATGTAAAAAATATATGGACAATTTTATGAAGGAATTTACCTGGATTGGGTACACTTGGTTAGCGGTATTATCGCTTAAATATGTAAGGGATCCTTGATTTCCGAATGGATAACCATTTTGATTGTTGTCTGATAAATAACTCAATTGTTGGGCCTACAAAAAAAAAATTAATTTAGAAAAAATTTAAATCTTTGGTTAACATTCGGACTTACCTTCGATAAAACGCTGCAACAAGCTACGGCTACCAACAATGAAGTACAAACTTGTTTGAATGCCATTTTTAATAAATTGTTTATTTTTATTTATTGTTAAATAATTTAATTATTTTAAATTCAGAATGTAATTCGTATGTTTTGAAGTCTTTTTATACAAAAATATGAATATGATTAAACGCATTTTAATCAAGAATTGTGTGTGATGTTTACCAAAAAATTTTTTGATTAGCAATTGGTGAATAAATTTTCATTAAATGCAGGTTATGCTTTGAAATCTTTGCTCATTTTTGTTAAAATGAATGTTTGGACTAATAAAAGATTATTTGGAGAAGTTGAATATTTTACACTCAAAATTCTTAACCGGTCAAAACTACTTTTTACTTCAAAAATACTTTTGCTCAATGAAGCTGGTCAAAAGTGGTTTTGACTAACTGATTTTTGTTTACTATTACTTAAAATTATTTTAATTTCAATTCAAGTTAATAATCATTAAAAAAAAAACTATAACGTAATTGTCTTTTTTCGTTATTATACTGTCAATTTTATAAGTACACTGAAAAAAAATTGACAACCTCATTCCGAAGTTAGCCGTTTTATATTAAAATAAAGTAAAAATACTTTCAAACAATTGTCTAAAGATTGGTAGCACAGCTAAATATTTGTATTTACAATAGAATGGAATTGAATTTAAAATATGAATTCATTGATACAAAATCACTGAAGTTAAATAACCAAAATAATTACTTCTATGAAAGAGATTGATTTTAGTTTAAAGTCATGTATTTTATTGATGGAAAATAAAATTGTACTTAGTTGGAATATAAAAACCGATGAATTAAAAGAAAATTTCTTTGCGTTTACTTTAAATAGAGGAGTTGGTTATTATGGTCGCAAATCCATCATATCTAGCCCATATGTAATTGGGCCAACTACATGTAGAATGTTGTTACAAACTTACAGAAAGTTTGAAATAATATATATATATATATATATATATATATATATATTATTTCAAACTTTCTCGCCAATTGATGTCAGGAAAAGTCATATTTTGCAGTTTATGTTTCAGTTTTTTCTGAAAACATAGTAAAACGACGTTTTCTAAAAATAAAACATAGCTAGATCAATTTTTCGGCCCCGAAACCCACTGCTTACAAAATTTCATGAAAATCGTTGGAGCCGTTTCCGAGTTTCCGTTTCGAAAAACGTGTAAAATTTGGCCAATCTAAAATAATTTTAACCTCGAAAACCACATTTTCGAGGTTTAAAGTTAGCTCAGAAGTGGAGGTATTGACCAAACTTACAATGGATGGTATTTTTAGATTATAATGACCTAAATCTACAAGACCTATTTTGATTTTTTTACTAACTGCATTTTTGGGCCTAAAAACTCAATTTTGTGAAACCGCATAAAAACTACTATCACTCCTAACATATATTTTATTACTAGAGTCTTCCATCAACTCGAAAAAAACACTCAAGAAAAAAAACAGTAAAATTGGGCATAAGGGATCATATTTGGGGCCCATGACCTTTAAATGGGCTGAAAATTGTATATATGTACTCTAGAGACAACTTTTATCTGAAAATTTTTTTGATCTGACCTTTCTGTTAAAAGCTAGACTCAAGAAAACCGAAATTTCAATGTTCAATTCAAATTTCGCGTTTAAAAATGTCCATATCTTGTTTTCTGCTCTAGCCGGAGAGCAAAATGATCCAAAATCATGATCAGCGCACCAAATTACCTCTTAGAAAAATACTCTAAGCTATTCGCCATTTTTTTTTTTTTTTTTTAACGAGCTCGATTTTGAGTAAGTGGAGACTGGCTTGAATGAGGAGTACATATGGAAATAATAATAATGGAAAGAAGTGAAAACAAACAATTGACAGAGTTAATTGTAGAAATTCCATGTATACACAGTGTTGATTACTCTATCACATTACACATACATACACGTCAAGAATTTATAACTGATATCCCATATAACATTATATGGGATATATAAACAGTGATGTTTACGAAAAAATGTTTCAAACAAAAGTTGTTTATTTTTTTATACGGAACATTTTTTACATTTACACTTTTGTTCTATCTCCAACGGTTTACAAGACCCAATTGACCTATGTTGCTCATTTTCGAACTCGACGTACTGAGTACACTGTAAAAATTTCAGCTTGATTTCTGTTTTCATTTTTGAATTATCGAGTTGACAAACGGACGGACGGACAAACAACCTTAAATTTTCTAATTAAGTGATTTTATGAACACCTATTCGTTGTGTGCGTAGTCATGGTAAGGACAATAAAATCGATGCTAGCGCTTCCAGTGAAAAATTTTGGCGATAAAGGACGCTGTTATGACTTATTTGCAATTCTTTACATGTTAATGTTATAGAAAATGTCAAATTATATTATTTTTCAAATGTAAATTATCATAATTATTTATTTAAATTTGTGAGACAATAATATTAAATTTTCAATGGAAGTCATAAATGCAATCCATACAATTATTTATGCATCCATGCAATTCTATAATTAAAGTAGTATATCTTTACCATGGAAACGCCTCCAATAAAACTCACGCACGGTGCGAATAACAAATTTTTTTTCGTAACATCAATATTTTTAAGCGTTACAAACATGGGGTTAAACTTAATATATCTTGATATATTTCATATACATGGTATAAAAATATAGCTGATGTATAAAATATTTTTGAATGTTTCAAAAATTTCATTCATTTATTCTTCTTATAAAAATAAATGTTTTTATCTTTTTCATATCAACATATCTTTTATCAATTTCGAATCAAATTGTTTTCATTTATAATCACGCACAATTTTGGATTAAAAAACTTTAATCATGATAAAAATTTTATATAAAAAGAATTCCAAGTAAGTGAATTTCATACTCAACTAAAATAATTAAATTATTTAACAATAATTAAATAAAAATTATTAAAAATGGCATTCAAACAAGTTTGTACTTCATTGTTGGTAACAGTAGCTTGTTGCACTGTTTTATCAGTGGCAACACCATTGAGTTACTTAAGAGATAACGATCAAAATGGTTCACCATTCTCAAACCAAGGTTCCTTTACTTACTTAAGAGATGATGGCGTAAACCAACCCATTGTTTACCCACAGGTAATTATTGAATTAAACAATTGTCTTAATTCTTGTAATTTTTTTAATTGATTGTTTTACTTTTAATTTTATAGTCAGGACCAGTGAACTATATCAACAACATTGGTAGCTCTCAAGTACAAACCATTGGGTCATATCCAGGTGTGATTAGCAATGTTGGACTCGTTGGAAACAACGTATTCGGTTCTAATATTTTCAACAATGTAAATGGATTATCCTCAATTCAATATCCGGGTTATGCACAGGTAATTTTTTTTCAAATTTTGAACACATTAACAAATTTAAGAAGGCTGACTTCTAAACAACAAAGTTTTTCTTATAATAATCTTAATTTGAAATACTTTGATTCGAAGAAATTTTTAAAATAACCAAAATTTATTTTATAGGCTTTACCAGTTTACAATCAAGTTGTAAGTTACCCAAGTGCTCAACAAGTCTTACCAGTTGCTCAATATGCTGTTCAACAACCAGCTTACATTGGTGGACCAGTAGGATACCCAAACAATAACAATCAAATCACCAACAACCAAGTTGCTCCAGTGGAAGTCAACATTGGTGGTCAACAACCTTGCCCTGGTTACATTGGTAATGGTCCAGTTTACTTTTAATCCAGGATATATTTTGCTAAAATGTTGAGTGTCAGAAAAATTTTGTACAAATATTGTTATTTTGTTTATAAAAAATAAATATATTTTTGCTGACAAATTAATAAATTTTTTTTTTAAATCACCATTTTTTTCATACAATTTTTTTAAATTCTAAACTATTTTTAAAAAAAGTAGCGCAGAAAAGGTGTAAGCTAAGTGAATTGAGTCTTAAAATATTTAAAAAAAAATGCTGTTTTGTTTTAAACATATTATTCAACAAGTGAAAACAAACAATTGACTGAGTTAACTATTGTAATACCATGTATAGACAGTGTTTACGACGCAATTGTTTGTTTATTGACGTCACGTAAATAAAGAAAGATATCCACTCTTAAACAGCCCCACACACATAACTGTTATTTCCATATTAATACAAACTATAAAATTTGCACCTAATTAGCACCCTCGTGGATAAACAGTGATGTTTACAAAAAAAATGTTTCAAACAGAAGTTGTTTATTATTTTATAACATTTTTTACATTCAAATTTTTGTTCTAACTCTAACGGTTTACAATATTGAACCCAAGACCCAATTGACATATGTTGCTCATTTACAAACTCGGCCTCACTTTTTACGACCTGAGCACACACGTAAAAATTTCAACTTGAAATTTTATTTTCGTTTTTGAGTTATCGTGATGACATACGACTGACAGACAGACAGACGGACAACCAGAAATGGACTAATTAGGTGATTTTATGAACCCCTGTACCAAAATTTTACAAACTTGGGACTAAACTTAGTATACCTTAATATATTTCATATACATGGTATAATAAACTGAGTATACCTTGATATATTTCATATACATGGTATAAAAATGCGATGAATATATATATTTATAGTAGATATATTAACAGAATAGATATATTAACAAAAAAAAACTGTGTATTCTCAAAACACAACATTTCTGCCGAAATATTATATCCATACAACCTTTTGTTGAGCAGAAAAAAAATTAGAAAGAAATTGTTTTAGACCCTTAATTTGTTTATAACAATTTAACGGTGAAATCAGGGGCGTAGCTACCGCCGTATCAATGATATGAGGCCGTATCAATGGTAAAGCACATTTATTTTCAATCTATAATTATAATTATATGCATTTTAAATATATTAAATGCAAAAAAATTTTCAATAGATCGGAACCCTATCTCCATATAGTCGCATCAATGAATGTTTTTACTTGGAAGTCCTCAATAACAGCGCCGATTTTGATTTTTTTTTTTTTCAAAATGAATCTTTTTGTATATTCTTTAAAATCAGAAACATTTCAGATGGGGGAAATAACCTGGAGGGGGAATAAACAATGTCGCGATTGATATATCGACTCCCAACCTAAATCGCTAATGATAGAAGTTTGAATATTGATTTTAAACTAGAAATGTCACATAAAAAAGGATTTTTCGAAATTCATTCCCTAAAAGGGTGAAATAGGGGATGAAAGTTTGTATGAAAATATATAAAAACCGTCATTTTTGAATTCAATATACGTAACCGATTTTATAAGTTCTTTCACCTATAGAATGCTACATTATCAACAAGTAAAATGAGCTATATTTTATTTTCAAAAAATTAAGGTTCCGCACCAAAAGTTAAAATCAATTAAATACTGAAACCGACATTTTTGAGTTCACTACGTTACCGATTTTAAAAATTTATTCATCTTTAGAATGCTATATTATCAACAAGTGACATGACCGAATCTTTTCAAAATTATTCGGGATTCGCACTAAAAGTCATGGTCAGGACAATCCATTAAATACTGAACATAAGGGAACTTAAGAGAATTAAAGACTATAACGTGGATACTTACTAGTTATTTATATTTTTTAAACAATATTTTTGCAACTTATATAAAAAATTCATTCTTGCGTGATTTTTTTCCACAAAAAATGTATTTCAACTTAATAGCAATAAAAATTAATTTTAACTTTTAGTGCGGAACCCTAACTTTTTTTGAAAATAAAATACAACATATGTTACTTGCTGATAATGTAGCATTCTATAGGTGAAAGAATTTTTAAAATCAGTTAAGTACAGTTTTATATATTTTCATACAACTTTCCCTATTTCCCCCTTTCAGGAGATGAATTTCGAAAAATTCTTTCTTATGTAACACTTACAGTATAAAGTCCATATCTTCTCGAAATTTCAAACTTCTATCATTAGCGATTTAGGCTGGGAGTCGATATATCAGTCACGACATTGGCTATTCCCCCTCCAGATTATTTCCCCCATCTGAAATGTTTCGGATTTTAAATAGTATACAAAAAGAATCGTTTTGAAAACAAAATCGGAGCTGTTATTGAGGACTTCCTAAGATTGGCTATTTTATGTAATCCTTTATCCGAATAATAGGCTTCTTCCAGCTACTTCCTCCTGGTTCTTTAATTACTCTAAATGTTTTGTCTGTGCTTGCTGAAGGGTTGTGGTCTTTTTCCCACACGTTTTTCTTTTTCGTTTATTACTTACTCTGCTTCTTATTGGTTGTATAGTTAGAAAAAATATTTGACCTATTTCTCATAAAACGAAGGCATTAGTCCTTTTGTACTTTGACGTGTCATATATCTTGTTTTCTTGGATTTATGTTGTTTTGTAGCGACGAAGACAGCTCTCTCTTTTGTTTTTCTTTAGTTACGCTTTCTTTTATAATAAGTTTGACGTATTTTAGATACGCAGCGCCGGATCAAGGGTACAAGTTAATTTAAAAAAAAAGGTGCCTAAAAACGATCTCGCTCTGTCTCGATTTAGGGGTATTTATTTCCCTTCTTCTATGCTTCTTCTAATTTTGGGAGTATATCTCTACTTTCTTCCATAACTTTTATTGAAAAATAATCTTTCCTGTTGAGGTCTTTCAAATTCTTTTTATTTTTCATTATTTCACTTTTTTGCATTAAGTAAGGGCAAAAGATTTGGCCTGGGTTTAACACACTACTTATTTTTCCAAAATTATGCATATTATCTATTTATTTCACAAGTAATTACTTAACCAGGATACTGAGAAAACGACTGATTACGTCTTGACTTTTACCGCTGACACTATCGGGTTGAGTAAGCAACACTGTAATCGACAAGAAAGAAAAGATAGGTGGTTTCTTTGTCTCTTTCGTATGTAAAATGGACTCTGAACGACAACGTCGCTTGACGTATATATACTGAATATTCGCTTGTTTTACAATGAACAGGATCATAGGCAAAAAAAAAGTAAACTTCATTATTTTGGTTTAATTTAGCACTTTAATGTCGTAGTAAATAAAGCACATCACACTTTTTATTAGATTTTGTTCGAAGGCATGGTTTCATCCGGCCCCGCTTCTTTCACTCTCTTAAGATTCTCAGTCCAGTTGATATGAAAGGATCCCGCACACAATTCAATGATTTTTGGCTTCGATTAGAATTTTTTAGAACCATGGATTAAGGTAATTTTGATTATGCTCATCAAAAGTTCAAACTACAGCTCTTCAAAGATAATGCCTACATGAGATATTGATTTTTGGTTTCGATTTCGATTTTTTGAAAACTATAGATTAAGGTAGTTTTGGTCATGCTGATCAAAAGTAATTCTGGACCAATTCTCAAAAAACCCTTGCTTTCCGAGCTACGGCCCTTCAAAAGTTATGCCTGCATGAGATATTTGCAGATTGTCACGTGCACGATTGCATGCTTCCAAAGAAAATAATTTACAAAAAGAAAATAAAGGGTAGAACAAGACAGAAATGGCATTTATAGTATGACTATACAAAAAAAAAATCTTGTCTGAGTCGAAGTAATCAGTTTTTAATGATTGATTCATAAGGGCTTTACACTTTAATCACAAGCCATTTTTCTAACGAGAAAAATAGTTATCGATACACACATAACATTCATAAAAAGAGTGTGTTGAAAATAAGGAAATCTAGAATTTTGGCCCTATGAAGGGCCATATCTAGGAAAAAAAGGGTTGCCAAGGGTTGAGCCTATTGGGTCTTGACATACTCATACTTTCATTTTTCGAACGAGAAAAATCGTTACCGAAATATAAGCAAGATTTATAACACAACAATGTGGAAAATTCGGAACTCTAAATTTGTGCCCTTTGAAGGGCCGTAGCTCTGACGGAAAGGGTTTTTGAGGTTGAATCCATAAGAACTTTTGATCACCATAATCAAAATTTCCTTAATTTATAGTTTTAAAAAAATTTTAAACGAACCCAAAAATCAATATCTCATGTAGGTATAATCTTTGAAGGTTCGTAGCTAGAGAGGAAGGGTTTTCGACGGTTA
The DNA here is from genome assembly GCF_905475395.1 of Chrysoperla carnea. NCBI lineage: Eukaryota > Metazoa > Arthropoda > Insecta > Neuroptera > Chrysopidae > Chrysoperla > Chrysoperla carnea. The sequence continues at coordinate 14,796,151 of NC_058342.1, read as the reverse complement.
ATTCTACAAAAACTTTTGATCACCATGATCCTACCTTAATCCATAATTTTAAAAAAGTCTTAACCGAAACCAAAAATCAATAAATTGTGTGCGGGGGAAGATACTAAAGGCCAAAAACTCAAAGTTATATACCTATTTTCAACATTCTAGGGAAACGAGATAAACTCTGGAAAAGATTTTGAGTTACGGCATTTGGAGTAAAGCGGATACAATTTTTTTTTTAATTTTCGTAATCTACGTACTCTGAAACGTAAAACCTCAAACACGAGAATAGAAGTTAAAGGATTTACAACCTAAATAGCCGAGCGGTCTAAGGCTTTAGTCTTTGACCGTTTGACTGCTTAGAATTAGGTTGCAGGTTCGAATCCAGGCAGCGGCAGTCTAATCAATTAAAATTATAATTAATGAGGCGGTAGAATTGGTCCATTGTCGTCGCTTGGATAAGAACGAAATAACCGTTAATAAATAATAAATAATATAATTATAGAAACATGAATGTAATTTAATAAAAATGTCACAAAAACGGAGGTTAAACCCTATTATTATTATTATTATTAAAAGATTAATATATGTTACTGATACAGAAATAATGAATGAATATATATGAAATTATTAATGCCTTTTTCAAAATTTAATTCTCAATTTAATATCTAATCTTAATGTTTTTCTTTATAATCACGCACAAATATTGTCAAAAATGCGTTTAAGCATGTTCACATTTGTATATAAAAAGACTTCAAAACATACGAATTACATTCTGAATTTAAAATAATTAAATTATTTAACAATAATTAACAATAAAAATTATTAAAAATGGCATTCAAACAAGTTTGTGCTTCATTGTTGGTAGCAGTTGTTTGTTGTACCATGGCTCAACCATTAAGCTATTTATCAGACAATCAAAATGGTTCACCATTCTCCAACCAAGGTTCACTTACTTACTTAAATGATAATCAAGTGCAATCTGTGTATCCAATTCAGGTAAATAATTTTAAAACAGGATATTTCGCTACTATTTTTATCGATATTCGGAAAAAATACAACCGGAAAAATTAACCGAAAATTTTATTGATCCGTAGATTTGTTGTAATTACGAGTGAGTTGGTTGGGTTGAGTTTGTTTACAATAGAGGAGTTTTTTGGATTCTGGGACACTATTACAGAAATTTTTTTCGGTCTATTTTTTCCGGTCTATGAATTTTGGATATGAAAATGTAAAATTGATCAAAAATTTTATCAAATTATTAAATTAGTACAATATTTTGAAGATAAATTTTTTCTTAAAAATATCAAATTAATTCTTTCAGATATTTTTTTGAGACTATTTGATAATTTTAAAATTTAACAAGTGAAAACAAACAATTGACTGAGTTAATTGTTGAAATACCATTGTTGAGTTATCTTGTTGACAGACAGACGGACAGACGGATAGAAAACCGAAAATGGACTAATTAGGTGATTTTATGAACACCCATACCAAAATTTTGTTCATAGCATGAATATTTTTAAGCGTTACAAACTTGGGACTAAACTTAGTATACCTTGCATATTACATATATACATGGTATAATAATTTATTTATATATTTTAGCACATGTTTATTTGTTTTAAATTTCCAAAAATTGTTTTTTTTGCGCAATAGATGGCAGAAATATGTTTTAATTCTATACTTTAAAGGAATATTTTTAGTTTTTGTTTTTTTTTTTTTAAATTGTTCCTACTAGGATTAAATCCGGAATGTAACCAAGCTCACAAAAAAAGACTTAAAACAAAATAAATTCTAGAAGTTTTCGAACTTAAATAGGTCAAATTTTCTATTAACAACAATATTCCTACAATGATTTGTCCATAAATTAAGCTTAAAATTTTAAATCATTGAATATCGAAAAACTAAACATATTTTCAACAATTTTTCTGAACTTATAGTCTGGACCAGTCAACTACATTAACAACATTGGAAATCCACAAATCCAAACTATTGGTGCATATCCAAATGTAATTAGCAGTGTTGGACTCATTGGAAACAATGGACTTGGTGGTTCCAACATCATAAACAACGTAAACAGTGGTTTATCAACTGTTCAATATCCTGGTTATGCACAGGTAATGTCTTAAACCAGCTACTATACAGTTTAGGTGTAGTTAAAAATAGGAAGCTATAGGGAAAAACAAGTTTCTAACTCCTACACATTGTGATTTATCAAAAAAAATCAAATAAGAAATTTATCATGGGGGCCCGTGGGATTTTACGCTAGTACTGCGAGATAAACAAAACTAAAACTTGAGGCTCAAAATTAGTTAGTGTGGAATTTACGGGTAGAATAAGAATAAGTAAACAAACAAAAAAAAAAACAATATTTTCTCAGTTTTCAGTTATAGAGGTTAATTCATATAAAATTCACTCACTGTCTCAGCTATAGAGGTAACTATGACGATAAAATCCAAAGAACGAATCCCAGATACAGAGGTTTGCTTCGTCCAACTAACAGAGTTAATTTAGTGCCAAAGTGTTGGGACCTCAGCATGAGTTCCACTTATGGAGGTTTCTCGCTTATTCAGGTCCCTCTTAACCAAGGTCCATTGTATATCCAATTTGTTAATCGAAAATATTTAAACAAATTATATTTTGCAGACATTACCAGTTAACCAAATTGTAAGCTACCCAAATGTTCAATCAGTTGTTGGAGGTTCTCAAATCCAAACCATTTCTTCATATCCAAATGCAATCAACAGTGTTGGAATCGTTGGAAATAATGGATTAGGGTCCAACATCATCAATAACGTAAACAACGGTTTATTATCTCCACAATACTCCACCATTTCCCAGGTAATATTTCAAATCACTTTATTTTACCATTTTTCCGATAAACGTCAAGTTCGCTTCCTTTTTAAATCAGATTGGGTTGAAACACTTTAATTCGAAACAATTGGAAAATGATAAAAATTTATTTTACAGACTTTACCAGTTTACAATCAAGTTGTAAGCTATCCAAGTGTTCAACAAGTTTTGCCAGCTCAATATGCTGTTCAACAACCATCAGTTATTGGAGGATCAGTAGGATACCCAAATAATAATCAAATTACCAACAACCAAGTTGCTCCAGTAGAAGTCAACATTAGTGGCAATCCAGGCAATTTTGGTAGACCATGCATCTTATAAAATGTTAAGTGCGAGAAAAACTTTTAAAACTAGTTCTTACTTTATAAAAAAATAAATATTTTTTTGCTGACAAATAAATATAGTTTTTATTTCAAATCACTTTTTTAATAAAAAGATTATAATAAAATAACCCAGAAACCATTAATTCAATTAAAATAAACATTGGACATTGCATCAAATCAGGTAGTTTTGATATGTTGTTTGCAATGTAAAGGCAATGTTAAATCCAAGTTTTCGACTTCAGAAAAAAACCGAATCATCCTGAAAAATAAAAAAATCTCAAAAATTTTGACCTTATTTTAGTTTTTGCCGATTTTGATTTGGAAGGACTGGTTTTTCATCAAAAATTTTAGAATTTATTTTTAGAGAAGGTTAAATCTGCAGCAATTTGAGATCAAGCCGGTTTTTATAGGAGCGATAGTTTCGGAGATACAACTTATAAGGTTATACGATTTTTCGCAAAATTTCATTTTGTAAACCGTTAGAGATAGAACAAAAGTTTAAAAATAAATGTTTCTTATAAAAAAATCAGCAATATTTTTTCGTAAACATCACTGTTTACCGGTGAAGGAGCAAATTAGGCCAAATTTCGGTGTCCATTTTCTCCAAAACTATAATAGATAGGGAATTGAAATTTTTCAGATAGCTTCAACGTGGTCTTATAAAATATTCTGGAAAATAATTTTTCGAAACATTTCAAAAACCAGTGGTGTTTACGAAAAAAGGTCCAAACAAAAGTTGTTAATTTTTTTATAAGAAACTTTTTTTACATTTAAACATTTGTTCTATCTCTATCGGTTTACAAGATGGAATTTTGCGTAAAATCGTGTAACTTGAAAAAATACTAACTTTGAAAAGCTGTATCTTCGAAACTATTCGTTCTATAAAAAGTACCATTTTATCATTCGAGTTTGTAATAAACAATTAGCTCTGATTGTAAATGATATTTTTCTAGATTAATTCTTTATTTCTGCACGATTTTCTGTGAAAGGACAAATTACTGTGTGCTAAAATTTTTTTTATTTCACGTTAATAATAAACTACCAAGGTAATTTATTTTTGGCGTGCGATAAATAAATTTGGCCTCCGCAGTAGGTAATTAACTATTTTGGGCACGAAAAACAGTGCAGAAAGAGAGTACTTATCTTGCATGACAGAAAAAAATTTACTATTTGAAATGACTGTAGGAAATTTGACCCAAGAGTTCTCTCCTCGTCAGTAGATTTTTATGGGAGCAGGTGGAAAATGTTTGTCTGAGTGTACTAAAAAATGTCATATACTTGAGTAATGTGCTTTTTTTATTTACGCCTATGCGTCGGGGAAGAAGTTCCCTACTCCTGGGCACCATGTTGTCTTTATTAAACATTTGAAAAAACTATTGGATTTTATGTTTTGGACAATTATAAACATTTTTTACTTAATCTCACCGTTTTCGAGACATAAACATTTGAAAAAAATATTGCGGAATTTTTCCGAATATTCGTTGTTAACGAAAATAAACATTTTTTCGTGGTTCGAGTCAAAAATTTAATTTGAAAGTCCTAAGATATTATAAATTAGACTATTCTAAGCATTTTTGTACTCTTGACAATTTTCACCAAACCTCATCCTTTTTGATATATATATCGTTTGAAAAAAAACATAACTTTTTTTGCCAAAAATTCGTTATTGACGAAAATGAATTAATTACTAATGAATGATTATTTTGTGATTTTGGTTAAAAATTTTATTTGAAAAAAATATGGCATTTTATTTTGAACCATTCTAAAGACTTTTTGACTTTTGACACTTTTTGCTAAACCTCACCGTTTTCGATATATAAGACTTCGAAAAAAAAATCGCATATTCTGGCCACAATTTCTGGTCTCAAGCACTCACGCATATAGCATTTTTGAGTACACTCAGACAAACATTTTCCACCGGCTTCCATAAAAATCTACTGACGAGGAGAGAATTCCTCAGTTAGAGGGTGTTTTTGGTTTCATTTCCTCGATTAAATACATTATTACGAATAACTTAAGAATTACATCTATATTGAAAGTAGGTAAAATGCTAAATTTTTAGATTTTAACTATTAATATTCAAATCTAACTTTGTTTCTTTTTTCCGCGAGCTCATTCCTTCAATCAAAGCGGTATATCTTCAGAAGAAAACCATGCAATACCGAACAAATAGCAACAAGAACACAAGATAAACAGCAATAGATCGGACATGGATATGGGACGGAAATGGAATATGCTCTTCTGGAATTGTAATGGTTTTAAAAACTTTTTAAACATGGATACCTATGAACAACAAAGAATAGCAAAGTTTGAGGTTATTTGTATTTGTGAAACGTGGGTGTATAGTGATATAAGTGAAAGGTTCCCCGGTTTAGAAAATTATCAATTATTCAGTGTAAAAGCCACTAAAGTAAAAACTCAAGGCCGTGCAAGTGGAGGTCTATTGGTGCTTGTCAAAAAACACATTATATGTTTATTAATTAACCAATGTGAGCATTGGGTGTCACTCAAGCTAACTTTAGGACATAAATCATATGTCATAATTTTCGTTTATTTCAAACCTTCTCTAGACATTGATTTTATTATTGACTCACTCAACGATCATATCCTCTCGATTTATAATAATTTCAATAAAATTCCTGTACTTCTGATAGGCGATATGAACTGCAGAGTCGGTTTACTGGGTCAAACCGATAAAGAAATTTTTGAGCTAACCAATCTAAACGAAGTGAGGAGTTCCTTAGATAAGGTTGCCGGTAGAAAAGGAAAGCTGCTAACTGCCTTTCTAGAGGATGCTGGTTTTAATATTATAAACGGCAGGTCAAAATCCGATGATAGGGGACAGTTTACATTCCACAACTCCAATGGACACAGTTTGTTGGATCTTGCATGGGCAAATGATTTGGCATTATTGGAAATATTTGATTTTAAAGTAAGCGATTTTATATTAAAGTCAGATCACTTGCCCTGTATAGTAACGTTAAATAATACTGATAAGAAACAATCGCACAGAGTAGTAAATCATGTCCCTCAAACTTATACTTGCAAGAACCTAAAGTGGAATGATGATAATGCTGAATCATATATTGATAGATTAAATGAGTCTGAATGTGCACTTGATAAATATTCAGCCAGTGATATTTACAACGCGATAGTTCAAAATATTACAAGTACAGCTCAAAACTGCGACATGGTTCAAGAGAGAACAATCTACATCACCAATACTTGCACTATTAAAAATAATAAACCTTGGTTTGATGAAGAGTGCAAAGTCCATAAAGCAAAGGTTAAAAATGCGTTCAGGCAGGCAAAGCTTTCTCATTTTGATATGACAACATCTGATGGGTATTTGGCTGTCAAAAAAAACTATAAAAAGCTAGTCAAAAAGAAAAAAAACTCATACTTTGACTTAATTAGAGACAGGTTAGGAAATGTAAAGGACGGAGGACAGTTTTGGAAAGCGGTAAATGACCTAAAAAGAAAATATAAGCTTAAATCTGATAACATATCTCTCGAAACGTGGCAAACTTACTTCAATACTCTATTTCCGCCCAAAATTCCCACAGACTATATTTTCTTGGATGTTCTTCATCCTTCTCTAGACGTGCCATTTCGTAAACATGAATTATCCAAAGCCCTACAGCATATCAAAGTAGGTAAGGCCCCAGGAGTAGATTTAATCTCAAATGAATTTTTAAAAAATTTACCAAGTAAATGGCAAAATGTTCTACTAAATATGTTTAACGAAGCCTTCAATTCTGAAAAGGCTCCCATACATTGGTCCATTGGTAAACTGTGTCTTATATACAAAAAAGGTGATATGAATGACCCTAACAACTATAGAGGTATCACTCTGCTAAACAGTATCACTAAGATTTATACGTACATGCTTAGCGAAAGATTACAGCAATGGGCACAATTGTCTAATGCCATTCCAGAGAACCAGTCAGGATTCAGAAAAGGAAGAGGTTGCCTGGATAACATATTTGTTTTAAATAGTTTAATAAATGATCATCTCACAAAAGTTAAAGGGAAATTGTTTGTAGTATTCGTGGACTTAAAAAAGGCTTTTGATACCATAAACCATTCCTGCCTTTGGTATAAATTACATGCATTGGGTATCAGCAGGAAAGTGATATCTGTGATTTCCAACCTATATAGTAATGCGAAAATTATTTTTACTACCAGAAATCATGAATGTTTAAACATCCACATCTCGCAAGGAGTTCTGCAGGGAGATTCGCTAAGTCCACTTCTTTTTAATTTTTTTATGTCGGACCTGCAAGACTACTTCGAACAAAATTTAATAAGGGGAGTTGAATTAGATGAACGTACGTGTGTGAGTCATTTGTGTTACGCTGATGATACCACGCTTTTAGCTAACTCTGCAAAACAACTGCAAGAAAGCCTTCACGTCTTTAACAATTATTGTGTTGCTAACAAACTTATTATCAACCCTGAAAAAACAAAGGCAATGGTGTTCAGAAAAGGTGGTAGGCTACAGAGTGATACTCAATTCCGCATTGAAAATAACGCTATTGAAATAGTGAGAGCATTCAACTATCTAGGAGTTATATTTACTAGCTCGGGCACTTTCACAGAAGCGGCAAACACTGCGATTAAAAAAGGAAACGTAGCTATTGGAAGCGTCAGGGAGCTATTTGTGAAAGCCAGATGTAACTCTGAGCTAGCTAGAAATAGGCTTTTTACTACAATTGTCACCTCAACAACATTATACGGTGTAGAAGTGTGGGGTCTGAGGCATCTAAGTGAATTAGATAGGGTGCAAAGTTGCTTCTTCAAAAGAATCTATAATTTACCACGTAATACGCCACATTATATGATTCGCAAAGAACATAGTAGAGACCACTTAGGAGCGTATGCTCTTGCTATGGTTTTGAATTGGTGGAGCAAACTTCTTGCCTGTTCTGACACTAGGTTTGTGAAAAAATGCTACTTACACCTACTTCATAACGCAAATAGTGATAGCGTTATTATAAAATATAACTGGGTATCCCAACTAAAACAAATTGTTTTAAGCTTAGGGTTTGAGTCAATCTGGGCTAGTCAAAGTCTACATGAACTGAAAGAAAACCAACAAGCCATGGTCCAGAAATACATAGAAAATATAAAAGAACAGGATGATTCAAGAATTCTTGAGTCTTCTTATTCTTCCCTATACAAATATCTTCTGTCAAAATCATGCGACTATCTAACTTTGCCCATTAACATAGAACACATGAGGTTAATTGTCCAACTGCGCCTAATGGGAAATTTACACATCAGGCTCCTATTAAGAGGAGTGGTTTACGAGTGGAGCAGCCAGGAGGAGTGTCAGATCTGTAATACCAGGGAAAATGAGACGCTAGAACATTTTATCCTGAAGTGTCCAGTTTTAGCACATTTGAGATTCGCATATTTGGGAGAGATAGTCAACAAACAATCATTGAACCCACTAGCCGAATTGCTTTCTCACTCTGGACCTAATGAAGTCAACAGATTGTTCTTTTTTTGTATGAATGCTTTAAAGCTTCGAGCTTTTTCTCTAGAAGAATAAGAAACTAACATCTGTGTTGTTTCAATTAACTTTGTGTTTGATCAAGGTACACAGTGCTGTGATTGTGATGGTATCTTTTATTATTATTATTACTGTGGTTATTGTTACTGTTATTGTTGTTAGTGTTATTATTGCTATTATTGTTATTTTTGCTATTTTTGCTATTGTTGCTGTTATTTTTGCTGTTATTCTTGCTGTTATTTTTGCTGTTATTTTTGCTGTTATTGTTATTGTTATTATTATTATTATTAGTATTATTATTATGTTTTTTTTTTCTCGGATGATATTCCTTGAATTTAATTTTATACTTGCTATGTTTTATTTTCTTATCAATTTCATAATTCAATTCAATCAAATTTTATATTTATTTTTCTATTTAATTTTTAGGATTAATATATGATTGTGTTTCTCTTTTTTTTTTTTCTTTTTGCTGATTTTTTTTTAATCAAGCAATAATAGATCTTTTCTGTATGATAAATGTCATCTCCTGTAATAATCTAATGGATTTAAATACAGTAATTTATTATTATTATTATTATTATTATTGTTTCTTTTTTATAAGATCACATAATTTTTTTATTTATACCAGACTAAATAAGAAACCAATTATTTATTGCAAAATTCACAGATTTTTTCAACCATCATAAATTAAAGAAATAAATTTTATTATAGTTTAAATTTGTCTTTTTGGAAGACTTTATTTTGCTTTAAAAAGAAAAACTTTATCTATGAGATGTAAAATCAAATAATTATTACAAAAACAAGTACAGAAAAAGACGGCATACAATGGTCTAATTGCAAAATGTAAGAAGTATTTCCCAATGATCCTAAAGACTGTAATTAAAAAAATTGTACCAATGAAAGGATCGTCATGATCTTTCGATCATGTTTTTTACTAAATTTAAGAATTCTTGAAACGTATCATAATCCATGTAATAAAAATTTTTTAAAACAGCGAGTTCTGTTAGTTAAATATGTTTTAATAATCTTAAATGTGTAAATTCTTCCATTTTTTGTAGCCAATCTTTTGCCTAAACAATTTTCTTATGTTAAGGAACATAATTCTTGCCATTGAAGCAATTTTTTGTTTGCTTTTTGAGCATAAAAATTAAAAGGGTAATGAAATGTAAAAAAACTTTATTGATATTATGTCAATATTAATTTAATTACAAACTGGTCAGTTATTAAAAAATCATCTTAATATTATTAAACAATATACCAAGTGTTTTTGTACCATCTAGGCATATACATATCTGTAGTATGACAGTATACATCCGTTTAGTAATGCATCTAAGCGAGAGGTATTATATACATGTATTTAACATTAGTTGGGAGACGCTTGGAGAGTGGAAGTTTTTTAGATAATTAATAATATTTGTATGCAACAAAACTCCCACTCTCTGCATGCATACAACAAAAGTCTTGTGTATCGTATCTGTAGCCTTACAATATATGTATATAATACCTCTCGCTTAGATGCATTACTAACGGATGTATTCAGTCATACTACAGACATGTATATGCCTAGATGGTACAAAAACACTTGGTATATGATAATATACACAATCCAAACGAACTATAGTGCTACACCAGGCATCGACAACCTGCGACTCGAAAGCCACATGCGGCTCTTTGGATGTAGGTAAAGCTGCGGCCCTTTAATTCCACACACAATATTATTATTATTTTTTTTTTTAATTGAAATCGTTCTGGATATATTAACGAGCCGAAATAAAAATAATAATAAACCGACAAAATCACTCTCAGTGGCGGATCTACCCATATATGATAGGATCTGCCCTATCAACTAATCTATGTATATTAAATGTATATAAGCGATTTACCACTGACTGACTCATCACGAAATTTCCGAAACTATCGGTCCAATTAAGTTCAAATTTCGCATACTTACCTCTTTCGTGACATAGACGTTCACTAAAAACGGATTTTACGGAATTCCTATCCCAACGGATTTTCTATAGTTTATAAGTCTGTAGATACAGTCATAGATGTAGAAGATACTGTTCATTATCCTGTCGAGTTTCTACACACACTCAACCCACCGGGAACACCACCTCATATTCTTCATGTAAAAATTGGTGCACCAATAATGTTGTTGCGTAATTTCAATCCCCTAAAATTGTGTAATGTCACCAGACTACACGTAAAAACCATGCAAAGAAACGCTATCGAAGCAACAAATTTTACAGAAAAGTATGAAGGTGAAAGTCTATTCATTCCGAGAATCCTTCTGATTCCATCGTACTATCATTTTTAATTTAAGCGTTTGCAGTTTCCAGTAAAATGTTGCTTTGTGATGACTATCAATCAAGCACAAGGTCAGAGTTTAAAATTAACGGGTGTAAACTTACGAAGTGACTGTTTTTTTCATGGTCAATTTTATGTGGCGTGTTCAAGAGTGAGTTCACCTGAGGATCTCATTGCTCTCCAACCAGATAAACGTACGAAGAATGTTGTTTACAGAGAAGTTTTGTGAATGTAAGTAAAGTATTTTACAGATTTACATATCTTTATCCATTATTATGAGTTTCATATACATGAAATGTTATTAAATGTTAAAATTAAGAGAAATAAATTAATGTGATGAAAAATGGAAATGTAGTTGTTAATTATAAAAATTGTCATACATAAAAAGTAAAGGACGTAAAAATATAATTGATTTAAATATCATAAATTTAAAAGGATTATAAATTTAATTTAATATATAAAAATAAAAAATTATCAAAATTTGTTCTTAGTTTTATGGTGACAATTTTTTCGTGGTGTAGGCCTGCTGGGGATCTCGTCACAATAAATAACGGAAACATCCTAATACACAGTATCTTATGGGTGATGTGGAAATCTGTGTATTCACTGACTGGCACTATTTTTTCCTACTTAAAATTTGAAAAATTTAAAATCAATATCAAATCGAAATTAGGCATCTCGTTAATAAAAGAAGGATAGATTCACATCCAAATGGTTGGTGTGCCCAGCAAAGCGGGCGGGAATCAGCTAGTGATTTAATAAAAAAAAACATGAATCGCTTTAAATAGTTATTGTTCCTAATTTCATATTCAACCCTATCTAAAAATTGGGGGGGGGGGCATTTTAATTTGTTTAAAAATTCGTTCGTTTCAAAGCCTGTAGCAAAAAAATCCTAGTGAAGTAGGTAGAAAAGTACTTGTGGAAATCAATTTACATACCCCTATTTAGATTCCGTTATCAATGAGCCAAATATCGGTAAATGAACCAAATGAATACCGAAACTGGAAAAAGGGAAAACAGAATGTGAAAATAACTCCGCCATACCAGAGTCGGTAGCTCATCTCATTCAAGCCAGCGACCAAGATTTGTAGAGTAACCCTTCTAGCCAGCGTATCTACTGCAGAGAGATCGTTTTCTACACCTCATGGGGTAAAATCTTGGTTGTGTGCCTAAATGGGACAGGAAAGAACACTCGGTCTTGCTTTCCTAATCATTTGGAAATCGATCATATGATCAACGCTTTCGCGAAAAAAAACGAAGGCTTGAATTAAGAAAATAACCTAAATAAAATGATTTAATGTTAAATTTATACTGGCGTTCAATTTGATATAAAGTTGTAAAAGTAAAAGTCTAGATTTGACACTGTGATATGTAAGCAATCGCACATTTACTTTTGTAATTTTTGTGAACGAACAAACTAACATTTTACAGGTTTATTAATTTACAAATACACTGTACAAAATCTTGGTCAGGTCATATATTTTGTTAACATCTCCTTTTTAGAAATGCACTATATCGATCATGCGCACTATATCGTTCATACTCCGATTTGCATTCGGCCGAATTTCAGGTGCTGTACCGTGCCAATCACCTTTTTTGAGCGCCGGATCCGCGCTTGACTACTCTAGCACTCATAGTAAATCCTCTCAACATAAATAGTAACGAAATTCACATTGAGCCATTTGGCGCTGATGCCAGATCTCTAACAATGCAATTGATCGATTTAACAAGTAAAGTTTTATGGAGTGAAAAATTTATAGAGTTGAAAAGCAAGTTGTAAAATAGTTATTGAAATAAATACCACGATACTCAAAATACCAAAATAATACTCGAATTTCTCACCATTTCAATCCTCAGTACAAAGCGACAGGAGGTGATAAAAATTTTTGGCAAATAGATTCCAAAACTCGAAAGTACAAGTTTTCTAATGAGCATGATAAGATTTTAGATAACACCTTTTTTATAAATTGGCGGCCAGGTGAACAAACGCCTAAAAAATGGAAAAATTAAAGATTGTTTGTATGTCCCCGATTTTCCCTAAAACTAACCATTGACCTTCGGTAGGGGATTATGTCATTGGGTAGCCCTTAGGCTCCCATTGTGAATAAGGGAGTTTGGTGGGGGTGGAATTAAAAATGATCTAGGAATTCATAGAAAATAGATAAAAAAAATAGTTCTAATAGTACAATAGGCCCCACTGTCAATAGTACAATTTTCACTAGATGGCGCTACTGGCGCAAATGTCTTTCGATTTTTCTCGAAAATTCTGGAATGTTCCATGGATTTCTATCGAATTTTCTAGAATTTTCTCGAACATTCTGGAATGTTCTATGGATTTCTATCGAATTTTCTAGAACTTTCTCGAATATTCTCGAATGTTGTATGGATTTTTATTGAATTTTATCAAACTTTCTCGAACAATCTGGAATGTTCCATGGGTTTCTGTCGAATTTTCTAGAATTTTCTCGAACATTCTGGAATGTTTTATGGATTTCTATCAAATTTTCTAGAATTTTCTCGAATATTCTGGAATGTTCCATGGGTTTCTATCGATCTTTCCCTTACTTTTCCGTACAAACAGAGAGTGTAGACATAATATTGGGATCGGCCAAAAAAATTTTACTGTTCCGTACACACAGAGAGAATTAAAAAAAAAGTCTTTCATTTAACAATTTTGATATTTAAATGTGCAAAAACAACCCAGCGAAGCGGGTTTAACAGCTAGTTATGTTATAACTTGACAATATAAAACGAAAAATAAGAATACAATTGTTCGATATCTGGCTTAATTTTCAAAATATCGAAAATTTTCTAGTTTTCTTTAATTAAACAGCTTTCGATAATTCGAAAATCAAGACAGATATCGAAAATTTTATTCTTATATCACCTTCATCAAGTTGACAATAAAATAAAAATAATTTTAACCCTAAATCTAGCCTGCTCGTACATCGCTTGATGAATGGAGTCACTTGCTTTTTTTTCTATGTCATTGCTAAAATGTTTACTTTCTATTAAAAAGTGGTGTTTTTTAATGGTTTTCATTCGTGCCAAGTAAAAATTAGCAAAAACTTTCTAAATATGTCTTTTTTTTGAGATTTTTCCATAAAAACAATGTATTTTATATCGATTTTCAATTATTTTTTTCTTAAAAATTTTCTTGGATACCTAAGGTGAAATTTTAATCACATATTCTTGGAGTATAAGTTTACCTATAAATATATTATAAATATAATAAAGTATTGCGATCGAAAAAAAATCAATATCGGGGTTTCAACGGAAATACACGTTTTGAAGGTCCCTGATTCCAAAAAAGTGGTTTTTAAAAAATATTGCGCCGCCGGTATGTCGGTATGTCTGTTACTAAGCTGGAGCCTTCAATTTCCAATCGATTTTTCTCAAACTCGATACATAGATCCAGTTTGGTCATAATTCTAGACATTTTTTACATTTTTTCCCTAGACCTTTTTTCAAGGGTACTTCCCTCTAGGCAAAACAGGATTTTTGGGGTTTACTCAAAAACGGCTCTAACGATTTGGATTAAACTTGGCACAAAGCTAGACCTTAAGGTGTTCCTAGGATTGGTATAAGTTACATATCCGGGAAAATTTGAGAGGCCCACACCCTAGGGAAAACCTTTCCAAACACAGGAAAATGGGATTTTCTAGAGAAATTGAGGGGACAGCAGTGACACTTCGTATCAGGGTTTATATCAACAAGGTCCTAGGTTTGATATAACTCTCCCTTGGAGCCGTGGACCTGGAGGGGTGAAATAGTCAAAAGTAGTCAAATCAACCCTACTCAAAATTGATCAAATATTATTTAAAATGTCTTTTTAAGTAACTTTTGTAACTTGGTAATTTTTTTACCAAACTGCATCCTTCTAAATATTATATTAAATCCAATAAATACCTACCTAAGCCTGTAATCTCCGATGTTTCGGACCGTCTAATTTTTTTTTTTTTTTTTTGCTGAATAAGAAAGTCCTTTTAAACAAAATACTTTTTTTGTTAGATTAACCAAATCGCAAACGGTATCTTTATCAATTCTTAATCAAATTTATTTTTATTTACAATCACGCATAATTATTAAAATGCGTTTAATCATGTTCATGATTTTATATAAAAAGACTTCAAAACAAATTAATTACATATTCAATTAAATATTTTTAATTATTTAACAATAATTAAAATAAACAAAAAAAATTATTAAAAATGGCATTCAAACAAGTTTGTACTTCATTGTTGGTAGCAGTAGCTTGTTGCAGCGTTTTATCGAAGGTAAGTCCGAATGTTAACCACAGATTTAAATTTTTTCTAAATTAAATTTTTTTTGTAGGCCCAACAATTGAGTTATTTATCAGACAACAATCAAAATGGTTTTCCATTCGGAAACCAAGGATCCCTTACTTATTTAAACGATAATACCGCAAATCAATTGCAGTCATTGTACCCAATCCAGGTAAATTCCTTCATAGAAAATGTTCATATATTTTTTACGTTTTATTTCTTTATATAGGGTGAGCTTTTTAAAGTAGTATTGCAGTATCGAGATTTACAGTTAAATAATTTTTTTTTTTTAATTTACTAAAAAGATCATAATTCCCTTAGTTTACAGAAAATAATTTGATTTTTTTATCGTACCGTAAACATATGTAAAAATACACGGGCTCTTATGATTATTTTTGTTCTATTTTACCGGAAATGGTTTATGTATGCAAAATTGGCACAGTTGACTTATAGTAAAAAAATATCTGGCTGCATTAAATAGCATTAAAAACGAATTTTTGTTTAATTTCAACATGATTTACCGTACACTTTTTTTTTTAAATTAATTTTTTTAACTTGGCGTTTGTCTTTATTTTTTCATCTACAGCCCAATTTGGGGAGATAATGTTTTCGGAGAGTGGCGGAAGATAATGTTTAAGGGTTGACAAAGGAGAAGTTACCAACTAGACCGGCGAAGAAGGGCTCCACAAGGGGGTCCGAAGTGCATTTACAAAAACTAAAAAAGAGAGGGGGAAAAGACCAATTTGCATAAAAGGACCAATTTGCTAAAAAAATATCCCTATTTACGGATTTTGCCCACTGGTCTTTTTGCTTAAATCAGTCACTATTTTCGGCTAAACGCAATGGACAAGAAAATTTATATACATGTGCATGAGTTATTTTGTTCATTATCGGTTCAGTTTTACGAACTCTCTTCACAAATTGAACTGAAGGCATTTTTTTTGAAGCCGTCCGAACATTTACCCGAGCTTTAAGTCTTTTAAAATTAAATTTATTTTTACAGGCCCAACAATTAAGCTACTTATCAGACAACAATCAAAACGGTTTCCCATTCTCAAACCAAGGTTCCTTTACTTATTTAAGAGATAATGGCGCTAATCAAGTACCTGCAGTATACTCAGCACAGGTAAATTTCATAAAAAAAAACAATTCATTTGAGGGTAAATACGGTACATTCAAGTCCAAAAAAATATGCTCGTACACTATTTGTGACAACAGGCTCAATGCTTAGAAATCGTGTGTATAATTTATACATATATAAATTATACACACACACCTGCATATTTGTAAATCGTTATTTTTGTGTTTATATGTTTATAAAGACTGGCAAGAACCATTTTCTTGTTACAAAAATATCATTAAGGTATTAATAATTTGATTGCGGTCGAGTCGAATCTTACTAAATCTCACTTCGGGGAGAGGGGAGGGAGGTCTTGGCAAATATCACATAATTTTTTTAGCAGAAAATGTTGTAAAATTAAATGAAAGTAAAAAACGTATCTTGAATCAAATATGGCAAAATCTGACACAATTATATTTATTATATTTGTCAGAACGCCACAGAGCAACATAGTAGCTCTTCGATTGTTTAACCGCTATTGACATCTCACCAAGGGGGAAGGGGGTAAAAAAGTTTTGTCACATTCTATGCAGCGGTCCTAGAAAGTTTTATGGCTTGTGTGTGCTTTTCTAACAAAGGTCTTTCGCTTAATAAAGTTTATTTCCATGCATGGCTCCCCACTACCTGGTTTTAAAATTATATACTCGAATATCGAAACGCAAAAATAGATAAAAAAAATTTAAATTATAGTCTGGACCAGTCAACTACATTAACAACATTGGAAATCCACAAATCCAAACTATTGGTGCATATCCAAATGTAATTAGCAGTGTTGGACTCATTGGAAACAATGGATTTGGTGGTTCCAACATCATAAACAACGTAAACAGTGGTTTATCAACTGTTCAATATCCTGGTTATGCACAGACCTTACCCGTTTACAATCAAATTGTAAGCTATCCAAGTGCTCAACAAGTCTTACCAGTTGCTCAATATGTTCCACAACCATCAATCGTTGGAGGATCTGTAGGATACCCAAACAATAACAACCAAATTACCAATACTCAAAGCGCTCCAGTAGAAATCAACTTTGGAAGTCAACAACCTTGCCTTCAAAGCACCCTTAGATCTTTACTTTAATCTAGGATCAATTTAATCTAGATTCTAGGATAATATTCAAGGAATATTTCCTAGAATTGCCATGTCATAAAATTTAGTGCACAAATTTTTATTTTTGTTAAGAAAATAAATATATTTTTGCTCACAAATAAAGAACATTGTTTTTTAAATCAAATATTTTCATTTTGTCAATTATTCCTCAATGAGTTTCATCTCAAAATAAAATTTGTAAAAGATTGAATTTGTTTGTTTCAAAGCATATAGATTTCAATAAATTATTCAATAGAAAACTGTCTTTCTGGATTTTGTCTTTTTCGAATCACTCCCTATTTCTAAATAAAATAACTTTCAACTAATGTAAAAAATTTTTTCTCTAAATTTGGTTTCCATATCCAAAAATTCCATATTCAAATCCCATCATATCCAAAAATCAAGTTAAAGTAATTTAAAGTAAGTTAGATAAAACAATACTATGCGTTTAAAGAATTCCACTTTACTTTTAATTTTTTTTCGACTTTTTTTTTGAAAAATAACTTAGAATTCGAAATAACGCAACATATTGTCTTTATTTTATTAAATTTACATTAAAAAAGTTCCACAAAATAGACCTACAAAAATTGATGAATTAGCCAATTTAGTTTTATCCAAAAAATGTATATGAAAAAATTCATCTTTACCGGCGATAAGTGCCAGATTTTAGACTCAGTTGGACTATCAAGCATACAGTGCAATACTAGTCGAGTCGTATCGATGTCAAAATTATCATATTTCAGGCAGAAAATTAATGACGACAATTTATTAACTTTTTTTATATTAAACAAGTGATAAAAAAACAATTGACTTAATTAATTGTTGAAATGCCATGTATAGAAAGTGTTGGTGACGCAATCGTTTGTTTTTTCATGTTAAGAAGTAAAGAAAGATATCCACTCTTAGATAACCACACATTCATAACTGATTTTCCATATAATACATACTATAAAATTTGCACCTAATTTGCGCCCTCGTGGATAAGCAGTGATGTGTACAAAAAATGTATCAAACAAAAATTGTTAATTTTGTTAAAAGAAGCATTTTTAACATTTAAACTTTTGTTTATTCTCTAACGGTTTACAAAATGGGTCCTACAGACCCAAGAGCTAATTGATCTAAGCTGCTCATTTACGAACTCGACCTCACTTTTTACGTCCTAATTACGCTATAAAAGATCAGCTTGATATCTTTTTTCGTTTGTGAGTTATCGTGATGACAGACAGATAGACAGGCAACCGGAAATGGTAAACCTTGGTATATTTCATATATATGGTATAAAAAGAGTGCTAAATACAATAGTGATTAAAAAATTATGCGAAGTCTGCAGGGCTTCTTTCTTAAAAATTATTATATTTAGCAGCAATTTTCATTGTTTTGAAGAAAAACCGCTAAAAAAAAAGAAGTAAAGAGGTAAAAACTTAAAATTTTGAGAAAATACGTCATTTACGATTAGTTGCAACCTTTTAACCCTAACCGTTCAATTATTATAAACAAGTTAAGGATAAAAAATTAACATTTTCTTTCTAATTTATTTTTCTGCTTAATAAAAGTTTGTATAGATGTTGTATTTTGGTCAAAATATTGTGTTTTGCTCATAGATTACACAGTCTTTTTTGTTATAATATCTCACGTATTTTGCAATTGTTTAAAAAATGTCTTATAAACAAATTAGTTAGTTTGCGATTCTCTGTGGCATTTTTTGAACTTCCCACTCTGAATGACCATAAATATAAATACGAACTAACAATTGCATTTTTAAGCATAAAATCTTTCTCAAAAATTTTATCCTTTACTCCCTGCCATCTCTCAGAACATAAACGGCTAGTAAGCAAATTGAATTGCTCGGCTCAAAAAAAATCATATCATGACGAAACGCACGGCAAATGGAAGATAAAAAAATACGAAAAATTTTAAGCGTAAGTGGACCTCAATCTTATTAACAGAACCGATGATGTCGACTTTGGATTTACAGCACATTCGAATACTTTTATACTGGTTTTAAGTTGAGTTATTGAAACTCGGAAAATAAGTTTTACCGATAAGAAAAAAAAATTGCTTCAAGCAAAAAATGTTGGGTGTGTAGAAACATATCTTATGCAGACATTAAACTTTACCTCCATAACTGGCAATCGATAGATGAAAACTAAATTAGAAAGTTGTTGTTGATTAAAAAGGTAACATTTTTTGTTCGAAACATTTTTTCGAAAGCCGAATAGAGGCAATAACGGATTGAAAAGTTTTACCCAAAATTGTATTTTCGTATAATTGTTGGAATTGTTGTCATTATAATAAAGAACAACTTTCTAATTTAAAGCGTTTGTCCAATCTTTGTCAGTTAAGAATCAAAAGCACCCTGTATATACTAACTCGCCTCGTGAGGAATTCCGCAGTGCAATACCCATGGCTAAAAACAGGCTAAAAAAATTTACTTTTACATAACATAATGAACACAATAAAAACATTATTATTATTTCTCTAACCTGTTTTTCCTAAGCGGTACAATTTAGGTAGTAAGTCTATTTTTTTTAAATGTAAAATGTATGGGGTAACTCATGGAATTTGATAAAAAAATAAGGAAGATATTGCGTACTCAGGAAAGAGCAGGCTAAAGAAATAATATATAAGATAAAGTAACACTAAATTCGAAACAGAAAAAAAATTTGGTTTCATAATAAACAAGTAAAAACAAACAATTGACTGAGTTAATTATTGAAATACTATGCATAGACAGTGTTAATTACTCTAACACATTACACATACATACATGTCACACATACATAAATGATAATCCCATATGAATACATACTAAAGAATTTGCATCCAATGTGTGCCCTCGTGAGTAAACAGTGATGTTTACAAAAAAATGTTTCAAACAAAAGTTGTTTATTTTTTGATAAGAAACACAACAACACAAACAAATGAAAAAAAAAATTTTTAAAACTTTTGTTCTATCTCTAACGGTTTACAAGATGGGTCCTACGAACCCAAGAGCCAATTGGCCTATGTTGCTCATTTACGAACTCGAGCTCACTTTTTACGCCCTAAGCACGCTATAAAAATTTCAGCTTGATATCTTTTTTCGTTTTTGAGTTATCGTGTTGACAGACGGACGGACGGACGGACGGACGGACGGACAACCGAAAATGTACTAATTAGGTGATTCTATAAACACCTATACCAAAATTTTTTCGTGGCATCAATAATTTTAAGCGTTGCAAACTTAGGACTAAACTTAATATACCTTCGTATATTTCATATACAGACCGTGTTTGTACCATCTAGGGATACCAATATCACTAGTATGACAGAATACATGCGTTAAGCAATGTATCTAAGTGAGAGGTATTATATACATGAGTTGAGCATTTAATTGTAAGACTACAGATACGATACGGCAGATATTCTGGTGTGTGTGCATGCAGAGAGTGGAAGTTTTGTTGGAAAAACGCATATTTTGGTCTCAATTTTTCGCTATACATAAAAAATATATTTTTTTAAGCTTATTTGTTGACATTAATTATGAATTTTGATACCTAAATTATGAAGTGTTTTAAGGCTTTTCTAAGAGTTTTTTGATTATTTTCATTTTTTACCTGACCTAAATTTGAAAAATTAACACCATGAAAATAAAAATTATAATTTTTGGATTAAAAATTGCTTTAAAATGATTGTTGGTCATAGAAATTTAAATTTATTATATTTTGATAAATTTTCGCCAATAATTATACGTTTGGAAAATCAAAACATTCTAAATTTATTTTCATTTGTCATCCTTTCATATTAGACTGACGTAAGTAAGTTTTTTTAGCTAAATATACAAACATAAAACTTAGTCTTCAAAGATTTAAATGGGCCCCATGACCTTTAAATGACCTTAAGTAGGCAGAAAAGAGCGAAATGGCCATATCTTCTTTTCTCACCTCGAGGAGCAAAATAACCCAAAAATTCGTGACCAGCGCTCAAAATTACCCATAAGAAAAGTATTTTCAGCCATTCGCAATTTTTTTCGAAACGACCTCGATTTTGACTACTAAGTGACTGGCTTATGCTTGTGCATTCGTTACTCAATATAAGTTGAATGGAGAAAAATAATATTTAGATGTTTTGACAAAAGCGTTCAAACCAAATAATAACAAAAATATTTCATTCATAAATATTTTGTTTCAATGAAAAAATTGTTATCTTTTATTATATCGCAATCTAATCAACAATTCAGAATATTTTTCTTTATAATCACGCACAATTTTGGGTCAAAAAACTTTTAAACATGTTCCAAATTTGTATATAAAAACACTTCAAAGCAAATGAATTGCATTCTAAAAAAAATTATTAAATTATTTAACAATAATTAATAATAAAAATTATTAAAAATGGCATTCAAACAAGTTTGTACTTCATTGTTGGTAACAGTAGCTTGTTGCACTGTTTTATCAGTGGCAACACCACTCAGTTACTTAAGAGATAATGACCAAAATGGTTCCCCATTCGGAAATCAAAATCAAGGTTTTGTCTACTTAAGAGATAATGGCGTTAATCAATTATCATCCGTTATTCCATTACAGGTAAATACTTTTTTTTTGTTTTAATTTATACTTTTTTAAGACATCCTAATTAGACGAATCATTTTAGATCAAAAAAGGCTAAAATGAAGAATTTGTATGTACCTCAACCTATCGGGCCAGTTTTTTTTTAAATGTTCAAGAAGGTCCAAAATCTACATCTAACTTCTTGCCGCTAGAAAGTTTGGCCATTGCTATGGGCCAAAAAATCCCATTATTATAAAAGGTGATTTTTGAAAATATCAAAAAGTTGAAATTATGCAACAAAATGGGCCAAAAACGTACTTTTGGGGGTTTTCAGGATCGCTGATTATTATTCTGAAGTCAGAATTTCGATATACACCCCCCCTCCTGGGGTAATTCACCCTGCTGGACCAAATTGAATATTTACAGAAAATTGCATTGTTAGGTCAATGAAGGGCGAAAAACCCTAAGAAGGGGGGAATATATCCCTATTATTTTTGGCCCATTTTGTCGAATATGAACAGAATCCTGCTGTTTTGGACCAGTGGGGCGAATAACCCCCAGAAGAGGGGAGTACATCTTTATTCCTACTTCAGAATCGTGCTCAGTGACCCCAAAAACTCCTGAGTATATTTTTTTGATCCATTTTGTTGAATATTTATATAATATATTGCAACCAGCGAGGTAAATTACAACAAGAGGGAGGAGATTATGTCGAAAATCTGATTTCGGAATAGTGATCAGAGATCTCGAAAGCCCACCGAGTATACGTTTCTGGCCCATATTTTCAAGGTTTTAAAATTTTTAAAAATTAACTCATAAATGGATTCTAATGATTAGCCTATTATGTCCATAGCAAAAACCAAAACTTTCGAGCGGCAAAAAGTTAGATGTTGATTTCGATTTATGGACCTTCCTGGTCATTTAAAAAAAAAAAAAAAAAAAACTGGCTCGATAGGTTGAGGTACAAAAAAAGTCTCTATGAAATGCTAAAATGACACGACTTAATGCTACGTCATTTGGGAAACACTAACAATTAAATTAGAAGGTGTATTAGAAGGATAAATATTTTACATTTTAGAGTTTATTCTGTTTAAAGATGTACGAGCACCAGGCAATATTAAATAAAAAGCTTGATTATTTTTGAATATGAAGTTGGGCTAAGTCTTAATCAATTCTGAAAACTTTAGGGGGGGGGGGGTGTTGCCCGATTATTTAAATAAATAAATGACTTCATAAGTTAGGCATATTTAACATTGGTTTTATAGTAAAATGATAGATGGATGCTATGTTTTCATAGATGTCTCCAAAACTGTCGGAGAAAATTAAAAAAAAAAAAAACTATTTAAATTAAAGTTAAAACCTTAGTTAATTATTGAAAACAAAAAAAACCCGTTGTGTCCGATTAATTAAGCATGTTCAAGCACGGTAGTGGGGCCACAAATTTAAAAAATATATATTTTCTATTTTGATCGCGAATTATGTTGAACTTGACAATATAAAACGAAAAGTAAGAATAAAATTTTTCGTTATCTGCAGTAATTTTCAAAACATCGAAAATTATAAATTTTCTTTAATTATTTAGCTTTCGATATTTTGGAAACCAAGGCATATTTAGAAAAATTGTATTCGTATTTTTTGTCTACATTTATGAAATTATAACAAAATTCATTTAAATAAGGTATAAATAATTTCAACTCTAAATCTAAAATTGCCTTGGTGCTCGTACTACCTTAATAACAAATAGTAAACAGCTAACAATCTTTATACAATATTAAACTTTAATTAACACAAAATGTTAAGGGTGTGTTCCGTAATATTCACCAGTATACTGACCAGTGCTCATGACGTCAGAACTCGGCGCCATATTGTACTGGTAAAACGGGCATGACAGTGTACATGTGTTCAGTGTGTTCCGGGTATTTGTACAAGAAATTTATTTATTTATTATCTATTAAGCAGGAATAATGGCGTCTGAAATGACTTACCCGTAATTGACGAATACAATAAGAATATATATTTTAGGATATATATTATACACGCACTGGCCAGTATATTTCGGAACGATTCACCAGTACGGCGCCGGTTGACGTATTCAGCAATGGAAAGTATACTGGTGAATATTACGGAACACACTGTAAATATACCATTCTTATATGTTGTCACTAATTCAGGGTTAAATTTAAAATGTATTTTGACATATGACATTATTTTGTTAAAAAATTATCCAATTGAAATATTTGATTGTGAATAATTAGTACATAACTTTGAAACTTATAAAGACACTTTTTTTCTGAAAATCTAACTTGTTAAAAACTACGGAAGCCTGAATGGCTCACTGTCAATTTATGAGAAAGTGGCGCAACACTAGCTTATTTTTTAAATGTGTACTACCCACAAGTATAAATCAAACTTTTAAAAAAAGTCACTAGTTCACTTTCAACAAATGCACTTATTACATTATGGAAACGAACCTCTTTGTAGGTGTCGATATTTTGTCATGTTCGGATTTCTAATTAAACGTCATAATAAACATTTAATAATACTTTTAAAGGTTAGAAATTAGAAATGTGCAGATGCAAAAGAAAAACGTCAACAATGAAAGCATTTTATTTTTTAAATAATAATAAAGAAAATTGTTAACTAACTACATAAGACAAATTATAAACATTATCATATTATTATTAAATCCGGACACACAATTATTAATAATTCCAGACAGTTTCAGTAGTGTCTAATTAAAAGATAATCATCACCGACTGACATCTTCAAAAAGGTTCGTTTCCATAATGCCCCAAGTCACAAGTGCACTTGTTGAAAGTGAACTTGAGACTTTTTTAAAAGTTGGTTTTTATACTTGTGAGTAGTACACATTTAAAAAATAAGCTAGTGTAGCGCCACTTTCTCATAGGTTGACAGTGAACCATTCAGGCTTCCGTAAAAAACACCTTATTAATTTTTTTTAATACATAATTATGTTCATTCGTTGTCTTAAATTTTTAAATTTAAATTGAATATTAAATAGCTCTCTATTTTTAACCAATTTTTCTGAATTTATAGTCTGGACCAGTAAACTATGTCAACAATCTTGTTGGAGATTCCCAAATCCAAACTATCGCTTCATACCCAAATACAATTAGCAGCGTTGGAATCGTTGGATATAATGGATTAGGTCCCAATATCATAAACAATGTAAACAGCCTAAACGGTTTACCAACTGTTCAATACCAAACCGTTGCACAGGTAACATTTTTAAATCTCTCAATCTCTATATATTATAAATGCGAAAGTAAGCATGTTTGTTTGTTTGTTACGCTTGCACGGTAAAACTAACGAATGGTTTTTAATGAAACTGTACAGCAATATAGCTCATACTTCAGAATAACACATGAGATATAATTAATAAAGATATAAAATTTAAATTAATTTAATTTGACATTACCATAAATTACAGATTTCTGTAAAAGTAGTCATTTGACATTACCATAGATTACAGATTTCTGTAAAAATAGTCAATATAAAATATTTCACGTCCATCTTTTCTGATATACTCAATGAATAATTACGACTATTATACATTTAAAAAAATTGAAAACCATACATATATTTTACCTGTGTAAAACAATCCTTACCATTATTTCGAGTGTTATAGAAAAGGGATAAGCGAGAGCAATCTTTATCAATCTTTACTTTTAAACCCGACGAAGCGTGTGGTATCACTCTAGTACTCACTAAACAATAATTTTTGTTGTAACACTGAATCGATTTGTATATTGTATGTCTTTATTGATATATCTCACTTCGATTAGTACCTAGAAACAATTTTAGCCGAAATGTAAAAATCATTTATTTTACAGACTGTACCAATCGTCAACCAAATTGTGAGCTACCCAGGTGTTCAACCAGTTGCTCAATATGCTGTTCAACAACCATCAGTTATTGGAGCATCTGCAGGATACCCAAATAATAACCAACAAGTTACCAACAACCAAGTTGCTCCAGTGGAAGTCAACATTAGTGGCAATCCAGGCTATAGCTGTTAAAATTATAGTTGTAAAAAAATTTTCTGTATAAAAGTTGTTATTTTTGTTTACAAAGAATAAAATTTTTTTCTTAAATTATTACACTTTATGTTTAAAAAAAATCCAAATTACAAAGTCCAGTCCTGAAAAAGTTTTACCTGTACAATAAGGTCCCTATACTACAAAACAACAAGTGACAGCAAACAATTGACTGCGTTAATACGATTTTTAATTTTAATACTTTAAAAGAAAAATGTGCTTTTATGACTCGAAATCAGAATATATAAGTATATTTTTACATAAATTTTAACTCTTTTCCATTTTCATGATTTATTTTTGACTAACGATAATACTCTATTGCACAAATATTATTTTTCAAATGTAAATTATCATAATTATTTATTTAAATTTGTGAGACAATAATATTAAATTTTCAATGTAAGTCATAAATGCAATCCATACAATTATATATGCATCCATACAATTCTATAATTAAAGTAGTGTATCGTTACCATGGAAACTCATCCAATAAAACTCACACACGATGCGAATATGAATTTGTAAAAATGAAAATACCAGTAATTATACATATATTTATGTTTCTATAGGCAACGTGAATTACCTATATATAACGATATAGTATAACTTTCATTAGTATATTTTAATAATAATAAATCCAATATGGATTTTAATGCTAAGAAAGACTAAGATAGAAAAATGCTAAGATAGAAAAACGAACTATTGTCAGAACGCCGATAGATACATAAATCTAACGGAAATGTTTGTTTACAATCTTGAAACTAAATACATATGTCATAAGCATGTAAATAAGGTTATTGCAACAATTTTTATTAACACTTATTTTGTAAAAGAATTATATAAAACATTAAAATAATTGTTATACCATGCATATATGTAATATGCAAGGTACACTAAGTTTAGTCCCAAGTTTTTAACGCTTAAAAATATTGATCCTACGAACAAAATTTTGGTATAGGTGATCATAAAATCACCTAATTAGTCCAATTCCAGTCCGTCCGTCCGTCTGTGGACACGATAACTTAAAAACGAAAAAAGATATCAAGCTGAAATTTTTACAGCGTACTCAGGACGTAGAAAGTGAGGTCGAGTTCGTAAATGACCAACATAGGTTAATTGGGTCTTGACCTATGGGTTCGTAGGACCCATCTTGTAAACCGTTAGAGATAGAACAAAAGTTAAAATGTAAAAAATGTTCCTTATAAAAAAAAATGTTAAATGAAATATTTGTCATTGCAAATTATAAAAAGGATAATCATATATTTACTTGCAATGTAATGGCAGTGCAGAGACCGGCAGAGCGGACATAAAATTATTTTTAATCTGCATTAAAATGCTATCATTGATTTTAATGCTTTCCTCAAATTCAATATTTGAACAGGACATTTCTTCAATTGGGGCAGCTTTATATTTTTCCTGCGTGGCCCAACCACAAGAAATGTCTGGTTGAGAAATTTTTTCTAAATCTGGCGATTTTCGGAAAAAAAAAAAAAAATACCAAAGCGCAAACAAGGCAAAAACAAATCAGAACATCAGAAATCAAAAAAATATTATAAAATCACACTGGCTTGATTGCGTCGTTATAATTAAAAGCTATCAACATATTGTACCACGGTTATCACCACTAGAAATCCGAGTTTTAGGTAAATTAATGGTATTTTTCGCGTTTTATCTCCTATATTTTTACTTGTACCTACAACTCTCCCCTCTCCTCTATATCTTCGGTTGGCAACACCCGATCAAAACTTGTTCAATATCGATACATGCAATGTTTTTTTTTATGTCTCGCTAACAAACAAATTCTCAGCACCTAATAAAAAAATGTTTGCCTTAATATTACATAGCTTAGTCTAAAATAAGTAAAATAACAAACAATTGACTGGATTAATTGTTGAAGTGCCATGCATAGACAGTGTCGATTACACAATCGTTTTTTTACGTCATGTAATTTAAGAAAGATAGCCACTCTTACACACAAAGTAATAAGAATATTTTTCTTCTCACTTTCTTAGTGGACATAGTATATTTTATAACAAACAAACATATACATAATATATGTAACTTATACATTTAAAATCTATACATTACCTGTATACATACTATTTAATATTTCTAATCTGATTTGCACCCTCACGGGTAAACACTGTTGTTTAGGAATAAATTTTTAAAACAAAAGTGGTTTATTTTTTATAAGGAACATTTTTTTAATTTACCTATATCTAACGGTATAAAATAGGTCCTATAGACCCAAGACCTAATTGAATTATGTTATTCATATACAAATTCGACCTCAATTTTTACGTCCTAACATCAATATTTGTGAGCGTTACAAACTTGGAACTAACCTTAGTATACCTTTATATTTCATATAAACATAGTATAACTAACATAAGCGTAATTACTATTATCTACCTTCGAAAATTTCATCCCAAACTTCTTTATAAACTAGATTATTTGAATATTCAAATGAAAGCGCGTTTAAAATGTTCCTACAGTGCTACTCTCTACAGGCCAAGCATTATTACTAACATATATTATATACATATGTGATAGGGACGTCCAAATGTTTAATAATTAAAAAAATATTTTTATTTTGTATTAATCAATGAAAATTACTACAATATAAAAATTATTTTGATGATGCTCGTAGTCTCATAATACTTGGCATAGGAAAATGTCGTTGTGCAAAATTGTAAATTATTCGAGCCGTGTTTCATAGCAAAAGTGCTACGGCCATAGTGGAACATAACGGAATTTTGGTTTACATGACGAATTTTATACGAAAGGAGAAAACTTAGTTGCACGAAACGTTTTAAGGGAGGCAGATAATTTTGTATTTTTAAAATTTTTTTATATTTTTTGAATTCATCTAAATCTTTTTATTTCATCTAAAACATGTTTTCCACTAAACGGCCAGTTAAGTTTTTGTTATGTTTGTGTTTTCTAGAACCTAAAAAACAAAAACGAAACTGATACAAACCCAAAACTCTAGTTTTCATCGAGAATTTCGAACATTTTCGAAATCGAACATTTTTTTCGAATTTTGTTTTTGTTTTCGGTCCTTTTGCATTGGTTGCCTCGATTGAGCCAAATCATAGTTCTTCTTCTATAACAAACCAGCATATTTAGAGATGTTTAGAGAAGAAAATTTTGTTATTCTTAGTTGTGGCTGCACGGTTGATAATTCCGTCCTTGGAAAAAAGTAAGTGCAGTAAACACAGGGTGTCTGTTTTAAGTTGACACATGCTTGAAACGCAATAAATAAATTTAATTCCGGAAAATGTTTCAATTGTACGAACAATGTATGGGAAATGCTAGTTTTAAAGGCACACATCTTCTACCAGCATCGAAGGTTTAATTAAAATCTCACTCTGATTCATACCTGACAAACATTAGGCGAACGCTTTTTTTTTTTGTTTGCAACTTTATTTTGTAAACCGAATAGTTTAGACAGTAACGGGTGGCAAAAATCTAGCTTTTTGTGTGCTAGTTCATTGAATTTGAACAAAAATGATTTTTGTAGAAAAACGAATCACTTTTATTGGATTTATTGTAAATTTTTTTTCGAAGAATGCCTAGATTTCGCAGAAATAATTATACGAAATAACAATTTTGGGTAAAACTTTTCAGTCCGTTTTTACCTAAACTGTACGGCTTGCGTAAAACGTTACGAACAAAAAATGTTACTTTTTTAATCAACAACAACTTCAATTTAAAGTGTTCAACTATTGACGGTTACCAGTTTTGAAGTAGAGTGAGCTTTTCATTGAGCTTGAAAACCTAAATAGACTGAATCACTGAAATTATTTTTTTTATTAAATTTTCAGTCATGTGAGTGTAACTGGTTTTGTCTGTATAGTCTTAGCTGCCTGAATGGCCTTTTTAGTTGAAGTTCAAATAATTCAGTTTGAGTACCTCTTTATTATCTTGGTTTGCGATGTTGAAAACTTCGGTTGAACATGAATTTGAGTTTGGATAAAATCTATTATCTACGTGTTATACCTATGCGTGTTTTTAGCTATACCTAGCGTACGGACTTGGTTTTTCGAGTTCTCGAGGCATTGATTTTTATTCCCACCTCGACTAAAGATAAATTTTTTGAGAATCTTCGAGCAGAAACAAACCCTAAACACAACAAGATCGTTTTCACTTAACAGTGAGTTTCAAAGGACGTTGAAACCTTTTGGTGTAATCACTTCCGAGCGAGACCCGTCAACAAAACTCCAACTGTCGCAACTAATGCCAGTCTTTAAAGAGTTTGCGTAAAGTTACCGATTTTTTTTATTCAACACGAGCTTGTGTTTTGTTTTGTTCGTTTAGTAGAAAACCTGCATTACGAATGCAAGAAAAAATAAGAATTTGTTCTGATGATTGTACGTTCGTTAAGTGGCGTTCGGTGTTCGAAGACACAAACTTGGATTATTCATTAGAACAACATCATAAACAAGTCTGTGAAATATCAGAACTACCGAATTTGATGCAGACTGTAATAAATATTCTTGCCATTGTTTTAAAAATTACAGTTAATACAGCAGATCGTCGATAGAGTAAAAATTTCTATAGATTCATAAATTTTTTCTATAACTTAAACGAATAAATTTGGCATTGGACCTCGATAACTTGTTTTGACGAAGTGATGTCTTTTAGCTGCTACAAATAAAGTTCATAAATAAACATTTATACTAATTAAAAATATAAACCACTAAAAACTTCTTATCTTAAACCCTTAGTAAGTTAAAAGCTCGATAATTCAAATTACTTGACATTTCTCTTAGGTGCAGTCAGTATACGTTCCATTCTCTCTCATGTTGTTTTTTTTTTGCAGGATGAAGAATATGATGAAAATGAATTGTTGGATATAAATAAAGAAATGGGCGACAAAGGTTTTAATACGAAAGAAGTTAAATTGTATGTGTTTTTCAAGTTGTTTTTATAATACAATGAATAAGCCGGAAAAAAGTGTCGAAAGTGGAAAAGTGGAGAAACAGTACCGATTTTAATGAAACTTTTTATAACGTGTTTATTGGGTCCCAAAGTAAATTCAGCCAAGTTAACTTAGCCATAAAGGGGCATCGGCTTCCAGCGGGTGGCATATATAGTCCAATTTTTTTTCCGATGTCAGATTACACGAATTCTGCCACATAACCGGAAAACTAAGTATTTATCGTCCAAACTGTTATCTAGAAGGTATTTTTGGACGCTGATTACTGATCTGATTGGCAATAATTTCACTTTTTTGGCAAGCTAAGTATTTATCGTCAAAACTTGCTTTAGTTGGTATTTTAGGCCGCTGATGTCCGATTACACGGATTCTTTGACTCGTAATCTACGAAAAAAATTACTCTTACAGCACAGATTATACGATAAATTCTTAGTTTATGTGCAAAAAAATGAACTCGTATCAGCGGCCAAAATGCCTTTTAGAGCAAAGTTGGACGATAAATATTTAGTTTTCCGTTTTTGAATTACTGTAATCTGACATCGGATTCATATTCAGCGACCAAAAATATCTCCTAGATGACAATTTTAAGCCAAAATAAGCATTTCAAAAAAATTTGGAATACATATACCACCCTCACCACTTATGACTTAGTTAAGTTAGGTAAATGTTCCTTGGGGTCCTATGAACTCGTTAAAAAAAGTTTCATTAAAATCGGTACTGTTTCCAAGCTTTTCCTATGCAAATGGGCTTATTAGTTGTTCTAAATTAAAAAAAAAAAAATTTCGGTCTCAATTACCACCTCAATACACTTTCGTTTTTTATAACAAATTAATTTAAATATAATAAACTAGCGACCCGCCCCGGCTTCGCTCCGGTCCAATACTGATACTAAATACACTACAGAAAAACTGTGAACGTTGTATATAAAAACATTGCGGCCCGCTCTGGCCTCGCACGGGTATGAAATATATAGGCTATGTGATTAAAATCGATCCAGTAGTTTTGATTTATTCATTACTGCCCGTGGCCCGCACGCGTTAAATTTGGAGTAAAACAATCCCCCTTTCCCTATACCATGAAGATTTCCTGCTATCTTTTGAATATCTAAATTCATACACTACATTTTTACTTATTTACTTTTTACATTTTTAACTATTTATTTTATTTTTACATAAAATATTAAGGTGAATGAACTTAGAATTAATTTTTGAATATATTAATTAAGGTTAAAAACTTAATTTGTCAATGTTAATTATAGACGAGTCAGTGATTTTTAATTATATCCTTAATAAAAATATTAAGGTGAATGAACTTAGAATTAATTTTTGAATATATTAATTAAGGTTAAAAACTTAATTTGTCAATGTTAATTATAGACGAGTCAGTGATTTTTAATTATATCCTTAATAAAAATATTCTAGAACATAGGAAATTTTTGATAATACTAATTTTTTTTAAATTAAAATTTATAATATAAAAGAGAGAAAAAATCGTCTTGTATTCATAGTGTACTCAATACAAGTTTTATAGTTAACTATATAGCCAACAATGAATTGTGAAATAATTAAGGTAAGTTTTTTAATATAAATATTTTTCTATTTCTTTTATTATTATTTTTTAATTTATATATATTTCTATTATTTTAATAGGTTTTAAATATTGATGATTTAGATTGCGTAGTCACCAATCAATATTTATTTATGATGGCTAAGAAAATGGAAGAAAATTATCCACGTGTAATTAGCAATGTTTCCCTCCCATCTCTAAACTTGGATGATTACATGCATTTTCCACCTCTAAAATTGGATGATTGCATGCAAACAATTTCTAATCCATTACCTAATTCTATTCCAGAAGTAGATCTAGATGAATTAGAAGCATATTTAAATCCTCCTGATAAGCCACATTCAGAAAAAATCAATCAGACCACTTTATCAAAGGGAGCATTTGTGGAGGAAACACATTTAAACCATCCTGATAACCCTCATTCAGTAAATATCAATCAACCGAGCACATCGAAGAAGATATTTGAGGAAAATAAAAAAAATTGCAAGCCATACTATCGTCATAAAAAACTTTTTAAATATCCAATCTATCTTGAAAAAAAAATTAAGATATGAAAAAGGTTTTATTGAAAAGAAACCGTGAAGAGACAGGTAACAAGTTTCATCATATATATATATATATATATTTTTTTAACTTAAGAGTTTTGTTAAAGGTCTTTCTTCACACAATTCTCATCATCACCCAACATCAAGAAGAGATGATAAACCAACATCATCTAATGATGGAGAATTTAATCTTCCTTCACGCTATTCTCACCCATCAACATCAAGAAGAGATGATGAGACAGAATCATCTGCAGATGAAGAAGAATTTAATCATCCTTCTCACACAACATCACAAACAAAAGAATTATGGCAAACAGTAACAGCGTTCGGAAAAAGAGTATTTACAGGAGCACTTAGCAACCTTGAAAACAGTAAGAAACTTAAAACTTTTTTTAAACATAAAGAAACATTAGTTAGGGGTAAAATTATGGAGTACTTATCATTACATACTTTAATTAAAATTTCGCTTGCTATAAAATGTGATTTTATAATCAGAAAAGCTGATGTGGAAGTTGTTGATACTTTTCCTTTTGCATTAAAACTTTCTTCTTTTGATCATGCATCTGATTTTAAGACGTGGTATAATGAATCATTAAAAAAACTTGAAGCAAGATTGGAAGATTTTCAGTCAAGGGGGTCGAATGATACTTTAGATAAAATATTATCTCTAGAGTTGAATATAGCAAAATTCGAACCCTTCAAGGGTGGATGTTTTATCCCTCTGCCAAAAAAAATATTATATAAAAGAGCTTGCGTTAACATTAAAAATGAGGATTTTTTCTGCTTTGTATATTGTATAATTGCGCATTTTAAAAATATAGTTAAAAATCCTCAAAATGTTACAAAATATATACCAGATTTTAATACATGCTGTATATTTGACCATTTTAACCCATTAGAATTTAATAATCGAGAAAATTTTCCTCAAATATATGATTTTAGAGATATTGAATTTCCAGTAAAACTAAAAGACATAATCAAAGTTGAAAAAAACAATGACTTTTCGATAAATGTTTACGGATTATCTGACTCGCATATTGTTAATGGACCTTTATATTTAACTAGAGAAAAGAAAGAGAAACATATAAATTTACTAACGATCAGTGATGGAACTAATTTTCATTATTGCTTAACTATAATATTATTAAAAATTTATAATTTCTATAATATTATTTAATTTTTAATTAACGTTAGTATACAAAACCAAAAAAAAAAAGCGAAGAAACAATTCGACAAATGTTTGAAGTACAAAAAATTATAGATTGTCAATTTTCAATCTTGGACTCATTAAATATACAAGGATATATGGAAATGGTGAAAAATAAGTTTCATAATGAACAAAACCCACAACTAGACTTGAATGAATTTATATCATCGATAATTATTCAAAAAAAGAATCCAATGTTGAAAAAATTATTGTTGGAATTATCAATCAACCATCCAACTGCATTAGAAAAGATTTTACAAACCATGTTAACATATTGTTCTTTAAACTATTATACAGATTTTTTTTTTAAATGTACATTCTGAAAAATAAACAAAAAAATAAAACAAACAAAAAAAATACTTAGATAATTTCTTTTTATTATGAGTTGCAAAAATACAATACTTTTTTTTTACAATTTTAATAAAAAAATTAAAAAAATTAAAACCTGAGATTAACCATACATCAGATTTGACTATAGAATAATGTAACACACATTATCATATATGTATATTGATTGTAATATGACGTATGAAAAAAAATTTATAACGTTCTATGATAAATATGTATGTTTTATATGAAATATTGCTATTCATAATGAATTTCATTTTTAAAATTTAAAAAAAATGTAATATAAAAGAATTTTACAAAACACTGGTTTTTTTTTAATTTCCTAACGTAACTACATAAGTAAATCAATTACTCGATATAGAGCTGTACATGGATGTACACAAAAGTTATCTTTAAAATTTAACTATATTAAAAATGAATATTTTTTTAACGTAATGAAAATAATCAAAAAGAGGACCCTATCTAATAAAGAAGTATATTGTTATTCGTATGCTTTAATTTGTGATTACCTCACCCAATTTTTGATTTTGTATACCCCTCAGGAAGCTAGATTTAAAATTGAAAAATATTATTTAATCATTACCAAACTAGAAGTTCAAGAAGATAGTTTAAAAAAAATATAAAAAATGGTTAAACCAATATATTTTATCACCATGCTATTAATTATAATATGCATTAATTACGGCAATTTGCGAATTGAACTTAATTTTTTTTTTGCCAGCTAGGTTTCTACACCTTACTGGACTTTTAAACCCCTCATTCAACCACTTTTAACTGAAACTAATAAATAAAAAAAAATGTTGTTTGAAATTTATCCTCCCAATATGAACTTTCTCATTCATGTATTTGTAAGGCCGCGGTGTTTTGAGGAAAACTAGGAGAATCCGTGCATACTCAACTGAAGGTTGGCATACTAAAGTATCAATTACCACCCGAGATTTCCTAGTCCTTTTTGACACATCTACACTCAAGACCGCAAACTGTTACCAAGATAACAGAACTAATCCATTTATTATAGTATCGGAATACTATAATAAAACAAAATATTAAAAATAATTTTATATCCGTAAATCCATAAATCAATAATCCTTAGCCATTTTCGGTATACAGTGCAACCTCGATATAACGAATCTGAAGGGAACCAGTAAATATTCGTTATATCAAGTAATTCGTTAAACTGAGGTTTGTTATATTGAGGTTAAGTTGGTCTAAAATTCGTTATAAAGAGGAAAAAAGTGTCGGAACCTCTCACGACATGAATTACATACTATGGAGTATACTAACTGTCATATATTGGTGGGACTTTATACGTTATATAAAGGTTTTGAATTGACGAATTTCGTTATTTAGAGGTATTTAAATTTTTTATTATAGTTGAAATTCGTTATAAAGAGACTGTTCGCAAAAAATATTCGTAATGTAGAGGTATATTTTATATTGACTCTTATGGACAATTCAAGGGGATTGCGAAAAATTTGTTAAATCGAGGAATTCGTTATATTGAGGTTCGTTATATTAAGGTTGCACTGTATTTATAATATTATTAAAAATATATAATTTCTATAATATTATTAAAAATTTATAATTTCTATAATATTATTTAATTTTTAATTAACGTTAGAAAACCAAAAAAAAAAAAATAAAAATTAAATGTTAGTAAGGTTACAAAGCGAATAATATATATTTACATGAGGATGCCCCAATAACTTTATTGGTATCACTGTAAATATAAAAAAAATTTAGTTTTAATGAAAACACGCTTTAAAACACTTTTCCCTTAAGGTAGTACCTACACGAAAGTGATATTTCAAGAATTTCTCAAAACTCAGAATATAAAATATTTAATTCATAATACACATGCTGTTAAAATTAGAAGATGATTTACCATGCCATACATGAGATATGAGCAATTAAAAGTGACGCAATTTGTACGTGTACATGGGAGAAGTGTATAAAAATACACAAATTTACAAATATTATATTTATTTACCAATGAATGACGTCCACCATCTCTATGAAAAACTAATATAATGTAGAATACTATATTTAGAAAATATATAAATAAAAATAAAAATTATTTACTATATATTACTATATATAATAATATATGGTATATGTATAATAGTCATAGCACAGTTAATGCACTGAATGATAGTATTAGTCCAAAACTTTTTGACTGGACTGTCGCGGAGGAACTACCTTAATGGTTAATGATAATTTGTAAAATAAAATGCATATGTTAAAATAAAAACAAGATTAATTTTTACATACTTTTTGATGTTTTTTTTTTATACCATTTAGCATCCTCATTTTATTTTTTTTTAATATTTCATAATATGCCATACTTTTGTTCTCCAATCTGTTAAGTATGGAGTATGGAAGAAAGTCCATACTCCTTAGAATTTCTTCACCAATTCCCATTAGCCCGACCGCTTCATCATGAATAGAATTGCTATTAGATAAAAAAAATTAGATTATTTTTTTCAACATTTTATTTATTTTTTTTTTTCTTCAAGTTTGCTGTAAAAAATATATATATATATATATTAATATATAAATATTATTATTTAGTTATAAAAAAATATATATATATTAATATATAAATATTATTACAGTGCAACCTTAATATAACGAACCTCAATATAACGAATTCCTCGATTTAACGAATTTTTCGCAATCCCCTTGAATTGTCCATAAGAGTCAATATAAAATATACCTCTACATTACGAATATTTTTTGCGAACAGCCTCTTTATAACGAATTTTCAACTACATAAAAAATTTAAATACCTCTAAATAACGAAATTCGTCAATTCAAAACCTTTATATAACGTATAAAGTCCCACCAATATATGACAGTTAGTATACTCCATAGTATGTAATTCATGTCGCGAGAGGTTCCGACACTTTTTTCCTCTTTATAACGAATTTTAGACCAACTTAACCTCAATATTACAAACCTCAGTTTAACGAATTACTTGATATAACGAATATTTACTGGTTCCCTTCAGATTCGTTATATCGAGGTTGCACTGTATTTAGATATAAAAAAAAATAAAACATACTCTAAGATATTTTTGGGATGCGAAATTGTTTCTCTGTAATAAAATTTAAAAAAATTAAAAAACAAACAAGATTTTATTAGAAAGATAAAAAACTTACTCTATTTCATGAAACATTTTTCTGATATTTTTGCTGTAAATAAAAACCACACATTTTTATTAAAAAAAAAATAATATAAAAAAAATGCTTAATTTTCACTTACTCTTGCTTCGCAAAACATGCCATAAAAATGACGTAATTAATGCATATTATAATTAATAGCATGGTGATAAAATATATTGGTTTCACCATTTTTTATATTTTTTTTAAACTATCTTCTTGAACTTCTAGTTTGGTAATGATTAAATAATATTTTTCAATTTTAAATCTAGCTTCCTGAGGGGTATACAAAATCAAAAATTGGGTGAGGTAATCACAAATTAAAGCATACGAATAACAATATACTTCTTTATTAGATAGGGTCCTCTTTTTGATTATTTTCATTACGTTAAAAAAATATTCATTTTTAATATAGTTAAATTTTAAAGATAACTTTTGTGTACATCCATATACAGCTCTATATCGATTAATTGATTTACTTATGTAGTTACGTTAGCAAATTTAAAAAAAACCAGTGTTTTGTAAAATTCTTTTATATTACATTTTTTTTAAATTTTAAAAATGAAATTCATTATGAATAGCAATATTTCATATAAAACATACATATTTATCATAGAACGTTATAAATTTTTTTTCATACGTCATATTACAATCAATATAGTTAATATTAATTTTTAACACTTACCCTCCCCTCTTACCCTTTTAAATTTCAAAAAAAATCTATATAAACCAAAACAAAAGTTGCTAAATTTCATATTTTAGCTAACAATAGATTAATATTTCAAATCATGTGCACAGCAATTGTAGATTTGCAGGGATTTAGAGATGAAAAAAATAAGTTTATATTAAAAGAATTAGCTATTTTGAAAAATGGGAGAGAAATACAACACTTCTTGGTTAAAAAACCATACAACTGGAATTTGCTTGATTATAAATAAATCACAATCTTGCAACATTTGGTTGAGCAAACATTTCCATAAAATCGCTTGGGAGGATGGATTTGCACATTTCAATGATGTTAAATTCTTTGTTGACGATATTTTAGGAGAATGTGATAGCATTTATGTTAAAGGGTTGGAGAAAGTAAAGTGGTGTAAGGATTTATTTAATATAAATGCAAGCAACATTGAAGATATGTGGACCTTCGATGAAGAAAATTATAAACAGAGTGAAAATCACTATTTTCATAGATGTATAATGCATGAGGGAATATGTGCAATCGAGAATGTACATAGGATATATAATTGTCTCCACCTTTAAAAAAAAAAAAAAAATGTATATGAAAGTATTTAAAAAAAATTGCCTCTTAATAATTTTATTCTATAATAATAAATAATGATACAATGTAAAACTAACATTCAGTAAACACTTTTTTTTGATTGTTTATTAATAGCATATACAATGTTAAAAATTAATATATACAAATCGTGCGTTATTTATTATTAGTCATATAAAAATTTATTGTATACCCCATGTTAATATTATACCACATGTACGTTAACTTGTAAAAAATCTTTGAATTTTATGTCTAAGAGGAGGGGAGAATTTATAAGTTATATATCCCCATTTTCTACCTACTACTCTATCTATTAAAAAAAACCGCATCAAAATCCGTCACGTAGTTTCAAAGATTTAAGCGTACAAAAGGACATAGGGATATAGGGATAGAAAAAGCGACTTTGTTTTATACTATGTAGTGATAAGTAATCTCAAGATAACACCTGCCGCTGGCTTTGAGCGTCAAATTGGGGTTCCACTTAGCTGAAACAACAGAGTTATGCCTGGCATCAAATTGTAAAAATGAGCGACAAAAAGTTTATTAATATCGAAAGTCGATGTCTCGAGATATACATACTAAAAGTTATTTCCTATCCTAATTTCAAAAAACTGTACCGAAAAGTTCCATTGTTATACCATGTATATATAAAATATATCATACTTAGTATATTAAGTTTAGTTCCAAGTTTGTAACGCTTAAAAATATTGATGCTATGAACAAAATTTTAGTATAAGTGTTCAAAAAATCACTTAATTAGTCCATTTCCGGTTGTCTGTCCGTCTGTCTGTCAACACGATAACTCAAAAACGAAAAAAGATATCAAGCTGAAACAGCGTACTCAGGACGTAAACAGTGAATTTGAGTTCGTAAATAAGCAACATAGGTCAATTAGGTCTTGACGTAAAAAATATTTCTTATAAAAAAATATAAAACTTTTGTTTGATTCATTTTTTTTGTAAACATCACTGTTTACCCACAAGGGCGCAAATTACGTGCAAATTTTATAGTATGTGTTAATA
Source organism: Chrysoperla carnea (assembly GCF_905475395.1). NCBI lineage: Eukaryota > Metazoa > Arthropoda > Insecta > Neuroptera > Chrysopidae > Chrysoperla > Chrysoperla carnea. The sequence goes on along the minus strand of NC_058342.1, from coordinate 14,756,016 downwards.
TGGGAATATCGGGGCACGCGCCCCTTCTGTAAGGATGCCTGTGTACACCTTTGTACCATAGTTACCAATATAAATACTGTTATAAATGCTGTAATTTGGTGTAAAAGACTATTCAAAATAAAAATAATTTTGAGATGTTTAAACGCAGTCCTTTTGGCGCTATCTGTTGATGACGTATTAATATATGATCTGTCAGTTGATGACAGTTCAATGCACTGTTTACTACAGGTATATAACCCACGTATGTAGGAATAATAGTATATATCCATGGTAATACCATACAAAAATATAAGTAATTAATACCATAGAATATGTCAACAAGTCTGACAAGCCACATACTATGACGTCACGTCCGTTTTAGAAATTTGAATTTCTCTCACTGAATTTGTACCTTTATTAATTAATTTTAAGTAATTAAAAACATATTAATTACTAAAATAATGGTTTAGTTCAAATGTTTTCTCATAAAGTTTATGTGAAGTCCATCGTTTGCCAATTAAATTAATTTTTATTCTAAAATTAATAATTTTGTATTTTAGTTCGAAAAAGAAATTTGAAACAATTAATAAAATGATAAAACATTTAGAGAAAACAGATGATAGTAATATTTTGGAAACATTAGGAGACGTAAAACAAGGTGAAGAATTGAAAACAACTCCTCCAAGCAGAAATAAACGTTATCCTAAAAGAATTGTTAAGAAGGTTGATTATTGTAAGAACTTTATGTGTGATACGTGTGATAGAGCACCTAAGAATCTCTTTTCATTTTTGAGTTATCGCGAAAACAGACGGAACACCGGAAATGGACTAATTAGGTGATTTTATAAACACCTACAGCAAAATTATGTTCGTATCATCAATATTTTTAGCGTTACAAACTTGGGACTAAACTTAATATACCTTGATATTGTATATTTCAATATATACACAGGGTATAACAAAGGAATAAAAAAAAGGAAAATAAAAATTGAGAAAGAGAATAGACCTTTTTCACATTTTTTTTCTTTTTTTTAAATGAAAGTAAATGTCTTGATTAATGAACAAATTTTTTCCCCCGATTTTTTGGAGCAATATGACCGAGAAAACAGACAATGAAAATCATTAAAATTCAAATTGGCGAAAACCATTCGGAAATTCACGAATATATATGAATGGCGGCTGTGATGTCAATTAGTATGAATTACATATTTTCAAATATTGTTTTGGCATAGTTTGCATTTTTGTTCATTGAATAACTAGTTTATTTTCAATTTTACACGAAAAATAGCCAGAACCAAAGTTATTTAAAATTAAATTTCGTACAATTTTGGTTCTTATCAATTTTTTCCTAGGATCGATATTTTTCGATTTAGACCCGAAAAAGGTGATCATGAATTCTTGTTTGTTGCATAGCTCGTTTATTTTTAATTTTAAGCGCAAAATAGCTATTACCAAAGTTGTTACGAATTAAATTTCTTACAATTTTGATTATCATCAATTTTTTCTTAGGATCGACATTTTTTTATTTAGATCTGAAAAAAGGTAGGATGAATTTTTGTTTATTGAAGAACTCATTGTTTTTAAAAAATTCTGAAGTTATTTGAATTTAAATTTCTTACAATTTTGATCCTCATCAATTTTTGTCTAGGATCGATTATTCTGATATGTTCTTTATTATTGATTTTTTTTCGTATAAACCATGATAAACTAATCATTTGAAAATTGAGATTGCAATAACTTTGATGTCGACCTTTTATTTTGTAAACTTCATATTTTTGTGATTCACATTAACGTTAATTAAAGAGAAAGAAGGGTGTAAATGAAATAACTTTTACAATGAAAAATGCAAATTTATTTTTTTTCACTTTTTCATTTTTAAAAAGAATTCAAAATTCAAATTGAAATATTTTTATTTAAATAGAATTTCTTAAAAAATATATATATATTTTAAGGAATTCTATTTAAACTAAAACATATAAGAGTATAGCTATTCTAACACTGGTTAATTGAGTTCGTAAAATCCTTGGCGATATCGGTACAAATCAATGGTTTGGAACCATTGGTTCCAAACCATTGATTTGTACCCATCTATCATTTATTGAATGGGAATATGCAATATTAATGCCCCAAACCGTTAGGTATTATGGACGGACTGAACTTAATTACCCCAGATAAAATATATGTTTTATTCACTAAATTTAATTTTTTAGGGATATCGCTCAAATTACTTTTCAGTAACGGCTGTTTGTTATTTTGAGAAAAAAAAGTAGATTTTTCATAAAAATGATTTACGTCCAAACATAAATAATTATTTAGCGACTCATTTTTGAATACTTAAAATTTAATTTTTGTTATAATTTGAAAAAATTAAAAGAAGAAATTTTTTTAATATGCTCCATCAAATGGATGTCATATTGCATTAAATTAATTAGTTTAGAAACATAAGTTTTATACATTTCTTCACATTCGTTTGGAAGATTCCGATTGATTGAATCGAAAATTTCCTATTCATTAATCAAACGTTTTTGTCTGTTAAATAAAATTGTATTTGTTAAACAAAATTGTATTTTAATAAATTTTATTTTGTAATATTAATATTTTAATTCATTTATTTATTTAGTTTTCTTAGCCTACCCCTCTATACTTGGGTTTGCCTTAAATTACTAGGAAGTCTTGAAATTTGATGCAAACTCCGCTAGTCAAATACAGCCAATATTAGGCAAAACCGATTCGATATTGAAATATATATTTGTTCTCCGAGTATATTGATCAAAATATATTGAAGTCAGTAAAACTCTCAGCTTAGGTACCTCACACTGTCATATATTACCAATTGAGTTAATATCGATTTTGATCAATATTTTGATCATTTGAGGAGTATATTGAAACAAAAATACTAAACACACTAAAGCATAAGGTTTATCTCAGGAGATCAAAATTATCCAATCAATATCGATATAGATCAATATATTAGTCGCCTGAGGAGTAAATAAAAATAATATTGATGGAAAAAAAACAAAAACAATTTAATTTTTATTGAAAATCCGTCAATATATTTGACGGGCGAATGGTTTATCTAAACTCTGCTCTTTTTGCCAGCATGGGACCAGCCGTGTGAGGATAGTTTAAGGCTAAGTAAGCCAGGGGCGTCGCCAGTCAATAGATAAGAGGAGGGTAACCTGAAAGATACAGAATATTAATGATGAGAAAAAAAATTTATAATGGACATTTGCTGAAATTGCTAAAAAGAGTAAACAGAATTTTTGCGCTTTTCTAACGCATGTGACTTCATTTGACCGATTTAGAAATCGCACATTTTTCTTAATATTATGTTATTGATTATTCTTTGGAATTTAGATAAAGCAATCGTAAAATTTTTTAAGGAAGATTACATTAATTAAATTTCTTCATTATCTTATGCCAAACAACCCTCAATAGCTGCTTATTCCGATAACAGGTGAAGCGACTTTTATCTAGCAAATTATTCTAAAACTTCAATTATATCATTCTATTCATCATTCATGCTATTAAATTCATCCTAACTTTTAGGTCGCTAACTTATTTTTACAGCAGCATTGTGGGTATAATCTATGAAGGATAAAGCGATTTCTTTTTTTATAATCAGCCAATAAAATGACTGGGCAACGTTTAACAAACAGACTAGTCACATCATTAATTAATATTTTGAAATCATACAAGTAAAAATAATAACGCGAAAATGGTTGTATTTTAAAATGGAACCTATTTTCTCATTAATTTACCTGAAAAGAGATTTGATCAATGAAAATAAAAGTTTGAATCCAGTTTATTATTACAGTTTTAAATCAAATGATGGACTTTGAATTTTTTTTTTTTGGGAATTTTTAGAGGGTGGCAGCTACCCCTACCTGCTCTTCTTTGGCGACGCTCATGAAGTATGCTATGCTATTTTAAGATAGCAGTGTTTTTTCTTAGTTCTTGGTAAAAAACAAAAAATTTTCAAAATATTTGATATATTTAAACATGTCAAAATATTATATCAACTCATAATCAGACGGTTTTTTATTTATCATCACGAAAATTATTTTGGTTAAACAATTTTTTTGTTCATAGTTTTATATAAAAAGACTGCAAAGCAAATGAACTTTATACTAAAATCAAAATAATTAAATTATTTAACAAAAATTTAATAAAAATTATTAACAATGGCATTCAAACAAGTTTGTACTTCATTGTTGGTAACAGTAGCTTGTTGCACTGTTTTATCAGTGGCAACACCATTGAGTTACTTAAGAGATAACGATCAAAATGGTTTCCCGTTCGGAAATCAAGGCTCATTTACTTATTTAAGAGACAATGGCGCTAATCAAGTATACCCCGTACAGGTAACTATTTGAAAAATAAAGAATTCTTATCAAAATTCCAGAAAATTCTCTAATTTTCTTTCCAAAGAAAACTTGCAAAGAAACCAATCTGTTTTTTAATTTTACAGTCAGGACCAGTGAACTATATCAATAACATTGGTAGCTCTCAAGTACAAACTATTGGTTCATATCCAGGTGTAATTAGCAATGTTGGACTCGTTGGAAACGGATTTGGTTCCAATATCGTAAACAATGTAAATGGATTATCCACACTTCCATACTCCACCATTGCACAGGTAATTTGTTTATATCAGTATTGAAATCTTTTAATATTAGCTACAGCCTAATATATTATAAAACGTTACATACAAATCTAGCCCATATATACAATTATTATGCATAACATCAACAATTGGTCTATATGATCACATATTTTATTTATAAGTCTGTGGAAAAAATGGTTATTGCCAACTTAAAGATTCTAAATAATATTTAAATGCCACACTTTTGGTCACTTTTTTTTATAAATTTTCTAATCTAGAAAGTCATACTTTTTCAAACGCAGAAATATTGATTGGATATTACTTTACTTGCTTATTTTTTGGAAACGTCCCGTGCCATTTCTTATGAAATATCATTTAACAGTCTAAAACTGGGAATAGGTTTTGTTTACATTTCGTTTTAGAGGAAAGCAAAAAATCCAAATTTTTTTGTACTATTTGTTGAGTAATTATCAACAGTTTTTCTTTTATTTTATCTTCCTTTTTTTTATTTTGTTTAAAATGGTACAAGCCCTCCTTAAGACTAAAATAAAAGAACCAAGAATAACTGAGAATTTAATCAAAATTTATTTTACAGACTTTACCAGTTTACAATCAAGTTGTAAGCTACCCAAGTGCTCAACAAATCTTACCAGTTGCTCAATATGTTCAACAACCCTCATACATTGGTGGATCAGCAGGATACCCAAATAACAATCAAATCACCAACACTCAAACCGTCCCAGTAGAGATCAACTACAACCCAGGATGCGTTGGACGCAGATAAATAATTCAAATAATAAATAAATTATGTACACAAATTTGTTCTTGTCTATAGGTCTATTACACTGGGTGTAAGTAGTAAAGACAAGACTTAGTCTTACAGTATTGTAAGACTATCATTTTCTACGAACACTCTTTAAAAGCAGTGTATACACTGAGGTACAAAAAGAACATACGTAAATTGTTTCTTGTTATAAAACAATAAAATTTTTGAAATCACAGATATAAATTTATAAATAATTTTTAATTATTCTTTCACAAAAAAAAATTTCTCATCGACAATTTAATTTCCAATATTAAACACAAGCTGATTCCCGCCCGTTTCGATGGGTACACTAACGATTTAGATTTGAATCTATACTTCTTTAATTAAGGAAAGGTTTAATTTCGATTTGATATTTATTGTAAATAATTCAAATTTTAAATAGGAAAATATAGTGCCATTTATGAAAAAGGTACGAATCTTTCAAATGAGGTGATTCCCTATGGTGGCTTGGTAGAATTGCCTGATTATACTGACTCTGAGGCCGAAGAAATAGAGGAGGCACTATTTGCCGAACAATGTCGTAATCGTTCAATTGATTTTGGTTATTCAGTTACGTTCAGACGAGATCGTTACATGGACTTTAATCACCCGCATGCTTTTTTTCCCTATCGTGGCTCTGTAACTCAAATAGCGGAGGCACAATTTGCCGAACTATGTCTTAATCGTTCAAATCATCTTGGTTATTCAGTTAGGTTCGTACGAAATCGCTACATTGACTTTAATCACCCAGATGCTTATTTTTCCTATGGTGGCTCTGTAGAAATACCTGATTTTATGGAATCTACTGACGAACAAATGGCGGAGGCACTATTTGTCGAACAATGTGCGAATCGTTCAAATGATCATGGTTATTCAGTTACGTTCGTACGAAATCGATACTCGGATTTTAATCACCCGGATGCTTATTTTCCTTATGGTGGCTCGGTAAAATTGTCTGATTATACTGAACCCAGTAATGAAGAAGATGCGAATCGTTCAAATGAGGTGATTCCCCATGGTGGTTCGGTAGAATTGTCTGATGATACTGAACCTAGTAATGAAGAAGATGCGAATCGTTCAAATGAGGTGATTCCCCATGGTGGTTCGGTAGAATTGCCTGATGATACTAAACCTAGTAATGAAAGGATGCGAATCGTTCAAATGAGGTGACGCCCCATGGTGGATCGGTAGAATTGCTTGATGATACTGAACCTAGTAATGAAGAAAGTGCGAATCGTTCAAATGAAGTGAATCTTTTAGGTCTCACGTTCATTGCTTGGTGGTTTTTTGTTTTTACCTCAAGGCGCAACCGACCGCAATGAACAAGAAGTGCAGAGGCCGGCAGAGCGAACATAAAACTATTTTTAATCTGCATTAAAATGCTATCATTGATTTTAATGCGTTCCTCAAATTCAATATTTGAACAGGACATTTCTTGATCAAAACATTTCCATCGTAGACAATTCGTTCCTAAACAGTTATATTCAGTTCGTTTTTGCCTAAACGTATCCACCTTCATGTTCCATTCATGATTCCATGGTTCTTTTACAAAGTTCTTTAATTCCACTCCTATAATTCTTGTGAGTGATTTCATGAACCATTTTCTACTATTTAAAATGGTCTCCATTTCTAAACGACCATTAACATTCCTATCGAACTTTCTCAATTTGTGGTGGCACCCTGTATTTTCGATGTCAAAAGTGAATATAGCTGAATGTTAATATTATTGAAAGCAAATATATTATTGAAATAGAAATATATTATTGATATAGAAATATTATTGATTGAGATTTTTATAAAGATCTTTTTTTTCGTAAATCTTATAATTGTAATATAATTGATTTTTATAAAGAATAACTTTCTTCTTAAAAAGTTTTGAATATGTATTCAACTTAAGTAGACACCCTGTTATAAAAAGTGGCTTTTATTTTTTGTTGTGAGTATTATTTTTATGTGTTCTTAAACTGGCACTCCGTGTAAACGTAGCACTACATTCAGCACATTTAATTTGGTTGTAGAGTCAGTCACATTTGTCCCGTTTAAAAAGTTTTTTATTTATGTCACTTTCATCACTTAAATTGTTATGATTTTCTAAACTCATTATTTTTCTAAATTTATCACACTAGATTTTTCAACCGCCTCCTTTTGTTTTTTTAGTTCACCTGTAAAATATAGAAATTAAAACAAGTGAAAACAAACAATTGACTGAGTTAATTGTTGAAATACCATGTATAGACAGTGTTGATTACTCTCTGTCACATTACACATACATACATGTCACACATATATAACTATCTGTAATATACATACTACACAATTTGAGCATGATTTGCACTATCACGGGTAAACAGTGATGTTTGTAAAAAATGTTTCAAACAAAAGTTGTCACATTTTTTACATTTAAACTTTTGTTCTATCTCTAACGGTTTACAAGATGGGTACTACGGACCCAAGACCCAATTGACCTATGTTGCTCATTTACGACCTTGATCTCACTTTTTACGCCCTAAGCACGCTTTAAAAATTTCAGCTTGATATCTCTTTTCGTTTTTGAGTAATTGTTTAATAGACGGACAGACGATAGACAGACAGACAACCGGAAATGGATTAATTAGGTGATTTTATGAACACTTTTACCAAAATTAATCAAATATGAAAATATTAAATAGATTATTAATCAAACATTTAATGGCAGAAAATGGTTATCGATTGAGACTTTTTCGGAAGAAATTTTTGAAAAATTAATTAGTGTCGGTGTTACTTTTATCATATTGAATACTAATAAGAGTTTTCAGACCTATTTATCAGCTTTGAAGAGTAACTAGAGTAATAGACCTTTTTCATGAAAAATTGAAATGCTTTTTGTTAATTTTTTATAAAAATATAGTTCGAGCAGAACCTGTAACTCGAAAATTACGCATTTTTAACAATAAAAACAACACGAATACAATTTTTAAAAGTCACGATATTTGAAATAATTTAAAACGATTTTGATTGGCTAATTAACTGTGATGTCAATTAGTATGAATTACATATTTTCAAACACTGTTTTGGCATAGTTTACATTTTTGTTCATTGAATAACTCGTTTATTTTCATTTTTACATGAAAAATAGCCAGAACCAAAGTTATTTAAAATTAAATTTCCTACAATTTTGGTCTTTATCAATTTTTTCTTAAGATCAATATTTTCCGATTTAGACCTAAAAAGAGGTGGTCATGAATTTTTATTTTTTGCATTATTCGTTTATTTTTAAGTTTGCGTGAAAACTGGTTATCATCGAAGTTTTTAGGAATTAAATTTCCTACAATTTTAGTCCTCATCAATTTAGTTCAAGGATCGATATTTTTTTTCGGACCAAGTGTAAGAATAATTTGAATTTTGAATTCTTTTCAAAAATGAAATAGTGAAAAAAAATAAATTTGCATTTTTCATTGTAAAAGTTATTTCATTTGCACCCTTCTTTCTCTTTAATTAACGTTTATACGAAAAAAATCAATAATAAAGAACATATCAGAATAATCGATCCTAGGCAAAAATTGATGAGGATCAAAATTGTAAGAAATTTAAATTCAAATAACTTCAGAATTTTTAAAAAACAATGAGTTCTTCAATAAACAAAAATTTATCCTACCTTTTTTCAGATCTAAATAAAAAAATGTCGATCCTAAGAAAAAATTGATGAGATTAAAATTAAAAATTAAAAATAAACGAGCTATGCAACAAAGAGAATTCATGATCACCTTTTTTCAGATCTAAATAAAAAAATGTCGATCCTAAGAAAAAATTGATGAGAATCAAAATTGCAAGAAATTTAATTCCTAACAACTTTGGTAATAGCTATTTTTCGTTTAAAATTAAAAATAAACGAGCTATGCAACAAACAAGAATTCATGACCACCTTTTTCGGGTCTAAATCGAAAAATATCGATCCTAGGAAAAAATTGATAAGAACCAAAATTGTACGAAATTTAATTTTAAATAACTTTGGTTCTGGCTATTTTTCGTGTAAAATTGAAAATAAACTAGTTATTCAATGAACAAAAATGCAAACTATGCCAAAACAATATTTGAAAATATGTAATTCATACTAATTGACATCACAGCCGCCATTCATATATATTCGTGAATTTCCGAATGGTTTTCGCCAATTTGAATTTTAATGATTTTCATTGTCTGTTTTCTCGGTCATATTGCTCCAAAAAATCGGGGGAAAAAATTTGTTCATTAATCAAGACATTTACTTTCATTTAAAAAAAAGAAAAAAAATGTGAAAAAGGTCTATTCTCTTTCTCAATTTTTATTTTCCTTTTTTTTATTCCTTTGTTATACCCTGTGTATATATTGAAATATACAATATCAAGGTATATTAAGTTTAGTCCCAAGTTTGTAACGCTAAAAATATTGATGATACGAACATAATTTTGCTATAGGTGTTTATAAAATCACCTAATTAGTCCATTTCCGGTGTTACGTCTGTTTTCGCGATATTTCAAAAATGAAAAGAGATATCAAGCATGCTCAGGACGTAAAAAGTGAGGTCGAATTCGTAAATGAGCAATATTGGTCAATTGAGTCTTGGGCCCGTAAGACTCATCTTATAAACCTAATCTTTAAATGTAAAAACTTTTCCTTATAAAAAAGAAACAATTTTTGTTTGAAACATTTTTTTGTAAACATCACTGTTTCCCCGTGACAACGCTAATTAGCTTAGAACATAATTATAAATGTATACATACCTAAGTTACCTACTTTTTCTTAGGTGCTCTATCACACGTATCACACATAAAGTTCTTACAATGATCAACCTTCTTAACAATTCTTTTAGGATAACGTTTATTTCTGCTTGGAGGAGTTGTTTTCAATTCTTCACCTTGTTTTACGTCTCCTAATGTTTCCAAAATATTACTATCATCTGTTTTCTCTAAATGTTTTACCATTTTATTAATTGTTTCAAATTTCTTTTTCGAACTAAAATACAAAATTATTAATTTTAGAATAAAAATTAATTTAATTGGCAAACGATGGACTTCACATAAACTTTATGAGAAAACATTTGAACTAAACCATTATTTAGTAATTAATATGTTTTTAATTACTTAAAATTAATTAATAAAGGTACAAATTCAGTGAGAGAAATTCAAATTTCTAAAACGGACGTGACGTCATAGTCTGTGGCTTGTCAGACTTGTTGACATATTCTATGGTATTAATTACTTATATTTTTGTATGGTATTACCATGGATATATACTATTATTCCTACATACGTGGGTTATATACCTGTAGTAAACAGTGCATTGAACTGTCATCAACTGACAGATCATATATTAATACGTCATCAACAGATAGCGCCAAAAGGACTGCGTTTAAACATCTAAAAATTATTTTTATTTTGAATAGTCTTTTACACTTAATTACAGCATTTATAACAGTATTTATATTGGTAACTATGGTACAAAGGTGTACATAGGCATCCTTACAGAAGGGGCGCGTGCCCCGATATTCCCATATTAACACATACTATAAAATTTGCACTTAATTTGCGCCCTTGTGGGTAAACAGTGATGTTTACAAACAAAATGAATCAAACAAAAGTTTTTTATTTTTTTATAAGAAATATTTTTTACGTCAAGACCTAATTGACCTATGTTGCTTATTTACGAACTCAAATTCACTTTTTACGTCCTGAGTACGCTGTTTCAGCTTGATATCTTTTTTCGTTTTTGAGTTATCGTGTTGACAGACAGACGGACAGACAACCGAAAATGGATTAATTCAGTGATTTTATGAACACTTATACTAAAATTTTTTTCATAGCATCAATATTTTTAAGCGCTACAAACTTGGAACTAAACTTAATATACTATGATTTATTTTCTATATACATGGTATAACAATGGAACTTTTCGGTACAGGTTTTTTGAAATTAGGATAGGAAATAACTTTTAGTATGTATATCTCGAGACATCGACTTTCGATATTAATAAACTTTTTGTCGCTCATTTTTACAATTTGATGCCAGGCATAACTCTGTTGTTTCAGCTAAGTGGAACCCCAATTTGACGCTCAAAGCCAGCGGCAGGTGTCATCCTGAGATTACTTATCACTACATAGTATAAAACAAAGTCGCTTTTTCTGTCCCTATGTCCCTATGTGCCTATGTCCCTTTGTATGCTTAAATCATTGAAACTACGGAACGGATTTTGATGCGGTTTTTTTTTAATAGATAGAGTGATTCAAGAGAAAGGTTTATATGTATAATAACATCCATTAAATAGTGGAGAAGTACTGCTATTTTTGAGGTTTCTAATGTGATGTGTAAAAATAAAATAAATAGTTAAAAATGTAAAAAGTAAATAAGTAAAAATGTAGTGTATGAATTTAGATATTCAAAAGATAGCAGGAAATCTTCATGGTATAGGGAAAGGGGGATTGTTTTACTCCAAATTTAACGCGTGCGGGCCACGGGCAGTAATGAATAAATCAAAACTACTGGATCGATTTTAATCACATAGGCTTTATATTTCATACCCGTGCGAGGCCAGAGCGGGCCGCTATGTTTTTATATACAACGTTCACAGTTTTTCTGTAGTGTATTTAGTATCAGTATTGGACCGGAGCGAAGCCGGGGCGGGTTGCTAGTTTATTATATTTAAATTAATTTGTTATAAAAAACGAAAGTGTATATTTGGTGGTAATTGAGACCGAAATTGTTTTATCTTATAAAGTTAATGCAAATTTTTTTTTTTTAAATTTAGAACAACTAATAAGCCCATTTGCAAAGGAAAAGCTTGGAAACAGTACCGATTTTAATGAAACTTTTTTTTAAGGAGTTCATAGGACCCCAAGGAACATTTACCTAACTTAACTAAGTCATAAGTGGTGAGGGTGGCATATGTATTCCAAATTTTTTTGAAATGCTTATTTTGGCTTAAAATTGTCATCTAGGAGATATTTTTGGTCGCTGAATATGAATCCGATGTCAAATTACACTAATTCAAAAACGGAAAACTAAATATTTATCGTCCAACTTTGCTCTAAAAGGCATTTTGGCCGCTGATACGATTTCATTTTTTTGCACATAAACTAAGAATTTATCGTATAATCTGTGCTGTAAGAGAAATTTTTTTCGTAGATTACGAGTCAAAGAATCCGTGTAATCGGACATCAGCGGCCTAAAATACCAACTAAAGCAAGTTTTGACGATTAATACTTAGCTTGCCAAAAAAGTGAAATTATTGCCAATCAGATCAGTAATCAGCGTCCAAAAATACTTTCTAGATAACAGTTTGGACGATAAATACTTAGTTTTCCGGTTATGTGCCAAAAAATGAAATTTCGGGTCAAAAATTGCACGATTATTGGAATACGTGGCAGAATTCGTGTAATCTGACATCGGATAATGTAATAACAAGAATACCTACTAGATGACATTTTTATGCCAAAATAAGTATTTAAAAAAAATTTTGGACTATATATGCCACCCGCTGGAAGCCGATGCCCCTTTATGGCTAAGTTAACTTGGCTGAATTTACTTTGGGACCCTATAAACACGTTATAAAAAGTTTCATTAAAATCGGTACTGTTTCTCCACTTTTCCACTTTCGACACTTTTTTCCGGCTTATTCATTGTATTATAAAAACAAATTGAAAAACACATACAATTTAACTTCTTTCGTATTAAAACCTTTGTCGCCCATTTCTTTATTTATATCCAACAATTCATCTTCATCATTTTCTTCATCCTGCAAAAAAAAAACAACATGAGAGAGAATGGAAAGTATACACCTAGTACAACCTCGAAAAGTTAAAAATCAAGAGAAATGTCAAGTAATTTGAATTATCGAGCTTTTAACTTACTAAGGGTTTAAGATAAGAAGTTTTTATTGGTTTATATTTTTAATTAGTATAAATGTTTATTTATGAACTTTATTTGTAGCAGCTAAAAGACATCACTGCGTCAAAACAAGTTATCGAGGTCCAATGCCAAATTTATTCGTTTAAGTTATAGAAAAAATTTATGAATCTATAGAAATTTTTACTCTATCGACGATCTGCTGTATTAACTGTAATTATTAAAACAATGGCAAGAATATTTATTACAGTCTGCATCAAATTCGGTAGTTCTGATATTTCACAGACTTGTTTATGATGTTGTTCTAATGAATAATCCAAGTTTGTGTCTTCGAACACCGAACGCCACTTAACGAACGTACAATCATCAGAACAAATTCTTATTTTTTCTTGCATTCGTAATGCAGGTTTTATACTAAACGAACAAAACAAAACACAAGCTCGTGTTGAATAAAAAAAGTCTGTAAGTTTTCGCAAACTCTTTAAAGACTGGCGCTAGTTGCGACAGATGGAGTTTTGTTTACGGGTCTCGCTCGGAAGTGATTACACCAAAAGGTTTCAACGTCCTTTGAAACTCACTGTTAAGTGAAAACGATCTTGTTGTGTTTAGGGTTTGTTTCTGCTCGAAAATTCTCAAGAAATTTCCAAGCCGTACAGTTTAGATAAAAACGAACTGACAAGTTTAACCCAAAATTGTTTTTTCGTATCAAAATTGTTATTTCGTATAATTTTTTCTGCGAAATCTAGACATTCTTCGAAAAAAAATTGATAATAAATCAAATAAAAGTGATTCGTTTTTCTACAAAGACCATTTCTGATCAAATTCAATGAACTAGCACACAAAAAGCTAGATTTTTGCCATCCGTTACTGTCTAAACTATTCGGTTTACAAAATAAAGTTGCAAATTAAAAATGTTTACGTATTTATAAAGAACAACTTTGTAATTTAAAGCGTTCGCCTAATGTTTGTCAGTTATGAATCAGAGTGAGGTTTTAATTAAACCTAAAAACTTAGATCGAATTCGATGCTGGTATAAGATGTGTGCCTTTAAAACTAGCATTTCCCATACATTGTTCGTGCAATTGAAACATTTTCCGGAATTAAATTTATTTATCGCGTTTCAAGCATGTGTCAACTTAAAACAGACACCCTGTGTTCACTTACTATTTTCCAAGGACGGAATTATCAACCGTGCAGCCACAACTAAGAATAAACAAATTTTCTTCTCTAAATATCTCTAAATATGCTGGTTTGTCATAGAAGAAAAACTATGATTTGGCTCAATCGAGGCAACCAATGCAAAAGGACCGAAAACAGAAACAAAATTCGAAAAAAATGTTCGATTTCGAAAATGTTCGAAATTCTCGATGAAAACTAGAGTTTTGGGTTTGTATCAGTTTCGTTTTTGTTTTTTAGGTTCTAGAAAACACAAACATAACAAAAACTTAACTGGCCGTTTGTGGAAAACCTGTTTTAGATGAAATAAAAAGATTTAGATGAATTCAAAAAATATAAAAAATTTAAAAAATACAAAATTATCTGAATCCCTCAAAACGTTTCGTGCAACTAAGTTTTCTCCTTTCGTATAAAATTCGTCATGTAAACCAAAATTCCGTTATGTTTCACTATGGCCGTAGCACTTTTGTGCTATGAAACACGGCTCGAATAATTTATAATTTTGCACAACGACATTTTCCTATGCCAAGTATTCTGAGACTACGAGCATTCACCGCAAATGAAACTACATTTAATAAAAATAAAAGTGAAAACCGACTATTTATTTTCGAACATCAATATCATCGTAACTGAGAACTCATCGAAAGGAAATAACAAGTGTATTAAAATGAAGACATGAGCTCATAATAAATCGTTTCGAAATGTTCTTAGATAGAAGGATAAGAATAAGATATTGCGGTTGTTTCACTATGACAAACCAGACCAGAGGAATGGGGAAAATCGAGAGCGTACTTTAAAGTATTCTTGAAAAATTTACTCTAATGCATTTATAAAAAAAAAAATTTACCGAAGCTATCTTTGAAGATTCTTGCAATTTCTTATTTTTGGAACTTTGTGCTAGTTCATACTCTTCTAGAAAATCTGGTTTAGCCATATCAAAGTCTAAATAAACAATAAATAAAAACAATAAAAAAAAGGAGTTTAAAGTTTTGATAACTTTTACCAAGAGCTGTCAGTTCTAGATACATTTCATATTCCAGTGAACATCTTAGACGTTCGTCAGAACCCATCGAATTCCATTTGTCGGGATCGAAATATTTTTGTATATCCGCCCTATAAATAAATTATAAATAAAATTAATAATTCATTTAAGTTTTACAAATTTGTATGTCGCTTACATTTTTCCTTTTAAAATCTATCAAAATATTCTTTAACAAATTCAGTTCTTCTTCTTAAAAATACGATGCTATGTTAAACAATTAACTATTTCAAACAAATGAATAACGTTTAGAATCAAACGTTTTAATTGGTTAAAATATTTTTAAAGTTTTTTACTGATCCAGCTATAAACAAGGGTTGTACAAGATTTATTTAATTTAATTTATACAATTTAATTAATTCTTAGGACAATTTTAAAGATTAATTATTTATTTTTCAAGGTAATCATCAAAATAATTTTTATATTGTAGTAATTTTCATTGATTAATACAAAATAAAAATATTTTATTAATTATTAAACATTTGGACGTCCCTATCACATATGTATATAATATATGTTAGTAATAATGCTTGGCCTGTAGAGAGTAGCACTGTAGGAACATTTTAAACGCGCTTTCATTTAAATATTCAAATAATCTAGTTTATAAAGAAGTTTTGGATGAAATTTTCGTTCACTACTATCGCATAGATACAAGTTGATAATAGTAATTACGCTCATCTGTTAATTCGTTGGTTTACACATCCAAATAAAGATAATTTTACAAGTTTACAATTTACTGGTGGAATTAAATGTCTGCTTAATATATGTGTGTCTATGAATCAAATATTTTTTGTTCCAAGAATTTTTCTTGACAAAACTTATTTTTCGAGCATCAAGTGTATGTCAAGTTTTTTTTTTTTTGCTAAAATAAACAACATACAGGATATGATATTTTTCCCATGGGTTTGACTTGAAATTTTATTATTTCGAGCTGGTACCTATTACTGCTGTTCTCGTAGGGGAGATTTTACGAATACTTCTTCATTCCAATCTTGTCTAGTATTGTTAAAGCCACCCGAAATTAGATTAGGCCACAAAATGATAAATTTAACGTGTCTGTGTATTTATGTATCTGCATATCTTTCTGTGGCATCGTAGCTGCTGAACGAATGAACTGATTTTAGTTCTTTCTAGCCCAGCTTAAGAAAAAACAATTTAAAACAATAGGGCATTATCGTTAGTCAAAAATACATTATGAAATTTGAAAACAGTTAAAATTTATGTCAAAATATACTTAAATATTCTGATTTCGAGTCATAAAAGTACATTTTTCTTTTAAAATATTAAAATTAAAAATCGTAATTTTTAAACTGTATATCACGTGACCTAAAACGCGGGTAAGCCCTGCTGTGATGTCATAGCGGTATTAGTCATAGACCATCAGTTAGTTGAGTGTAGACAGTTGGGTATAATATATACATAGATAAGTATTTACTTTTATATTATAATCAGATGTCTATGAATATATCTTACAAACTTATTTGTGTTATTTCGTATAGTGACACCCATATTACGTCATCAAATTGGAAGCCCGCGTTTTTTACAGTTTAAAAAAGGTTTAAAATTTAATTTTAGTTTTTGGCAAGAGAGCGTGTGTATTTTTTCGAAATAAATTTTTTGTGGCTTTTTATTAGCAAAATCAGCATTTTGAAGTACTTTTTCAAAAATAGTAGAATACCCTATTGAAAACCATAAAAATTTTAATAATTTTGAATGGTTATAAATTGTAAATCATTCGTCTGTTTTTGAGATGTTTTGAAAAGAAATGATTTTTAATGTTTTCCTATAGTTCAGGGAAAAACTATACAGGGTGTAGCATTTAAGATGAAAACAACCTGATATTTTCATTATTTATATTAATATGGATTTAAAATTTTGCAAAATCATACGGGTGAACGGTCACATATTTTAAGCTACTTAAATATTTTGCCTAGTTTCAGAGATGGTTACAGGTATCGAAAAAAACTATTATGAACAGTTGCTAGGAATATTTTTTTATATCCATTTACTGATTTCCATGGCAAAATTTGCATTTTTAATTTTTTCATTATTTTGATCTACTCTCAAAATTATAACCAGTTTATTGAAATATTTGAATATACATAACTCTATAAAATTTTCAATTTGTCCGGGTTTTACATTCCATAGCACATTAATTATAAAATTAAAAATAAATTTTTATAACTTGAAATGACTATGGAATGTAAAAATTAGATAAATTGATAAAAATTTAAGTTTCTTTAAAAACGAATAGCACAATTTTTGAGAAAAGACTCTCCGAGTTTTTCCGAGTCAAACTCGGCAAAAATATTACCTATTGAGCTAGTATCGATTTTGATCAATATTTTGATCGTTTGAGGAGTATTTTGAAACAAAAATATTAAACACAACAAAAAATATAGTTTATCTCAGGAGATCAAAATTATCGAATCAATATCGATATAGATCAATATATTAGTCGCCTGAGGAGTAAATAAAAATAATATTGATGAAAAAAAAAAAAAAAAACAAAAACAATTTTATTTTTATTGAAAATCCGTCAATATATTTGGCGGGCGAATGGTTTATCTAAACTCTGCTCTTTTTGCCAGCATGGGACCAGCCGTGTGAGGATAGTTTAAGGCTAAGTAAGCCAGGGGCGTCGCCAGTCAATAGGTAAGAGGAGGGAAACCTGAAAGATACAGAATATTAATGATGAGAAAAAAATTTATAATGGACATTTGCTGAAATTGCTAAAAAGAGTAAACAGAATTTTTGCGCTTTTCTTATGCATGTGACTTCATTTGACCGATTTAGAAATCGTACATTTTTCTTAATGATGATTCTTTGGAATTTAGATAAAGCAATCGTAAAATTTTTTAAGGAAGATTACATTAATTAAATTTCTTCATTATCTTATGCAAAACAACCCTCAATAGCTGCTTATTCCGATTACAGTGACAGGCAAACCGACTGTTATCTAGCAAATTACTCTAAAACTTCAATTATATCATTCTATTCATCATTCATGCTATTGAATTCATGCTAACTTTTAGGTCGCTAACTTATTTTTACAGCAGCATTGTGGGTAATCTATTAAGGATAAAGCGATTTTTTTTTATAATCAGCCAATAAAAATGACTGGGCAACGTTTAACAAACAGACTAGTCACATCATTAATGAATATTTTGAAATCATACAAGTAAAAATAATAACGCGAAAATGGTTGTATTTTAAAATGGAACCTATTTTCTCATTAATTTACCTGAAAAGAGATTTGATCAATGAAAATAAAAGTTTGAATCCAGTTTATTATTACAGTTTTAAATCAAATGAGTGGACTTTGAATCATTTTTTGGGAATTTCTAGAGGGTGGCAGCTGTCCCTACCTGCCCTTCTTTGGCGACGCCCATGAAGTAAGCTATGATATTTTAAGAAAACAATGTTTTTTGTTAGTTCTTGATAAAAAACAAAAAATTTTCAAAGTAATTGATATATTTAAACATGTCAAAATATTATATCAACTCATAATCAGACGGTTTTTTATTTATCATCACGAAAATTATTTTGGTTAAACAATTTTTTTGTTCATAGTTTTATATAAAAAGACTGCAAAGCAAATGAACTTTATACTAAAATCAAAATAATTAAATTATTTAACAAAAATTTAATAAAAATTATTAACAATGGCATTCAAACAAGTTTGTACTTCATTGTTGGTAACAGTAGCTTGTTGCACTGTTTTATCAGTGGCAACACCATTGAGTTACTTAAGAGATAACGATCAAAATGGTTTCCCGTTCGGAAATCAAGGTTCATTTACTTATTTAAGAGACAATGGCGCTAATCAAGTATACCCCGTACAGGTAACTATTTGAAAAATAAAAAAATTCTTATCAAAATTCCAGAAAATTCTCTAATTTTCTTTCCAAAGAAAACTTGCAAAGAAACCAATCTGTTTTTTAATTTTACAGTCAGGACCAGTGAACTATATCAATAACATTGGTAGCTCTCAAGTACAAACTGTTGGTTCATATCCAGGTGTAATTAGCAATGTTGGACTCGTTGGAAACGGATTTGGTTCCAATATCGTAAACAATGTAAATGGATTATCCACACTTCCATACTCCACCATTGCACAGGTAATTTGTTTATATCAGTCAAAGACTATAGGATAGACAAGAAGCAGAAGTATAATTATAAGTGACATCTGGAGTCTGAGGCGATCAACTATTAAGTTTGTAGGCCTTTGCGGGTATGGCTATTAAGTTTAACTACTTTGCGGGGGTGACCATTAACTATTAAGTTTGAAAGCCTGACTCGGTAGAGGCGCTGAAACTCGTATACTACGATTTTACATTAGCTCATATGGGCTGCTTCTCCTCTATCCTATGCTCTTTGATATCAGTATTGAAATCTTTTAATATTAGCTACAGCCTAATATATTATAAAACGTTACATACAAATCGTTCGCTTATACAAATCTAGCCCATATATACAATTATTATGCATAACATCAACAATTGGTCTATATGATCACATATTTTATTTATAAGTCTGTGGAAAAAATGGTTATTGCCAACTTAAAGATTCTAAATAATATTTAAAAGCCACACTTTTGGTCACTTTTTTTTATAAATTTTCTAATCTAGAAAGTCATACTTTTTCAAACGCAGAAATATTGATTGGACAATACTTTACTTGCTTATTTTTTGGAAACGTCCTGTGCCATTTCTTATGAAATATCATTTAACAGTCTAAAGCTGGGAATATGTTTTGTTTATATTTCGTTTTAGGGGAAAGTAAAACATTCAAATTTTTTGGTACTATTTGTTAAGTAATTATCAACAGTTTTTCTTTTATTTTATCTTTTTTTTTTTTTTTATTTTATTTAAAATGGTACGAGCCCTCCTTAAGACTAAAATAAAAGAACCGAGAATAACTGAGAATTTAATCAAAATTTATTTTTATTTTTCAGACTTTACCAGTTTACAATCAAGTTGTAAGCTACCCAAGTGCTCAACAAATCTTACCAGTTGCTCAATATGTTCAACAACCCTCATACATTGGTGGATCAGCAGGATACCCAAATAACAATCAAATCACCAACACTCAAACCGTCCCAGTAGAGATCAACTACAACCCAGGATGCGTTGGACGCAGATAAATAATTCAAATAATAAATAAATTATGTACACAAATTTGTTCTTGTCTAGGTCTATTACACTGGGTGTAAGTAGTAAAGAAAAGACTTAGTCTTACAGTATTGTAAGACTATCATTTTCTACGAACACTCTTTAAAAGCAGTGTGTACACTGAGGTACAAAAAGAACTTACGTAAATTGTTTTTTGTTGTAAAACAATAAAATTTTTGGAATCACAAATATAAATTTATAAATAATTTTTAATTTTTCTTTCACCAAAAAAAATTCTCATCTATAATTTAATTTCCAATATTACACATTATTATTCGTCTCAAAGCTGTAGTGAATAACACTTTTTTTACCATCAAAAAATCCAATAACAGAGAACAAATTAAGTCGATTGAAAACTTAATCCGATTTTCTAAGCAAATATCCATAATTTGAATCAATCCTTGCTTAAGTAAACAACGATATGAGACTAAAATGAGAAAATGAGGGTAGTTTTTCCACCCTCAAAGTATTCGAAGTAGTAACAATGAATTCAAGATTAAAAATCAACTGAATATGATTGCAACTCCATTAAAACTACTCCTAGAAGTGAAAATGATAATAAAATTTAGAAAATTCTGAATTTCATCTCAGAAATTGTCTCTCGACGGTTTTCGAAGTTGCTAATAATGAATTTGAGGTCAAAAAGCAACTGAATGTAGTTGCACCTCCATAAAAATCACCCCTAAAAATAACAGAAAAAAATTTTAACTAACAATTTCTCCTCAGATGTCGTCTCTCGAGGATTTTTAGGGTCGATGATCACAAATCCGAGGTCAAAAAGTACTTAAGATAGTTGCACCACTCATTAAAACAACCCCTAGAAATTTTTTTGTCCAAATAGTCCAAAATGATATGCGTGCGAATTTTGGATTCAATGTAGTCAAAAATTGTAAAAATAAATTACGAGTGTATTTAAATCGTTTTTTAAGTTATTTTCATTTCATGAAAGAAAATTGTGTACATATAGTAACTTACACATATTATTGACATTAATCGTAATCTAAATCGGATTCAAGAATTTCTGATGCAGGATTGGTGGGTCCCTCTTCATCGTAACTTTCCTCCAGTTCTGTTTCTGAACTATTATTTTTCTTTCTATTATTTCTGTCATTTTTAGTTAAATTTTTTTTCTGTCATTTCTAGGGATAGTTTTAGTGGGGTTGCAACCATGTTCAGTTGCTTTTTAACCTTGAATTCATGATCAGCGACCACAAAACCCTCGGGAGACGATTTCCGGGGTGAAATTTTGATTTTTTTGACTTTTACTATTTAGAGTACTTTGAGGGTGCAAAATCTACCCTCAGTTTCTCTACTATGCAGATGTTAGAGCGGCTGAATGTTCCTGAAGGTCTAAGGAAGACATACAAACAAGAATTTTTGAAATCGGAGCTATTCCACCACTTTTCCACATTTTCCGTTGTATTAGATGTACTTAATATTAACTTATCAGATTAAAACCCATTCACATTATAAATTATAGTTTAAACAAACTAAAAAACACGCTTTAATGTACTAAAATTTAAATTGTAATGTTAAATTCAAAGCGTGGGATGTTCGATACCTATCTGTCAAATCAGCAAACTTAAAAAAAAAATCCTTGAACTAATTATTAATTATCCACTTGTTAGTGTAATCAAGCGTGTTTTTTTTATTTTTTTTTTAGTTTTTTTAACTTTTTTTTTTTTTGATGTGTTATTAATCAAAAAACTCACGTGTTCACAAAATTTGTCTTTGTTTTTATGAACGAAAATTGTTTAGTCACGTTTTTTTTATTATATGCGTTCGTAGAATGCAAGTTTTAAGCAACTTTTATAATAATAAGTAAAACAAGTTCAGATATCTTATTACAACTGATTGTGAGATAATTGTTAAAATAACTTGCATATACTTGTTAGTGTTGTCAACTACTGTGTGAACTCCTCCTAGAGCAGGCGCTGTATGGGGTTGAGTTTGCAAAATATGAGTACCGCATTTTGTCAATTGATTCTTGTTTAGAAAAGCGTATAGATTTATGCTGTGGATCTTGCCAGAAACCCTATTGGTCCAATTTTTGCATAACCACCAGTTAGATGACATTTTTTGAACTAAGTAAAAGTTACCATAGGTTCTATGGGTCATTTAACGTCGAAAAGACTCTTTGTGATTTTTTCGTAAACTTCTTCTTTTTCGAGACATTGACAGTTTAATGTTTGAAAAAACTCCAAAAAGGCCATTTTAAAAGCTAAAAAACGGGGCATAAAATTAGATTTTTGAGTTTATCATAATTCTATAATAATGTTTGAACATCTTTTAAT
Organism: Chrysoperla carnea; assembly: GCF_905475395.1. NCBI lineage: Eukaryota > Metazoa > Arthropoda > Insecta > Neuroptera > Chrysopidae > Chrysoperla > Chrysoperla carnea. The sequence continues at coordinate 14,733,087 of NC_058342.1, read as the reverse complement.
AAAGTTCTGAAGAGTAATACAGGTTACTTCATTCTAGAGGCTCATTTTTCAATTCTTAAAAAGATGTTTAATTACCATTATTAACAATAAGTAAGACAGAGATACTAAATATTTCGGTCTTACACACTTTTATTAATAAGAATAGGGTATTATCGTTAGTCAAAAATAAATCATGAAATTTGAAAAAAGTTAAAATTTATGTAAAAATGTACTTAAATATTCTGATTTCGAGTCATAAACGCACATTTTTCTTTTAAAATATTAAAATTAAAAATCGTAATTTGTAAACTGTATATCACGTGACCTAAAACATGGGCAAGCCCTGATGTGATTCATATCGATATGAACCATATATGAACCATAGGCCATCAGTCAATTCAGTGTAGACAGCTGGGTATAATATATCCATAGATAATAAGTATTTATTATAATTAGTTGTCTATGAATATATCTCTCAAACTTATTTGTGTTATTTCGTGTAATGATCCCGATATTACGTCATCAAATTGGAAGCCCGCGTTTTTGACAGTTTTAAAAGTTGAGGCTTTAGAACTAAAGAATCTGTAATTATTCTTCTGAAATTCATAAAGGATGTTCAAATATTTTTTTAGAATTTTGATAATCTCAAAAATATAATTTTATGCACCGTTTTTTAGCTTTTAAAATGACCTTTTTGGAGTTTTTCCAAACATTAAACTGTTAATATCTCGAAAACGAAGAAGTTTACGAAAAAATCACAATGAATCTTTTTGACGTTAAATGACCCATAGAACCTATGGTAACTTGGCGCCATACTGCTATATAACAATTAATGGTTCAGGTATACGGTTAATTAACATAACATATACATTCCCAAACTCTGAAACCGTGTTTATCGTAATTTCCAAATGATTTCCTTTCGAATAACATAACAATTAAGTGGATTTAATTTCCTACCTGCTAACTAGACGCTGAAAAAAGAATCATTAATTACTGGAAAACTAATAATTCCCAAATTCTAAAATTATATTCCCAAATCCTCCCAAACGATTCCCAAATGAATGGAAATAGTTTGAGTGAAAAATAACAATTTTATCTGCTAAGTATACGGAACTCAAAACTTGCGATATAATGAATGAGAGAGAAGACTGCCAGTGAGAAACTGTAGGAAACAAATTTAAATATTGGATTCATTAATCATTAGGTTATAGGTCGGTTGCCTACAGCCATACACACCAAATACTTGTTTCTTGTTGTGTACCGCCTCAGTGAACAGCTGCAAATATCTTATACTGGTTACAAGAGAATTAACTGATTATACTAATTTTCGAATTCCCCAGTTTTAGTAAAAAGAAAACTATGGAAAATGGATAGGTCTTTATGGAAGATCTAAAAACTAGCTTGCTAAATGAGAAATGAAAAAAATAAATAAAAATTATATTAATTTATTTGAACAATTAGTTTTATTCGTCATCTAAAAGTAACGTTTATACTATCTAACATAACGATTCAAGACTAAAAGAGAAGCAACAATTAAAAGACTAATTATCGCAACATGCAGATAGAATTTTCTGTAAGTAAAGAAAAATTTGTTAATTTTGTATTATAAGTATATCAACAAAGGACCCCTTACAATTCTTATGCGTTTCGGCAAACTGTCTGAAATCGTAGCTCTTGAAAACTAAAACAACAGTTTCGATTGCTACAAAGTTCAAGGGCTTTGAGATTTTTAACCAAGAATTCGAGTAAACTAGATAGGTGAACAATTTCCAAATTTTTTTGGCTTAATGAACATGGGATATTTCCTCCTCTTTTCAAGAACTAACATTTCACAAACTTCCAAAAATTTTATTCGGAGGACGAAAGTTATTTTCCATACGTTTAATGCGGAGTCCTTTTAAAAAAAACATTTCCTATGTAAGTAAATTCTGTCAAACTGGCATAGCTATAATAAAGTCATAGGTAATCACTTAAATTTGCTAAAGTTTATTTTATCTTTTGTATGGTAATGCAGGAGTTTACAATTACTGATAGCCACGTCGGCTAAGCAGAGAGAATTGTTATCATTACAATAATGACCGTGGTCAGAACATACTTTGCAAATACAACGCGTATTTTCTGATAGGCTTTTGTCCACTAAGAATAAATCGGTTGAATAAAAGTTTCAAATAATAAATCATAAAATGTAGATAACAAAATACAAAGTTAATTTTAATAAAATTTAAGGATCATTAATATTTTTAGATAATAATTTTCACAAAACTATGCATCCGGTCACGTGACAGCAAACATAACTCAGATGTACTTTCATGGTACTACGTCAGATCATATGGAAGACTATGTAAGCTTACAAATACAAACACATATAACTTGCAAATTCTTGTAAAGATTCATATATACTTAATTCCAAAAAAAACTGCCACAGTTAAAACATTCTAAGCGTACTCATCATATGTTATGTTATAATAGTAACACTTAAAATGTTTTAAAACGAACATTTTTTTTGACATAGAGATACATAAATGAATGCATGTCATGAACTTATATCATACAGGACGCCATTACACCCTACACTGGTTTAGGACTAAATTTGAATTGGTAATTTTAAAATGCAAAATACATAATAGTCCAGGAGGAATCGGCGCATGAGTACCGAAAACTATTCCACCTCAATTTTTTTATGCGATCGTCTTCAAATTGCCCTCCTAATGATATAAATGTATGTTGCCATGGCGCAACCCGGTGCCATATTGTTTAAACCGAAATTGTTTAAACAATTGCAAGAAATTGTTATTTTTCAACCGGAAAAATTTAAACCGGGAGAATTTAAAAAAAAATATTACTTAGACATTATGTTTTTTTTAAATACATTTTTCATGGGTCGAAAGTACTCAAATTTGAGATTTTTCGAACCTTTAAAAATTCATATCTTTAAAAAAAATGTATGCGTCAGTCCAAAACTAACAGCGTCAAAAGTGAAACTTTTTATGTAATTCAAAAACTGTCAATGAGTGTACAAAAAAATACATTGCAGCAAAGAAAAATTGACTGGAAATTATAATAAAAATGATTTATAATAAAAATCAAGAAAAATCTACAGACTATCCCGAATTAATTACTACGGAAGTTTCACTCGTACGTACTATTATTTACATATACATAAAACTATATACATATACGTACAAGTGAAACTTCCTATTTTAAAGAAAAGAACTATAGATGAACGACTGAAATTGAAGTTTTTTGTCCATTCATTTTCATTTATCAAAAAATAATTTTAAATTACAATTACAAAAAAAAATATTTCCATAAATAAAGCAACACTAGTTACAACGACTTTCTCTGATGAACTGAGACTTACTTGCTCTTCTACGTACGTAAGATTGTACAAGTCTAAACTAGTCCTAAATTTTATATAAATAAATAACATCAATACTGCTTGACTCATATACAGAACATATATTTATATATATGTATATATAATTTTTTCCGCCTCTCTCACTCTGCTAGAGTAAATGGTAATAAGAAAGAGACAAGGAGTTTAACAGTTTTGTTAGCTCGACGAGTTAACTCTCATGACAAAACGCTAGTGTCCCATAAAAAGTTTCACTTTAATATTAACTTTATCGTGAAAAGTCATAGGACCTGTTTTATTGGTATTTCAATAAAGATATAAAAAAAATTTGTCCGGTTGAAAAATAACAATTCCTTGCAATTGTTTAAACAATTTCGGTTTAAACAATATGGCACCGGGTTGCGCCATGGCAACATGCATTTATATCATTAGGAGGGCAATTTGAAGACGATCGCATAAAAAAATTGAGGTGGAATAGTTTTCAGTACTCATGCGCCGATTCCTCCTAGACTATAATGTAAATAGTTTGTTTTTTTTTAATAATACTTTGTTGGTGTAATGTAACATATAAACCATTTTTTAAAATTTAGGACAAAAGCCTAATAACCAATGCTAATAATAATTCATGCAATAATTAATTATATAGAAGTACATCAAAGTAACATCTTACATTTTTAAATTAAACATTCGTTTGTTAAACGTTTCTTCTGAAAAGTTTTTATCTTTTAACAGATACCGTATTGTGCCATCTCTTTGCATTTTCAAATGATCCGAAATTATACATCCAGAATAATCTACCTGTAAATTTAACATAAAATTGATTCAATTATATTTTAAATTATCTGTTGTAATTTATACTCACCGAGAACTTATCAATATCCTCTGGTTTCAATATTGCATGTAAAGATTTAAAATTATCATTTTTGAATGTCCATTCATTTAATGCGAACGGTGCAAGCTTCATATTTGAATAAAATACTCGTCGATATAATTTAAATAAACTAAAATAATGTTTACTTTTGAAAATTAAAAACGGTTTGATTTGTTATTTTAAAATGATGTAAATGCTAATAATAATTCTTAGTTTTGAGGGTTGATTTTGTATTCGAGAACAAAACTCGCCTGGAAACTGGCTAGTTTTTATACCATGCATATATGAAATATACATAGTATATTAAGTTTCGTCCCAAGTTTGTTATACCATGTATATATGAAATATACATAGTATATTAAGTTTCGTCCCAAGTTTGTAACGCTTAAAAATATTGATGCTACGAACAAAATTTTGGTATAGGTGTTCATAGAATCATCTAATCAATCCATTTCCGGTTGTCCGTCCGTCCGTCTGTGGACACGATAACTCAAAAACGAAAAAAGATATCAATTGGGTCTTGGGTCCGTAGGACCCATCTTGTAAACCGTTAGAGATAGAACAAAAGTTTAAATGTAAAAAATGTTCCTTATAAAAAAATAAAAAACTTTTGCTTGAAACATTTTTTTGTAAACATCACTGTTTACCCACGAGGGCGTTAAATAGGTGCAAATTTTATAGTATGTATTAATATAGGAATATCAGTTGTGTGTCTGTTGTATATTTAAAAGTGGTGACGTCAAAAAAACAAACGATTGCGCATCAACACTGTCTATACATGGTATTTCAACAATTAACTCAGTCAATTGTTTGTTTTCACTTGTTAATAATCGACTTAAAAAAAAAAAAAAAAAATTGAATTTTAATTACTTACTTTAATCTCTGATTAGAAAAAATACTTATTTTCAATAAAACACTTAAAAATATTGCTGGAATCAAGTGCAGTGTTACAAAATAAAACCAATATATATATTTATTTGGCGTAGAGACACAAAATGGATACCATAATAGTTGATTCGGTGGATTTTTTAACATTATACTCGAACCGATATTAGTAAACAATCTATTACTCAGATTTATAAAATCACTGGTTGATGAGTTAATTACTAAGCTACAAAAATAATATTATAAGTAATGTTTCGTTTGGTAGGTATTTGTAGAGTACTTGTTTTGTTCCGTTGAATCGAAATTTCGACGTTACCCAGACGGTTAATTTTGGTCCAATTTTTATAATAAGATTCTTGCAACATTGCAAGGTATAATTTTTTGCTTGAATCTAGCAAAATATTCGTTTTAGTGGAAAAGTTACTAGAAAATTCTATTTTCAAATACCATTGATGATTTCATATCCATGGGTGTATAAAAAAAAGGAGGGAAGAGATAACATTTATTCTCAGATGAATGTTTTGCAAGTTTCAAACAAAAAGTCCGACTTTTTGGGATTGATAATCTTGGAATTTTAATTTAGCAGCTCAAAAAATATAAAGGTACCTAAAGTTGTGTTGAGCACCTCGACCGATACGCTTACTGTCAGCAGCTACCTACTTTGGGAAAACATAAGGAACGTTTTACGATACTTCTCAGTTAGTATGAATTTATAGTTACAGATCTTAAAATATTACCATTTATTACGATCAGTTTGTTCTAAAGCCTTATACCATGCTGATGTTATCATTCCTTTTATTGCTATGTCAACAGGCATCCAATCTACCTTCGTATCACCATTTGCATAAACTGCATGAATTACGCCAGTCATAATTCCTGTAAGTAGACCCATTGGTCCATTGTAGTTATCAACCCATCCCGGCATTGGTTCTTTTTCCGAACCAACCACTAAGGCAAAATATAATTATTTTATTTAAAAAAAAAAAATCTTTCAGTTATAAAATAAATCAAAAATTTTTACTGTTATATCAAATTTGAATTCAGTTTAGATTGAAACTTAAATAATTTTCTGGTTAGCCTTCTGGAAAATGAGGGTATAATAATCTCGTTTTGAGCGCTTCTCGAATGAGGACTGTTCAATTATTATTGAGAAAATCATTTTACCATGTGATAGCGGATGGCTTAAATTAGAACTACGATAAAAGCCTTGAAGTGTATCTGGGTTTCAGTAGGCGTTGGATAAAAGATATATATAGAAACCATAGTAATTTACAACAATTATGTTCAAATATATAAAAAAACTATATAATTAACAAGTGAAAATTACAAAATTAAAAAAAAAACCCGACAAATCTTTCGGGTACGTTTAATTCTGTTTTAATTGCTAAACTCGCAATTGAAACATAACAAATAACAGTCTTCATTAAATTACCTTTTTCCTTAAAGCCTTTTCCAAACTGAGCCGATTTTGAAGATCATCACTAATTTTTTAGTTTTTTCGGATACAAAACCCTCAACTCGCACTTGAAACATAGATAAGAACACTCTCCATTAAATTGCCTTTCAAACGGCAAAAAAATCAAAATCGGTTCATCCGCTTAGGAGCTAAGATGCCACAGACAGACAGACACACATAGGGGTCAAACTTAGAACACCCCTTTTTTTTAGTTCGGGGATTAAATAGGTCCACTCTTTTAATGGTCTAATTATTCCGAAGAACACTATTATTTTTTATAAAGATTAAAACTTGCTTTTGATTGCTTCACGTCATTAGTGGTAGACTTGGCGTCATTAAGGTTGTCATTTTGACAACTAAGGCTTTATGCCATTAAGGTGGATGATACAGAATCGGAAGACCAAGTGAATTCGATCGTTTTGGGTACAATCAGATTGTTTTTTACAACCAAAAACCCATAACATTAAAAAATCTCAAATGAAATAATAACATAAAAATTTACCGACTGATGGACGAAAAATAACTGTTGATACATCTTCACAACTTTCGAAAAGAAGTTCTTCAGCAAGATTTTTGGAAAAGGTATACGTGTTCGGATATTTATTTAAAATTCTAAAATTAAACGAATTAATTAAATTCATATACAGGGTGTTCTGTTATTGACTGCAGATCGTTGGCCTACAGAATAAGCTCATAAAGACGAAGGAAAAAGTTATTTACTAATTTAGGATCTGAGCCCTAATTTGCGAGATATGGCTATGGTACAAATCAAAAAATTTAACCATTCACAGTGTTTCAAAACCTGGTAGGCATACACTATCTTATTTGGAAGGGACAGTTAAAAACTATCAAATTTAATTGGACAATAAAAATTTAATACATTAGCAATTGTTATCTTTATTTTTCGCATTTAATTATTTACTTGTCTCGCTTGTTTTTCGATTAGTATTTATTTGCCACTACAGTCATCTTAGTTATAGGCTGGAATTGTCTTATTACATAAAAAAAATGGGCTGTCTTTGCATACTTTACATACGCAATAAACTAAATAATAAATAACATGTTGATTCTTTTCAAATAATTTTATAATAAAAACAACTGAATAGAGCAGGAGACGGTCGTTTCATCAATACGTATGTTTTGTGTAAATTTATTATTATTCAAAATAGCTTATAGATTATTTACATTTCTCTATAACAAAAGGTCATTCCATTGGTTTCAATAACGAACGTAGACCTTCAATACCAACAAAAAAAATTATGTAGGAATTTACCAAATTTTGCATTTTCTCAAATTAGTTTTCCCACAAATTCAAGAAGAGCGTTTTATGGAAATTTTCAAAAGTAAATGAAGTATTTTAAGCGTGGTATCCAAATTTCTCGATATTTTCGAGCCACAAACGGCCAATGGCAAATGAATGGATTATGAAATATTTGTACATTAATCACAGCACAGATTACATTTATCGCAGGAAATTACAACTAATACTAAATAATAATAAAAATAAACCCATCTTATCACAGTTTTCAAAATCAGTAATCTTATTTCACTTTTTCAGTTTTAAAAATCATTAGTTCTCCTTCAAATTCAAGGAAAGCGTTTTTCGGAATTTTTCAAAAATATATGACGTATGGTAAGCGTGGTATCTTAATTTCAAGCTATTATCAGGCTACAAGCGGCCAATGAAATGAATTATTATCTAGGAATATCAGTAATAGTAATTATTAACCAGGAATATCAGAAGACTGTGAATAATGTAAGCTGTGCTGTGATTAATGTATAAACAATTCATTGTAGTTTGTAGCTTGAAAATAGAATCCAAATTTCATTTGGGTACCACGCATAGCATACTTATTATACTTTTAATTTTCAATATTTCCGAAAAACACTTTTCTTGAGTTTGTAGGAGAACTTACGATTTTTAGAAAATGAAAAATGAAAAAGTGGATTAAGATTACTGATTTTGATTATTGTGATCGATGGGTTTATTTTTATTATTATTTAGTATTAGTTGTAATTTGCTGTGAATATTGTAATCTATGCTGTGATTAAAGTACAAATAATTCATAATTCACTCATTTCATTGACCGTTTGTAGCTTGATAATAGCTTAAAATTTGGATACCACGGTTAACATACTTCATTTATTTTTGAAAGTTTCCGAAAAAAGCTTTTCTTGAGTTTGTAGGAGAACTAATAATTTTTAGAAAATGAAAAATTGGTAAATTCCAGCTCGACAATCCTACGCAGTTTTCTTCTAGAGAGGTCACATTGAGCATTTATTACAGAGGAATGTAAATAATTTATAAGCTATTTTGAATAATAATAAATTTATACAAAACATACGTATTGATGAAACGACCGTCTCCTGCTCTATTCAGTTGTTTTTGTAATTGAATCAACAAACAAATTTCAACTTGTTTTGTTATTATTTCTTGGAATATACAAAATACATAGTTTTTTTTGATGTATGTTAAATGGATTGTAAGACGTCCTATTTAGCTTAAGTATTTACACAATACCATCATAGTTAAAATATAAAAAGTGGGCGGGTTTGATCAAGTCCAATGAAATCATTTATACTTTAAAAAAAATCCCTTCCTCAGTTCAAAGTAATAAAATAAAATAAACTTATATCTACTTATTATCATTGGCTACTGATTATCGAATGATAGTCTGTCAATGAACAAATATATCAATTTTTGCCATACCTGTAGCGCCCAAACTAGGGCTGAAATCCAAAATTGGTAAATGACTTTTTCATTCGTCTTTATAAGCTTATTCTGTAGGCCGACGATCTGCAGTCAATAACAGAACACCCTGTATAATGCTCAATTCGTGCCTCCAAGATATCATAGATAGATAGCATAGATATATGATAAAAAAAGGAGAATTTTTGCAGTTGTAAATAGGAATCTGCCGTAGGGAAACCGCGGAATAAATGCATCACACACACATATGTTTTACATTTATATTTATATGCTATATTATGGTCATTTATATGAACATTAGATAGTTGAGTGAGTTAAGCATGATTATGTATTTTGTTATTTTAGTGATTACTTAGCTCGAATCCAGACAACAACAGTCACAAAAATTTTTCTTAAAAATTTATAATCAAATGTAACTATTGGATTTTTTATCTTTTTTTTTTTGTTATCTTGAACGTTTCCTATTTTATTTTTGGATATCTTTGTATTGTTTTAAATACGAGTTGGTTAGGTTGAGTTTGTCGACTATAGAGGAATTGGTTGGGTTCTGAAGTTTTTAGCGCTTGCGTTCAAAAATGCGATACTATTACAGAAAACGGACATATTATCGTAAACTATATACAAAAGTTAGAGTTAAAGAATTTTACAGGCATATATTTAAATAAAAAAGATATGCGATGCGCGCGTGTGTATTCCACGATTTCGCTAGGACTAGAATTAAGTGATGTTAACATTCTCTCCAACTGCCATTACATTGTTATCTATAGTACCTTGGAGTCGCCAATTTGAACAAACTTTACAAGTAACATACTTTTCTTCAAGAAAATTGAGCACATTTTCATCCATAATTTCAGCTGCTTTAATCATAGTTTTCCAATCCGTTGTCGCCTTATAAACCTTTTCTTCGATTGTGTCCACGCCTTTATCGACATTACAATAAGTGGTTGATGTATATAGAAAAACCTAACCACAGAAAAAGAACTTTATAATTCGCTATCAAAGAAGTAGTCAATACGGTGTGTTGCAGCTCCGTATAGTTAGCAGATAAAATTGTTATTTTTCACTCAAACTATTTCCATTCATTTGGGAATCGTTTGGGAGGATTTGGGAATATAATTTAAGGATTTGGGAATTATTAGTTTTCCTGTAATTAATGATTCTTTTTTCAGCGTATAGTTAGCAGGTAGGAAATTAAATCCACTTAATTTTTATGTTATTCGAAAGGAAATCATTTGGGAATTACGATAAACACGGTTTCAGAGTTTGGGAATGTATAATTAATTAATTACACCTATTTTTTAGTTGATTGATAGGTTATGTTAATTAACCGTACACCTGAACCATTAATTGTTATATAGCAGTATGGCGCCAATATTCAAATATTACTGAATAATTTATTTTATAATTTATGTAAATGTTAAGTTTTATTTTGCCTTAAAACTGTTCTTATTCAATTGGAAATCGTTTGGGAAGATTTAGGAATATATTTTTATTATTTAGGACTGATTAGTTTTCATTTAATTAATTAGTTCTTCAAATCGTATACTTAGAAGGTAAAAAATTAAATTTTCACCATTTTTACGTTATTTGATAATAATTTACATGGAGACTAATCTAATTAATTTGGGAATCACATTAAACACGGTTTCATCATTTGGGACACTAAAATTATTTAATTAATTACATTTATTTTTTAGTTGATTTTTTGTGGTTATATTAATGGCGGCAATATTTAAATGGTACTTCATTTACAATAATTTTGTTTTTTTAATTTATGTAAATGTTAAGTTTTATTTTTCATTAAAACTATTCTTATTCAACTGGGAATCGTTTGGGAAGATTTAGGAATATATTTTTATTATTTAGGACTGATTAGTTTTCATGTAATTAATTAGTTTTTCAAAGCGTATACTTAGAAGGTAAAAAATTAAATTTTCGCCATTTTTACTTTATTTGATAATAGTTTACATGGAGACTAATCTAATTAATTTGGGAATCACATTAAACTCGGTTTCATCATTTGGGACACTTAAATTATTTAATTAATTACATTTATTTTTTACTTGATTTTTTGTGGTTATATTAATGGCGGCAATATTCAAATGTTACTTCATTTGAAAATACGATATATTATCACTATATTGGCATAGATAATATATGTTGTTTAATGCATTCCCGTTTTTAATTGATATAATTTCGCAAACTCAAGTACGCCTGATCCCTGCTTCATATAAAGAGTTTATATCATATACTTGAAGCTCGATAAATAACTTTTATCGATAAAAAAAGCTTCAAACAAAACATTTTGGGTGAATATGCGCACATCTTACGATATTTATAAACTTGACCTAAGATTTCAAGTTCAATGAAAAGCTCAATCTACTCCGTAATTGGTAACAGATAGAGAAACACTTTAAATTAGAAAGTTTTTATGGTTAAAAATGTAACATTTTTGTTCGAAACATTTGCCGAAAACAGTATAGTTAACGAAAAAACGGACTGAAAAGTTTTACCCAAAATAATTATAACTTATAATTGTTTCTACGTCATCAAGACACTCTTCGAAAAATATTTTCCAATAAATCCAATGAAAGTGGTTTATTTTTCCATAAAAATCATTTTTTGTTCAAATTGGAATGAAGAAACACGCAAAAAAATTAAAACTATGTCTCATCTATTCGGTTATTTACAAAAAAAAAAAAAAATGCTCGGCTATTGTTTGTAAGTTATGGATCAGACTGAATTTTTTATTGAACCCGAAAACTTGATCGAATTGAATACCCGTATAAGATGTGTACCTTTGAATATATCATTTTTCGTTTGAAGCATTTTCCTCGATTCAACTTATTTTTCGAGTTTTACGTATATATCAAGCTAAAAACTCTGTAAAATGCTCAAACCAACTTAACCAAATATGTGAAATTATATAGTACAAAAAGAAAACCAAATTAAATACATTTCAAATACCTCCTACGCTAGCTTGTACCTGTACCTACTATAAGAGAATAAATATTTTATTTACAATTTTATCAATACAAATGCAGTTTTTATTTCATGATCAAATTATTTATCTTTATTAGAATAAACAGTTAGACTATTAATAATTTTCCTTCCTATCCACATCCTATCCACACTTCACACTTCCTAATTAACAATTCTTTTATTTCACGAATTATTAATTTTTAATAAAAATAAGAAAAATTTGAAAGTAGTTTCGCATAAAGCATTAATCTGCACCTACATAAAAAATGATACAAATGATCATATAGAAAATATCCATTGAATATTTTGACATTAATCACTCCCAAAACACTTCAAACAAACCTTTACAAACGATTCCTGATCTTTAATAAACCACTTTCATTGGATTTATTGGAAAATATTTTTCGAAGAGTGTCTTGATGACGTAGAAACAATTATAAGTTATAATTATTTTGGGTAAAACTTTTCAGTCCGTTTTTTCGTTAACTATACTGTTTTCGGCAAATGTTTCGAACAAAAATGTTACATTTTTAACCATAAAAACTTTCTAATTTAAAGTGTTTCTCTATCTGTTACCAATTACGGAGTAGATTGAGCTTTTCATTGAACTTGAAATCTTAGGTCAAGTTTATAAATATCGTAAGATGTGCGCATATTCACCCAAAATGTTTTGTTTGAAGCTTTTTTTATCGATAAAAGTTATTTATCGAGCTTCAAGTATATGATATAAACTCTTTATATGAAGCAGGGATCAGGCGTACTTGAGTTTGCGAAATTATATCAATTAAAAACGGGAATGCATTAAACAACATATATTATCTATGCCAATATAGTGATAATATATCGTATTTTCAAATGAAGTAACATTTGAATATTGCCGCCATTAATATAACCACAAAAAATCAAGTAAAAAATAAATGTAATTAATTAAATAATTTAAGTGTCCCAAATGATGAAACCGAGTTTAATGTGATTCCCAAATTAATTAGATTAGTCTCCATGTAAACTATTATCAAATAAAGTAAAAATGGCGAAAATTTAATTTTTTACCTTCTAAGTATACGCTTTGAAAAACTAATTAATTACATGAAAACTAATCAGTCCTAAATAATAAAAATATATTCCTAAATCTTCCCAAACGATTCCCAGTTGAATAAGAATAGTTTTAATGAAAAATAAAACTTAACATTTACATAAATTAAAAAAACAAAATTATTGTAAATGAAGTACCATTTAAATATTGCCGCCATTAATATAACCACAAAAAATCAACTAAAAAATAAATGTAATTAATTAAATAATTTTAGTGTCCCAAATGATGAAACCGTGTTTAATGTGATTCCCAAATTAATTAGATTAGTCTCCATGTAAATTATTATCAAATAACGTAAAAATGGTGAAAATTTAATTTTTTACCTTCTAAGTATACGATTTGAAGAACTAATTAATTAAATGAAAACTAATCAGTCCTAAATAATAAAAATATATTCCTAAATCTTCCCAAACGATTTCCAATTGAATAAGAACAGTTTTAAGGCAAAATAAAACTTAACATTTACATAAATTATAAAATAAATTATTCAGTAATATTTGAATATTGGCGCCATACTGCTATATAACAATTAATGGTTCAGGTGTACGGTTAATTAACATAACCTATCAATCAACTAAAAAATAGGTGTAATTAATTAATTATACATTCCCAAACTCTGAAACCGTGTTTATCGTAATTCCCAAATGATTTCCTTTCGAATAACATAAAAATTAAGTGGATTTAATTTCCTACCTGCTAACTATACGCTGAAAAAAGAATCATTAATTACAGGAAAACTAATAATTCCCAAATCCTTAAATTATATTCCCAAATCCTCCCAAACGATTCCCAAATGAATGGAAATAGTTTGAGTGAAAAATAACAATTTTATCTGCTAAGTATACGGAGCTGTGTGTTGCCACAATATTATCTTGTGGCTGCTTACTATGGCATGTAAAATTTAGCATTATGTACATATGTTATATAATAGTCATTACTTGGAACTAAGGATAGCTAAGTTAGTAGAAGCGTGGTTATATAATTGGTTATTTTAGTGATTACTCAGTTCGAATCTAGCAGCAGTGTAATCAGTCGCATGCGGAAAAAAAACTATGGTTAAAAATATGGCCGCTTTAAAATTATACTGTTTCCGGTTTTAGTCAAGTGACGTATCAGTAATCAGTAATAAAACTTTGTGTAATGGCTAGCCGAAATATAGTAAATGTATCTTAAAGAAAGAATTGGATAATCTTGGGCGTTTTCCGAAATATACATCAGTATACTGGCCATTAGTAATGACATCATGAATTGCCATATTGTGCTGGTGATAAAATTGTGACAAATAACTATTTAGCCGGCCGTGTAAGCATAGATTAGATTGCGTGAAATAATAATAAAATAATAATTGTAAATTATGTTTCAACAACATATTGCCGTAATAGCCAACACTTGCATTCTTATAAATAGACTTCAGTTAAAATTTGGCACTGACTGAAGTGAAGCCAATTTTACTGAAGGTTCAATATAGGTGTTTATTATAATTGTTTACCTTTAAATTTTGCATTTGTTTAAGTATTTTTAACATTTCTCTAGTTCCTCGTGTATTAATTAAAATAGCATCCTTCAAAGAATCATCAAATCGAACAGATGCTGCCACATGGAATACAATGTTTATTTCATGAATTATAAATTCTAAATCAGAATCAGATAAACCATATTCTAGTTTGCTGATATCTCCTTTAATTACTTTTA
This sequence comes from Chrysoperla carnea, assembly GCF_905475395.1. Classification (NCBI taxonomy): domain Eukaryota; kingdom Metazoa; phylum Arthropoda; class Insecta; order Neuroptera; family Chrysopidae; genus Chrysoperla; species Chrysoperla carnea. The sequence goes on along the minus strand of NC_058342.1, from coordinate 14,718,064 downwards.
CTTTTGATAATGATTCCGGATATTCTTCTTTTAATCTGTTAAATAACTAAAAGAAAGTGGAAATTAATACGTATATAAGTGCAAGAAGAAGTGGAACAAGTCAGGTAAAAACAAATTTTCAGTAAAATGAGTGATTAAACATTCCTCAGGCTTACGCTTTATCACAAATCTGTCGTTTCTAATAAGCATCAGTATATTTTTCCAACATCCTTACTCATACATTCATAGAAATATCATGAAAACTTACAGGTATATTAAACATTTTATTTAATCTTTCTTCATCCGTATAATTTTTTTTCGAACGCAGTAATAAATAAATGCCTTTAATTTTTGGACATGAACGAAGTAATTTTTCAATTAAAACTTTGCCCATAAAGCCAGTACCGCCCGTAACCAGAATGTTTTGATCAGCATAAAATTCACAAATTGATGGTACATTCTTTGATAACTGTGATAAGGTTACTTTATCCACAAACACTTTCTTCGTTGGCTTAACGATATTATCTTCAACAATGTAATTGTTATTATCAAACATTTTGGAACACCTGCAACCACAATCGTATATATATATATATATACACCTGATAACTTATCAGAATCAGTCCCTGTTCTACAATGTCAATGTTTTTTATATGCCAAACGCAAGCATTCTTGTTTGGCTTTGCAAATATTAATTATTATTGTGTTCTTTTTTCATGTCATTGTAGAGTTGTTATTAATAATGTTTCATTTCCTTCGGAAATTCGCTAAAAACATTTAATAAAAGGTCAATTAAAAAAAGACGTGGTGATGATTATTTAGAAATGAATTTATGTATAATTTTTTTTTAAAATGTAAATTAATTAATAAATATATTCAATTAAATGACGAAGATTAAGTATTGTGTGATGTGAATATAAAATCAGAATTAACAATAGCTGAAAATATTTTCGATGCACTCAATATGAATGCAACATTGTAATCCAATTTTAAAAAAACGAATAAATTTTATTTAAAAAATAAACTTTTATTTTGTATTTATGGGACATACGCGGGATAAGGATTTCGGAGGAAGTAAAACTAGGATGAGGCGAGTACGATAACTGTGGCGCCACGATTTGACAACAGAATATTGTCAAACACACTTAAATAAAGCGAAAATGAAGAATACCAATTTTCGAGTTTTGGCTTGGTTTTCGATGTAAAGAAGTCTAAAAAATGAAATTTTTATGTCATTAAATTCGCCATTTTTGTAATTTAATTCATAACCGTTTTGCTAACTCGACCCCATTAAAGGCATGGCCAACCTATAGGTCAGTGAACGAACGCAATCTCAGGGTAAACGGAACGGCTAAAAACCCGCAGACCTGTGCTAACACGACCCCATTAAAGGCATGTCCAACCTGTAGATCAATGAAGAAAAAAAATTAACGAATTTGTTCGACGAAATTGTAATATTACAATTTAAAATCTACTAATGTGTGATTTTGTAATTTTTAAATCAACTAAAGTGGGTAGTATAGTATTATAATTAAAAATCGATAATATTAGATCAAAATCGACATATTAAAAAAAATTATAGGTATGTTTTTCATAAATCTTAGCTTTAAATTTTAGTGTACAATAGGAATAGGTCAAATTTAAACGATTCAACATACAAAAAATGACCATATGTCTTATTTCAAATGTAGACTTTAGGAGTTGATTACTCGAAAACTAAGCCGAAACTCGAAAATTAGCACTCTTCATTTTCAATTTGTTTTACTTTGTTTAGACATATTCCATCCAATCGTAGCGCCACAGCTATCGTACTGTCCCCAGGATGAGTAACCGCACCCTAATTTCGAGAATGCCGTAAAGATGACGTAATTATTCGTTATTATTATAATTTGGCAACCAAATTATAACAGTAAATATACGGCATTGCGTAAATGCCGAATAATTACGGTATCTTTACGGCATTCTCGAAACTGCTAGGGTGCGGTTACTCATCTTAGTTTTACTTCCTCCGAAATCCTTATCCCGCGTATGTCCCATAAATACAAAATAAAAGTTTATTTTTTAATAAAATTTATTCGTTTTTTTAAAATTGGATTACAATGTTGCATTCATATTGAGTGCATTGAAAATATTTTCAGCTATTGTTAATTCTGATTTTATATTCACATCACACAATACTTGATCTTCGTCATTTAATTGAATATATTTATTAATTAATTTACATTTTTAAAAAAAATTATACATAAATTCATTTCTAAATTATCATCACGACGTCTTTTTTTAATTGACCTTTTATTAAATGTTCTTAGCGAATTTCCGAAGGAAATGGAACATTATTAATAACAACTCTACAATGACATGAAAAAAGAACACAATAATAATATTTGCAAAGCCAAATAAGAATGCTTATTTGGCATATAAAAACCATTGACATTATAGAACATGGACTGATTCTGATAAGTTATCAGGTGTATATATAAATATATATGACTGTGGTTGCGGGTGTTCCAAAATGTTTGATAATAATAATTTCATTGTTGACGATAATATCGTTAAGCCAACGAAGAAAGTGTTTGTGGATAAAGTAACTCTATCACAGTTATCAGAGGATGTACCATCAATTAGTGAATTTTATGCTGATCAAAACATTCTGGTTACGGGCGGTACTGGTTTTATGGGCAAAGTTTTAATTGAAAAATTACTTCGTTCATGTCCAAAAATTAAAGGCATTTATTTATTACTGCGTTCGAAGAAAAATTATACGGATGAAGAAAGATTGAATAAAATGTTTAATATACCTGTAAGTTTTCATGATATTCCTACGAATAGTAAGGATGCTGGAAAAATATACTGATGCTTATTAGGAATGACAGATTTGTGATAAAGAGTATTTTCACTTTCTTTTAGTTATTTAACAGATTAAAAGAAGAATATCCGGAATCATTATCAAAAGTAAAAGTAATTAAAGGAGATATCAGCAAACTAGAATATGGTTTATCTGATTCTGATTTAGAATTTATAATTCATGAAATAAACATTGTATTCCATGTGGCAGCATCTGTTCGATTTGATGATTCTTTGAAGGATGCTATTTTAATTAATACACGAGGAACTAGAGAAATGTTAAAAATACTTAAACAAATGCAAAATTTAAAGGTAAACAATTATAATAAACACCTATATTGAACCTTCAGTAAAATTGGCTTAACTTCAGTCAGTGCCAAATTTTAACTGAAGTCTATTTATAAGAATGGAAGTGTTGGCTAATACGGCAATACTTATGTTGTTTATACATAATTTACAATTATTCTTTTATTATTATTTCACGCAATCTAATCTATGCTTACACGGCCGGCTAAATAGTTATTTGTCACAATTTTATCACCAGCACAATATGGCAATTCATGACATCATTACTAATGGCCAGTATACTGATGTATATTTCGGAAAACGCCCAAGATTAGCCAATTTTTTCTTTAAGATGCATCAGGTGCAATTACTATCTTTCGCCTCAGTATAGCTAACTTCGTCTGGACGTAGCTATTATTACACGAATTTTTATTTTTTTTTAAGTATCCACCGTAAAGTAAAAAGTTGGTGGCGCTGCTATAGCACAAATGTAAATTTTAAAAGAAAGAAATAAGAGTAAGATAATCATCTAAGCAAGTTGTTAGAGTGGATAGAGAAGCTCACAACAAACACTTTCTGCTACACAAGCGCCATTCTGCTCAATTTTAGAACGTTATTTTCTGTTTTCAGCTAGATACTTTTACTTTGACCCGTATTTATAAATGTCCTTTTTACCTCTACCCTCCATAATATGACTGATTACTTTTTTGATCGAGAATTATAAAGTTGTTTTCTGTAATTAGGTTTTCCTGTATACGTCAACCACTTATTGTAATATCGATAAAGACGTGGTTGCAATCGAAGAAAAAGTTTATAAGGAGACAACGGATTGGAAAACTATGATTAAAGCAGCCGAAAATATGGATGAAGCGGTGCTCAATTTTCTTGAACAAAAGTATGTTACTTCTCAAGTTAACTCAAATTTAGCATTATTTATGAATTTAAATAATTCTTGTAATTTTAGAATTTTAAATAAGTATCCGAACACGTATACTTTTACCAAAAATCTTGCTGAAAAACTTCTCTTTGAAAGTTGTGATGGCATACCAACAGTTATTTTTCGCCCTACAGTCGGTAAATTTTTAAGTTATTATTTTAATTTTTAACATTTTTATAGACTTTTGACAATTGATTTTATTACTCCAAATGCTTCGGGAGATGTTTTTAATAATAAAATAATTATATTTTGCCTTAGTGGTTGGTTCGGATAAGGAACCAATGCCTGGATGGGTTGATAACTACAATGGGCCAATGGGTCTAATTACAGGAGTTCAGACTGGCGTACTTCATATAATTTTAATAGACAGTAATAAGAAGGTAAATTGGGTACCTGTTGACATAGCAATAAAAGGAATGATAACATCAGCATGGTATAAGGCATTAGAACAAACTGATCGCAATAAATGGTAATATTTTAGAGCATGTATGCTATAGATTGTCATAATAATTGTTGAGTACGTTAGCGAATCATTCGAGATGCACGGGATAACTTTATCAATCCCAAAACTTGTTATGTTTTGAATAATTTTATGTTCTAAGACTTCTATCTGAGGATAAATGTTATAGGAAGTTTAGTATTATACTATAGTATAAAATTTTTAAATACCTTGATCCCATACAAAATGGTATCGCTTTCTCCTCGGTACACCTCATGTGAATGACATCATTGTAAAAGTATTTAAAAATAAAAGTTTCCGGTGACTTTTCTTCCCAAGCGAATCTTTTGCCAGATTAAAGCAAAAATAAAAGTATAAAGTCAATGCCATTTTTCGACTTGATAATCTTGAAATTTCGATTGAACGACAAACCGCCAAAAAATAACAGTCACTAAATAACTATACATATACAGGGCGTTCTGTTATTGACTGCAGATCGTCGACCCACAGAATAAGCTCATAAAGACGAAGGAAAAAGTTATGTACCAATTTTGGATCTGAGGCCTAGTTTGCGAGATAATTAACAAAATAAATTAATATAATATTAATAAAAAATAAATAACTTTATCGAATCCCAGTTCAATAAAATTTTGAAGGCTGGTATTGTATTATTACATAAACTGAGAAATAATAATAATAATAAGAGAAGAAGAATAAGTAGAGTGTGGTACATAGTACATAGATACAACCATTCCCGCTACTATATTATATCATATGCATACAATAAACAAAAACTGATGATGAGATTTAGTCAACTATTTAAACAAATAAAAACAATATTATGCATTTTTTGAGTGTTTTTCATATAGGACCACCTCCTACCTGCCTTCAATATTTTATTATTTACTTTTTATTAATATTATATTAATTTATTTTGTTAATTATTGCGCAAACTAGGCCTCAGATACAAAATTGGTAAATAAATTTTTCCTTCCTCTTTATGAGCTTGTTCTGTAGGCCAACGATCTGCAGTCAATAAAAGAACGCTCTGTATAACGAAACATTACTAATACTATAATTTAATCTTTGTAGCTTAGTAATTAACTCATCAACTAGTGATTTTATAAAATTCAATAATAGCGTATTGTGTGATCTTGGTGTCAAAATATTAAACAAAAATCCACCGAATCAACTATTATGGTATCCATTTTGTTTTCAAACGACAAATAAATATTTATATTGGTTTTATTTTGTAACACTACACTTGATTCCTGCAATATTTTTAAATGTTTTATTGAAAATAAGTAATCAGAGATTAAAGTAAGTAAAAAAAGTATATTTTAATTAAAAAATTAAAAATAATGAATAACTTTGCTGCAATCGTAAAAAAAAAAGTTTTTTGGCGAAGCCGGTAGGAATGCCACATTCAAAAAAAAAACATAATAGATAGATGATTCACCAAGGACCATGATCTTGAAAGTTATTTAAAGAATTACTCTATTTCGTTAAAGTTAAATGATAGAAGAAAACTTTAAATTAGAAAGGTGTTCATCAGGTAATAAACTAACTTTTTTTCTTTAAATATTTTTACCGAATTGAATGTAAAAATTTAACTATACAACAAAATGTTTTGGAATTTTTAGCTCAGTTTGTTCGTGATATAGGGTTTTTGGGGTGCTCTTAAACAATTGGAAATAGAACTCAAAATTTAAAATTTGGAATCAAAATTTAATTGTTTAAGTAGATTATGACATTCACCTTCTGTGGAATCTATTAATACAGCGAAAAATCATTCAAACCAACAATATTCGTGTTTTTATTAGAAACACATTTCTAATTTAAAGTTTCTTTTTCTTACCTGTAACTTCAAAGTCAAAACCCAATCCAAGTGATGCCTATGAGGTGCGCTCACCTTCATCTTGAACAAATTTTACATGAAATAACATTTTTCTGTAGCTAACTATAGTGTTGAAAGAAACACGTCATCAGATAGTGGCAGAGAAGTTCTGGAACATACTGTAGACAACGTTAACGCAATTAATAAAAATACGACTGTGATATTCCTATTAAACAAATTCCACCTTAAGTTCTGTTCTTGAAAACAAAACAAACTTTCAAAACCGAGAAATATTATTAGCATATCATTTTAAATAAACAATTCAAAGTTTTTTAATTTTCAAAAGTAAACATTATTTTAGTTTATTTAAATTATATCGACGAGTATTTTATTCAAATATGAAGCTTGCACCGTTCGCATTAAATGAATGGACATTCAAAAATGATAATTTTAAATCTTTACATGCAATATTGAAACCAGAGGATATTGATAAGTTCTCGGTGAGCATAATTTATAAAATCACAACAGATAATTTAAAATATAATTGAATCAATTTTATGCTAAATTTACAGGTAGATTACTCTGGATTAACAGTTTCTGAACGATTTGAAAGGAAAAGAGATGGCACAATACGGTATCTGTTAAAAGATAAGAACTTTTCAAAAGAAACATTTAATAAACGAATGTTTAATTTTAAAATGTAAGATAATACATTATTTTGATGTACTTGTATATAGAGTGTTTTGTTATTAACTGCAGACCGTCAGCCTACAGAATAATCTCATAAAGACGAACAAAAAAGTTATTTACCAAATTTCGATATGAGCCCTGATTCGGAAATTGTGGCTATTGAAAAAATAGAAAGATTTATGAATTCACAAACCTATCAAATTCAATAAATTAGTAGGTGTCACTTTCTACAGTTAATAACAGAACGCTCTGTTTAAGTCTACCATATGCAATTCTTCCATGACGCATTGACTATGCTCAGAAAATACACTTGGAGTGACGGCCGCGGCGTTCACTTTAAAAGGCGAGCTATATGATCGTAGTATTTTATGATCACGGCCATTGTATTTTAATGATTGGTTCCTGCCAACAATCACTTCTAAGAGTAATTGTTGGTTCCTCTATTACCAAAGGAAAATAGAATTACCTCTATAAATTTAGCAAATTAAGCAATACTCACATGTTAACTCGAAAATTAACTATCTAAGTGTATTGAAATTTGGCTTACTAATGGTTGTATAATAGCTATGCCAGTTTTCCAGAATTTACTTACATAGGAAATATTTTTTGTACAATAGTTGAATCATTATGGTCTTGATTTAAGTCACTATGTCATGTAAAGATTGTGAATGAGTATAAAATGTAAAAGGACCCCACATATTTCGTCTGTTTTATATACTTTTTGAAAAATTGAAAATGTTAGTTCTTGAAGTGTATAGAGCAAAAGTCTCTATGACCATAAAGTAAAAAAAAGATACTTTGTCATGGGGACTGTTGACAGAAGTGAAATTTAAAACTTTGGAAGAACTGTGTGTTTTTTTTTTTTTTAATTTTCAAATTAACTATAGTTTAGATATCTAATTAAAATTTCATAATTTGCAAATTGGTATTATTAACGTATGTATAATAAACTATTATAAATAACAATAAAAAGCAACAACACATAGTGTTTTCAAGCGGTCACTCATCTTAGAACTAAGTGTACTCATTGTTGCTTAACTTCACTGATTGGACGAGAATCGTTGTTTTCAATGTGGTATGGTGAAGGTAACGATGACGATTTGGTGACGATGACACGAGTTCCATGATTTTTATTCACATAAAAAGTGCTCAACGTGCCAAAAGATTTTTTCACTTCAAAAATTTGAAACTTGTTTATCTACCTATAGTTTACCTATAGTTTTTCTCGATTTCTCGATTCTCCATTGTACGGGGTCCTTTGTTGATACACACATAATAAAAAATTAACAACTTGTTCTTTACTTACAGAAAATACTATCTGCATGTTGCTGTAATTATTCTTTTAATTATTGGTTCTCTTTTCGTCTTAAATCGTTATGTTGGAAAATTTATGAATAAACGTTATATTTAGATAAAGAATTCAATTTTTATGCGAGAAGTGGGCATGGTTCTGGTATAACGTTAAATAATTTTTTGTGGTGGTGTATTGTGGTAGTTGTCGAGCGAAGCGGACGAGTAGCTGTTAGTCTTTTGTATATAATTAACACAAATTGTTATAAATATATTATAAATTTAAAAGATTTATATTGTACACGTATTTAATAAAATTGATTTCAATTCCAAAATAATTACTTCCGGTATAAATTATTTTGCATTTCGACATTTTCCACTTTGATTTCCATGTAAATGTCTCCATGTAAATTATTATCAAATAACGTAAAAATGGTGAAAATTTAATTTTTTACCTTCTAAGTACACGCCATGAAAAACTTATTAATTACATGAAAACTAATCAGTCCTAAATAATAAAATTATATTCCTAAATCTTCCCAAACGGTTTCGGAATTGAATAAGAATAGTTTTAAGGCAAAATAAAACTTAACATTTACATAAATTAAAAAATAAATTTTTCAGTAATATTTGAGTATTGGCGCCATACTGCTATATAACAATTAATGGTTCAGGTCATGAAGGTTATAAAGAAGGAGAACGATCGCTACGTGTTAAAGCGCGCGTCTACGTGTTAAATCGCGCGTCTGTCCCTGAAAATTTGTAGAATTTATAGTTCATTTTTCAGCCACCAGCCGCGCTGTCATCAAGAAGTAGTATCTGCGAAGTTAGCTGTTTATGAGTACAAGTAGATGAAGTTAGTTGCATAATGTACAAATTGATATATCATTTCAAATTAGCGCACAACAGCCCACAACAGCCCACTTTTATTGATACTACTTAGCGGTCGCAGCGCCTCACTTATTTTATCCATATTTCGGGGACAATATTTTCTATAGCGATCGTTCTCCTTCTTATAACCTTCATGGTTCAGGTATACGGTTAATTAACATAACCTCTAAATCAACTAAAAAATAAGTGTAATTAATTAATTATACATTCCCAAACTCTGAAACCGTGTTTATCGTAATTCCCAAATGATTTCCTTTCGAATAACATAAAAATTAAGTGGATTTAATTTCCTATCTGCTAACTAGACGCTGAAAAAAGAATCATTAATTACAGGAAAACTAATAATTCCCAAATTCTAAAATTATATTCCCAAATCCTCCCAAACGATTCCCAAATGAATGGAAATAGTTTGAGCGAAAAATAACAATTTTATCTGCTAAGTATACGGAACTCATTTTTGTGGTAATTATCGCGAATGTTTGTGAATTGCGCTACTGGTAGATCCCAAAATTATCAAGGATATTAATCCCGACAAAATCCGTCATTGGGCAAGCTTAATTTTCGCATGAAGAATTTTTGCAGGTCCGGTTTAAAACATGCTCCTGAATGTAAAAGTGCAGGTTACCGGTGGGTAACCCGGTAGGATACTGTTTAACATAATTTTTTTTTTTAAAACAAATAAGTAATATTAACCCAATCGCTATTTTATTATATAATTAGGATCAAAATTAACAAAAAATGTTCTAAGACTTTTTCTCTAAGCCCTCCTGTATTCAAGTAAAAATAGGAAAATTTTGAAACAACTTGATTTTTAAGATTTTTATCCCCCAAAAAGATAAGTGTATGAAAAAATCAGATTTTTCATATGTATTTAATTTTTATTCGTAGCGTAAAGCTTACTCAACAGCATCAAGCAAAAATTTTTGGCCTAATTGCATTTTAAGTGCTTGATTGTTAATTGTTAAGAACTGTTAAAAGAGCGCATGAAAAACCACCGAACAATAACGATTTTCTGTTCTATATATGCTAGAAAAATGGGATTTTCACCGATCGACTTGAAATAAAGTCAAATTGAAAAGTTTGAAAAACGGTTGTTGCGATTTTTTAGGGGGGGGGGGTGGTGTTGTGGAAAAAGAAATTTTTCAAATTTTTTAAATTTGACTTCATTTCGAGTCGTATGGTGAAAATCCCATCTTTCTAGCATTTATAGAAAATCGTTACTGTTTGGTGGTTTTTCGCGCTCTCTATTACCAATTAACAAAATTTTGCTTGATGTTGTTGAGTAAGCTTTACACTACAAATACAAATTAAATACATATTAAAAATCTGATTTTTTCATACACTTTTTGACAGATGAAAAGCATAAAATTCCGTTTTTTTTTTTTCAAATTGTACCAATTTTTTACTCGAAAACTGGAGGGTTTAGAGAAAAATGTCTAAGAAGCGTTTTCGAAGCGATTCAGTCAATATTACCTATTTGTTTAAAAAAAATTACTTTAAACAATATCCTTCCGGGTTACCCACCGGCATCCTGCACTTTTACGTTCAGGAGAATGTTTGAAACGAGATCCTGCAAATATTTTTCATGCGAAAATTAAGATTGCTCAATGACGGATTTTGCCGAATTATATCAAATTAAATGCCGATAGTTATCGATAGATTTAAAAAAATAAAATAAAATAAAATAAAATAAAACAAAGAATACCGTGTTTTTTTATTTCGAGTATCTCAATAAATTTTAGTATAGCCCAGAATTTTCAAACAATTAACTATGTTAGCTATTATATCTCTAACTTTTTCTAATGTTTGATAATATATGATAGGTTAGGTTAGGTTAGGTTATATGGGTGTCCACGAAGGACATACTTAGGCTATAGAGCCCATTGTGATACCATATATGTGTTTTACCACCTTTCCGCTGATAATTTCATTTATCAGCTCCTCAATTTCAGAGACTGAATGCACCTCCTGCATGCATATAACATGAAGGAGGTACAATAAATTAATTTTGTTGCGACGGCGGGAATCGAATCCGCTACCCTAAGCATACCGACTACAAAGGGCGACTACAAATACAATAACATTTTGTAAATCATTTACATACTTAAGTATCTATTTTGAACTGTAAACACAAAAGAAGGCTGATAATACATGATACTATTAGACCAAGAGCCAGTGACCAATTTAAGGTTGTAATTTCAAAAATCACGAAACTTTTCATAAAAAAAAAACCTCAATACCTACAGATACTGAAAAGCCACTTCTGGCAGCTTAGTGTGGCCGGGTTGAAATACCCTAATTTTTTAAAGAGGGTAAGAAATAAGGCTCATTTTTGTTAAAGTATAAGTCATAAAATTTTAGGAAATTTACTTTCGACAATATTTTCACTTCATACAATTTTTGCCAGAACATTTACATCCCTCCTAATTGTTGACAGAACGCTCTAAATATTTATTTAAAAAAAATCCAATGTTGTCATTTCATCAGTCTTGAAATTTTAACAGAATAAAGAAAATATATTAATAATTCATAATATTTAATGCCAGAACGAAATTCCATCACCAATGCAAGTCTGCCAGAGCGAAAAACGTGTCCGTGCGAGTGAGAGCAATGTATATGGAAACCTATAAGTTAGAGTGAGAGCGCATATTTTTTCATTGTTGTATACGATTCAACATTTCAGTAGTTGTTTACGAAAATTTTTGGAAACCTATGGTCAGTGAAAATACATGTGCGGAGTAAAATATATATAAGCTGGATATATACAATACTTTAACAAAAATGAGCCTTATTTCTTACCCTCTTTAAAAAATTAGGGTATTTCAACCCGGCCACACTGAGCTGCCAGAAGTGGCTTTTCAGTATCTGCAGGTATTGAGGTTTTCTTATGAAAAGTTTCGTGACTTTTGAAATGACAACCTTAAATTGGTCACTGGCTCTCCGTATATATAAGATTAATTTTTCTTAAACCATATCATATACTATTTGAATATATTTTGGTATAATATCACGAAAAAGACACTTATTTTTGCAGAAATATCACGTACATTTTTGGTATAAAAAGAAGAAAATTTTGTTCAAAATTATACTAAATTAAATTTACATCAATTCGTGTAATAAAAACCAAAAATTTCTTTATTCAAAAAATGGCATTCAAATCAGTCATTGTTTTCTTGGTAGCCAGCTTGAATGTTTTCGCTTTGGTAAGAAGAAACTTAATTGTTTTTTTTTTTTTTTTTTGCAAACATTGCAAAATATTTAATTATAAGATTTACCTACCTACATTCAAACATAAATAGTGTTTTAAATAATTTCATAAAATTAAAATATCGCTTTAATAAATTTTTATACCATGTAAGTATATGAAATATACCAAGGTATATTAAGTTTAGTCCCAAGTTTGTAACGCTTAAAAATATTATATATAGGTGTTCATAAAATCACCTAATTAGTCCATTTCCGGTTGTCTGTCTGTCTGTCGTCTGTCTGTCCGTCTGTCATCACGATTACTCAAAAACCAAAAGAGATATCAAATTGAAAATTTGATAGCGTGCTGAGGATGTAAAAAGTGAGGTCGAGTTCGTAAATGAGCAACATAGGTCAATTGGGTCTTGGATCCGTAGGACCCATCTTGTAAACCGTAAGAGATAGAACTAAAGTTTATTATTTATACTAACTTAGTTAATGTAAAAAATGTTCCTTATAAAAAATTAAACAACTTTTGTTTGAAACATTTTTTTGTAAACATCACTGTTTACCTGCGAGAGCGCATATTATGCGCAAATTGTATTATTATATGGGAATATCAGTTACATGTGTGTGACAAATATGTATATGTAATGTGACAGAGTCTATGGATGATATTTCAACAATTAACTTTCTCAATTGTTTGTTTTCACATGTTAAAATCGTAGATTCAAATTTTTTCCCTATTGCTAAACGAAATATTCAAATATTATTTAGAATTTCAAACTTGGCAATAGATCTCTTTCACACAGACTTATATTTAGCAATCGCCCGGGGCTTAGAACGTATTGTATTTAAGCGAAACTACATATTATACATACATCCTGTATTCGCATCGTGTGTGAGTTTTTTTGGAGGCGTTTCCATGGTAACGATACTACTTTAATTATAGAATTGTATGGATGCATATATAATTGTTTGGATTGCATTTATGACTTACATTTAAAATTTAATATTATTGTCTCACAAATTTAAATAAACAATTATGATAATTTACATTTGAAAAATAATATTTGTGCAATTTGATTTCTTATTTTCACAATTTTTAATGCATTAAGTTTAATTAATTAGTGTTTTTCAATCATTTTAATTTAACATTTCTATCTATTAACATGTAAAGAATTGCAAATTAGTTATAACAGCGTCCTTTAGCGCCAAAATTTTTCACTGGAAGCGCTGGCATCTAATTTATTGTCTCTACCATGACTACACACAAAACGAATACACAAAAATAACTTCTATCGATAAAAATGCTTCAAGCGAAAAATGCTGGGTGTGTAGGCGCACATCTTACGCAGACATTAAACTTGACCTAGGTTTCCAAGCTTGCTCTACTCCATAATTGGTAATCGATAGATGAACACTTTAAATTAGAAAGTTGTTATTGATAAAAGTAACATTTTTTGATCGAAACATTTTTTCGCAAGCCCTACAGTTTAAGCAAAAACGGACTGAAAAGTTTAACCCAAAATTGTTTTTTCGTATCAAAATTGTTATTTCGTACAATTGTTTCTGCGAAATCTAGGCACTCTTCAAAAAAAATTTTCCAATAAATCAAAGAAGCGAGGTTTGTTTTTCTATAAAAACCATTCTTTTTCAAATTGAATGAACAAGAGCACAAAAAGCTAAATTTTTGCTATCAATTACTGTCTAAACTATTTGGTTTACAAAAAAATGTTTCAAACAGGAAATATTGATAAAGAACCATTTTCTTATTTAAAGCATTCATCTAATGTTTGTCAGTTATGAATCAGAGTGGGGTTTTAAATTTAACCTGAAAACTTAGATCGAATTCGATGCCGGCATAAGATGTGTCCCTTTGAAACTAATATTTTTCGTTTGAAGCATTTTCTTCGATTAAATTTATTTATCCAGTTTCAAGCATATGGCAAATTTCAAAAAACCACCCTGTATATAGTATAAATGTAAAGGACGACAAATATTATTTTTGCCCAGAGCGGCTAAATAGCTAGATGGGACCCTGCGTGTAAAATCCTCATAAAAAAGGACAAATTAAAACACTTTATACTCAAGCACTCCCCTAAAGTATTTTTCGAACATCACAGAAAATAATTGTAACGCATTATATAATAATAATAAATAATGTAATTTTAATATTTTTATTGCAGGCTCAACCAGTAACTTACTTACGAGACAGCGGTTTACAAAATTCATTAGTTTCACCTTATTATCAGGTAAAAACAAAACTATATTTTTATACCATGTATATATGAAATATACATAGTATATTAAGTTTAGTCCCAAGTTTTTAACGCTTAAAAATAATGATGCTAGGAAAAAACTTTTGTCATTGGTGTTCATAAAATCACCTAATTAGTCCATTTCCGGTTGTCCGTTCATCCGTCCGTCCGTCTGTGAACACGATAACTCAAAAACGAAAAAAGATATCGAGCTGAAATTTTTACAGCGTACTCAGAACGTAAAAAGTGAGGTCAAGTTCGTAAATGAGCATCATAGGTCAATTGGGTCTTGGGTCCGTAGGACCCATCTTGTAAACCGTTAGAGATAGAACAAAAGTTTAAATGTAAAAAATGTTCCTTATCAAAAATTAAACAACTTTTGTTTCAAACATTTTTTCGTAAACATCACTTTTTACCCGTGAGGGCGCCAATTAGGCGGAAATTTTATAATATTTACTTATACTTGATTATCAGTTATGTATGTGTCACATGTTTGTATGTGTTATGTGATAAAGAAATCAACACTGACTATGCATGGTATTTCAACAATTAACTCAGTCAATTGATTGTTTTCACTTGTTATTTAAAACAATTTTGTACAACACTTAAAATTTCATTAAGAGAATATTGTGAAAGGCACATATATACCACAGAAGTAGTAGTAAAAATATGCTGCCCCCTTACTACTTATACATGTGCATAAACAAAATGAAACCGCAAACTGAGTTCAATTTTTTATTTCATTTTCAGAGTTCATTAATTGGATATCCAAATTTCATTAACAGCGTGAATACTGTAAGCAGCTTAGGATATCCTGCAGTTTTATCGGTAAATAGACTTTAAAAATATTCGATCCTCCCTCAAAATTATTAAGACTTTTATATTTTAAACTTCATGTGGCTCAGTGGTCGTACGAACTAAAGCGCAATCAACTTTACTCGTTTGTCTACTGACTGGGAGGTTATGGGTTATAATCCAGGCAGCGGCAGTCTAATCAATAATGAGGCGATAAATTGATCACACTATCGTCACCTAGACAAGAACGAAGTAGCCAAATCCACCCACATCAAAAAGTTAACTGTATAAATGGCTGTAGTTTAAAACAAAATAAAGAATAAAAATAATGCTGGGGGTGGCCTCTGCTATAGATGGATATCTGATATCTGAAAAAACGGAGGTTAAACCCCATTATTATTATTATATTTTAAACTTCATTTATATTTTAAATGAAGTTTTGTAATCTTCTTTAATCAAATCCCAAGAAGATTATTTTGATAAGCCATATCCAAATATAAAAGACCATTGGTATCATTATGAAGTAAATGAGAGAATGTGATAAAATCAGGGCCGTAACGAGGGTACATAGAGCCGGTAGTAAATATTAAGATTGTGCCTTATATGTATCGGGATCTGCTCTAACGATTTTGATGAAAATTCGTATGCAGATAGT
Organism: Chrysoperla carnea; assembly: GCF_905475395.1. NCBI lineage: Eukaryota > Metazoa > Arthropoda > Insecta > Neuroptera > Chrysopidae > Chrysoperla > Chrysoperla carnea. The sequence continues at coordinate 14,701,975 of NC_058342.1, read as the reverse complement.
ATTTAAGGACGTTCATGCGTTTACCTGTTTTGCTATGTGCGTTCATAGGGAAACAGTATGTAAATTTTAAAGAATTTTAAATTAGTAGAAAATAGAATTTTTTTTTGAAATTCTATTAAAAGATTAAATAATAGTTAACTGGTAAAAGTTTCAAGTATGGATATGGATATAATTTTTGAAAAATAATGATTTATATTTTCCATTTAGTCTCATGTTAAACCTTACTTTTAGTCACTTTTTAAACTTAAAATTTAATGAAATTAATTCGATAACAGGATATTTTTCCTGTTTTAAATCATAGAAAATCATTTAAACTATCGCTTTATCATATTGTTTTTAATTTCTCTACTAATATCGCTGACGCATGAACGTCCTTAACATAAGAAACTTAGTTAGATTGGTGACAGTGTATTTGCTACCAACATAGATATATATAACATTTAGATAGAGGATCCCATGTATTGAAATTGGTCTGAATTTGAAGTTGAATTTGTGATATGTTTGAGATATATACTAGCACCACCAAATGACTGACTAGAACATATAACATATGCGTTGAATGGTTTTCTTTAGTTCCCAGCCACTCACACTGAGGCGCTGTTTTACGCCATTAATTTTTAGATAGACGATCCCATGTATTAAAATTGGTGGGAATTTGAAATTAAATTTGTGATATATTTGAGATATATAGTAGCGCCACCAAATGACTGACTAGAACATATAACATATGCGTTGAATGGTTTTTATTAGTTCCCAGCCACTCACACTGAGAGCCTGTTTTACGCCATTTTTATTTTACGACATATAGATCCTCTATCTACATGTTATATATCTATGGCTACCAATCACAAAAAAACGAAAAATATTCTTAAGGTAGTACCAGCATGAAATCACTTTTCGACAGATTTGGCCGAATTTTTTTTCTCGGGTTTATAATAGCTTTATTTATGAATTCCTAAAATTTCATAATTTTTGACCGTTTAGATCGCGAGATATTTAAAGACAAAGTTCGCGATTTTGAGGGTCATGTAGCATTTAAAGCATGTAAAATGTCCGGTCTCTCCAACTATTTTTTATGATATTATTATATATTGAAGAAAAAGTAGAAAAAAATGTTTATACAATACAATTCTAAAAAAAAAAATTAGAAATTAATTTTCACTTTCGAGATATTAATTTTGACGTAAATTGATCGAAATTGGGACGTTGGCATAATTATTTCCCATTTTAAACGGTCAAAATTTCTGAAACTTTGGGAATTAATAGTAAGAATTATTAAATTCTTAAATTTAATTTTTCGTTAAATTCTGTCGAAAAAAAAATTGTACCATTGCTTTAACATAGAAACTGCAAATACCATGCTGGAACATCCTTAAAGAATAATGCAATACCTTTTTGGGTTACTCAACTACCCTTAGCTACTGTTTTTTATGATAATAATTATTCTAATAAATCTGTTTTAATAAATAATTTTTTTATAGTCACCATACGTTTCGCCATCATACGTATCACCAGGCCTCATCTCATCTTACAATCCCATTGGATATTCTGGGTATCCATCATATTCAAACCAAAACTTGAACCAACAAATTTCTCCAGTTCAAGTAAACTTCTAAGTTTATATAGTTAGAAGAATGGAAAATCATTAATTTTATTCAAATTCAAGAATATATCAAATAATTATATCTAATTAAATAAAATATATTTGCAAATATAATTTATCAACTTTTAATTTTGTAATCCCGATTAATTAAACTATAATGGTTAAAAAATTGAATCATCAATTTTCTAACGTAAATCACTGATTTTGACTTCACGCCGACTCATCAAATCAGGCTTGTGTAATTTGCGAACGAACTATTTCATCGATAATTTCGGCTTTAGTTAGTCAGTTCTTTGTACAGACCGTAGAATAATATAACCTAACAGACTTAATTTTGTTATAATTTACTACATTAGTGACTTTCAAATAACACAGTTTTTTTATTTACTGTAGAACGAGCGCAAATTGGCAAGTTTAGATATTGTAGTTGAAAATATTTGTACCTTATTTTCAACTTTCATAATGAATTTTGTTATAACTTCATGAATGTAGACGAAAAATAAGAATACAATTTTTCGATATCTGCCTTGGTTTTCGAAATATCGAAAGCTAAGTAATTAAACAAAATTTTAATTTTCGATATTTTGAAAATTACTCCAAATATCGAACAATTTTTATTTTTTATTTGTGTCTCCACTACCGTGCTCATACATCTTTCATCTTTAATTAGTCGGACACAACGGGTTTTTTTTTTGTCTTCAATAATTTATTAAGGTTTTAACTGTAATTTAAATCGTTTTTTTTTATTTCCACCGACTAGTTTTGGAGGATTCATAGATTCCACATATTATCTATCCATCTACCGTTTTCCCATAAGACCAATGTTAATTATGCCTATTTTTGAAGTCATTTATTTAAATAATAGGGCAACCCCCAATAAAATTTTCAGAACTGATTTAGACTTAGTATAATATATATATAAAAACAAATTTAATCCTAATTATTATCTATTTTCTAATTTTTTTTATAAATGTGTAACCTAAACATCCCTTTTTATACCATGTATATATGAAATATACATAGTATATTAAGTTTCGTCCCAAGTTTGTAACGCTTAAAAATATTGATGCTACGAAAAAAATTTTGGTATAGGTGTTCATTGAATCAACTAATTAATCCATTTCCGGTTATCCGTCCGTCCGTCCGTCTGTGGACACGATAACTCAGAAACGAAAAAAGATATCGAGCTGAAATTTTTCCAGCGTACTCAGGACGTAAAAAGTGAGGTCAAGTTCGTAAATAAGCATCATAGGTCAATTGGGTCTTGGGTCCGTAGGACCCATCTTGTAAACCGTTAGAGATAGAACAAAAGTTTAAATGTAAAAAATGTTCCTTATCAAAAAATAAAAAACTTTTGTTTGAAACATTTTTTGTAAACATCACTGTTTACCCACGAGGGCGTTAATTAGATGCAAATTTTATAGTATGTATTAATATAGGAATATCAGTTGTGTGTGTGTCTATTTAAAAGTGAATATCTTTTGTTATTTACGTGACGTCAAAAAAACAAACGATTGCGCATCAACACTATCTATACATGGTATTTCAACAATTAACTCAGTCAATTGTTTGTTTTCACTTGTTATATTATAAATGTGAAAGTAACGTTGTTCTTTGTTTGTTACGCTTTTGAATAAAACTCAAAAATATTATAGCTCATACATAAGAATAAAACATGAGCTACAATTTATAAAGACATATTTTAATAAACAAATTAAAAATCTGACATTTTACTGCGTCATCTATGAGTCACATATTCAGCCATACATTAAAGGCTTCTGTAAAAGCGGTAAGTGAAATACGAATTCATGGCCATCTTTTCTGATACACTGAATGAATTATGATTATTTTACACTAAAAAATTGAAAACTATACATTTATTTTACCTCAGTAAAACGATCCTTACCCCTATTTCGATTGTTATGGAGTGATAAATGAGAGTAAGGGAGGTGAAGCCTATAACGAGGTGGTCTTTACCTGTCTTTATTTTTAAATCCAGGAAAGGGGCGGGTATCAAGCTAGTTTTTGTATAAAAGAACAAACGAACTAGTTCACTACAAGTAAGTGAACTAAATTGACCAAGCCCAAAAGTGAACTATTATGCCCAAGAATACATCAAATTCTCGTAACTATATTACAATTTTAGATACATCTATTGTGCGTTGTTGAAACAATAAGTTTTTAATTTTTAACCCCGTAGCAAAAGGAGGAATGTTTAATGCTACAACCTAATACTTTCTAATTTTTTTTTATTAAAATGCTTTTTCTGTCTTTTTTTTTGCTACAAATCGGGTTTTCACTCCTTTCCGAGTTTTATACTCTGTATATATGTAATAAATATCAAGGTTACTAAGTTAAAACCCAAATTTGTAACACTTAAAAATATTGATGCTATGAACAAATTTTTGGTATTCGTTGTGTGCGTAGTTATGGTAGGGACAATAAAATCGATGCTAGCGCTTCCAGTGAAAACTTTTGGCGTTAAAGGAGGCTGTTATTACTAATTTGCAGTTCTTTACATGTTAATGTTATAGAAAATGTCAAATTAAAATTATTGAAAAACACTAATTAATTAAACTTAATGCATTAAGAATTGTGAAAATAAGAAATCAAATTGCACAAATATTATTTTTCAAATGTAAATTATCATAATTATTTATTTAAATTTGTGAGACAATAATATTAAATTTTCAATGTAAATGATAAATGCAATCCATACAATTATATATGCATCCATACAATTCTATAATTAAAGTAGTGTATCGTTACCATGGAAACGCCTCCAAAAAAACTCACGCACGGTGCGAATAGGTGTTCATAAAATCACCTAATTATTCCATTTGCGGTTGTCTGCCCGTCTGTCTGCCAACACGGTAGATCAAAATCGAAAAGAGATATCAAGATGAAATTTTTATAGCGTATTCAGGATAAAAAAAAGTGAAAAAAAACAATTGACTGGGTTAATTGTTGAAATACCATGTATACAAAATGTTAATTACGCAATCGTTTATTTTTTTATGTCATGTAAGTTAAGATAGCCACTCCTCTTACACACAAATACAATACGTGTATACATATACTATATGTTCCTAACTTAATTTCCACCCAGGCGGGTAAACAGTGACGTTTATAAAAAAATATTTCAAGCAAAAGTTGTTTATTTTTTTTTTCGAATGTTTTTTTGTTTCCAATATGATGTCATCATCCTGTTACAAGTTCAAACTTGTTTGATTCGCCATTGGTCTTAAAATAATTTTACACGTGTTTTGAGATTAGATAATAATTTCTGTGGGGGGATTTTTGGAGTGGTGGTAATCATATAAAAAAGGTGTTCTAAAATCATTTTATAAAATCTATGTATTTTTATTTTTAAATATTTATAATACAACACTGTTTTTTATTTTTATTTATTTATTTATTTATTTATTTTTTTTTTTATATGATAAGATAAGAAACTTACAATAAAAATAATATTTTTACAATGTGATATTTTTTATTTTTTTTATAAACCACAAGTATGTTCATAAAAACGGTCCACTATGAAATAAGACTTTTTTTGTCAATATATGAATCATGTGATGAATCAACCTAACCACCTGACTTTAACGTCAGATCCACGTTTAGCTAAGACCTTTTCCACTAAATAAATGTTTAGATCGTGAACTTTTTGTAATTCTTCAGCATAGAAACCACGCTTTATATCATCGTTGTTGTAATCCTTCAATAAATATGTTCTTGGATTTGTAAGTTTCATCTTAATATGATTGTAGGAATCATTTAATACCCGTTTTTCATTTTGTTGATTGACTTGCGATGGTTTCATCCTGATTGTCCAATGGTATGAATTATTGTACTGTTTAAGGTAGTACCAGCATGAAATCACTTTTCGACAGATTTGGCCGAATTTTTTTTCTCGGGTTTATAATAGCTTTATTTATGAATTCCTAAAATTTCATAATTTTTGACCGTTTAGATCGCGAGATATTTAAAGACAAAGTTCGCGATTTTGAGGGTCATGTCCCATTTAAAGCATGTAAAATGTCCGGTCTCTCCAACTATTTTTTATGATATTATTATATATTGAAGAAAAAGTAGAAAAAAATGTTTATACAATAATATTCTAAAAAAAAAATTTAGAAATTAATTTTCAGTTTCGAGATATTAATTTTGACATAAATTGATCGAAATTGGGACGTTGGCATAATTATTTCCCATTTTAAACGGTCAAAATTTCTGAAACTTTGGGAATTAATAGTAAGCATTATTAAATTCTTAAATTTAATTTTTCGTTAAATTCTGTCGAAAAAAAAATTGTACCATTGCTTTAACATAGAAACTGCAAATACCATGCTGGAACTACGTTAATCAATTCCGGTAATACTTTTATCCATTTATAATTACCATACAAACTGAAATGTTTGTACATCATCGATTTCAGTGTGCGTATAAATCTTTCCACAATACACGCCTTTTTAGTTGAATACACAGAATAATGGTTTATGTTGTACTCTTTCATCAATATCTTAAATTTTTCATTGTAAAATTCAGTACCATTATCAGTTTGCAGGTTTTTCGGTGTACGATCTTTTATAATTTGTTCCATGGCATTAGTGACATCCACCGCACTCTTGGACTTTAGTGGAATAGCCCAGCTATATTTGGAGAAGCAATCGATGACCACCAAAATATACTTAAAGTTGGTATTTTGTCTTGCATACGGGATCATTTCTACCAAATCAGCTTGAAATAAATCATTGAGTCCCTTAATGATTACACGCCTTCTTAGATAATTACGTCGAGCTGGTTTATGTAGCTCATTCACAACAATTCGTCTTTTATCCATCTATTAATTTATATTTTATACCAATGTCAACATGTAGTAACATGGAATCGGGGTTTGTAGTCATGAAACTTTTAGGAATACCAAACGTTAAATAATCGTTTGATTTTAATGAATTAAGTTTATTTTTATCTATAATAGTATCGTTTTTGAAGACCTCACAGTATTTCGGTTTAATATTTAAATAATGTATCACTCCAGAGATCGGAAATCTAAATAAGTAAACCCTCATATTATTTTCTAACATGTATATACATTATTTTTTTAATAGATCTTTATACGTGGGTGCTGTAAGCAATAATGGTTATTTGAAGAAAACTTACAATAATTTTTATATGAATCAACGTGGATTTCGTGTACATAATATAACTTCGAAGCCAAATGTGATTGAAGACACGTTAAAATTTTATTATAATAAAGCGTCAAGACCACAGAATATCCCTCATGAATATCCAAATGTGGAACAACAAGAACCAGAAGATTTCCCATGGCAACCAGATCAACCCAATGTTGAACAACTAGAGCCTGATCAACCAAACGAATTAATCCCATGGGATAATTCTAATACAACAGACGACAATTTCTTGGAATTATGTATGCAACAGATACAGAATATGGATTCTTTTTCTTGTCAATATTTACGAAATATTCAACAAAAACTTCGACAAATTACGAAAAAAATGTGGAAATATTGTAAATGATAATCCAATATTTTAAATGTAATGTAATGTAAGAAGGTTTTATTTTAATAAAAAAAATTTTAAAATTTTTTCAAATTTTTAATATTTAAAAAAATAAAAAAAAACATTAGAAATCTTACAAAAAAGAAAAAAAGCATACAAATGACTCAATAATTTGTTGAATTGCATCCTCTACCAATTGTTGAGCAATTTCCTTTGCCCTACAATAATAATTATCTGGAGCTAAAAATAATAAAAAACCTTTAATAAATTATTCTAAAAAAATAAAAAAAATTGAGACTTACTGAAAGTTATTAGGTAGACTAACTCAAATAGCCTACACTCATGAGGGTAAAGGTCCTCAATAAGCCATATTGCTGCATCTCGGGCATTGCCTATTTGCACTTAAAAACAAAAATTACACAATTAATAATTATTATTATTTATTAGTTAACATATATACAATGTAAAATTTTTGAAACCTACTTGTAAGTAACAAATAGTGTAAATATAAGTATACTGGAAGCCTTTTGTTTTATACTTCGAAATTAACTTAACAAAATTTTATGTTTTGAAAGACTAACTCAACTAAAAAAATAATTTTATTTATATTAAAATAAATGCAATCCTGCAAAAATCATCTTGAGCTTGAGAAAGAATTTATTAAAAATGAATTTATTCTGTATATTACTATGGGAGTCTGATTAGTCAGCAATTCTCAAATAATTCAGTTTATGTTATTATGGGAATCTGTGTTAGAAATCCGATGCATCATATATATATATATATATATATATATATATATATATAGGGTGTTCTGTTATTGACTGCAGATCGTCGGCCTACAGAATAAGCTCATAAAGACAAAGGAAAAAATCATTTACCAATTTTGGATTTGAGCCCTAGTTTGGGCGCTACAGGTGTGGCAAAAATTGATAAATTTGTTCATTCACTGACTATGATTCGATAACCAGCAGCCAATGATAATCAGTAGATATTAGTATCTATCATTTAATAATATTAAACTAAAGAAGGGATATGAACTGATTTCAATTGGATTATATCATTTTGAAAAAACATTTTAAAAAAGAATTTGATTGGTTTGGTCAAATCCTACTCTTTTTTATTTTTATTATATTTTTCCAAGAAAACATTAGATTCTTAGTAAAAAAACAAATTACGTTATAAAAGGCGTTGTTTTAATTTAACGTAAACAATAAAAATTATTAAAACTTAAAATGCAATTGGTAAAAAAACAAATTACGTCAGCATAGGCGTGTTTTTGTTTGTTTACGTTAAATTAAAACCACGCCTTTTATGACTTAATTTGTTTTTTTTCTAAGAATCTAATGTTTTCTTGGAAAAAAATAATAAAAATAAAAAAAGTAGGATTCGACCAAACCAATCAAATACATTTTTAAAATGTTTTTTTAAAATAATAAAATCCAATTGAAATCAGTTCATATCCCTTCTTTAGTTTTATATTCTTGAATGAATTATACTAATATCTACTGATTATCATTGGCTGCTGGTTATCGAATCATAGTCAGTGAATGAACAAATTTATCAATTTTTGCCATACCTGTAGCGCCCAAACTAGGGCTCAAATCCAAAATTGGTAAATGACTTTTCCCTTTGTCTTTATGAGCTTATTCTGTAGGCCGACGATCTGCAGTCAATAACAGAACACCCTGTATATATATATGCAATGTGATAAATAGTTTTTAATTATGTAAGTCGCTTTCTTTGATTTGACTAATTAATTTTGGTAATATTTTTTTTTTTTACGTATAAATTAAAAAAAGCTTTAAAACTTATTAGTCTTGTTCAAAATAATTTATATCGTATTAATTGTAATAATTTATTGTATTGTAAAGTTATTTTTCATAAATAAATACAAATATTTCAATTTAATTAAAAGTTATTACATTGTTATAATTTAAAAACATCCTAAATACGACGATCAAGAATAGAAGTAATCAACATTCAATAAAATAAAATGGAACATTCAAAAGCATCGAAAAATTAACGCAACAATAAATCAAAGCTCCGTTTCTTGAATTGAAAAAATAGAGTGGTTTAAAATGTTGTACATTGTGGACATACAGGGGTTCAAAGTAATGAATGAATTCATCGTTAAAGAACTTAGTTTTGTGGATACAAATGGTAATCACTTTGGACATTATGTATTCAAACCGCCATTTCCATTTAAGACATCAAGTGATTCGGATAAGAAACAATCAATTTGGCTTTCAAATAATTACCATGGCTTATACTGGAATCAAAATCAAGGAACCACCGATTATTGTGAATTATCAACCATTTTAACACACATTGCTAATCATAACGTTATATACTGCAAAGGTGAAGAAAAGAAAATTTGGATTAAAAAATTAATTCGAAATTCTGCAAAGGAAGTCCACATCGAAAATTTGGATGGTGGAAAACCGCTACATAAGAATGGTTGTGTATCAAAAGCGTTCTGTATCTACCAACATCAACATTGCACCACAAATATTATTCTGTATTTATTACATTATTTTTTTAATAGATCTTTATACGTGGGTGCTTGTTGATTATTATAATATTAAAAATTAGATGATTGTCTTTATTCATAATTAAAAAAAGATTTTTTTGTATTTGTTTTTAATCTAAATAGTAATTTTTATATAATTCATTTTCATTTAATAAAAAAAAAAATTTATCTAATCTGTAGTATAAGCTGATTTATTATTATTCCTTATAAAGAGCATATTATCTAGGTTGATTGATGATGCTTGTTAGGTTATTAAGCACTGTTTATCAACTGTATAGGTCATTTAATTTGTGAGCTTTCATGTGATAACATGCTTCAGACAACGAAACAGCTAGTTAAGTTGAGTGATATTATACAGAAAAAGTATAACGCGCTCAAAGCTGGTGAACAAACAACGGCCATTTCATTCGAAAAAACATTTAAGCCCATCACTGATCCGTTGAATAAGCTAATAGAAAAACAAGAGAACAAAAATGATTATACACAAATTAATATAAAACGTAAGATGAAAAATGAAAAGAGAACGTTTGAACAAAAATAAGTATGGGGTTTTCCCGAAAATTCGTTATTAAGGAAAATAAAAATTATTTTGTAGTTCTGAAGAGAAGGTTTGAAAGTGGGTTACTTCCGTCTCACTTTAAGTCAAAAATGCACAAGATCGCATGAATATGATTTTTTCGAATGAAAATCTACTGGTGCGGACTTCGAGTTCCAAAATATAAGGTCCAATGACTGTTTTCTCAAATTTCACGATTTTTTAACAGAATTAGCTCAGGGAACTTCTAAGCGAGCGCGCGTGTGTGTGCGCATAGTAAAAGCACACTTTCTAATCAATATGACTTTGTTCTACACACTCATACGAACGTTTTGAGCAGAGTCATATTATTCCATAGAATTTCAACCTGAAATGCTTCATTTCGTACAGTAAAACTTACCTTGATTAATCAGTCCAGATCTAGTATTTAATAATTCTTCATCTATCGGGTTGTTTGAAACCATTTCTAACAGTATAAATTCACCAGGTATTCCCTGATGTGTTTCTACATGAGCTATAAGTTCTCGATAATTAATATTTTTATTACAAATACAACATTCGATTTCGTTTTCTGAATGAGGTAAAAAAAGAATTTCATTAGTTAGTCGCAACGAGATTGGAATATTGGACCATCCAGCATGAAAACTATCCAACGCAGTAATTTTCAATACATCATCTAAATTTTTTTGATGTTTTTTTCCCAGAATGTGTTCATCTAAGTTGTTTCCATCCACTTTTCTCTTGCATAAAAGACATCGTTCTGAATATTCATCAATAATCTGAACAGTACACTTATCATACTTATTACTTTCCAATTTTTTAATAATATCAATAATTTCGTATGAATAGATTGTATTGAGTTAAAATTTTGAATCTTCATTTAAAAAGCTCAATATTATATCCATTTTATTTTTTAGATTTTCAAAATCATGCTTATCCCATTTTACATAATTACCTTTTAATAACTATGACTTTAAACGAAAATATGTTTTTGAAAACCAAGCATCAATTCGTTGAATTTCATTTTTTAAATTTGTATCAATTTGATCGACTGAAAGTGCGTTCATTAAATCTATAATGTCTTCATCACTCCAATTTTTTACTTTACATATTTCTTTCTCCAATTCAATGACTTCTAAATCGATTATTGATAAAATATGCTTGATTATTTAATTTTGGCATCATATTGATATTTGCCTTAAAAATAAAGTTATGACATTAGTAAAAATTTATGTGTGAAAATTTTATTTCTGATCGTTATTTTATTTTTGAAAAAATTAAATCATCATGTACTTCAAAATGTCTCGTTCACTTTTCTCAAACTATTATTGTCAAAAAAATTGTTGATTCAAAGGTTCAAATTAAAATATAAGAGAGAAGACAATTAAATGTTCAAAAATATGAATCTCATAGATTCGTAGCTGTGAGCTAAATATTTTTTATTTTAACACAGGCTTTATATACAGTATGGCTTTTTTTTAAGTTATGCTTGAAACTCGAAAAATAACTTTTATCAATAAAAATGCTTTAAGCGAAAAATTTTGGGTGTGTAGGCGCATATCTTACGCAAGCATTCAAGGCTCAATCAAAAGCTCGCTCTAATGCATAACTGGTAGTCAATAGATGAACACTTTAAATTAGAAAGTTGTTATTGATTAATAAAGCAATATTTTTTGTTTGAAACATTTTTCCGAAAACCGTACAGTTTAAGAAAAAACGGATAGAAAAGTTTTACCCAAAATTGTTTTTTTGTATGTAATTGTTATTTCTTATTGTTTCTGCGAAATCTAGGCACTCTTTGGAAAAAATGTTCCAATAAAGTGGTTTGTTTTTCTATAAAGATCATTTTTGTTCAAATTGAATGAGCAAATGCACAAAAAGGTAGAGCTTTTGCTAGCAATTAATGTCTAAACTATTCAAAAAAATGTTTCAAACAAAAAATGTTTACGTATTTATAAAGAACAACTTTCTAAATTAAAGCGTTCATCTGATGTTCGTTAGTTATGAATCAGAGTGAGATTTTAATTGAAGTTTAAAGCTTCCTCGATTAAATTTATCCAGTTTCAAGCAAATGTCAACTTAAAAAAAATGTGTAAATACAGGTTTAGGCCGGTAATACTAGATTTTTGTTATAAGGAGTAAAAAACGTTTCACTAACGGTTCCTGGGTTGTAACGTAAATTAATTGATCTAGCTTTTATTTGAATTGGCGCAAAATAAATTGACAATTTAATAAACATGTATGCGACCCGCAGGTTGCGTAGAGATGAACCTCTCATTTCGAAGTTTATTCTGATTCGACTTTGTAAGAAAAATATAGTTTGATGTAGGATTCCGCCAAAGAAGGCTCAATTTTCGCTTCACGGAATTGACTTGAAACCAAAGAGATAAACTGTGCAAATTTTTAAACCGTTTAGACGAATGATGTTTTTGCACTCCTCCAAAAATTGGGGGAAGTAAATAAACCTCTTTTCTATTGGGATCTCAAAAGAAAAATCACAATATTCAAATTAAAAAATTTCAGTGCATGCGTTTTTTATTCAAATTCACTCAGCAGGATACGTAATAAATCACGATTTATTTTATATAAAGCTTTAACTATTGCATTGAAAAATTCTATAACCTATATGATTTTGAAAAAAAAAACCTTGATTTCATACTTTTAATATTTTCATGAATGACACCAAAAGTGGATAGTTAAAAATGATCTTGTAACTCGACATATCACCAATTTATTTTTCACATTTAAATAAGAAATTATTTTTTTCAAAACATTAACGATTAAATTTTAAAATTCAAAAATTTAATACAAATTATTGACACTTATTTACAGACTTAATTTAATATAGACTGATTGGAAAAGAACAGACATATAATACAATAGACTAGATAAGTCGGTAATCTCCAAATTGAAAGAAACAGGAAAAAATGTATAAATGTTAAGATAATAAATAAGACCTGTAAGATAATTCGAATTAAAGTGTAAATTAGATAATCGTAATTACTCTTATAGTTATTATGTTACTCATTATTCGTTTCTAATTTGGTTACGGGCTGCACACTGGTGGTCTAGTCTGTTGTATTGGGAGTATTGGGACATCAGTCAATCAGCTTCGATCAGGTGATTATTATTTGGCTAATAGGCACGATCCTTATAAGTCGGTAGACGGTAATCGGGAAAAGTAGCCCTGGAAAAAATGGATCCGAAAAAATGCAAAATACAAGTTTTGAAAACAGAAAAAAATGCAATATTTCGCAAAACGAAAATATAACAGAGGTAAGTTTCTATGTTTAAAATAATTTAATCTGAAAATTAATTTATAACATATGAAAATTTGGAAATTAACCTATAACATATATAAATAAAATGGCTGCCATATGGAATAATTGGATACAAAATCAGAATAATTTGGATATATCTTCTGTATCTAGCTCGTTTTCTAGATCGCCTCGTATAATTGAATACAAAAATAAAATTTAAATGTCAAGTAAACTAATTGTTAAAAAATCACATTTTGTTATGATCATGAGTTAGATATTTTTCCAAAATTTCAAGTCATAATTCTCTTATTTTTCGAAAAGTTATCAGAGAAAGTTAAAAATATGAACTTACTGCGGTTTTCTTGAGATTTTGAGGCTATTTTGCTATGTTCAGGGTTCGATAGCAGGCAAGATCGATGCAAAAATTCATAACGAGCATTTTTTTTATTCGTCGCATTGCGATTAATAGAAGTCAGGATATCTCAGAAAACGTCAACAAAGAAAACAGTGTAGAGATAAATTGTCCCAAAATCGGATGTAGAAGGTCGTGCGGAACATTCCGGAACCGGACACCTTCTTTTCCCTGTTTTTAACAACGAAAGAAACCTATTTAAAAAAATTAGCCAATTTCCAAATTGATTATCAAAATCTGATAGATTTACTTAGCTACTCCACTAATATACATATAATATGATATATTAATACACCGCGAGAATGATTTAGCAGACATTTAAACAATTTTTAAGATATTTCTTGCAGACATTATTATTAAAAAAATTCCACATAGTTCTGGTCTTATTGAGTCCCGTTTATCGAGATAACAATATATTATATTTTCAGGATTTGCCGCCCCACATTGTTGCCCGGCTCGCCCCGCTGGATCGGACCGTGCAAACCGGTGATAATATGGTGATCAGCGAGGAAAGAATAAGTTTGTTACCGGATGTTGTTTCAACTACTAACGGAATCGAGCCATGTGTTGAACAAAGTACCTCGACCTCGTGTTGAACGTCTGTTTATCATATCGCGAGGTAATTAATACGAGTATTTTATTGTTATCTAGTCAATCTTATACAATCTTCATCCCTAATTTTTTTAATATTTTTGAAAAACTAGTATTAACAATTTCAAATACATAGTATCGGAATTGATTAATAAAAAAAATTTTATTCTAGGAAAGAAAATAACCATGAAAGAGACGCCTTCTACAGATGAAAAAAAATTAAAAAGGTAAGAAAACAATGGAATCATTAGAATTGTAAAAGCATTCATTGTAAAAATTCGTATTTTCTATTTTTTAAACGCTTATATATCGAAAACGGTGGGGTTGAAAATTGTCACGAGTAAAAATTTACCTAGAATCCTCCACAATAAAATATATAATGGCTTTCAAATTTTTGACCGAAAGCACAAAATAATCTTTAATTTCGTCAATAACGAGTTTTCGGCGAAAATTCGCATTGTTTTTTTTTTTAAATGCTTACATCTCGAAAACTGAGGCTATGTAAAAAACATCAAGGACCAAATGCTAAGAATTTCCCAAAATATAAAATCCAATAGTTTTTTTAAGTGGTGCAGAATGTGGTGTCCGGGCGTGGGGTACTTCTGTCCCAACCTGTAAGCCTAAATCGAAAAAGCACAAGTTCGCATGAATATAATTTTGTTGAGTACACTCAGGCAAACATTTTTCACCAACTCCTATATAAATCGGCGAGGCCTGTTCAATATTATTCACATATTATTGGATCAGAATTGTCGTCCAAACAATCGGAAATTCATGACCAATTTGTACATTACAAGTATGTTACATGTGGGTGCTCCATGCGGTACGTCATTACAAACATTGAGCTTATTCTCTTTCTCCAAACGATATAAAACTCAAAAGGACCGTGAAGCAACATGCATGCAAATTTTAACGAAAAAAATTTGCCACCTTTTTTTTAGTGCCGAGGGTAGATAAAAAAAAATTGGAAGTAAAATTTCTTTTTTTTTTCAGAAGGTTGGAGGATGAAACAAACAATATTTCTTCAACGTTACGCAGTGTGATAATAGAAAAATTTCTTTAAGTATAAGCAGAAAATCACAGATATCTAAATCTAAAGTTTAAACATCAATCGTTAATAAAAAAAAAATTAGTTAATGCAGAAACAAAGAATAGTAGTGAAAATGATGACAAAAAACCCGCTAATTTAATGAACAATGTAAAACTGTGAATTCCGTAGTGAATTTGAAGCGATGTTCTGACGTTGAAGGCCACGTAAAACGTCAATTTTCACGAGAAAATATTAAAAATGAAATTAGTAAACCAAAAAACAACGAGTACATCATCTAGTGATTCGTCATCGAAAATTATCAAGAAAGATACAATTACAAAATGATTTTAATAGATTACCAAAACAAGCAATTAATTAGTAACCAAACAATCAGATGATAATTGGAAATGAAAATTCGAAAAATTTATGAAGAAAGTAATAGATAGATCTACCTTAAAGTTGGTAGAATTGGCAACGCTGGTTACTATACAAAAAATCGTGCGATGCCAACTTAACAACATCAAATTATTCTTCAAACGAAGATGATGATGTTATTACCCTGATAAAAAAATCCGATTCATAAATAGGAATTTTTTCGATTTCGTTTCGATTCATTCCTATTCGTTCCAATTGAAACCAAATAAAATATTGAATCGAAATTTAATTGAAATGAATCGGATTTAATTGGAAAAAAAAATTCCAATTCAATCCAATCCGATTGGGTGCAATTCATAAATGGTACCAAATTGGAAATTTCATATTGGATTCTATTGGATTGATCGGAATGAATTGGAAATTTGAATTGGAATTCAATCGGACTTTTTATCAGGGTAAAGAAAGGTCAGCATTATTGGAAAAAAGATGTACAAACCGGCGATAAAAGAATAGAAAAAAAATGATAGAATAAGTTCCGGATGTTGTTTCAACTACTAACGCAATCGAGCCATGTGTTGAACAAAGTACCTCGACCTCGTTTTTTATTATATAAGTACAAATTTATAATTTTTTAAAGATTTTATATAATTCTAAAAAATTTTTAAATAAAAAAGTATATATGTATAATAAAAATATCCGCATTGTATAAGTTTTTGTCCTTTTCGATTTCCAGGTGTTAGCCCAAGAGTCGAAGGCTAATACTTTCAGGTAGGATGGTTTTTAACGAAAGCTAATTCAATTGAATAACCGTAGCCCCGTGAAACTATCACCCCCAGATACAAATTTTCATAAGATACAGATGTCATTCGTTTGAAAATTATTTGTCCACCCAAAATTTATAATTTTCCACCATTCAATTTTAAGTTATAAGGAAATTAAAATTTTCTTTAGTATTCTCAAATGCGAATTTTCACAAAGTGAAAATGAAATCCGTTAACCAACGGTTTATCCACCCAAAATTTTTGTTTGCCAACCCATCAAAATAAAGTTATGGCAAAAATCAAATTTTACTCCACTTAAAAAAAAACTTTCCATTCATATTTTTTATAAATTGTGATGGAATTGTGAATTTTTTATAAGTAGAGTAAAATTTTATTTTTTTGTTTCATTGTTAAGTAATTATATCACTTGTTAAATATTTAAATTATTGAGTGTATATTTTTTGTAATCGATAAATAAATAATAAATTAATGATCGCATAATTTTTAATAAAAAAAAAATTGTAATTGTTTTATTAAATACGATTTATTCTTTTTAACATAATATTATATAAATAACAACTACGTAACTCTAGGTAATTAAATCACAGCTGTCACCCTAGCAGTAGTTATACTTTTTAACCACCAGAGCGCGTAGCGCCAAGTGACACCAATTGCTACTGTGATATTTGCGACAAAAAAATTCAATCGATCAGTAGATTCCACGTTAAATATGGTTTTAAAAACGGATATAGATAAGCTTTGCGAGAAATTATACATCGAAATTTATATCTATTTTTAGAAAATACAGAATATTTCGAAAAACGTGACGTTTCAGAGAAACTAACTTTTATTTTGAAATTTTAGAACCTGAAAATATAATAATATAAAGGATTTTCCATTAAAAATACAACTTTGATACGTTTCGTGTTTTCCGAACATCCTGTATGTTACGAAAATAATTTTAAAATGTACCGCAGCAATGATTCTCGATCTACCCCAGAACACAATTTTCTTAAAATCAAACAATTTAGTTTCATTTTTTCGTGCCGAATAACGTGAATACCTGGGGCCTAGAGCGCACTCACATTCAAATCCGCCACTGATCGCTTAATATAATTTTAATGCCTGTTTAAAAATTACGTTTTAATTTGAAAAAACTAGTACAATAGAATATTCATTACTTTTCCCCCACGTAATTTTCTTGAATCGATGAACATAGACTCATATTGGACTTGAATTTTTCTACGTTAATTTCATCATCAATTTCTTGTTTTAACTGTTTCTTCAATGTTATTGATTCTTCATATTTTGCCATAATATGTTGTTTTAAAAGCTCCTTGAATGAATTATTTCGCCGTTTGAAATCATTCCCATCTATTACAGCATTATTTTCCATTTCGAAATAAATTTAACGTTTATCACATAGTTATTACGTTCGACTAAATAAATTACGCGTTAAAACAAAACTTCTTAATCTAGTTTTTTTGTAGAAATAATATTAAAAAATCAAGATAAACCCGCATGACGAAAAAAAAACAAATTATATAAGAGTATAAGACCGACGTTAAATTCTTTCATGCGCTGTAGCAAACAGGGTGACAGCCTATAAAATTTTTCTCTATTTAAATTAATATCCCTAGGGACTATTTAAATATTCGTAGCTACTTTCACAATTGTGTGCTACTTATTGTAACAGATCGAATGAGGTCGTACTTAGCAGAATTTTGTTATGCGCAGTTTCGAAATATTTTATTTTAGTCAGTTCATTGCATAACAAAAATCGGAATTGGCGAATATACACGAGTGTGACTTCGTGTGTCGGTAAGTTAGTCGTACAGATTTATATAACATATTACATAATGTTATTAACATTGTTTCGTCGTATTTCGTAAAGAACGGAAGTCGATAAAATTGAATGATTTTTCATTTTAACATCAGCAAAAGACAATTTCTTCAACATGGCAACACCACCAATTAATTATTACGAATTGGCTTCAGTAAATTTTAAAAATCCATTTATTATGAAACTTCAATTAGATTATCAACGTAAGTAATTAATTTAATTTAATTAAGGACAAAATTAAAACGCAACCTATGTGATTTGGAATTTAGTTCCAATCAATCTAGAGACAGACAAAATGGCGTTCATGTATAGTTGTACCCACAGAAAATCAAATTTAAGAAGATTTAATTTTTGTTATATTTTTCACACGAGCGCCATTTTAAATTTTTACGTTCTAGGAATTTCTTTTTATTTAAAAATTTTTCTTATATTTTGGAAAAATGATATTAAAAAGAACGTGTTGTTTTCGACAGACAAGATAAAAAACATAAGCATAGATTCTATCAAATGAAAAAAAAAAAATTTCAGAAAAATTATTTTTATCAAAAATGATAAAAGAAACGAGATGAGGATGTTTCGGTTTGAAATTTTTTTTTATTTAGAAAAATATGAAATATGACATGACGGTAGATTAAAAGTTTAAGTTATCTAGGTTTTAAAACCCGTATTTTTTTTTTTTTTTTTTCAAAACTTAGCTTAGAATTTAGCTTACATTGAATACTCCTAGAGTATCTGATACAATTAGATTTTAACAGAGTGTGAAGAATAATAAATTTTTTTGGCTTTATAGATCGTGAAATGCTGCAGTTAAGAAACCCAATATATTTTCGGTATGCAGTTAGATTGTTAGGAGATTTTATCTATAAAGCTAGATTAAGTTCTGGTAGACCAATAAGTCTTTTTACTATCTCTCTTTACATTTATTTGAAGATGCTATTAAAATCTGGTCAAGAAGAAGATTTGGAATTATTTACGATTCAGGTTAGCAACTTTTATAAATATCTGATCATAAAAAAGATAACAGAATTTTCAGAGGGGCCACAAACGAGGAAATTCGTGGATTGCCAAGGAATATGATTAATTAGGGTATTCTTAGGGCATTGAAAATTAGGGTATTCTTAGAAGTATCAAAAAATAGATAAGCATTTTTATTCAAATTACAAACAAATTTTTATGATTTTTTCGATTTTACCGATATGTGTACGATTTTTGGGAATTTATCTTAACGTTTAAAAAAAATTCAAAACTTCTGTGACCCTTGGTTTTGGATTATGCATGATACAAAGAAGATCCCAAAAAAACAGTTAAAAAATTATACAACTTCGGGCGGTGTCGTAGTATTAAAAATTAAGGCTTTAGAATAAAAAAAGCTTTAATTACGCCTTGAGATTTTGTGAAGGAATGTTCAAAGATTGGTTTTCAACCATTCTTGACATTTTGAGTAGTAACTCAGAAATGGCGACCTTTACAATAAAATCACAAGAAACCTTTTTTGCATTAAATGAGCAAATCAAAAATTTTAAAAACCACTTTCGCAATCAAAAAATTCAATTTTTCTATTTATAAAAATTGTTTATAACAATTTTTGGCAATATTTTAGAGCCAAACACATCCAAAAATTTAATTTAGCTTATAAAAATACAAAAAGAAACTTGAATGCAACAATAGACATATTAAACCGATCCGATAACAATAACGGGATCAAAAGATTTTCAAAGAAACATTTTTTTCGTTTAAAAATTCGTTTCAAAACATGTAGATTCCAAAAAATGGTCCCTGAAAGAAATGGTCGCCCCTTTATTCTTTAATACATGAATGGTTCTCTATTTTAAACTTATCATTATTTATAAAAAATTATACAAACACTGATATTGAACACTGTCCATATAAGATATTTCATCAATTAACTCAGTCCATTTTTTATTTTCACTTGTTTTTTATTTAATTTTTGTGGCCTTGCTGAAACACAACCATTTGTATCCGAAATGTCCGAACAGGTAAAATAACATACAAAATTTAATTTCAGTTATTTCAAAATGGAATTGGAATCTGTACATACTTTCCACACCAATTCACTGAATTACAGGTAGAAGTCCATGCTCAATTGCACTTCAATGATAAATTATCAAAAACTTCCAAACTATGGCTTCGATTAGCAATGGATATCGTCAAAAATAAATTTGGATTACCTCCATACGATTTACAAAAATATTACTTAAACAATTTAGGGCAACCAATTTTTGAACAATTTTACCGGGTTCAGATGGAAAGTACAATTAAAATTTTCCACAAAATGAACATTTTAAAAGAAGCGAACAATCTTGGTCACACACTATCTAATAGCTGGCAACCAAGCGCTAATTGTAATAAATACTTAGCCGAAGCCTCACCTGAAGCGAACAATCTTGGACACGTACCATTTAATAGTTGGCAACCAAGGGCTGATCGTAATAAATACTTAGCCGAAGCCTCACGAACACAATCACAAGCCACATCAAATAATTATGCAAATGTTTCCACAACTAATACAAAACCGCGTAATAATATTTATCCAACTGCTTTAAGACCAATACTAGGTAGGGGTGATTCGAGGAAAATGAAAACAATGCGAAATGCAAAATCAGAAGATTTAGTCGTTGATTTGGATGAAAGAGGAAGAGAATAATTGTTACAAAATTGTTAGTATTTTTCATCGACTTTATTTTATTGGGTTAAGAAAAATTTATGTCTCATGAACGAATGATGTATCTGAACGAATGATCAATATTCAAGGACTTTACGGAGCCTTTTATTTGGAAGTTTCTGGCGTCAGTAGTGTCAAATTTTGGCAGAAATGCAACACGTGGTGCAAAGTTTTTGATGCCTGTACTTCCGAAGGGGAGCATTTAAAAACATAAATAAGTTCTTCATATCAAAATGCTTGTTTCAGTTACATCCTATATAGTTATTATTTATTTTTCTAGTTACTTTTTTTTATCGTTAATTTCTTAAAATACAGTAGAGTCACGATAATCGGAAATTTCCAGTAAACATAACACTTTTCGACCACCCGCACTTTCCACATCGCTCTATACAAATCACTAAAAAAATGATATTGTTTGTTTGTATATACATCCAATATGGTTCTAAAAACACAATAGCATCACATTAACACTGAGTTTGATTCTGTGTGTATAGACTCGCTTAAATACATACATTCCAATGCACCTTTTGCAATGTTTTATTTATAAAGAGTTTTTCCATTAATCGGAAGACCCATGGTTATTATGGATTCCCGATTATCGAGACTCTACAATTTAAAGAATATTTGTTGACTTTTCTCTAAAAAGATTGTAGAGAAATCCCAATCATAGTTATTTATTTTTCATTAAAAAAATTAGTTATAGCTATTAAATTTGTTATTTTAATTTCTTAAATTACTCTTCGCAAAAATTAAAAATACACTATATTCGTAAGCAGGCCTGGATTTACTATACAGGAGGAGTAAAGAGGCTATCAAGATGGCACTCTGATCAAAATTATACCATGTGATCAAATTTAACGCTAAAAGTTTGCATCACCATGAAATAGCACCTTAACAGTTTTCATAAAAGGTACGTGACACATGTCGGGTTGCAGGGCAAACATTCAACTTTCTTTTCTATTACAAATGGTCTTAAATTTCCGATTAGCATCACCACACTACAAATCTCAAGAATTTATCCGAACCGAATTTCAAGAGTAGAGCATCTTCAAGTTCACTTCTTTGCTCTTAAAACGAGCCCTGGTATGGCCCAAAAAAATTAAAGATAACAAAGTTTCATGCCTGCAAATATTGTGTATTTTTAACGAAATAAAGTTCCGCGTTTTTATTTTTGCGGAGAGTATAGAGAAAATTAGTCATAGTTTTTTATTTTTCATTTTTAATTAGGATTAGCAAACAGAGTTAAAAAAATCTGAACTCAACAATTATAGCACCTCGTAGAAAATTTTGGTTACCGGTATTTAAAAAGAATTTAAATAACATGTCAAAGATATTGTCACGTGAGGCTTTTCGAAAATTGGGAAATAGAAATTTTAAAAAGTGTTCCTCCAAAAACTTAAAAATTGTAAACTAACTGAAAAAAAATTGTACATTAACTGGACGTTCAACTTTAAAAGTTGAACGTCAGATAATTCGACACTTTTTCATTTTTTACTCAAATTTTCCAAGTAATAGATAGGTAGCTTTTAAATTGGTGGTTGAAAGGTTTTTTTATTTTCCATTTCCCAATTTTCTAAAAGTTCCACGTGACAACAACTTTGTTATATTATTTTACATCGTTTCAAATACCTGTAGTTAAATTTTTAGCGACGTGTTAACATTTTTGAGCTCAAAATCCATATTTCTTGTACTAAATTTCTTAATATATAAGGAAAAATTGTTGAACAAAAACGTTGTTATTTAATAAAGTAATCGAAAATTTATTTAATAAAATGTATGTCGTTGTTCCTAAAAGCTAATTTTCAGTGCAGAAATGAAGTCGTCGGCAAAAGAGTAAACAAATTTTTGTTTCGGAATTTGATCTACGGTATATACAGTAGTTTAAATCCCAAAAATAAAAAAAATTGGGTTCAGTTAACGACACGGTGAGTAACTTTTATACGGACATGCAGAAGCTTTCGAATGCGTATATTATTTTTTCGCCCTGTGTACGCTTTCAAAGTAATCAGAAAATTATAAGCTTTCTTCATTCTTCAAACCCTCGACACCTAACGGTGGAACTGATCTAAAATTTTCAGCTTCCTGTTCAAAAACTACAAGGTACAACCTTTCGGATGAGTTTAAGGGATTATATCCAGTTAGAATTTTCAAAAAATCGATTTTGCATTTCAGTAATGTACATATATTTAAGTATAGTCTCTGAAAATTTCAAGTTGATCCGATAAATATTCAAGAAGATAAATACATTTTAAAAAAATTTTAATTGAGTATAAACGTCTTTTGAAACTTTAAATGCGTTTTTCTCGAAACAGCATTTTCAAAGTTGGCAAACAAGAATTCTCCGAAACGGCTCGAACGATCGGTCTTTTTAGATATTATCACCAAGAATTTCGATATTTTATGTATTTATTTTTTCGATATTTTAGTATCGAAGTTGAAAATTGTTTTGGAGGCCGCCATTTTGTCAAAAATAATGATTTTGACTATTTTTCGATTAATAAGTGATAAGATATTCATTTATCGACTAAAGAAATTTTCTAGATTTTTTCATTTTGGATAATCCAAACCATGATGCTTACCACCAGATACCTTTTCGGAGGATACCTACAGCAGATCGCCTACAGGAGAACTACCATATCAAATTTTTGAAATCGTAAAACACGATCTTAAAATTGAAGAAATTTCCGATATTTATACTTTCTTTATATTTATGTAAAATAAATTGTCTTCCTAAAAAAAACTCATAAAAACGTGATTTTGTGGACACCAAACAGTGGTGTATGACTTTTAATTTTCATCTTCGTAATCAAAAACTATAAAGTACTAGCTTTCGAATAAGTTTTAATAAGTTTTATAAGGTTAAGATGATTCCGAAAATGGTTGAAATTTCGTAATAATTTGCAATTTTTTTAAAAGAGGGCGATCTTTTTGATAGCAAGTGGCCGATTAACTTGAAAAATTTTTCACACTTATCAAAATCCTATGACAATAAAATAATTTAAAAATTGTATCCTATTATCTTGGCCAGGATCACCAGTACCTACCTATCAATAATCTTATCTTTATTACTTTAATAATGTTATACTGAAATATTAATTGTAATTTCAACAGCGAGTGGTATACTGGCTATGGTACCCGCTACGCTTGCCGAAGTTCATCAGTTCGAAATCCACTCACGTTAATAAATAAACGGTGGGGTTGAGCTAAAATTTTTAGCTTCGAATTTAACTACAAAATACTAGCTATCGGATGAGTCTAAAAATGTCCGAGTACCAAGGCAATTTTAAATAAAAAACTTGATTTTTTTTTATATGAAGTTGGACTAAGTCTAAATCAATTCTGAAAATTTTAAGGTCGGGTTGACAAAAACGTGACGGGGGTTGACCGAAAAATTTTTTTCTTATTTTTCATCTACATTCATGAAGTAATAACAAAATTCATCATCAAAGTTGATAATAAAGTAGAAATAATTTCCACCCTTAATCTAAAATTCTCTTGGTGCTCGTACTTCCTTGAGGTATTTCCAGCATATTTGCAGTTCCTATGCAACCATAGCTTTATATGGTAAAAATTTTTTTTAACAGATTTTATCGAGAAATTAAATTTAAAACACGAGGTAATTATGCCCTGCACGTTCTCAATTTTAATCAATTTACGACAAAATTAATATCTCGAAAACGAAAATTAATCTAAAATTTTTTTTACTATTTTATTCTAAAAACATTTCTTTCAACTCTGTTACTTTTTTTCAATTCTATTGAGATTTTTTTAATATAGTAAAAAATAGCTAGGAGGAAAGTAAGTTTTACATGCTTTGAATCGAGAAATCGCGAACTTTGCAGCTAATTATCTCACGTGATCTAAACGACCAAAATTCTGTAACTTCGAGATCTCACAGCCAACATTATTTTGAGTCTGTGAAAAAAAAATAGGCCAAATCTGTCGACAAGTACATTCATGCTGGAATTACCTTAAGATAATCCCGAATAGACGCCTTTACTTAGAAATAAAACTGAAATGCCGAAAGTATTTGAGTTTTTTAATAGCAAGTGTTTCTATGGCTAGCGACTGCAAGTTATTTGCTAATTACATCAAGTAATTGGCTGCGTTACTTTTTAGGCGGGTCCATTTTCTTAAGGGATGTTTTTGGAATGACCATTTATTTTACATAAATATAAAAAACGTAAACATATTGGAGATTTCTTTAATTATAAGATCCCGTTGTCCGATTTCAAAAATTTGACATGGTACTACTCCTGTAGGTGAAAAGATGAGTAGAGGTATTAATCGAAGGAATAGTCAAAATTACTATGTTTGACAAAATGGAAGCTTCCAAGAAAAAAATCCAAAATTCTTCAAAAAATTTTCATTTTTAAAGTGGTCTAAAATATCGAAATAATTTTCAGAAATCTTATTCCGTCGATTAATATTTTGGAAAAATATCTAAGAAGATTGTTGCTCACCGACTTTGCAAATGCTGTTTCGAGATAAACGCGTTTGAGGTTTCAAAAGACGTTTACCTACACTCCGTTAAAAATTTTTTTAATGCGATTTTATTTTCGTGAATATTTATCGGATCAACTTAAAATTTTCAGATATACTTAAATAACTGGATACAACCACTTAATTGCTCCTGCCTAAATCCACGCTTGAGCTGTAAAATGTAATAAATCTGATACTCAGCTCAAAAATTCAAGCTTTATTACAAAAATTATACAGGCTCAAAAATAAATAACAAAAAACTATTAAAAAGGGAACTTGCAAATTACAAGAATCAACTCATTTCAATTTTCATTATTCTACTCAATTATCGTCACCGGCATAATAATAGATCCGGTTGTCATAATTTGTTCTAACAATACGCTATTAAATCACTTCTACGTGATGGTAAATCACGTTGTTACCGTTTCTGGGCACGTTTTGGTGCCCCTTCAACATACTTTTACACAATTTTTCTTATTAAATCCGTCCACATATCCACTTTACCATCGTTCCATTTGATCTCATCGTCCATACTCTCATCATCTGACGAATCATTTGATGGTTCGACGACTTTTAATGGATAACTTTTTGTCGCTCTACTATTTCCACCATATTGTGTGCATTTGTTCTCCATATTTTTGTAATGTTTTAATTGTAATAGCGCTGCTCTTAGTTCAGTACTCCACGTTTGTTCGGATTGATCAATACTTTTACCAACTGCATAATTCGCATTAATTGTTGGGACGTTTACAATTGTTTGTACGCAGGAACGGAATCTGCCAACACTAGCACAAAATAATCAGAAAATGATGATCAGTAGAACCATAAATTAAACAATAAAAAA
Organism: Chrysoperla carnea; assembly: GCF_905475395.1. NCBI lineage: Eukaryota > Metazoa > Arthropoda > Insecta > Neuroptera > Chrysopidae > Chrysoperla > Chrysoperla carnea. The sequence goes on along the minus strand of NC_058342.1, from coordinate 14,675,500 downwards.
AAAATTAAGTTTCGCGTAAAATTTTTATTCAGATCGGATAAAATTTGACAAGGTTTAAAAAAAAAGATCACATCACTATTTTCAATATTTTTTCCATATTATAAAAAAAATCAAGCTTCAATAATTTTCTCAGCATTTCTAAAATTCTTCTAATCTAGATTTGATCGGAATCAATTAAAATTTCATTTAAATAAAATCTAAATTGATTTAAAAATAAATCTAAACAAACTGTCAAAAGCATACTTTCATACAATACGTAGCCATTTTTTTAAAGCTATGCAATCAGATCATTTATCAATACTATTATGAGAAAATATTATTTTGATTTTTTTATCAAAATAGATTAAACGATGGTAATTAAAAATCATGTATAATTGTGGCCATTGAAGCTTAAAATAAATTAGCAAAATTAATTTAGTCTTTTAGTATTTAGTTTTAGTTAAAAACAAATATAAAGTTTGATATAGGCACAACCTCTCACTAGAAGTATGTTCAAACTGTTGTAGTAAATACATACATTTAATCATATGCAACTATATCGCACACTTCGTATTAGAAAGGTGTGGTTTTATCCACATAAATTTTTGGACAGAGCTGCTAAGCTGGCCATCATCATGGTCGCACTGGGGCTCTTTTAATATTAAATCAAACACAATTTATTAACCGTTGACTGAGTTACATTGATCACAGAATAGACAGTGTTCGAGTTTCACTATTGGTATTATAATATACTAGCTCTACCCGTCCGGAGTTACTGTACCCGTGGCTTTAATCAACAACCTGATTTTTAAAATTATTATTAGGAGTTGTGATTAACTTATTAACTTATTATTTTTTATGATATTTTTTCGTTCAAATTATTTGTCTAGAGTTTTTTTTCCTAAAGGATACATTTTTATACCGTAAGTATATTTTTCGTCAAAGCTAGACATAATAAGCTTGAAAATGAGGTGTGAATCATGGAATTTGATAAAGGAATAAGAACGATCAGGGTAGGATAGAAACAAACTTGCTAGAGTGATAATATATAAGATTTTGATATATTTTATTGTGATGTTGTATCCTTCATATATATGTTATACTTTTTTTAGTTCCAAGTTTGTAACGTTTAGAAATATTGATAATATACCAATTTTTGGTATACGTGTTCGTTCATAAAACCACCTTATTGGCCCAGTTGTCTGTTCGTCTGTCCTTCATCAAGAAAACTAAAAAACGAAAAGAGATATTAATCTGAAATTTTTATAGCGTACTCAAAATAGTTCAATTGGAGTACTTGAGTCCGTATGATCCATTTTGTACATCGAAAGAGATAGAATAAAAGTTTAAAATAACTTTTGTTCAAAACATTTTTTCGTAAATATCAATTTTTAAACGTGAAGGCGAAAATTAGGAAAAAACTGAAAGAGTTGAAAAACAAAAAAAAGTTTACTAGAATAGAATAACTGGCGGCCAGAATGCATTGTCAATTATACAGGGTTTTTTAATAATTAACTCAGTCAATTATTTATTTTCACTTGTTCTTCTGAATTTTAGATATCGTGAAGCTAAAACGAAGTTTATATTCAATGCAGAAACTGGTATTATGAAATTAGAACAAAAATTACCAATGTCATGGCATGCATTTAATGAAACACCCAAATTTATGGAAATACCAGAAATTCGTGCTATAAACGATGCCCAAAATTATTTAGTTATGTCGAATAAGAGTTTCTGGATGTTATACTATCAATATAAACCGTACACGGAACCACATACTTGGGTACCACCGTTCGACAGTAAGTACTGTAAAATATTACGTTTAGGGCTTAGCCGTAATTGAAATTTACTCACGAATTGGTTTTGGTTTTAAGGTTATGCAATGGTCGTTGGACCACAACATTTTGTAGCATTTGATGGGCAACATTATGATTTTAGTGGATCCTGTTCATATCTTTTGGCAAACGATTTTATGGATAGTATCTTTTCGATGATCATCAATTATATCGTTAAGGATAAAATTGTTAAGCATAAAATCTTTTGATTGATGATGTCTTGATTGAGGTCGACTTATTTGCAGATGTATGTATTCTGAATTTTCCCCCAATTGCTCCAAAAGTTTAGTACAGTGTTTTTCGGAGTTTTGTCCGTTTGTTTAAGGGATTCTGTATCTTAAAGACCAGACAGATTTTGATTTTGAACCTTCTAAAAATATTCTGATATCCTGGGGGATAAAATTTTGTTCCCCACAGTCAGTAGTTCATGAGTAGTTCCCGAGATTTCCAATGAAAATCTCTTCAAAATATAGAATTTCAAAAAGGATTTCCGGCAATACCAAAGAAAATATTCGACCAATCAAGTTGATGCAGTGCGTACTTCAGGAAAGCTACAGGACATAAAATGATTCTTTATTAATAATAAATCAACAAGATCTCTAATACACCAAGACTTTTCGGTCTCTGAAAGTGGACCGAAAACTGAAAATTTCCGTGGCAAATGATTCAGATATGCCTTTTTTATATATATCAACAAATTCTAGAGCTTTTTTAATAAATCTGTGTCATTTAAAATTTGTAAAGTTGAAGGCTGCAAAACACTGAAATTGGAAAAATTTCATTCATCATCAGAAGAAAACGTGATTTCAGTTGATTAATAATGATGTCCAATATTCGATAAAATATGTTCACTTTGAGCAAACTTTCCGGATCTTGGAGACGCTCATCTTCACAAAGTTCGTCAAAATGGCGTTTTACCTTTCTCTGACGAGTTTTAGAAAATTCAGGGGTTAAAAACGTGCAAAAATTGACTTCATTTGTTGATTGGATACATAGTTTCTGAGATATTATCCAAAATTCCATACATTTTCAGACAATAGGGTATATACCTGTGGAATATTCCACTATTTTTGAAAAAGTACTTCAAAATGTTGATTTTGCTAATCAAAGGCCATCAAAAATTTATTTCGGAAAAATACACAAACTTTCTTGTCAAAAACTAAAATTTTAAACCTTTCTTAAACTGTCAAAAACGCGGGCATCCAATTTGATGACGTAATATCGGTATCATTACACGAAATAACACAAATAAGTTTGAGAGATATATTCATAGACATCTGATTATAATAAATATAAATACTGATTATCTATAGATATATTATACCCAGCTGTCTACTCTGAACTAATTGATGGTCTATGGCTCATAGCGATATGGCATCACAGCAAGGCTTGCCCTCGTTTTAGGTCACGTGATATACAGTTTAAAAATTACGATTTTTAATTTTAATATTTTAAAAGGAAAATGTACTTTTATGACTCGAAATCAGAATATTTAAGTATATTTTTACATAAATTTTAACTTTTTTTCAAATTTCATTTCATTTTATTTTTGACTAACGATAATACCCTATTTCTCAAAAAAAATATGTCTAATAATTAAGAAACTGGATTTCTGTTTTTGGGTCGTAAACCGAAGCAAAAACAGCCATAAAATTTGCAGAAACTTGAGTTGATTTTTTTTCTTTCAGAACGTTAAATTATTTAAGAAAGGTGTCAACACAAAATTACCTGTACAATTAGACAAAGCATATATTTATCGCGAAGCAGACACGATAATGATCGAAATCTTAAAGGGCTTTACATTAAAATGTAACTTAAAATTCGATATATGTAAATTCCATGTATCCGGTTGGTATTTTGGTATGACAGCAGGTCTTTGGGGTACCATGAACAACGAACCACGTGACGATCACTTAGCATCAACGAAACGAATCAACAATAATATTGGACGATTCGCTCAAAGTTGGTCATTACAACCGAAAAAATGCCGTTCAACAAATAATCAAGCGAAAATTGCTACGGAACCATTAAATGAGAATTTAACAGAACTTTGTGAGGCGTTTTTCAGGAGTAAAGTTTCACCATTGAACACGTGTTTCCCAATTATGAATGCGTTACCGTACTATAATTTGTGTATGAATTATCCAAATGGAGATAACCGGACATCTTGTACCGCGGCTGTCGCTTATATGGAGGCTTGTAAATTGGAAAATACTCCGCTTAGAATACCAGATGTTTGTGTACAGTAAGTAATCATTTAAGTTGCAACGGCTGCCCATTAAGCCCATTGTGTTATCAAAATAATCAAATCCACTCTTTAAGAAGCTCCTTTTCTTTGAATCATTTGGAGCTAGGTAAGAACACCAAGAAAGTTTTGATAGTCGATATACATATTTACGTACCGAGAAAACGCCAAAGAATGGCTAAACAAAAAGCGTCAGTCTTCTATTTGCCAGAAGTGGTAAGAGGAGACGAAACATCGCTTCCTATTTCTTCCTATTGTGACAGCTCCTGAAATCATCATGATGCACTGGTAGGTCCAGTTGTTCATCTTGCTTGCAGTTTAGCCAGTGTCCTGTTATAGCCGCAACGATTTTGCGGCCCTTTGAAACGAAGTTTCATTTATTTTTAAAGGAGCAACTATAAACTAAACTATACAATGCATTCAGGTCACTTATGAATATTGTTATGAGAAAATATTATTTTGATTTTTTTATCAAAATAGATTAAACGATGGTAATTAAATAATATGTTTAATTGTGGCCATTGAAGTTTAAAATAAATTAGCAAAATTAATTTAGTCGTTGAGTATTTAGTTTTAGTTAAAAACAAATATAAACTATGATATAAAAACAACCTCTCGCTAGAAGTATGTTGAAACTGTTGTAGTAAATACATACTTTTAATCATATTCAACTATAATCTATATCACTTCTTTACGTACATCGCTTCTCGCTAGTAGCGCTGCACGTAAAGAAGTGTTTAAAAAAAAAAAATAAATAAATATAGAGTTTGAAGGGAGGCATCCATGTTCTGACATCAGATTGAACCTGCTTCTTCGACTTTCTTTAATAGTCAATTTATATCCTAAAAGGGAAGAGATTAGAGATAACATTTTTCATCTAAACCACTTTTTCCTTTAAAAGGAGGAGGTCCTTTGAAACGATATAAGGTCTTCCGAAGACCTACGACTTTACTCAGATCATATCTGTCTTGGAGTAGCACAAGTGACTTTTAAGATTGGCCTTTTTTTTTAAGGTATCCTCATTCAGGAACAGCTTTTGCAAACGGAATTCCCGAATACCTATCTTGTGTCCGAAAACTTTGTGCCATTTCTAGAATCGAGTGAATTAGTTATATTTCTCAGGCTTTCCAAGGGGGTAATTAACTGGAAAATTTGGAATTGTTGGATAATTTCCACTGTTGTTTCTTGTAGCCACTCTCTAAGAGAACTGAATTATTCAGATGACGGAACTACAGTAAAACCCCATTAATGAAAGCTATTCCAAAAAAAAATTGAGGGATTCTGTAACTTGAAAACGAGACAGATTTTGATTTTGAACTTTCTAAAAATCTTTTGATACTTTCGGGAAACAAATTTTGTTTTCAACAGTCGTGTCGTTTTTAAAAAAAAAACGTATCTAGTTCATTTGACGAATAGATGAGTAGTTCCCAAGATTCCCTTGAAAATCTCTTCAAAATATAGGATTGCAAATAGGATTTCCGGCAATACCAAAGAAAATATTCGAATTAGTTATGTTGGCTTCGTAATTGTTTGCAATGTCCCTTTTTCCGGAACCCTCAAGTCTATATTGCACTTTAGCCACTCTCTAAGAGGACTGAATTATTCAGATGAGCAGAACTACAATAAAACTCCATTAATGAAATAAATTTCGATTTTTGCCCCAATTTCCTTGATCAGTTTTTTGTATTTTATAAATACGTATTTCGACTACCAAGTAGTCATCATCAGTAAGAATTAGCGAGTCGTGATTACTCTTATTATGAATGTTACTCTTTGCTAATTTGGTGGCGGACTGCAGCTAATTCTTACTGACGATGACTACTTGGTAGTCGAAATACGTATTTATAAAATACAAAAAACTGATCTAGGAAATTGGGGCAAAAATCGAAATTTATTTCGAAATATTCTCTCATTTATTATCTTCGATAATATTTATACCCATTAATGAAAGCTAATCCAGAAAAAAATTTCATTATCTTTTAGATGTCAATTAATAAATGGTACAGAAGTTCCCGAAGGTCAATTTTTGAACTTAGATGCTGAAAGTGTACCAAAATCAGTTGATATTGTTTTCATTGTGGAGGCAAAAGAATGTAATGCAAATATTTCAACAAAACGGAACATCAATCAAGTTGTATCGTTAATCGAAAAAGAGTTAACCGATTTGAAATTAGCAAATAATCGATACGCTTTAGTTGTGTTCGGTGGTCCTGGAATTTATAGTGAGCCACGAAGTATCATTGTCAACAATCAAATATTTACAACACAACAAGTGATACCACATTACTTCGAGAACATACCAACGGGTAATGGAAGTTCGGATATATTCCATGCAATTAGTTTTGCCAAAGAGTTGATCTTCCGACCTGGTGTTTCGAAAACAATGATTTTGTTACCGTGTACAGATTGTCAAGCAGATAATATGAAAGTAAGTTTGCTATTTTTTTTTATGTGTCATTTTAGCATTTTATAGAGAATTTTTTTATACCTCAACATATCGAGCTAGTTTTTTTTTTTTTAAATGATCAAGAAGGTCCATATATCGGAATCTGCACCTATCTTTTTGCCGCTAGAAAGTTTTGGTTTTTGCTATGGGCCCAATAAGGCTAATTATTAGAATCCATTTATGAGGTGATTTTTGAAAATTTTAAAACGTTGAAAAAATAGGCCAGAAACGTATACTCGGTTGGTTTTCGGGGTCTCTGATAACTATTCCGAAATCAAAATTTCGATATAATCTTCCCCTCTTGGGGTAATTTACCTCGCTGGTCCAAAATTGCAATATTCTGTAAATATTCAACAAAATGGATCAAAAAAGTATACTCAGGGGTTTTTGGGGTCACTGATTACGATTCTGAAGTTATAATGGGGATGTACTCCCCTCTTCTTAGGTTTTTTCTCAATTAGGGGCCCATATGCTCAGACCTGTTTAAGGCTTTTCACACCTCCTCCCCGACTTTGCGCCAAGGAAGTGTCTTTTGATGATTTGCCTTAAGGTCAATTTCCTAGCACTCCTCCCCCCTCCAAAAAAAGAAAAGAAAATGAATTTATTGCACAGAATTTAGCTTGTCTCACAAAATTTCCCTAAAATCGATTAAAATATGACTTTGATTTTAAAAAAGAAATTTTTCAAACTGTTTTACCTGATTTATTTCTTGTTATTTACAGCTCGATTACCCAGTCTTACATCAATTATTACGAGAAAACGATATCACTTTACATATTCTAATGAACAACGATTTTGTTTTCCCGAAATCACGTATCAACAAAATATTCTACGGTAAATATTATAAGAGTCAAAAAAGAGTATTTCGAAAATTTTTCAAATTAATTTCTTTGTTATAGGAATTGACAGTAATACAGCGTATACGAAGAAAGATGTCAAAGAGTTGAAGGGAGACGCAGGTTTACGTAGACAAGTGAAATTACCTAAATTTTACAGATTTAGGATTCTGTACACCTTTAGCATTGGAAACAAATGGTAAATACGCATTTTTTTGTTTGTTTGTAGTTTATTGGTTCACTAAGGTTTGTTGAACACTTTTCGTTCGCCCTTTCCACACTACCCCCGCGAGAAATCTGAACCCCCTGGTAATATTGAGTCTGGATTATCGAGACTCTAGTTAGGATTATCGAACACTTTTTGGATTATCGAGTTCTCACTAGTGAGAGATGTGAGATAAGATTTGAGAAAGAAGAAACTATGCAGAATAATCTGAAGGACCGTTCCGGAATACCATGATTGTCCACTGGCTGCTCAAGGGAAAGAAAATTCACTGAAAGGTTTCACCAATCATCTAGAGAACCTGCTTGGCTCAAATACCAATTATCAGCTCTGCCTGGACCACAATGGCCAGCAATTTAAATGCTTTCGCTAAATGGTTATACTTTTTATAGGGTTATAAAAAGTAAATGTATTTTTTTGGCACATACTGTAAAGTCAGAGAAAATTAAATTTTATTATTGGGTAGAAATTAAAGCTTACTGCCATTTGTCTAAACACCACTGTTTACCCGTGAGAGCGCAAATTATGCACAAATTGTATAGTATGTATTATATGGGAATGTAATTATATGGGAAGTAATGTATGTGTAATGTAACAAAGTAATCAACACTGTCTATTCATGGTATTCACCAATTAACTTAGTCAATTGTTTGTTTTCACTTTTTTTATTCATATCTTTTGAAACAACATTAGGATCGGTTGAATTTGACGATTTAATCCAATACAGATTAGGAACTTTTTAACAAAACGAAAAAATACAGTCTGTCATTTTTTGACAAAACTTCGAAAGAGTACCGTAATTGTTGCAAACTTTTGTTACGTAAAATGCAAGAAAAGTTATCTTGTGGCAACATTTGCGTAGCTTGTAGAGATCGCTTAAAGGTTTATATCTAGAATAGTATAGTTTTCTAGTCTACCAACAGATAGAGTCATGTAATTCATAGAATAATATTGGCTTGGTCGTGCTTCATCGGCACTCGTGTAAGTTCGTTTCTTTTATGGTTTTTGTCTACACTTACCATTAGTTCATAAATAATCCAATAGAGTACACTACTATGTATGCAAATTCATGGTAAAATACGCGAAAAAAGTACAACATGTAAAAAAAACTTTAGAAATGTGATATAAAAAGTAATAAAACTATGGTATACAAACATTAACATCAACATGGGATAATAAAGACTCATGTTTTTAATTATAAAAGGGATATTAAAGTTGCTGTTGCACCGGATATTAGTTTGCAAAATAATAAATTTTTCTTAAATCGGTACCATAGAAAGCAAATTGGGAGTTATAAAATGAAAACCATTCGAAAACAATCAATGAAAATTATATTTTTAAATTTTTATGAAAAATAACAATAAATTTACAGGAAATTCACCAAAAATTAGTACAATCTTTTTTTTGTATTTTCTTCATTTTTTTTTCTTTGTGTAAATTTAAAAATTAAGTACAGACGACAACAAATAAAAGACTCCGCTCTAAATACACAACATCGTTATCAATATAAAAAAGTTTATTTATTTTTTGAAATTTTTTTTCTTTTAAAATTCTTTCGTTATTTTTGACCTTAGGCCCACACAATCAAAACAAAATCTTATTGTTGAGCAGAATTTTTTTATGAATCACAATATTACTTACATAATAAAATAGAACAGGTGAGGTTGGAGGAGAATGATGTCATGCTTAACTTTTATTCTATTATCAAAAATTATTAAAGTGAAACTTTTCATTTTAATACCTGTCTTGAACTACTTGTGAATTTGTCATTGACACTGTTTTTCCCGAAACACCCTATACAATGAACCAAATTTTTATTTCATAACGGCTTATAATAGCGAATCGAGGATCTTTAATACGTGCGAGCCCTCCTTATCCAACTTAAATCATTAATGGAACAACAGCACTCGGTCAAGGCGATATACAATACTTAAAAATTCTCTGTTCAGGGACTTCTCACAGAGGGATGAGTTCAAGGTTTTTGACCCAAAAACTTTGGGTCTGATTCTCTGTAGAGCAAATGAGGCTATAGAACTCTACTGAGGCCAGAGGGGATAAAGAACTACTAACTTTGTCCTTAACGGTAGTTCTCATAAGACTTCTAGTTTTCTCAAAGGGGTTCCTCATTCTGTACAACAGGATTCCCTATAGGCTTCTAATTATGATCAACGAAAGTCTTCCGATTTACTGCTAAATCTAAAAATACTATAAAATGTTAGGAGAAAACCAAAGAGTAATACAAAAGTTTAACTTCCCAATGACTACGTGGTGAGTACGTTTATGATCCATTCGAAAAAGTAAGTTCGCTAATTTTAAAGTTTATTCTTTTATTTATCTTGATTAAAAAATTTAGTACCCACTATAGCAATCAGAGTTCCCTTTTCTGATAAAAAATAGGTCGTTATTTTCCTAAAACCGTTTAAATGGATGTTCAATTGTTTATTTTCAAAGTACCATGAGATACCAGAGATCCCAAAACTCAAAATTTGCTTAAGAATCATTAAATTGATTTTTTGCATTTCTAAAACATTGAAATTTAAAATGAAGCCGTTGGGATAATCTCTGTGTAATTTACGTATTTTACTATTTTAGCATCATGAATTGCCGTCCATTATGCGAATCTTTCCAACACCTTGATAATACAATTACAACTTTGTTTTCTATTTTAGTTCAATTAAATTGCAAATAGTTTAAAAAAGGTACGAATGTATGCCTATTGTAAAAATATCACACAATCGAAATAAAACTTGTCTGTTAATTTCAATCAAGAGATGAACAAAGAAAACAACGTCTCTTAGTGGTCAAAACTATCTTCTCTACGTCTTCATTGGCTGTGCCAGCGAAAATATTGAGCAATCGATGGCCAGTTGAACATAAAATAAAATGAAGCCAGTTGACTGCCGTTCAAGCGTTTCCGTTCTACGGACAGTGGCAGCCAGGGATTCTTAACTAACCGGAGTGGCTCCAGAAATGTTTTTTAATGTATAAAATATTTCTAGATTTTGACTGTAATTCAAAGAAGTTTTATTTCAAAGAAATTATTTGAAATACTTAAAAATAATTTAACAATTAGGCATAATTTAATAAAATTTTTATTTGAAATTCTTAAACAATTTTGCAAAAACAAAAAAAAAACAAAATTAAATACAAAATAAATAAAATGCCCTATTGTTTAAATTAAAATCGTTCGGGTTTTTTCGGAAATATTTTAAGTACATATTCGGCGGCTCCTACGATTCATTTTCTGTTTTTGATTTCATATCGATGGCTAACTGGCGGGGCTTTCGTATTATGGAAACGTACTAGCTTATTCACTTTCAAGCAGAATATCTTTATAAAGCTAGAACAAAGTATTTAAGTCTTATTCTCGATGAAATTTGGGAGAAGCCAAGGTAAAACAATTAAACTGGAACTGAATAAAGAAAAGTAAATTCAACAATTGATTGTACGGGTAGAGGAAATGAACCGGGTCCGGTAGAAAGCATGAGAGATTGGGCGGCTAACTTCATTAGAGATCAGTAAAAAAGCTATGAACAGCAGGAACTCGCCTTATTCTAAAATTATGAGTATTTGTATTTTATCCAAAAAAAAGCTCCGAACGTTTTTAATATGGGGTGTCCGAAAACTCGCATTACAAGAGCAAGATAAATTTCTAAGAAGAAAGTTCTTTAGCAGTTTTTTTATCCGATTTATCATTTTCGAGATTAGACTTTGTTAATTTTCTTGAAACTGTTATAATGAGCATAGTGGTAGAAAATAAAATTTGCTACAATTTATCTTCGTACCACTTTTTCTCTAAATTCAATGTTCACGAAGTTTTCGACAAAGAATAAAATTTTGTAATAACTATAAAAGTTTGAATCTCTTTAGAACATTGAACATAAATTTAAAAAAACTCAGAGAAAAAGTGCTAAGAAGATGATAAATTGTAATAAATTTTATTTTCTAAACTTCTGCTTCTTTACAAATTTAACAAATTTAATTTTACTATTATTTTTCTAGTCTGTTTTTCTCTGGGTCCACGGGATCTTCCTACTGATGAAAATTAGATCCACAGTCTAAAAATGTACTGCACCGATTTGGTTTTAAGATATAATCTTGTTCAGTATGTAATTTTTATATCATATCTGTAATAAAGTTGCCTATACACAATATAAAAAAAAAAAAAACGATAATAAACGAAGGACCCAAAAATTACGTAGGAAATTTCTTCTTACAATTGTATATCCTTTATCACTCGGTTCTTCTAATACGGTAGTTTTGAGACACCCTGTATAAAAAAATATCACGAAAGGAATGAAAAAGAAAACAAAAAATTAAATTAAATTTGAAATTATAATTAAAGGAATGAACAAAAAAAAGAGAAAAAAATTAAACTAAATTTCTTATTTTAATAATAATTGGTTTTTGTGAAGACTTCTGTATTAATTTTAGGTACTTCTGGGAAAAATTACTTAAAATAAACCAAACAAAATTATATAAATGGCAAAACTTAAAACTAAAGCGCAAATTGTCAAAATTATCACAATCAAGTGAGAGTAATATGATTTTTGAGAAATCGTCATTGCAGAACAGAATCAATAAGAAAAAATGAAATTTCCTTTTCTATATAAACATAACAAAAATGCCCTTTCTGTTTTTTGAAGTATCAATTTGAATTTCTATTTCAAAAATACAGGAAAAAATATTTCCTTACGTAAATCAAACCTGAGATTATGTACATTTACGAGTTATATATTTTAATGTTTAAAAAAACGCAAAAACGATCGTTCTCAAGCATAAAAATAATTTTAACCCTTCAGGATGATTTTGCGTAGAGATTATCGCACGGTTATTTTAAAACGATTAATTTTTAAATTTCAAATGGAATGATCACTTGAAAATATTTTTACTTTCAAAAAATGTCATGCTTTATAGAATCGTGAATAATCACCACTTCAGTAAAGTCGGTTAAAAAAAACCGCAATTCGGATGGCTTCGTTATACTTCGATTATTTCCGTAGATACATTGTGTTTTCAATGATAGACAAATAAAATGTGATACCTTATTACTATTTTAATATATTTTATGAGTGACATTATTTATCCAGAACATTTAATACTAGTAAATTTGATATACTATTCTTTTATATGAATTAATGTATTCTCAACATATATACGTAAAAACCTAAACCTGACATATTGTAAACAAAGTTTGAAATTTCGCTCTTATCACTTTATAATGATTGTGGTACGAAAGACGTCTAGCCTGAAGCGTTAAAAATAAAATTCATACGTTTGAAAAACACCTCGAAAACCAAGGACCAAAATCGGAAAGGTGACTATTCTTATTCTATTGTACGAATCTCTATTAAATCAATAATTGATATAATTTTGAGATTCTGAGATTCAAAAAATGCTCCCAATTTTTGCGTTACTGATTCTGTTCGTTTAAAATTATAAAACTTGATTTTGTCCAAAAAAGCATTACAATAAATTTCACTAATTATATTAAATAAATAAAAGACTAGTTTTTTTTCAGTACTAAGTTAAATAAATTAATTAAGCACCGTTTTAAAAAATAAATTATTATTTTTTTTAAATATTCACAGCCACTGAACTTTAAATACAATGAATTTCTGAGTTTTCCAAGCTTTCAAGCTTTAAGTATACTTTCTCGAATCGAATTTTTCCAAACTATCGTTACACATCTAATAAATGGAAATAAAATATCTAACAGTTAAAAAATTACTACCATCCCAGTCCCAACATGAGTGGCCCATAAATCTAGGTACGAAGAACCCAATTGCGGTACGCTTTACAATTACAACAAAAGAAAAAAGGACGTCCCTCAGGTTTTAGAAAACCGGCGCTCTAGGTAAAATTCGATTTAAAGAAAATATAAGCAGGTGTATTATTTGACAGTCAATTCAGACAACTGGAAAATTGAAAGGCTGTTGTAGAAATCGTGTCGTACAACTTTTTCCTCTACGAAAATATTCATAGTCAAGGACTTGCAGATTTTCTTTTTCATAAAATCGAATAATTATGAGATTTGAGACTTTTTAATGTCAAGGTATGGTTGCCGCATAATAAAACTTTCTGTGACTTCTCTGAAAGGGAAGTCCTCGGCTATGAAAATTTCCACAGCTAAAAATTATTAATGGCGACCCTGACAACAGTTTTCATCCGTTCTAAAATGACTGTAAAATCCTATGTTGGATCCAAAACCTAAAAATTTGAATCATAATAATTCATTAAGCTTCATTCAGTAAAAAAAATCACAAACAAAAAATTTGTACTAAATAAAATTAAAAAAAAAAATGAACAAATGAGAGAAATTAAACAAAAGCGTATCGAAACCAAAATAATATTGGAATGTATTGCAGTCTTTAAAAAAATCAAACTTACAAAACAAAATAAAATCAAAAATAAATAATTTTAAACTTACAAAGTAATAATATTCATTGTGCGTTTATCATTTGTTTCTCTAAAAATTATAGCGGGAAATATGAAATATTGTGTGTTTTTATTTTATTCTATGAATATAGAATGTCTTAAAACTAGCGTAGTAGAAGAGTAGAGTGATATAGAATGAATATCGAAGAGAAAAAGTTTCGTTGCGGTTTGTGAAACGGAAGAATTCAAATTAATGATCGTATAGCGAACGGAGATTTAAGTTTGGAAACTTCAAGTAATTCTCTTAAAGTGGTTCTCAGTATTTTAGAAAAGAAAATTTTTTTGGAAAATCTGACAAATTTGAAAAATAAGTATGAACATTTTTTTTTCAAAACCGAACTCCTGAGCTAAATACTCGTTACTGACATAAATAAAACCTAGAATCAGGCGTATTTTTCGGAATAGTTTTTTGTACGTTTTCCACTCAACAAGGAGCGTACACAAAATTTTTTTTCTCAAAAATAACGAAAGGTGAAAGAGGATTAATTGAAGTAAAAAAACATATAAAGGACTCAAGCTAAAATTATCTTAATATTGATTTGACCAGGAAATTTCAATTTAAGTTATATTAATCGAGACATTTTCACAAATGATTATTAACGAAGGGGTAATGATACATCCTGTTCAAAAACCGCAAAGGAAATATCTTCATAGACTTATATCCTCTATATCACTATGTTCTTCTAATGTGATAGTTCTATATAATTGTGTATAGTAGGACACTATTTAATTATCACACGATATTAAGGAAACTTATCAAAATTAGTTTGTTAAAGCGATCGTACTAAACCAGGCAACATAATTGAGGAAACCAGTTCAAAATACACTTGAATTTTTGCTGGTTGCCACAGATAGTATGCCTAGTGAGCGGACATTCTTATTAACATCCGGTAATTATAAATTTACAATATTTAACTAAAGAAAAGGATTTTAAAATTAGTTTAATACAGAAGTCTTTGGGATAAATATTCAAATTAACAATTCAAAAGTCTCTCACAATAATTTACCCGCTCAGAATCACAATGGAGGCATCATCAAATATATTGTAAAAAATATTCCTAGAAAGGTGTCACCTAGACCTAAGATCTTGAGAAATAAACAATGGATCAAGAAATGAAAAATATTCTTTCTCTCAGAAAACGGTTCGAATATTTGTACAGGGTAAGCCATTTTAATCTATACACTTAAATATCTCGTTTTGTAGATAACCAATCAAAAAAAAAACGTAAATAAAAGTTGTAGAGTTTGATGGTGGACATTATGTTCTGACATCATATTGGGCCTAGTTCTTCGGGTTTCTTTAATATCCAATTTAGATCCTAAACTGTAAGAGATAGAATAACACTCTGAATTTGAAAGTAGTATATAATTTTTGTTTCAAACGTTTTTTCGAAAAACTTTAGCCTTCGGAGGAAATATGATTTAAAAATATGTCATTATTGCATTTAATCGCTTAGATTTCATCGATATTTACAGGTCAAAGTCATGGACACAGGTGAATGTCCTCTATTTTCCTTGCTTTTTGGCTAAAGCATTTTTCCGTAGTTACCGTGTTTTCTTTTGATTAAATGAAATATTTTTAAGTCGCATTTCTTTCAAAAGCTAACGTTTTTCGAAAAAAATTTTAAACAAAAATGTTTGTTAGTTTTTTATGAGGATCAAATTTCTAATTTAAAGCGTTATTTTATCTCTTAAATCTTAGGATCTAAATTGACTACTAACGAAACCCGAAGAACTAGGTCCAATCTGATGTCAGAACATGATGTCTCCCCCATCAAACTGTGCAACTTTTTAAAGTTATTTTTTGATTGGTTTACTACAAAACGAGTTATTTAGGTGTATAGATTAAAATGGTCCATCCGGTATATTTAGCAGATTTATAGTGCTGAACAAATTTCCAGTTAATCTACAATTTTTTTAATTGAGCACAAAAGGGACTACCGTACTAAAACCTTGAGTCCTCCTAACCACTATTATTTAAAAATATAAATATTAATAAGAAATATTAAAAATTATTATAAAATAAAATAAAAAAGATATTGATTTGGCTGGGATTCGAATATTGATTTCCTTGGTGGTAGGCTGGTATTCCTACCACTAAGTCACAATTATAATTAATAGTTTATACACACACTGTTGTCCTTAGCAATAACAAATATTGAGGTTAATAATTGAGATAAAAACTATCCTATATTTTAAGTTGGACCACAGTTCAGTTTCGGAGTTTATCCGAACCAACTTGTGACACGAGATTTTTATATATATAAGGTAGAAGGGAGATCAAGTCATGGCTACTCCGTCATACAAAGGGACATTATACGAAGTCATAAAACTATTTTTTTTAGTCTTAAGTTTATTTCCCAAGAAATTAGCACTGTATCAAATGATTAATTTAAATATTTTGAATCACCCGCGCAAAAAACAATTGAATTGTTAAGTTGGAATTAACGTTAATTCAAAAACGTATAATTTTTTTCTAAAAAAAAAAAAAAAATATTTTAACTTTACATATTTCTTAAATTTTAACATAAATAAAAGGAGTTTTCGCACCTAGTCCGTTTAAATTGGATAAAAATCGAAATTGCACTGACTTTAGTAAAGAGTAAAGGAAATATCTACATAAAAAGTTGTCGCAATTTTACTTCTATAATTGCCAAAAATTTTGAATGGCGCATTTAGTTTAAACAAATATTTAAAAAAACGGAATAAGTACGTAAACTCTCAAATGAATAGTAATACAAGCGCGAATCCAGAAAGGAGTTATCGCAAATTCCAGAGGAAAGTTCATCGATTTTTCTCAATTATAAAATAAATCGCAGAAATTAGATAGAATAAAAAATCGGATAATGTAAGAAAATAACGATTGATCGAGTAAAGGATTCAGTAGACATCTGATATCGAAACGTCGGATTTAGCTGAAGGATCCCCGTCGTCTCATAGTGTACATTCATTCAGGAAATTCGTTATATAATCGGCCCAAACTCGTTATCCGAGTGTTTTTGGAGTCGCTGAACACGAATATAACAATAGAATCGGGCACCAGATATCTCGGATATTCGTGCTCAGCGACCCTAAAATCCACCGGGTAACGAGTTTGGGCTGATTATCTAACGAATATCCCGAAAACTTCAGGAGACCAATTCGGGCGCGATATTCGTGTTCAGCGGTCCCAAAAATCCCCGAGTCAATGTTAGTCAGTTCCACGACCATCTAAAACCAATTGAAGAATGGGTCTTACATAGCATATGTTAAATAAGCTTTCTCTTTCTCTTATAAAGGTTTAAAATGGTGGGAACTGGTAATTAATCTCACTTTTATGGTTTTCTTATTTACCCAGGTCTCACTCAACCAGGTTCGGTTGTAATTCTTTCAACTACAATGAAATCGTCATCAATGTGAACTAAGTAATCGTGTTTATGCTCGTGATTATTATCCAAACTCAGCAATGAGTAGCATGTAGTTTTTATATAGTTTAAAAATTGATCGAAGCGATTGAGGCGAATTTTTGGATAATTGAAAAAAATTTCTGGATTCGTGTTTGTAATAATGCCACTTAAATTAGATTTCCAAATGTTAACGACCTCTTCTTGAACAGTTTTAACCACGCAAAATAAATTCGTTAAATTCTTCATACTCAAATAACAAAATGTTTCACTTTTTTTTATTCGGCGAATAAATAATAAATATATAAATGAAATTCTTCTTCTTCAAAAATAAAATAAAATTAATTATCACCTTACAGGCTTTCTGTGTTTTTTCAATAAAATTCATACTGAAATAAATGCCTAGGGCACTAACAGGATTCTTTCTTTTTTTAAAATGTTTGTGCTTTTTTTTTTTTTTTTTTATAATTCAATTTCAATGGCCATATTTACATTTTGGCTATAAAAAATCTGGAAAAAAAGAAAGAAAAAATTTGTTTTAATTCTAAGTCTGAAAAGAGTTTTTTTGACAAATTGTCGGAATTCTCCACCAGTAGAAGAATCAAAGAGTTACTAATACAGGATGGCGATCAAATTGGTCATTTGAAATTCCCTGACTTTTTCATGATGATATCAAAAATTCCCCGACCGTTTTTGAGGTATTATAATTTCAAATTTTCGTATTCGAAAAATTTTTCTTTGTCTTGTATTCTGATACAAAAACAGTCACTAAAGTAAATCTTATCCAAAACAGCGTTTACCAGATCTCATGTTTTTTGACTCCTAATGGTTTCCCTTTTTTTTTTCTTTAATCTACTTCTTTGTTTTTAGAAAATTTTTACAATAATATAAAAATTTTTTTTTCTTTCTGTATAATTTTGAAGGCTACAAAAAACCATAAATATTCTCTCAATATATTGTGCATGAACTATACCAGAGGTTCTCTAAACTTATTTCTTCTACAGCCCACTTCGAAAATCAAATATTTTTCAGCGTGTAATATCAGTTTTAATCTATGTAGGCCTCTCACAAGGGGGCGTTATTGCCGACTTGGAGAAACACTGGTCTATACACAAAAAGGTAAAAGGCAAAATAGGAACCCTCTAAAGCCCCCAAATATATCGATAATCTATTTTTTCGAAAATGAATTATCGATACAAAAAAAGTATTTGGAGAGACTTCGGCGTCGATTTCGCTTCTTGTATAGGATAATCAAGATCATCATGACCCGATCCAGGGGGCGACCGCCCCGAGCGTAATCCTTAAATTATTATATACAGTATTCTGGATAATCGAGACTCAATAAGAGCAATATTCCGACAACTGGGATTGTATGGAAAAATTCATTATAATTTATAAATAAAATGAAACACTGCTAAAACACCATTGAAATTTATGTATTTAAGCGAAACTTGAATTTTAATAAATACACAACATTTTACAGGGTGTCTTTTTTATGTTGACATAATATGTTTGAAACTCGAAAAATAACTTTTATCGATAAAAATACTTCGAACGAAAAATGTTGGGTGTCTACCCGCACATCTTACGCAGACATTAAACGTGACCTAGGTTTTCAAGTTCACTCTACTCCATAACTGGCAATCGATAGATGAACAATTTAAGAAAATTGTTATTGATTAAAAGTAATATTTTTTGTCCAAAATATTTTTCCGCAAACCGTACAGCTTAGGCAAAAACGAACTGAAAAGTTTTACCCAAAATTGTTTTTTCGTACAATTATTCCTGCGAAATCTAGGCATTCTTCGAAAAAAAATTTCCAATAAATCCAATAAAAGTGGTTTTTTTTTTTCTATAAAGACCATTTTACTTTAAATTGAATGAACAAACGCAAGTTAATTTTTGCTATCAATTACTGTCTAAAGTCTAAACTATTCGGTTTACAAACAAATGTTTCAAACAAAAAATGTTTGCATATTTATAAAGAACAACTTTCTAATTTAAAGCGATCATCTAATGTTTGTCAGTTACGAATTAGAGTGAGGTTTGAATTGAACCTGAAAACTTCGATCGAATTCGATGCCGCTATAAGATGTGTCCTTTTGAAACTAATATTTTTCGTTTGAAACATTTTCCTTCATTAAATTTATTTATCGAGTCTCAAGCGTATGTCAACTTACAAAAGCACCCTGTATATAGTATGAGTGAAAAGGGTGACAAATATTATTTTTGTCCTAAAAGGTTAAATAGATAGATCGGGCCCTGATGATCATGTCGAGACATTCGATAGATTAAATTTTGAAAATAAATTCATGTACGAAGTCACCATTTTTGTAACAATCCTCTCTAAAAAGGGAAATTTTGTGGTTTAAATTGATGCAGAAAATAAAATAAGAAACTCAATATTTTTTATCATTTTCCCCCAATTTATACTAAAATTCTTTGATTTCTATTTTTTCAGGTCGATTGCCACCCTGTTTTAAGAGCATAGGCTAAAAATAAGTAGCAAATAAAGCCAAAAAGTAGGAATAAAACATTTTTATAAATGACAAAAACGGTATATCCGTTAAATGAAATGCCCGGCTTTGATTTTAGGTTTCAAGATTTGTAACTTACCTTTTAAAAACAATTATGGTAATTTAAATACCATAAAGTGTAGTGAGCTGATGAATCACGTACGCAGGTAATTGTTCGACAAATGCCATCCATGCTTCGGGACTTAGATGATCTTTATAACCAATCAAAATCTGAAATAGAAATATTAAACGGTGACTTCAATAAATGGCAACACAAAAAAAAACTCATGAGCAGCATAGCGCCATCACTAAATTCACATTTCCTCCTTATTATATATTAAGCAATATCTACATAAGAGAATGGTGGTAGGGGAGAATGACTGAAATGTTGATACCTCTAAAAGGGCTTTACTTGACTCTAAGCCAACTTATATACCGACTTCCAGCTCTTTAGCTTAATTTGGAGAGGTTGTATAGCCATGGAAAATATATAATATTTTGAAATACACTCCGCCAATTTATTAAGGGAATAAAATTTTTACACCAAATTTTATCTAAATTTCAAACAGCTGTATCACCGCGAAGTTTTCAAATGAGCTATTGAAGTTCCAAATTCGATGATTTTTCGCGTTCATTCGGCGCTGTTGTCACAGAAAAAATTGCCAGAACGCAAAGCATTTAGTAGACATTCGGAAACGCATTTTTATAGAGTAGAATTTTTGTGCACCTCGCCTGGCAATGCGTTTTCGCTAAAGTCAAACTGCTGTCTACCCAGATGGCACGAGCATCATCGTACAAAATTGAATATTCTAGTTCAAAAAGTCGAGCAAAAATTTTCATCAAAATTTTTCACTTTATTGAGAAAGAGAAAAAATTTTTTCAAGCTAAATTTGAAAAAATATTGCGATGATTCAAAATTCGATCAATAATCTTCAACTG
Source organism: Chrysoperla carnea (assembly GCF_905475395.1). Classification (NCBI taxonomy): domain Eukaryota; kingdom Metazoa; phylum Arthropoda; class Insecta; order Neuroptera; family Chrysopidae; genus Chrysoperla; species Chrysoperla carnea. Next base: position 14,654,660 of record NC_058342.1, on the reverse strand, counting down.
AATCAGTCTGTATATCCGAGCGTTGAGTCTGTTATGACGCGATCATTTACTTACGCTGCCTTCTATGTCGTATTCATCGTAAATATCGCTCATGGTTTTGAAAATTTTCCTGAACTCTCCTCCAACTTTTTCTCTTCTTTCATGCAAAATATGTTTTGCAACATCAGTTAGTTCGATAGCCTCGCCAAGATCCAGACTTTCTGTTATAAGTACTCGACTCAAAGACAAAGTCAAAGAATGTACTGAGCTCAAAATATATATGGATATTTGATTCGTCAGTGGAAATGAGTCTCATAAATGGGCGCGCTTACAGGACTATGTTGTTAGTGCAAAATTTATGTGGACAGATTCTCAATGGGAAGGATTTTGACCCCCACCCTTCTTGCGCACGGGCCTGAACTACATATCAAAGGTTGTTTTGCAAGAATAAGATTAATTGCTTATATTTTTTTTAAAATTATTTAATTGCTTATATCTTTTATTTTTATCAATCGATTTTAATTTTGATTTCAGATCTTGACATTTCTTCTCGCACATTTTCAAATTTTAACGAAAAATACATTGAAATCAACATCAAGACAAAGGTCTATTCTCAGTAAGTCGAAGAAAACGCCATTCCTTTAGGTAGAACCCATAAATACGTGGTATTTCGAATTATTTAGACTTTATACTTTCTAAGTCGAAAATTTAGCAATTATATCCTCTGTATTTTTAACTTTTTTACAATAAATGATAGTTCAAAGTTCCTTGATCACAATAAATACAGTTTTGGGGCCTCTGCGGGGCAAAATTTTGAATTATTTCATTTTAAAATTGTTATTTTTAACGCAATATAGGTTAGGTTAGGTTAAATTGGCTGTCCTCGAAGGATACACTTAGTCTATAGAGCCCATTGTGATACCATATATGTGTTTTACCACCTTTTCCGCTGATAATTGCATTTATCCTTCATGCATATACCATGCACTACACCAGCCCATCACAACTATTAATAAAAATTATTTTTTGTTGCGACGGCGGGAATCGAACCCGCTTCCCTGTCATACCCTTACGCCTTAACCAACTGAGCTACCAGGGCGACCACAATAATGTTAATTGTACAAAAAAAAATTTCATTATGAAGAAAATTTATCACAGATTCTTCTGTTTATACAAGAAAAAACTATACCTTACAGCGCTTTTCAAAAAGAAAACATAAAAAAAACTTTGATTTTTGACGCTTTTACGATAATCTTAGAGCATATTATTACATTTACGTCATATAAATTGCCTAGTTTACGATATTTTTAGAGCATTTTATTACATTTACATTATATGCATTTCCTAGTTGATTAGTCACGTGACGGCCATTCATCAAAAATATTGTAAAGATTCTTTCTTACCTTGCATATCATTTGACGTAAATCATTTGGTGGATTCGTCCATGATGCAACCGCATCACAGAAATATGCAAAATCGTTTACAATCGCATTTGAATTGATTTCAATCATTTGGCACATACCACGAAAGGCACTATCTTTTTCTTGATTATCACGAATATGCCTTAACGATGTACACCTGTAATCATATTTTACAACATTTGTTAGTCAAACAAATTCATTTGTTTTAATAGTTTTGAATTTTTTTTTTTTTTTTTTTGTAAATTATCATTTATTTTTGAATATTTAGATCAGGAGTTCACTGTATCAAAAGTATTCATAATTTGATGTCACTTAATTTTGTTATGTGGTATACCGAGTCTTAAATAAACTTTTGTAAGCAGTTCAAAATGAACCCTCGATATAAATTTAAATAGCTTTTCTCCTTAACCAGTTGAAAAAGAAACCTACACCATGCTTAAGGATGTACGAGCACCAGGGCAATTTTGGATAAAAGTCTTGATTTTTTTTAAAAATATGAACTTGGACGTATAAATCAATTCTGAAAATTTAAGGGAGGGCTGCCCGATTATTTAAATAAATAAATGACTTCTAAAGTAAGCATATTTAACATTGGTCTTATGGGAAAACGGTAGATGGATGATATGTTTTCATATATTTTTCCAAAACTAGCAAGTGGAAATTAAAAAAAAAAAAAAAAACTTTAAATTAAAGTTAAAACATTAATAAATTATTGAAAACAAAGAAAACCCGTTGCGTTCGATTAATTAAGGATGCATGATAACGTTAGTGGATATATTTTCAATTTTGATAATATAAAATGAAAAGTAAGAATAAAATTTTTCAACATCTGGAATAAATTTCCAAATATCGATAATTGCTAAATTTTGTTTAATTATTTAGCTTTCGATATTTCGAAAACCAAGGTAGATATTGAAAAATTGTATTCTTATTTTTCGTCTACCTTCATGGAGTTATAACAAAATTCATCATCAAAGTTGAAAATAAGGTACAAATAATTTCAATCCTAATTCTAAAATTGCTTTGGCTCTCGAACTACCTTAAGAAACTATTGAATCGTGTATCCTAAATTGTACCCATGATCATAACGAGCCTTCCCGTGGTTCACACCGAAACAAACAGACAGACATACACCTCTATTTAATTATAATAAATTAACTGATTTTGTAAAGTACAGTCCTATTCCTTATTTTGTAATGTATAGTCAGTGTCACAAAAAATACACGAATTATATACTAATCGTTCAATTTACATCTAGGCATGGACGTCTACCACGAGTATGACAGAGTATATGCGGTAAGCAATGCATTGAAGTAAGAGGTATGATAGATGTTATATGAAATAAGTAAAAGTATGTCTTACAACTCCAAGCGTCTTGCAACTAACTCAACGCGTATCGAAGCTTCAAGGCATGTTTATAACACCTCTTTCTTAGATGCATTGCTTAACGCATGTATTCTGTCATACTCGTGGTAGGTCTATGCCTAGATGAAAACTGAACACTAGATATAATACTGTATGTAATCCGTGCATTTTTGTAACACTGAGATACGTTCATAGGGAAACAGTATAGTTATCGATGTTATTTTTAAGAAATATCGATTTATATTTTCTATTTAGTCCCATATTTAACCTTACTTTTTGTCACTTTTTAAACTTAAATTATTTAAACTTTTATATTGTCATAATTTTTTTATTTCCCTGTTAACAAATCCCATGAATGTACGTCCTTAAGGCTTCCGTATACAAAATGATAAAATTTACAGCGATACCAAATAATGTATAAATTTTATACAATGATCTCCTGATCTAATTCTGAAATCATCTAATTATATATGCAATAAAATTTATGATTAAATAGACAACCTGGATTATAAAAAGATAAAAATTAGGTTTTTACAAGAAATTTCAAAAGACTAAATCCTTATTGACTCTACATTGATTTCGGGGAAATTTTAAATACCCTAAATGCATTTCCTGAAATATTTAGTATCGAAAATAACTTGATGAATTTAAAAATTACAGGATATTTCAAATCACTGGCAGATTAAAAATAACTAGAAGTTTGGAAGTTTTGTTATATGCCTAGCATATAATTTGGGCAGGCCACCGACTACAAAGTTTACTATGAAGTATTATATTACGAACGAATTGAGTGATTTTTACGAACGCGCGCTCATTTCTTATTGTAGTTACATTGTGGACTACAATTGGCATTTTGAAACAAATCACAAAAATCCGTTAGTCAAAATAGCGAACCAAATCAAAATGAATTAATTGCAAGTGCAATGAAAGACAGACATAAACAGTCGACGTTTTTGATTAAATAGACGTTTGAAACACAATAAAAGAATCATAAAACTGGCCGAAAATCTAAAAAATCAACAAAAAATTGACATTAGCTCCGCTTCTTTTATGTTGCTTTGTCTTAACAAAAGCACTGACGTCACTGAATGGACACGTTTGACACAAGTCATTACGGAAGAATTAATTGCGAATTCCAAAAGTCACGAAATCAAAATTATTAGACTAGATAAATTATTTGATGTCTATGGCGTCATTAAACATTTCTTTAGAAAAACTGACACGTTGATACATTCAAGGTCCGCACCCCTGCAAAAGGGGTTTTAGCAGAAAATAAAGTCTGAAATTCGAGGTTGTCTAGAAATGGAAAATATTAACGTAAACACTGTCCAGATGAAACGTTCCAGAAAAAGTTAGAGCTTAATCTGACAACTCTTTCTTGTGAGACAAATTTCAAGAAAAGATTCTGCGTCAATTTACAAATCTACGAAAATAGTGACAATTATGAAATTTCAAACTTTTTTATGTTAGAATTCCATAGCGGATACTAATTTATAAAGGGTGGCTGAACTCTCAATCCTCTAGTTTACAAATTTTTAGCTCCACAGCTATTTTACTGTAACTTTTATTAAAATTTCTGAATTGTATTTCTAAAATGTAGCTTCATGTATTTCGATTGAACTAAGCTTATACATTATACTTCATGCAAATTTATTCAGACAATACTCTTTGAAAAAGAAATAGTCCAATCATCTTCGGGTTTCAGATCAGAATCTGACGGAATAAACTGGATAATTTTACAAACCATTTTGATAGTACAAATGTTGTCTCAAAAATCACATATGGTCACGTGTCAGCGTCCTTAGATAATCAAGGTCAAAAGTTGCAAAAATCAAATTTTTGAGAATATCTCTGAACCGATTTTGAATATCATACCAAATTTTCTAGATTTTTCAGGTACCGAACCCTAAATTAACTGTTTAAACATAGCTAAGAACACTCTTCATTTAATTACCTTTCAAACGAAACAAAAAAAAAACATACAAAATCGGCTCATTCGTTTAGGCGCAACGATGCCACAGACAGACAGACAGGCAATCAGACACACAGACACATAATGGTCAAATTTACAACCCCCCTTTTTCGGGGGTTAATAAGTAATATTTGATGAACAATTTAGTAAAAAAAAACGTATAATTGACTGGGAATCACGATTAACCCTGCACTAAAGTACGTATAGCTGAGTGCTCCATCTTCTGTGTGCTCTATTTCAAAAACGGCTCAACGTATAAAAAAACATTTCAGAATGAAATTTGTGAATAATTTCATCTTCACAACTTTTATAATAAATATAAATACGATTGGATGCATAGCAAATGAAGTACTAAAACGGATTTTTGCGACCTTTGATCTTGAATATCTAAGGACGATGACTTTTTAGACAACATTTTTACTTTCAAAATAAAGATTTGTGCAAATATTCAGCTTATTCAATTAGATTCCGAGAGTATCCTTTTTTTTTTACTAAAATGATCGGGTTAAAAGCAATTTGAAGAATTTGTCTAGAGATTTCTGGCGAAGCAACAATTACGAAGCACAAATTTTTTTCACAATTAATTAGCCTGAATCTAAAATTAGTGAACTATTAAAACTAAATCAGTAGCATCTACGTAAAAATTTGTGCCATAAAAATAAATATAATCTTGAAAATTTTTATAGGGTTTCCTTGTTTTTTTATAAATTTAGACCAATATCTACATATTTTCTCAAATAAATATTGATATTTTAATTTTTTAAAGTAATAAAGACAGAGATGTCGATTTAGATACTCGATGTTAATTGATAAAAAAAAAATTTCAATTAGATGATTTCAATTCAACCAAAATAAAAGTAATTACCTGATTTTTAAGTGTTAATTAATAATTAAAAATAATAAAATAAATACATCTTATTCACAAATAAATTAATTAAAAAATTATAAAATTATAAATTAAATTTTTGCAAAATTAGTTAACAAAATCAATTTATCCGTTTTAAATGAAGGAGAGGTACCACAATGAGTCCAAAAAAATTATTCTTAAATATGTAGTGAACATATTGCTAGTGAGATCAACCATTATATAATAAATCCTGTATTATATATACAGGGTGTATCGTAAATCACGTATAATATTTAGAGAATAAATTCGCCAAATCGAAGTAAGTAGAAAAGTTCTTAAGAAGTTTTTGGATCCTATGTTAAGGAGATAGGACATCGTTAATTATCGTTTTTAATTTAAGGGTGTGTTCCGTAATATTCATCAGTATACTGGCCAGTGCTAATGACGTCATAAATCGACGCAATACTGGTGAATCGTTCCGAAATATACTGGCCAGTGCGTGTATATATTCTTAAATATATATTCTTATTGTGTTCGTTAATTACGAGTAAGTCTTTTTCAGGTGCCCTTATTCCTTCTTAACGAACAATAAATAAATAAATTTCTTGCGCAAACACTCGGTGAACACATGTTCACTGTCATGCCCGTTTTATCAGTACAATATGGCGGTGATAATTGACGTCAAGGGCAATGTACAGTATACTGGTGAATATTACGGAACACAGTCTAAAGAATGCATCGATTAATATTTTTCGGAGGCATAAAAAACTTCGCCTCTTTGAAAATAATTTAAATATTTGTGAAATTTCTAAACAACTGTATCTCCGAGTAAAATGGTCTCGCCGGGATAATCTACAATAGTACAGAAAAAATAGCGGAAAATAATGTACCACAATGCAACTTTGTTAATTAACTTTATCTTGGCACTAAAAATGAAGATCTGCCAAGTATTGCCAAAATTTAGGTGTTCCGGGGGGGGGGGGGATAAACAAAGGGGAAATTTTAAAAATGTAAATTTTAAAAAAAACTATACATAAAATTTAAAAAAAAGTTCAATTAATTAAAGAATAATAATTTAATTGTGCACATTTTCGTTTTTTTTTTTTTCAATTTTCTATCTTCAAAATTGACCGAGATATGTCAACTTTAAAATTGAATTTTTATACTCATTCAGTAAAATGAAAATGATGCATCTTGTAAACCGTTAGAGATAGAACAAAAGTTTAAATGTAAAAATTATTCCTTATAAAAAAATTAACAACTTTTGTTTGAATCATTTTCAAACAGATCGCAACTTAAGAAAAAACTTTGGTGTCCATTTTCTTCAAAAGTGTAAAACGGTTACACTTAACGTTAAATGTTAAACGGTTAACAAGATTGGTTTTTTTTCCATTTGACTGATACATTACTTTCATTTTAGAAAATACTTTCAAAAATTTTCGAAATTTTCAAAATTATTTTCTAGAATTTTTTTCGAACTTCTAAAATGTGTCACAAGAACACTTGTTGAACCCTCACGGGTAAACAGTAATGTTTATGAAATCATGTTTCAAACAAATGTTGTTCTTTTTTTTATAAGGAATAACTTACTTACATTTAAACTTTGTTCTAACTCTAACAGTTTACAAAATGAATCATTTTTCATTTGATTGAATTACAAAAAAAAAAATTCATTTTAAAATTGACATATTTCGGTCAATTTTGAAGCTAGAAAGTCGAAAAAAACGAAAACCTGCACAATTAAATCAACTCGAACCTTTATAGGAACTTTTTTTTTTTTATTTGATGCATAGGTTTTCGTAATTTTCATTTTTTTAAATTTCCTCCCTGCTCATACCGTCAAACTGTCCTGTTTAGTCTTACTTTACCTGTATTACAACTTACTTGAAAGCTTGTACTTTGTAGTTTTTGAATACGACGATGAAAAGTTTTATCGGATCGAGGTTCGGAAGAGTGAGAAAAGCTATCTTATAATTTAATGTACAACTTCAAAATACAAGTTTTCGAATGAATTGCAAATATTCCCGATTAGATCATTTTACTCAGAGATACAACTGTTTGAAATTTCGTAAATATTTGTATTCTTTTCAAAAAGACAATATTTACCCGAAATTTTTTTTTTTACCATTACAGGACGTCTCCTCTTAAACGGTTCTATATAAAACCCTTCACCGTAATACAAAACAAACAAATGTAAAATTTTTCCAAGCATCTCTATGTCAAAATAAACGCACTCTAGTATACAGAGTACACTAGAGTTCGTTTTTTATGACAAAGGATATATAATCTACTGATAAATCGCTACTATCCCAATCAAATCCTTAATCACATAAAACATTTATTTTAACCAGAAGCAGGAATGTTACAAAAAGGTCAGAGAATGTTCAAAGTTTTAAATATTAAAGGTTGTCTTTTCGTTTTTAAAGATTTTAGCTGAATAATGTATTGAAAAAAAATAAAATAGCACAACAAAATTAAACATCATTGTAATAGCGAAAAAATTGATGCATCTTTGAAATTTTCCACAGTTGTTTATTAGGTTGTAAAAACATCGTACCAAAAAATGGACCTCTCAGAGGCGCGCCTAACCTCCATTTGGTGGAGGGGAGGGGTTGATCAGTTTTTTTACAAGTTTCAAAAAAACCATGTATCCAACTAAAAGTTCTAGCTGATTTAATTGTGCACATTTTTGTTACTTTCCCGACATTCTACCTTCAAAATTGACCGAGATATGGCAATTTTAAAATAGAATTTTTTTGCTCTTTCAATCAAATGAAAAAGTATCCATCTTGTAAACCGTTAAAGATAGAACATAACATACTTTTTTACCCGTAAAGGCGTATCCAAAAACTTTCAAAAACATCGAAAGCATTTTCTGGAATTTTGTTTTTTTGTTTTTCTTGAATGTTTCACAAAACCACTAATTGAAGTTAACCTGAAAATTTTCAACACATTTTTTTTTATAGTTTTCGAGAATATGAACACTAAAGCTTTTTCTTAAGAGCGCTCTCACGGAAAAACAGTGACGTTTATGAAATAATGATTCAAATAAAAGTTGTTATTTTTTTTTTATAAGGAATAACTTTTAAATTTAAACTTTTGTTTTTTCTCTAACGGTTTACAAGATGGATAATTTTTCATTCGATTGAAAGAGCCAAAAAAATTCCATTTTAAAATTGGCATATCTCGGTCAATTTTCAAGATAGGAAGAAAAAATAATTTAATCAGCTAGAATTTAATTGAACTTCTTTTTATTTTATACATAATTTTTTTGTTATTTGTAAAAAACAGATTAAAATCCCCAATTACCCCACCAAAAAGGGGGTTAGGTACGAAGTTTTTACAACCCAATAAATAACTGTGCAAAATTTCAAAGACGCATCAATTTTTTTCATTTTAGATATTTAGTTTCTTTGTACTAAAAAGTAGATTTTATTTTGAAATAATCAACTATGGATAATTCGAATCTCTTTGGAAATACAAAAATTCGAATTATCGAGTTAAGTTATTAGGCTGTTTTGTTCACTGCCAAAGGTCCTTTCAAGGGGCTCTAATCGCCTAGACGGACCTTCGAGGCATAGGGGTGATAGAGGATAATTCGAATCTCATGGGAAATACAAAAATTAGATGTATCAAAGTTCGAATTATCGAGGTTTAAATTATTTAGCTTCGAATTGTAGCGGTCCTAAATTATTATGTTATTCCATACACTGTCAAAGGAAAGGGCCCTTCAAATGGCTCTGATCACATAGACAGAACTTCGAGTTATAGTAGTGATGGACTCAATACTTCAATTTATAGAATTTTTCCACGTCTTTTCAAAACCAAAATTCGTCTTCCAATTAATCTGGTAGTTAGCCAGTTAGTCACTTGTGTATTTTTGACATAGTATGTTGATGTTTCCGAATCAAGAAGTGGCAACGACAAGCCCAACTGTGTTTATGTACAGCTAAGCCATTTGACTGTGTTCGGTTGAAACTGGCTAGAATAAACAGAACAGTCTCGACAGAATCCTATAGTTTCATCTACTTAAAATCGCACTTCTTATCTGGAGATCTTTTGCCTCCGGGTGATGGGCTGTTTTCAAAGGAGGACGCCTTGCCTAAGGACCCATGCAGTACCTCTCTTATCTATTTTATTATGTTGATATTTACACTGAGAAAAGTTTCTGGTTAGTAAAAATTTTAACTTTATAAATCAAGTACCCGAAAATATTTAAAAATCAAAACATTCCACCATATTTTTTTTATGAATTTGTTAACTAATCAAAAATCATAAACCAAAACAATATGAGAATAAATCAAAAAAATGAAACAACTCATTTTAGCGGGATATTCAAAATTAAAATTTTTTAAAATAAATTAAAAGTATGATTCCAAAATAAATATCACAAATACACTGGTGTGTCAACAATAATATAATAATTCATTTGTTTTGATCCAAAAAAATACAGTCAAAATCGGCTGTAACGACGATTCGGAAAGGCCTTGGTCTGTCTATAACAACATCGGGAAAAACAACGTATCAGTTATAGCGACCAATCATCATCAGAATTAGCCGACATTGAACATTATTCACTTAATTTTAAGCCGTATTACTTTATTTTAAACATTATAAACAGTAAGGGCTTAACCACGTGACCAACTGGGCTAAAGTCACGTGGGCACCATCATGAGTCAGTATGAATTAATGGCGCTTTCACTAAAATCATTCTTCTCCGACAAAAAATGATAGCACGTCCATCAAATGACAAGTTTAACATAAAGAGGTAGGATGGGGTTCCCAGTTTTTTTTTTCGACCGAGCTTTCATTTTTTTTTTTTTTTTTTGGGAAAAAAGTCACCAAATTGCACTTGCAATCAAAAAAATTGTCCCTTCAAATATTTGGGAAGTTTCAAATAACTGTATCTCCGAGTAAAATGATATAATTGCGGTAATCTACAACTCATTCGAAAGCTTTTATTTTGTAGTTTGTGCATACTAGGCTTTTTATCACTCCCCTCTTCGACATCTCTATGAGTCGATTGTTCACATGATGAGAAAAGCTATCTTAGGATTTACTAAAAACTTTGAAAGGGTACTTGTATACAGTTCCAAAGTTTAGAAATCTAATACAATAGAACTTTGTTAAGTGGGACCTGCATAAGTGATAAAACTCCATAACTGAAACTCATGCTGAGGTCCCAACACTTTTACCACAATTATCTCTGTTAGTACAACAATTACCTCTGTTAGTGGGACAAAGCAAACCTCTATGACTGAGACAGTGAGGGAATTATATATGCATTAACCTGTGTAACTGAGAACTGAGATAACATCGTTTCGTTTTGTCTAAAAGAATTTTTGCTCAGCATGATTAAAACTACCTTAATCCAATTTTTAAAAAATTTACCCGAAACCAAAATTTAATATCCCATGTAGGCATAACCTTTGAAGGGCCGTAGTTCGGAAGCGAAGGGTTATTGAGGGTTGACACCATAGGAACTTTTGATCAGCATGATCAGAACGGCCTTAATCCATAGCTTTCAAAAAAGTTTAATCGAAATCAAAATTTAATATCCCATGCAGGCATAACCTTTGAAGGGCCATATATCGGAAGCGAAGGGTTTGTGAGGGTTGAGTCCATAAGAACTTTTGATAAGCATGATCAAAACTGCCTTAATCCATAGTTTTCAAAAATTTTAACCGAAACCAAAAAACAATGGTACTGTGTCCTGGATCCGTTGTTCAATTAGGTTTGACAACTTAAAGGAGCTCGTACGAGAACGCAAAAACATATTTTACAGAGATATGCATAAGTCTTCGAACGTATCTATTTAATTTCTTTCGAATTAATTTTTGTGCCCAGTGTTCGCTTTCAAAATTCTTAGAAAATTATAAGTTCTACGAATGCGCGGCAGAAGTTATACATCTTCGGCAATAACAAACATAATAATTTATAAATAATGTAAACAAATAATACATACTCCAGTTAATCTATCTATTGTATTCATAGATGACACTTAATCTGTCATCTTGTTAGTGAGATTTTGTTTATCGATTACAGTCTTGTTGTTAATTACAACTAATTTCAATATGTAGTTTTCGTGTCTCCCTGTTCACGCGCATCATAATATTCACTCTTGTCATTTGTTCATAACGCGCCTAAATAACTTAAAAAATTTCGTATTCAAAAACAAACAACGTACAAACTTTCGAATAAGTTGTACGTGCAAAGGAATAAACCATTTTACTCGGAGATACAACTGTTTAGAAATTTCGTAAATATTTGAATGTTTTTAAAACGGGCAATTTTTTGAGGCTAAGTGTAGTTCCTAGTAACAGTTTTCTCTGTAAAATAATAAATATATGGTACCGTCAATGTCGTTATAATAGATTTTGACTGTACATATAATCCAACAACACTACTTAATTAAAAATAATTATAAAATGAAATCAAATAATGTTTTAATTAATATTGGTGGTGTAAACTCAATCAAAAATAATTAATTAATTACAAAATTAGTGTTTGAGAATCACAATGGTTTACAATAAACAAATTAATAAATGAATATATATGTATATATATAGATTAATTAATAAAAAAAATTAGCACATTGAAAAACGAAAAATTTGCAAAATAATTCTTTAATATAAATAAATAATGATAAGATTTGTTTTTACTAATTTTTCTTTAAGAAAGGCCTAATACATACGCTTGCTTCAAAAAACATCCAACTTATCTTATGGAAAGTGATTTCACATAAAATTGGATGATAAATATACAGAATGATCCAAGTTATAATAGCAGGATTTCATACCGGTAAAGTAATAGTACAGTCGACAAGTAGTTTCAGATAGAAAAAGGTCGGAAGTTAATGAAACTATGAGATGTTGTTCAGGAATGGTTAATTAATATTTTCTCAAGTTTTGGACCTCGAGGACCCTGTGCGAAAAGAGGAGGGGGCTGAAAAATCCTCGACCTTCTCCCGATTTTTCATCAATAAACTTTTTATCATACGTTCTACGGCAAAAACATCCCAATAATTTTTTGTAGAACGTTAAATTTTCTGCAATTTTGATTCTTACTAAAACATGTTTGTATGTCAATTCTTTAACATATCTGGGCCTCAAAAGAAAAAGTCATTTTTCGAAATTAGCTAGAAAATGCAGAATTCCATCTTATTTCTTCTGTTATACCCAAATTATGACGAAATGTTGTTGTAATTATGGTTCTTGGTTAAAATCACCAACTTTGAAAACTATAGATTAAGGCAGATTTGATCATGTTGATAAAAAGTTCCTATGGACTCAATCCTGAAAAGCCCTTCCCTTCTGAGCTGCAGCCTTTTAAAGGTTATCCTACATGAGATATTGAATTTTTGGTTTTGGTTTGGTTTCGAAGTTCGGAAGAGAAGGGTTTTTGAGTCCATAAGAACTTTTGTTCAACATGATTAATACTACCTTAATCCATACTTTTCAAAAATTTTTAATCGCAACCAAAAATTAATTTCTCATGTAGGTATAACCTTTGAAGGGCCGTAGCTCGGAAGGGAAGGATTTTTGAGTGTTGAGTCCATTAGAACTTTTGATCAGCATGATTAAAACTATCTTATTCCATAGTTTTCAAAAAATTTAGCCGAAACAAAAATCAATGTATTGAGTCCCTTACATCTCTACAAAAAAGTATAGGGATGCTTTTGCCGTTATTAAGGAAAAATCGGAGGAAGGTTGAAAGTTTTGCAGTTTCCTCCTCCTCTTTTCGTACAGTTTTCTCGAGATCCAAAACTTGAGAAAATGTTAATTAACCCTGAATAATCTCTCAAAGTGCCATTAACTTCCGACGTTATTTCACTTAACCTGATTTTTTCAACCTATTGACTGTATTATAATGACAACTTCTCAATACATTTATAACCGCAAAAGTATCCTTTTCTAAACACAGGCTGTTGAAATTTTGAAAGAAAAGGATATTTATCAAATCAAGGGGCATTGTGAGTCTTTATGTAGGTTGCTTTCCCAGCTATAAATATATTGAGGAATTGTTATTTTAACATTATCTACCATTTGAAGAATTCCTGCTCTTATAATTTGGACCATAGAAAAATCAATCAATATTATAGAAAACATTTTTCCATAAGGTTTTTGGGGATTCTTTTATACAAATTTATTCAAAAAATTGTTCGGAAGAAATTACATAAAGTCCTTATGTACAAATTTAATTTTGGTCAAATAATGTTTCGTTTGGTCAATCTTAACATACGGAGGAATTTCAAGAGACATATTATTTGAGGTGTGAAAAGCATTAAAAACCGCGTAAAATCGTGATTTTGTTATAAAAAAGAGGGGGAAGCTGATATTCCCAAAAGACAATTCTTTGATGCTAACTCAACAGACAGGGAGTGGTAGAGGTGTGCAAGGATTAAAAACCGCGAAAAATATGAGATTTTAGGAATTAAAACTGAGACAGGGAGGCTGAGAAGTTGATACCGCGAAAAACACATCCTTGACAGTAATTAAAAAACCTGCGCACCGATTTTCAACCCTTTAGCTCATTTTGGAGAGGTTATACAGATATGCCTGGGAATCCCCTCCAAGTTTCTGAAATAGCAGACATCTCTAAAATCACATAAATTGTGTTTTTGAGTTCATAAAAGCGCTTAATAGAACACATACACCCTTCCCGTTGCCCATCTTTATAGTGCATAAGGCTAGATTTTTGGGAAAATATGAATAAACAAGTTAAAACAAATAATTGATTGAGTTGATTGTTTAAATACTCTGTATAGAAAATGTTAAATGTCAGTGTTTGCATTATTTTTAATAAATTAGGAAAGTTTAAAAAACAAACACTAAAGTCGCCTAGAATTTTTTTTCGAGAATCTTTCAGAAGATTGCTAGTTGAAGCTACCTACAAATTTTCAACTTCCTATCTTTTATAACTTGAGGAAAATGGGTAGCAACGTTTTGTCTTAATTTGCGCCTTCGCGGGAAAATAATTATATTTACGAAAAAATGTTTCAAATTAAATTTGTTTATTTTTTTATAAAGAAAATTTTAAACGGTTTTCAAGATGGGTCTTACGGATCCAAGACCCAAATGACGTATGTTGCTCATTTACGAACTCAAGCTCACTTTTGACGTCAGAGTACGCTATAAAAATTTCAGCTTGATATCTTCTTTCTTTTGTGAGTTATTGGGATAATGAACGGACAGCCGGAAATAGATTAATTAGGTGATTTGGTTCGTAACTTCAATACTTCTAGGCGTTAAAAACTTGGCGGTAAAATTACTTGATATATATTTCTCATATAGAGGGATATAAAAAGCAGCACTTGGATATATTTCGTAATTTTGGAGTGATATTCACATAGGAACGTAATGACCAAATGAAAGATTATGACCATGGATTAAACTTGATTTTAGAACTTTATTAAATTGGGTCAAAATATGTATAAGAGCCTTAATAGAAATTGTATATGATACAAGTATGAGAATGTCACACATATTTGTCGAAAAGCTTTGCTAAAAACACAATGTTTCCGAGTTTAAACACCAGTGTACAAATAATTTATTATCAAAATCTTTGTATTTGTGAATACGAAGTACTTTCTTTTAAAAAGTTTTTTTTTTAAGAATTTAGGAAACATTTACTAAATCCTTAAAATTGTATTTTTTTGAAACTATCCTTAATACCAGTTTCAATTAATTGTCTCCAAATAAAACTGAAAACAAAAAAAATAACTGTACATAAAAATTATTTTTGTTGAGACTAAAAAATCATATAGTTCTGAGCCTGACACTGATGTTCTGTAGGAAAATTTGAGTAGACAGAATTTTTTTTCAGGAAAGTTTAGTAGGTATTCTAACAAGAAGTATTTTGAGTTAAGGAGGGTATTCGTTAACTGATACATTTACCAGCTATGGCGTCATCAAAAATTGTGGCTTACGTCTTACTAAATATATACTGAAATGCCGAAAATAGCGGTTTTCTTCCGTAAGAATCCCCCCAAATTGCATAAGTTCTCGATTTTATAAAATCGAACTGCCTATAAACAACCAACAACTCTTTATGCCGAATTTCACTTGAACCAAAGGGAGTCGCTGAGTTTGCTCAAAAGTTGCGGCAAACAAATATATGTATATTTCAGACATCGCTTCTCGATTGACCTTCGATGCAGTGCAATAGTCTACATTTTCGGGGAAATACGAATTAAAACTCGCAAGCAGAAGAGCATCTTTGTCTTTTCGTTTTGGAAAATATAATATTAAGAAGTGACTGACCGAAAAGGTTCGATTTCGGTTTTGAGTTCTGAATTCTGCCACTACTGCACTACTCCATGAGCAATTTGGAGCTGTTTAGGAACAGCAGAAATGCTTTGACTTCAACGGACTTCAGTTCGGAGAGATCGTCAAAGAAAAAGGCTGGCTCAAGTGAGTTCACCACCTCGTGGCAACAGCTAGGCAATGACAGAGAAGATGAGATATCGTTTCTTCTTCCTCCTCACTGTCAATATTCATCACCTCCTGCAGCTCTTGCAATATTCATGATACACTGTCTATTGATGTTTGTGCCATTTCTAGCAAGCTCGTCGGCTTCACAATTTCTCAGAATGTCCCTGTGTACAGGTACCCATACCAGGTTTATATTCATTTGTTCCGCCAGCTCGTTTTAGGATATTCGACAATTCAGTGTTACCTTCGAGGTTAGGTAGACTGAGCTAAAAGATTTTGGCGCTGTTTGGCTGAAGTGTAAAAAATAAGCAAGTTTAATCTCAGTAAACAATCTATTTTTACATTTCAGTTATCTGTTTCTGCCGGACACTAATATTAACGTATACTAGAAGTGGCAGTAGAGATACGCAAAACCTTATCCCAAACAAAACTACAAATTCGTCAAAAAAAGGGGCTAGAGTAGTGGGAAGTTGACACTCCCAAAAGGCACATACCAATTTTTTAGAAACATTTAGGAATACGCAAAAAAACATTACTATAGGTTTAAATGAAATATTGCTATAACCAAAAATTTAGATACAGGCAAGTTTTCGAACAATAATAATTTTGAAAAAATCGAATAAAATGTTCACAAAACTGTACATTTTTTAAAATATAACGTAAGCTACCAAATTTGATGTGGGCATAGTTGGGAAAAATGTAGCGAATTCACATCCAATTACAAAATACTTACTAGAATATCTACTAAACATTTCTAACGAAAAATTCTACCTACATGAACATGTCCTCAGAACTCAACACAGGTCCTGGATTAATATTCGAATATGATGTATAATAATAAAATTGAAACGTATCAAGACGATTAATTGAATCTGGGATGTTCGGTATAGACATGGTTGGTTTTTTACAGACCAGCAGCGCACAAATTGTTGTAAATGTGACGCAACTTCATAAGGACAGACAAAGCCTAGTCGACCGATTGTAATGGCTACACACGAACAGTATATGGGTGTCACCGAGAACAAATCAAAAACAACCAAACCAAATATTAACATCAATGAATAATATATATATATAATAACAAATTAAATTAAAATTAATAATATTTATTTTTAATCAATAATTAATAAAATGTTTTTTTACTGGAACAAATAAACGGTTTTTTTTAATTATACAAGCAACAAATCTATCTGAAAAAATTATAAAAATCAAATTAGCAATTTTCTTCTTAAAAATTATGTTCATGAAATTTTTATTGCCATTGTAATTAAGATTTTGAAACACCCGGTATTTATATTGTTTATTATTTATAACCTGTTTGGAAACAGAGCGATTTATACCCGTGCATTTCGTTCTCAGTCATTTGATCCCGCGATCTTAGATTGTTTATCCCCTTCAAATTAATCCCTCGAAAATTCAACATTTTTCATTTTCTCTCCGGCCATTTCATTCCTGGATATTCCTTCTGAACTATTAAATGTGCAACAAGTACACATAAATTATTTATACAGTGTAACTTGTTTAAGAGGGACCTCGATAAGTAAGAAATCTCCATAACTGGAACTTATGCTGAGATCCCAACTCTTTGGCACTGAATTACCTCTGTTAGTTGGACGAAGCAAACCTCTATATCTAGGATTCGTTCTTTCGATTATATCGTCATAGTTACCTCTATAACTGAGACAGCGAGTGAATTTTGTATGTATTAACCTCTGTAACTGAGATAACATCGTTTTGTTTGTTTTCTTACTTATTCTTATTCTACCCGCAAATTCCGCACTTAAGTAATTTTGAGCCTTAATGACCTTCAGTTTTAGTTTTGCTTTACTATCATACAGATGTTTATTTGAAAAATTCCGAAACGAAGGCTCAAATCGTTATCAGTACGTGAAAAACTGAAGTTAATTTCCGTTTATGAAAGTGAGAAGATACGCGATGAAGTCTGTGTCGAATTTAAAGAGCCAAAAACTACTCTTTGTTGAATAAATCAGAATAAAGGTAAAATTCAATCACAATGTTCTGAAGGACAAGGCAAACTAAAACGTGTACAATTATTAGAATATCCAGAACTTGATCAGTGTTTGCAAAAATGGGTTAATGAACTTCGTAACAAAAACGTTCCGGTAAGTGGACCAATTCATAATTTTTGTTGCAGCAATGCTATTGATAATACGTTATTTAATTTAATAATCGCTCTTCTATAACTGAAATAATCTGTATTCTGGCCTTTATTAATGGAAACCTCGGGAAATGAGACAGATTTTTATTTATACCTGGATATCTATTATTAGGCAAACACTTTCACACTAAAATGACTAACTTCTTGATGTTCTTTTATATATATATCAAGAAAACTCGAAAAATATAGTGTTTCTTCTATCCTTGGGTGGAAATCCGAGGCCAAGAAAGATACAACGAATATGGAACGAACCGCCCTTGGCCACTGTACTATTTTTATCATAATAATTATAAGTGCTAAAGGTATAAAAAGAGATTAGTCTTTCATAATAATTTGAAAGGACCCCGCAATATAAGATAGGAAAATGGCTTTCTGTGAAATTTTTTCTAACCAACCCTAAAATGTTCTTTGGACCATTTTCATCAAAAGCCCTCACGGCCGCAAAACTATTTAAAGAGTAGTTTTTGAGCTGCGGGCGATCAAAATTACACATACAAGGTGTTCTGTTATTGAATGCAGAACGCCTCACTCTCGTAATAAGACTAATGAAAAAGTTCTTTACAAAATTTCGATCTAAGGCCTAATTTACGAGATATGGCAAAGGTACAAATCAAATAAAATGGGAGAAATCAAAAAACTCAACCATTCACAAAGTCAGTAAACCTAGTAGGCATACACTATCGTGTATGGAAGGGACAATAAAAAACTATAAAATTTAATTGGACAATAAAATTTCAATACATTAGCAATTTTTTATCTTTATCTTTTGCATTTAATTATTTACTTATCTCACTTGTTGTTCGATTACTATTTATTTATTACTATTTCCGAGACTATGCAAAATATTTGTTATTACACACTTCTCATAATATACCAGGAGCCAGTATTTGAGTTTGAAAATTGTTAATTAATTGTTGTTCAGGAAAGCTTATAGATTAATATTCTGGGTGTTGCCAGAATCTGTATTAGTCCCATTTTTTGTACCCCCCCCCCCACTCTCCACAGAAACAGACAAGTGTCAATTTTCTGAACAAAGTAAAGCTACCATACGTAAAAGTAAAAGTAATACTCTCATATTAACATCAACTATATGAGAGTGATGTAACGACATGTGACAGTGATTATCTTAAATGATAACGATCTTATAGGGCAATCACATAAAAGTAACCGAATATTGTCTTGGGACGAAACGCACATCTTAATTTGCAATGGCAATTTTAAAAATCCTGTCAAAAAATAAAAAATATGAAACATATTAAAAATAAAGCATACCACAAAGTCTCCACCTTAAAAAAAATGTAAAAAGAAAATATCTCGTTTTTTTTTTTCTGCAGAACAAAGACAAAAACGAACAGGCCTAAAATGATTACGAATTGATTTACCAAACAGCTGAATTTAACCATAAATATTTTTAAAGAAAAATTGGATATTCGGATGGTATTCTTAAGTTGATGTATTCCTAAAATTAATATTTGCGAGCTTTTACCGGAATAGGAGCAGCGCCAAATGGTTCACGGAGTAGTGGCCGGGGATGAGCCAACCCTTTTTCCAGGTCTAAGTGTGTCTCATCTCAGGGAAGTCACTCTAACCTAACCTAACCAATTAAAATATTATTTGCTAACTCAAGTTAAACTTCCATGGCATTTAGATCAACAAAAAACTTTGCTTTTGATACATACACATCTATTATTACAAAAATGATTTACAGCAAGCCTACAACTATATTTTTGGAATCCCTGGCCAACCAAAAGGTGGCTGACTTGTCACAGTATCTCTCAAAGAAACTGAACTTTCTGAAATTTCTTCGCCATAGTTTTTATCTGAGTATTGCTCAGATCTCCAACTCTTCGATCCAACTTTTTGGCACTATACTCTTCCATTGTACTTTTTGGAACGAAGTTCCTTAACGCGGCTTGCCATGGTGAGTAAACTGGCAAAAAAGCGTCACGTAACAAAATGTGATATGCTTTGTGGGTGTATGTGTGTGTCATATCCATGGTTACCACGATATGTTATCCTACTTTGTATTATTATTACTTATTATAATACACTAGTTATGGATAAATATGCATAACTAGTTTTGGATGTAAATCGTACACAAGTAAAATTTACAATATTCTAAAAACTCCCGACTTAAATTCGCACTTGAAACGTATCTCCATTAATTTACTTTTTTCATAGGAGATTTTTCCAAACAGAACCGATTTTGAGCATCATCGCCTATTTTTTAATCTTTCCGAGTATGGAACCCTAAATTCGCACTTAGCTAAGAACACTCACCATTAAATTATCTTTCAAACGAAATAAAAAAATCCAAATCGGTTCATTCGTTTAGGCGCTACCATGTCACAGACAAACACACATAGCGATCAAACTTACAGCACCCCTTTTTTGATTCGAACGTTAAAAAATGGCAAATTTCGTTTACTATAATTATGTGCGTCTTTGAATCTTGCCTACTTGACACTACAGATTGAACAGATTACCTATATGTATTTATATAACGTTTACATTTGATTCTGTGCAGCTTCGTAAGGAACTTCTTTCCTAACAGGGATCGCACGACCGCAATCTATTTTTTTTCGTACACGCAATCAAACTACGAGAAACATCAACAATCTTGTTGTTTCCTGATGTCACATTGATAGTGTGTGGGTTTCAGCGCTAGTTGGCAGGAAGTGGAATTAAATTTAAATAACTAGACTAGCCAAGTAGTTAAACGTCATCGATTCAAGTCATTAGCCTAGTTGATTGATTAAATGGCTGAATATCGTTCAGGTCGCTAGTTCAAACAGCGCCGTTAAGTAAAAAAGCTAGGCTGCTAATTAAACGGCTAATTAAGCTAGTTGGCTGTGATATATTAACTACTGATTAACAAACTCAAATTTTTGTCTGTATACTGTTTTAGTAGCCATGTAATTTTAACTTCAGTTATACAAAATATCGTGACGAGGGGTTGCACCCAATTTTCTTCGGAATAGATTTACATAAAAGAGTAGTCCAATTTAATTTGAGCTTTAGCAAGGTAAATCGATTCGTAATCATGGAAAATATACGAAAATCAAAAAATAAATATTTGTGTATTAAAAAATTAACGTTTTGTATCAATATATAAAAGTGTAGAAAAATATTAAATGGCCGTGCAATTTGAAAAAGATTTGATTAATGAGCTAATAATTAATAAATAATTAAATAATATATTAATTAATTGAAAAAACTGAAAAGAGAAAAACGAATAAATATGATTCAACTACAAATACACATTAGTTACGAAAAACAACGGTTTTTTTTCCATAATACCATAATTTTTTATATATATATGTAATATATAAATGTAGGGCTGGATTAGAGAAGGGAAGAAGGGCCATTTTGTATTTCTGTATGTGAGTAATATTTAAGATACGTTGTAATTTGGAAATTATTCTTACCCGTATTTTCAAGCAATGTTTTCGGTGTATGCGGTCGATTTATTATTTCGATTAACTGACTTAGTACCATTGGGATGTATGGTTTCATATCAGCACCTGAAATTCAAAAGATACAATTTTATTTGGGTAACAATTGAAAATCATATATATAATATTGATAGATAGACTTTATGGAGGCTTTTTAGTCAGAAATCCTAAAGATTATATAAATTTGAAATTTTGTATATTATATAATGAGCATAAAAATTTGGTCAACCTCGGAAAGAGGGATAATAATCTGAATTTTTATATATAGCTTCATTTTGGCGCTCCAAAAGTTGACTCAAGTCTCATAAAATCTAGTCTCTGCGTTAATTTAAGTTAAAGTCAAAGATAAAAAAAATCAGAGTTAATTGTTGAAATACCATGTATAGACAGTATTGATTGCGCAATAGTTTATTTTCCTGCGTCATGTAAGTAAAGAAAGGTAGCCACTCTTAGATAGCCACACATACACACACATCATACACACATAAACCTGATATTCCCATATAATACATACTATATAATTTGTACCTAAGCTGGACTCTCATGGGTAAAGAATGATGTTTACGAAAAAATGTTTGAAACAAAAGTTGTTCATTTTTTTATAATGAATAATGATAAATTTTTTACAATTTAAACTCTTGTTATATCTGTAAAAATGAACTAATAAGGTGATTTTATGAACGAACATCTATACTAAAATTTTGCTCGTAGCAGCAATATTTCTAAGCGTTACAAACTTGGGACTACTAAACTTAGTATACCTTGATATATTTCATATATACATGGTATAAAACTTGTAGAGCATAAAATTTGCGTCAAATTTTATTTGAAATATTTTTACATGCACTCAACCGTTTTTGAGATAAAGAGCCGTAAACGCCTTAACTGAAGCTGACCCACTCACTGACTGATCTATACAAATTTTAAGGTACTTCTAGACATGCTAGAGAGGTGAGGTTTTTGGAACTCTATGCGAAATTCCTTAAAACCTACGAAAAAACTCGAAAAAATTTCAATTTTTCCATTGCAACCCCTCCGAAAAATCGGAATTTGGGGGAACACCCCCAAAATAACGTTTTTCTGGTCTAAACATACTATAGAGATGGGATTTTCACCAACCAACCCGAAAAAGTCAGATTAACAGAATACTTTGAAAAGTTTCAATACCCACATCGAAGTCCCCTGGAAAAACTTAATTTTGGGAAAGCAACCTTTCCGGAAGAATTTTATAGAAGATTGCGTCACGCTGTACTCAAGTCGATTATTTTGTAAGTTATATTTCTTTTAAATAAAAAAGTACAATGAAAACTCACCTAATTTCATACTAATTTCTCCAATAGCCCATGTCGCATTATTACAGACCGATATATATTCAGGTTTCAAATTTTGTCCTAAGATTGGCATTAAATCCCCGATAAACGGATGTACAATTGGAAAATATGCTTTCGTTAAATCACCCAAAAGTGCAAAAGATGACTGTCGTACTTCCGCCATTGAATCTTGCATACATGAATACAGCAACGGCATCATATTACTATGTGAAACTAATTCGTCAATTTGTGTATTTAATCCTTCGATTAATCCAGACAACAAATCCAATGCCACAATCATGAAATCCTTATCCGGCGGATCAAATGTGTCTGGATGTTGGGAATATGCAATCGATTGATTTAAGGTTTGCTCAATTAAGGAGCCACATCGTCGAAAAACCGGTTCCACATATGGTAAAAATCCATGTTTAAGTGCAGTCGCAATACTCGATAAACATTCTAAGAGAGGAAATAAATCCTTGTCTTCATCGTGTAACAAATTCCATTTTGCGATTAGTGGAGGCATTAATTTATTTATATATTTTGGATTATTTAAATAATTCCCAACCGAATCGGCTAAAGTACCAATTGCGTCGTATAAAATTAATAAATTACGATGTTGATATTTACTAAATGCAAATACTAACGTTTCTAAAATTACATCTAAATAAGGAACTAATTCGGTGCATGCTTCCTCCTCGAATGTGGCAAAAGAAGAACACGCTGCTTCTTGTACCCTTTTATTCGAATCTAATATCCGTTGAAGCAATACTGTTAACAATGGTTGAAAGTAGATTTCATGCGGTTGTGAAATAATCCAATGCGTGTAACGACTCAATGTCCAACACGTAATCGCACGTACCAACGCTTTGCGATCATTTAAACACTGAATAAGATACGGTATTAATTCGGTTAAGTGTGTTATCATTCCATGCATACAACCATCGGCAATTGCCCCCAACGCTAAGATTCCACTCTCTTTAATAATCCAATCTTCGTTATGTAACGCATTATTTACGACTGGTAATAAAATTGGTAAGATTTCATTACCAAAAACAATTGATAAGGAATCTAAGGCTGCCGCACTGCATTTACGACTGTTCCATTCGGTGTAAGAATTATCATCATCATCGATTGTGTCGATTTCGTTATCTATACGCTTCGGTTTATGAAATCTTGGACGTATATCTTCATCTCGATCTGGAACTGTCGAGTCTTCTTCAACATCACCCTTCAAAATGATTATATCAACGTCGGAATATCGCATACAATGTATTAGAGTGGGAATTATACGATCTAAATATGGACCGATTATGTTTCGGCTAATATTTCCTCGTTCGATCATTGAAAGCCAGAATTCACAGGAATCAAATACGATTTGTTCGTCGATATCAAAAGATCGTTGTAGCATGTATTCAATAATTTGGTTCATGTACGGATAGAGACTCTCTGAAGAAACTTCCAGTAATAAATTCATTGCTCGACAGATACTTTTTCGAACACTTACGTCGGTATCGTTTTGTAAACACTGTAGACCCTGAAATTTAAATAAAACGTTAGAGTTATTATTTGCGGAACAATTTTTTTCTTTCAAAATTTTCAAGTAAAAACATTAAGCATTCTTGATTAAACAATTCTTATAGTACAGGTAAAGTAAGACTAAACGTGACAGTTTGGTGTCAAAATATATACCACAATGAAACTTTGTTAATTAACTTTATCTTAGCATTATAAAATGAAAATCTGTCGAGCCCTACCAAAATTTAGCCGTCGTACCCCCTCCCAGGAGGTATGAGCAAAGCGAAAAATTTAAAAAATGCAAATTACAAAAAACTGCAACAAATAAAAAGAAAGTTCAAATAAAGGTTCAAGCTGATTTAATTGGTACATTTTCGTTTTTTTTCTTCGATTTTCTATCTTCAAAATTGACCAAGATCTGCCAATTTTAAAATGGAATTGTTTTGCTCGTTCAATCAAATGAAAAATGATCCATCTTGTAAACCGTTAGAGATAGAACAAAAGTTTAAATGTAAAAGTTATTTCTTATAAAAAAAATTAACAACTTTTATATTTGAAACATTCTTAGGTAAACATTACTGTTCATCCGTGAGGGAACAACTTAGGACAAAACTTTGTTGTCCATTTTCTCTAAAAATATAAAAGACAGGGAGTTGAAAATTGGCACGTAGCTTCAACTAGTGGTTTTGTAAAACATTCTAGAACTACGAAAAAAAAATTCTAGAAAATATTTTTGAAAATTTAGAAAATTTTTGAAAGTATTTTGTAAATTTGTTTTCACGTTCAATCAAATGAAAAAAAAAAATTGTCTTGTAAACCGTTAAAGCTTGTTTGAAATATTATTTCGTCAATATCACTGTTTACCCGTGAGGACGTGTCAAAAATATTTATTAGGCTTTCAAAAATTTGAAAATTCTAGATAAATTTTTCTAGATTTTTTTTTTCGTTTTTCGAGAATATTTCACAAGATCACTAATTTAAGTTGCCTAAAAATTTTCAACTCTCTATCTTTTACAGTTTTGGAGAAAATGGACACCAAAGTGGCGCCGTCACATTTGAACGTTGATGTTTACGAAAAAATTATTTAGACAAAAGTTGTTTACAGGATTGATCATTTTTCATTTGATTGAATGAGTATAAAAATTCAATTTTAAAATTATCATATCTCCGCCAATTTTGAAGATAGAAAGTCGAAAAAAACGAAAATGTGCACAATTAGAACAGTTCGAACTAATTAATTTACTAATTAATTTTACAATAAATTTGCATTTTTTAAAATTTCTTCCTTGCTCATAATCCCTGGAAGGGGGTAAGACGCCTAAATTTTACTATTTTTCTACGAAATTTTACTTTACTATTAATTGAATTCATTATTTCAATTTAATAACAAATTAAAGTTTCAATTTCTCATATTTTTTTAAAGGGAAAAATCGAAAAATCACATTTACATTTTGAATGAAATATGTGCAATGCTAATAAGGTCTATCTATGGTGTCATAATAAATTGGTCGTAAGAAATACGGAAATCTTATTAAACGTCGTGGTAATATTTGTTTTTTCAAAATAAAATTCCCTGATTTTTCCAGGTTTTCCAGTTGACTAATTCAAAAATTCCCAGGCCAGATAATTACTTTTAAATAGTGCAATCAAATTAAATATTAAAAAGGAAAAAAGTGTTACATTTTTGAAATTTGCCACAGTTGGTTATTAGGCTGTAAAAAATTCGTACGAAAAATCGAATTTTGTATACAAGAGTTTAGTAACAAAACACAAATAATAAATTATTTATAAGAATTTGTTATAACATTTGATACTACTATTTTAGAACTCTAAAACGGCTTATCGATTTACGAGCTCTGAACAGAAGCAGAAGGTCAAACACAGGCATCGAGTATCATGAATACGCTGAAGATTGTGGTTACTTTACCGTAAATTTAGGATTGTCCATCCCTCCAAGGAGCAAGGATCGAGATTGAGATGTACCTAATTTTTCACATTTTCTTAAACTGTATATTTACTCGGATAGGTTAATCGTCAGAGATCTATTCGGATGGAGGTTTTTAGACTTACAACAAAGGAAGCGATTTCTTTTAGTCAATACGTAACGATTTTTCAAGAAGTTATCTTCGCTCTACTGAAAGGTACATAGATTGGTAACACGAAAGCCTTTGGAGCTTTCAATATTACGAATGTTTCGTGTAACTGAACCCCCTGGCAACTGAATAATACAATTACGTTGATCTGGGTACCGAATCACTCTACCGTAAAGGAGCAAGGCAGCGGACCAGTTGGCATGAGAGGGGTTAACGACCTTCTCACCTGGGTCTGTCTTTTCTATAGAAATATGCTAGGAAATTTTGTTATTATGAGTATCAAAACACATTGAAAAGACAATCTTAGCCTCCACAAAATCTTGCAGCTTCATCTGTTTATAACAACATCTTTCTGATAAAGAAGCTTCGCCTCCAAACAGAGAGCTTTTAGATTTAGGTGTTTGAGACCCGATTTCAGTACGCTTATTTTGTTAATAAAAAAACTCGAGCGGATAAGATTGCGTGAAATACGGAGCTCCACTGGTCGCCGTAACTACTTAAAGAAATTGCACATAAGGCGATGAAATCTCTATGCATGTTATTGCACCATTATGAGCCTTCAAGGCAATCCTAGCCTCCACAGAATCTTACAGCTTCATCTGTTTATAACAACATCTTTCTGCTAGAAAAGCTTCGCCTCCAAACAGAATGCTTAGAGATTTAGGTGCTTGAGACCCCATTTCAGTACGCTTATTTTGTTAATAAAAAAAAAACTCGAGCTTATAAAGTTTCGTGAATTACGGAACGAGCTCCACTGGTCGCCGTAACTACTTAAAAAAATTGTTCCACACGCAAATATTATTTATTTTATAAAAATAACATTTAAAAATCGTTCTGAATCGATTAACGAGGATTAGGCACCATTTCTGTCTCAGCCGAAATAAAAATAACAATAAACCAACAAAACCACTTTAGTATTCACAGTAAGTCCTCTCAACACAACGAAAGTAAATTCTCTTAAGTAACGAAATCTACATTGAGCCGTTTGGAGTTGATACTGGATCTCTAGAAATTTATCGATTTAAAATGTAAAGCTTTGTGGAGTGGAATATTTACAGAGTTGAAAAGCAAGTTAGAAGATTGAAATAAATATCATGATACTCGAATTTCACACCATTTCAATCCTCAGTACAAAGCTACAGGAGGTGATAAAAATTTTTGAGCAATACCTATTGCTCAAAAACTAGAAAGTAAAAGTTTTCTAATGAGCACGATAAAATTTTAGATAGCGCCATTTTTTATAAATTGGCGGCCACATGAAAACGTCTAAAATATGGAAAAATTCTATTTTTGGGCATGTTTAAAAACGAAAAGTGGGAGAGTGGTAAAAATTTTTAAGGAACAATGTGTAAGTGCTTAAAAAGAAGGCAGTTTAAGTTTTCGAATGATTTTCGAATGATAGGTATTGAAAACAATTCAGTGCGATGATTATTTCAGATGGATCAGGGTTTTAAATCCAAAAGTGCCAATTTTGCTTTGAAACCGAATATTTTGGTCAAAATGCTCATACGGGAATGTTTTCGAATGGTATTAACAAATCTGTTGTAAAATAATTTAAAAAATTTTTGTTCGCTTGTAAACTTTATATAAAATTTAGCATTTTTCACCCTTTCAACCCTTCTTGCAAAGCGGCAAGATGTGATAATATTATTGAACAATTGATTCCAAAACTAGAAAGTACAAGTTTTCAAATGAGCTTTTGAGGTTAAAAATTCGATGATTTTTTGCGGAGATACAGCTGTTTGAAATTTAGGTAAAATTTTGTGTACAAATTTGGTTCCTTTGTTAATTTGGCGCAGTGTATAAGTAAATAGATTGGTTTTCTTTTAATAAAAAAACTTTATGCTACTATTTATTGTGGCATAAACTATTTATTGTTGGCAAGAAAAATTTTTGTGGCTCTTTAAAAACTTTGTTAATTTTAATTTTTGACTCTTCTGACTCAAAAGACAACACCTTTCTGCAAGAGACGTTTCGCCCCTCCCTCCCAAGGCGACGAGCTCTTGTGTGTACGCGTCTTGTTGTTATTAAAAAACTCGGGCAGATAAGGTTACGTAAAATACGGAACGAACTCCATCGGTTGCCGTAACTACTAATACTAAATTATTTCTATGGTAATTAAATTAATAAAAATACTTACAAAAACGAATTCATCCAAATGCACAATAATCGCTGGTATTCGTACCATTAAAAAGGAATTAATACATGAAATGGCTAACGATCGTACTTTTGGATTCGCATGTTGAAAATAAACTAATAATTTCGGTATAAATACACTCAATTTCTCTAAATCATTATATTCGGGTACATCTTCACATAATTTTTGCAGTGCTCCAAACACTCCCTCGCATACATTATTATCGTTTGATTCAATTCCTTGCAGTAATGTGGGTAACAATTCTGGCCAATCATCTAAATTCCCTTTTGTTGCAATTGTCGTAATTAGTATGCCAACAGTGGCCCGAATTAGCGGTGATGAGTCACCAATCGATGTTAGACATTCTTCTTTGATGAAATTACAGACTTGCGGTTGAAATTGGTGGAATCGAGTTCGTACGTTGTTCTTTAATATCAAACCACTTAACGTTCGTGTTGGTTCATCTTCGGTTGTCATTTTGGATAATACGAATACTAAATAGTTATTAAATTCTGGTGATGAATTTAATTCTTCTAATTTCTGTGGATTTTTAGTTAAGAAAAATATTTTACAAAGTTTTTTTTTTGAGCATAAGGAAATCAAAATTTATTGTATCATAACATTATCGGTAAGGCCATTCGGAAACTAACAAACCCATCTTGATTACTGTTACTTTGCGCAGGCCATGTGACAGGCCAAATTGTGTATAAACACAGCTAGGTCATTGGACTGTGCTCCTCTGAAACTTACTAGAGCACAGTTGAGAAGTGTGGTAGAACTCTTGACACTCTCGATTGAAGTATCACCTTCGTAACATCAGGATATCATCTCACTTTTAGGGGCTGTATGGAGGAAAACAAAACCTCCGACCAGGTTATTTGCACCTTCAGAAATATGTAGGGCGTCAGATTCAGAATGTTCGGGTCCGAAACCTTGGATCCATCAATCCTGGGAAACATCTTGGCGCAGAAGCTGTGGGGTTTCTGTGTGGCGCCTGACCTCGACAGAACCCTATAGCTTCATCTGATTTTAATTACATCTCTTATCCGAAGACGTCTCATCTTAAAACGGTAATCGGAAAAAATAGACCGAAAATTTTATAGACCCGGTGTATTGTAATTACGAGTTGGTTAGTTTGAGTCAGAAATTTTTTTCGGTCAATTTTTTCCTAATCCTTTGGATGAAAGGTTGTTTTTAAGGAGGGTGAGAAGACCCCTCGGCCTAAGTGCTAGGGACACACTTGCGGTATCTCTCTTATATTTTATTATTATTTAGTATTCGGAAACTGTCGTGTATCGAACTATATGTATCTAACTTTAATTCTGTGATTGCGTTCAATCACTGTTCCTCAGAAAATATTAGAAAAGTTCAAATAACATAAATACTGGTCAGACACTTTTAATATTATTATTATTATTACTGGCAAACGACTAAAATTATCACCTCGAGAAGTCAGCAAAATTTTTAAAATTTATCTGCTAAAAAGCTAAAATTTATTTGCGTACAGAGTTGCGGCTTATGACGCTCTCTGACCTGAAAAATTTCCTGGCCATTGTTTAATAATTCATTTTCGGGGCATGTTTTCTTAATTTCACACCAAAATTTACCACAAATTTATTTTAGTAATTCTATTTTAATTCCATACTAGCGACCCGCCCCCGCTTCGCACGGGTGCAATGCTGATACTAAATACACTACAGAAAAACTGTGAACGTTGTATATAAAAACATAGCGGCCCGCTCTAGCTTCGCACGGGTATAAAATATATAGCCTATGTGATTAAAATCGATCCAGTAGTTTTTATTTATTCATTACTGCCCGTGGCCCGCACGCGTTAAATTTGGAGTAAAACAATCCCCCTTTCCCTATACCATGAAGATTTCCTGCTATCTTTGGAATATCTAAATTCATACACTACATTTTTACTTATTTACTTTTTACATTTTTAACTATTAACCTCAAAAATAGCAGTACTTCTCCACTATTTAATGGATGTTATTATAGATATAAACCTTCCTCTTGAATCACTCTATCTATTAAAAAAAAACCGCATCAAAATCCGTTGCGTAGTTTCAAAGATTTAAGCATACAAAGGGACATAGGGACATAGGGACAGAGAAAGCGACTTTGTTTTATACTATGTAGTGAAGCAGTGCTTAGAGCTAAGCAAAGAGCAGAAACAGTGAATTTTTAGAAATCGAAATCCTGGTAGTTTCCTTTTTTAGGAAATTTATTAGCCTTATACTTAGCAAAAAAAATTATTTTAAAAGTTCTTTACCAATTCAGAGACAGTTTAAGGAATATAAAAATTCAACTATATGTCCTTTGTGGACTTTTAAATGGTACAAAGAAGCCCTAAAAGTTTTAAAGAAATATTCCAATAAAAATTCTTATTTTAATTGATCTTTGGATAATTCCCTATTGAGTTTAATGTTTCCAAGTTAATAACCCTCGTATTAAGTTAATATTCAATGTACGGAATCCTTAGAATATGGAAATTTTAGCTAATTAATTATTGAAAATTCAATTGCATAATTTCTGTATTTTCAAAATATCCTTGAGAATTTATAATTAAATAAGTATTAAGTTAACTTTTAAGTTAAGCGAGGGCCAATTCGATTCGAAGTTCATTTGTTTTTTTTTAGACGCAATGAAAATTCTAATAAAGCGTATTTTCGCGAAAATCTTGAATAAAATCTATAAAAACAATGACATTTTTCGAAAAGAAAATAATCAAAATAAATAATACTATTAAAAAATCGAGGAAATTTCGAGAAAATTCATTTATAACAAATGAGAACTATAAATTATTGATTTGATTGTTCTGAATTTATAAATAAAAATGGCTGAAGAAACATCCAACATTTTTTTTGTTTTAAGGATACACTATGTACAAATCGTTGTGTATTTGTGTCCGGTGATTGTGATTGTTTTAATAATTGTAATATTTGTCGCAGGCCATCTTCCTGCGGCTGCCAATCCGTTTTCATTTTGTAATTTTTTGAATTTGTTTTCCAAAACACTTCACTTGAATTTATATATTTTCAAAGCACACACACTTTTTTATATCACTGAAGCACGTTACTAGCACTGTACATCAATACATACACGTTTGTGAACTAAATATTGACTGACTGAACTTATAAAATTAAAATAACTACCTTATCGACTTAAATTAGACCAGAAGTTCATCGATTTGTAAGTTGATTTTCATTTGCAGTCGACTTTAAACTAACTTCTCGATTTCCGTCGCTTATTTTAAATGAATTTCAAGAAAATTAATCGTTTTTAATTAAAACTTTTTAACAAAACTCTGAAAAAAAAAATTTTTTAACTGCAGGGAGGCAAAATTCGGATAGTTATAATTTTTCGACCAGTAAAATTTATAATTTTTACTAGTCGAAATGTGGTTTATCGTCAATCAGTCGAGGAGAAGAACATTTAAAAAAGAAAAGCTTAATTTTTTTAGTATGTTATAACCAAAAATAAATGAAGTTCCCATTTATAGTCATAACTAAAATTTTTGTTTAGAATTAGACAAAAAAACTTCATCGCCGTAGATAATTCAAAATTGTAGAAAAAAATGTTTTGGTTTTTTTTTTTTAAATTGTTTTTAACAGCACAAGAAATTATAAAAATTGTAACTTAATAGTAAATTCGATAATAATCATTATAAGGAAAATAGCACATCCAGACAGGCGCGCATTCAAGGGGGCACAGGGGTCATGACCCCCCCCCCCAAACAGCCCGCATTTCAAAAAATAAAACTAAACCAATTTTTTAAAAACTGAAAAACAAAAAAAAACAAAACAAACGAACAAAACCTACTTTTTGCAAACTAAAAAAAACGAAAACTAACCAAGCGACCAAAATTAACTCACTTTTTTGCACTTTTGAATAAATTGGAATTTAAAAATGACTGAATCAACAAAATTCACTGATTTTCTTACACAATACTGGCTTTTTTATTATTTGCTCTATATTTGGATTGTAGCTATACTTTATATACTAACATCTGTTTACAAGTTTCAAGTGAAAGCATCATTTATAACACAAAATTTTGGTTATTTTAGATTTTTTTACCTTGTGACCCCCTCCGGAAAAAATTCTGGAACCGCGCCTGCGTCCAGATATTTGACACTTTATTGTAGTTCTTAATCATCCTGATTAATTAATTATACATAAAAGGTATTAAAAGTCATGCAAAGCAAATTGTTAAGTTTATGGTTTACTACAAAATGGCGGGTTATTTTCATAAATTCAAATATTGTGCATATTTTATGAACCATCCAATGTTTATTTTTATCTTATTGATTAAAATATTAACCCAAAAAAAATTCTGTATCTGCTGGCTTTTTTTTATAAATTGAATGGAAAATTTATTTTATTATTTACATTCAATATAAAAACAATTTATATTTACTAACCTAAGCTGATTCTGTATTAAACAGGTAAAATGTATAAACCAAAATTTTATAGTCATTTTTTAATTAAAAATGACTTATTTTACAAAGAACAATTACAGTGACCATTAAAAATTTGGCAAAATTATTACCACCAGGTACGTACTCAAATTTTTTCCGTGTATGTCCTCAAACCAAAAGTGGAATAATGTAGAATTATGTAATGGAAAATTCATTATCCGGACCGAAGCATTGAACCTCGAAGTTAGTTAGAGTTGAGTGCGTTCCAGATTAATATTTTTTTTACAAGCTTTCCGGTCCAAATCTTGTATTTAAGAGATGAAAATCGCGCAGCGTATGAAAATTGGATGATAATACAATATTTTGATTAATAATAAAATTGCATTAAAAAGTAAAGAATTAATTTTGTCCTTAATTTAATTAAAGATGGTAAATAGCTTAAGAAACTCGAGTAATATGGAGCACATTAAATGCTATCAAAAATTAATATAAAAATTTATTTAGCATTTTAAACATTTGCGCGATTAGTTAAGTAACCATTCTAGGGCTCTCTCTTTAACAAGCTTTTGTACGAAAATTAATAGTGAGCATATAGGGCCGGTACAACCCATGCCGGGGCTCCTAGACAATTCAATTATTTGGTGATGTGAAAATCAGACGAAACCGTGTTTTTTTTGTCTTCGTAAATCACCTTGGCGCTCTCTGGTGTGCGGCCCATCTCATAAAAATTAGCCTTTTCCCCCTTTCATTTTTTTAATCTTCGTAAATAAACTTGGCCATTCCCTTGTGTACGGCTATTTTCATAAAAATTTGTTCTTTTAGTGTTCGTAAATTAATTTGACACCCGCAATACAATAATATTTTTATCCTAGAATGAGGGGGAGAATCAGCGATTTCTGGTAAAAATTGTATTAATACAATAGTATTAAATCATAAGCACATAATTAACCACTTAAATGAATGGGGATTTCAGATCAGACTAACAGCTACCCTTTTGGATACGCTCATGATATCGTCTCTATGAAGTTTTAGTTTCTACTGGCTTCCACGAATTTATCAGTTCTTATTTGTTCTTATAAATAAAATATACCATGTTTAGCAAGCTTTATCTTTTTCTATATCAAATCCTTGGGGAATAAATACGACATATAATAAAATCGATATAAAGGATTGTACAAACTAAGCATAAAAATCATTCATATAACACACATTGTACCGCACACACTGCACTAACAATAAAAATAAATGACAAAAATAAACAAGAAAATGACGCCATCTTGTTTGTGAATGGTGCGTTGATGTGTGAATCTTGTTTGTATGTTAAAAAAAAAGATTAAATGTGTGATTTTTTATGATTAAATATAAAAATGTATGTGTCCGAAATATGTAATAATTTCTGAATGTATCGAGTTTATGTAGAGCATGACTGGTGATTGAATATTATTTTGAAGAAAAAAAAAATATATCTAATAAAAATACACGAAAAATTTTACCAAAAATAGATAGGGCCAGGCCGTAATAAGATCTTTTATATAAGCAAAAAAATTCTAACTTAATTCTAAAAAAAAAAAAAAATAATATAAAAAAACCTAGTCGTAATTTTATTACAAATTCATCATAGATCTTTTAATTTTTAATACATTTTTTAAAATAAATTTATACTTTATTTATAAATATTGTTATATAATGTATAAATAAATAAAAATATTATTTCGACATTCTGTGAAAGTTATTTTGGAGTTCTAATATTATTTTCTGTGTGTGTTAATTCTACAATTCTAAGTGTGTAAAATTTTAAATGTTTTAAAAATGTCAATTGAGTATTTACAAGTTGCCGAAGAGGAAGGGGAAGAACCCATTGAATTACCTACAGAAGAAGATGGGACTTTATTGTTGTCGACGTTATCAGGACAATTTCCTGGAGCCAGTGGGCTTAAATACAGGTAATATATTATCATATGATATGGGTTTTTGTGTTTTTGGAATCGAAGACTTTCGAATTGTAAATGTTGGGAGTTTACTTGTTGAATCTAAACTTTCACTTCAAAGACAATTCGCTATTTGTATTGCAAGTGAATATCGGTTTTATTGAACTGAAAATAATTGTCTATACTTTTTGGATAGATAAGACACAAAATTTTTACATTTTTGTAGAAGTTGTAAATATAAGTAGTTTCTAACAAGATTTTCCTTTCCGTAAGCCTCGATTCGAAGAATGTATCGTATAGTCTTGCTAAATACTCGAACTTGAGTCTACGTATTTTAAATTTTTTGATCAATTCATAACTTGCAATTTATTTAAAGTGATCTCCGTTATTTAAAGTTATAGATATTTGTTAAAATATACCCCCTTCAGGAACCACATTATAAATATTTAGCGATATAAATATTTATAAATTTGTATTAATTAGCTAGGATTTATTTTATCAAAATCATAAGGGATTGATTACGATTTTTCTAACGCTGGTATCCAATATCGAGTTGGATCGAATTTCTCAGAATCGTTCCTGCTGTAGATTCAAAAGATCTCAAATCTTTAAATTTTGTATAAAATATTAAACCTAAAATGATTTTTTATTTATTTAAAAACAAAAGTCATTTTAAATAAGGATATTTTCGACTTGCCTTTCAAAATTTAAGTGGCAAAAAATGTCTTGTTACAAGACTCTTGTAATAAAAATAAAATTGTGACCTTTTTTCGTATTTGTGCGCACATCATGCAAAAACTCCTGAAGATATCAAAATGTGTGTGTATTATCTTTTTAAATTCTATTTTAATAATTTATTAGTTAATTGAAGCTATAAATAGTAAGCAATATGATCGTTGGAAGACAGTCAAATCTGGAAAATTCATGGCTAACATTTCCTAAACAGTGTAGGCAATATGTGTTAAATTTATGTAAACTTTTTGCATTATTAAACTATTAGCTTCGTGCCTCTCAAGAAGCGAAGTGTTTTTATAAATTTAAATGATCATTTTAAACTGTATCTAATAACAAAATGATAACAGAAAAAAAGTAGAAAACTTTCTAAATACTAGGATTGCTTAGTTTAAATAATTTCAGCTTGCGTGTTCTTTCTTTTAAGATAAACTTAAAATGCTGGATGGGATAATTAAAAAAGCGACAAATTTTTTGCACACTAGATAATTCAAACCTGCTTTCGTCCAAAATTTTATATATCATTTCTCTTGCCTTTTTTTCTGTCACATCGCGATATCTTTCTTATTCCTTTATCAATTTCCATGGTTTACCCCTCATTTTAAAGCTTGAAGTGCTGGCTAATGACGAAAATAACTCACGGTTTAAAAATTTATCACTTAGGAAAAAATCATAATAATATTATCTGTAATAAAAATTGCCTATACACTAAGAAGAAAGAATTACTGTTGATATTTTGTATCACTTTATTTCTATACCCATTCCTGTTTTACCGCACCATTAACGATGTACCTTTTTATTATTATTTAGGAATCCAGATTCACGAGCAATGCGTGG
This sequence comes from Chrysoperla carnea, assembly GCF_905475395.1. Classification (NCBI taxonomy): domain Eukaryota; kingdom Metazoa; phylum Arthropoda; class Insecta; order Neuroptera; family Chrysopidae; genus Chrysoperla; species Chrysoperla carnea. The sequence goes on along the minus strand of NC_058342.1, from coordinate 14,618,030 downwards.
CGTTCGATTAAACGAAGGTCGTTTACATCCACCACCCGATGAAGGCTGGGGAAATCAGGTATATTATATATACAAACAATTCTAACTTAAAATATTTGGAAAAGTTTTTTTTAGTTAAAATATTTTTTTATTTTTAAAGGTTTTTTATTGTGTGTTTCCGAAAGAAAATAAACGAAAATCAGATGATACAATTGAAAATTCAACAGCAAAAACTAAACGTATGGAGACAAAATTACGTTGCACCGATTTAATTGTTTTAGGCTTGCCATGGAAGACAACGGAACAAAATTTACGTGAATATTTTGAATCGTTTGGTGAAGTTTTAATGGCTCAGGTAATTATTAGTAGATTCTACGTCATAATTTTGCCCATACTAAATTACAGGGTGGCGATCGGCTTGGAATAACTGAAAATGTTCGGCTAGCATCAATATTTTTAAGCATTACAAACTTGGCTAAGCACCTGTCACGAATATAGGTCGACTCGAGAGTAGGTGAATAATTTGCCACTAATTAGCCGTGAATTAGTTTTGAAAATATCGATTTTGTCGTTTTCTTGTTATTTTTTTGTGCTTTGCTAACTTGATATAAAGTTAGCAAAGCAGGCCTCCAAAAAATGAGAGAGCGTTCGTAGAAGAATGGGAATGGAATAAGTTTTTGAAGAAATTCATTTTCTAATTTTTTTTTTTTTTTTTTTTGGGTGCTTTGCTAAATTTATATCAAGTGAAAAAAGCACAGAAAAATTACTTTTTACGTTGTGCTTCAAAGGAGTTAAGGATACGGGAAAAAGGCGAACAACGAAACTGATTTTCCTCACTAATAATCAGCGACTAATAAGCGGCGAAAAGTCATCCAGATCTAACTTTTCTATAAAAGATGTCATTTTTTCAAAACCTACTCCGCTAACTTTCTATCAAGTCAGAAAAGCACCCAGAAAACAGAAAAGTGAAAATTAATTTATAACTGATTGGCGATTATAATAAGCAGCAAATTGTCATCCAGAGACTACTTTCCTATTCACGCTCTAAAGTCATTATTTCATAATCAGCTTCGCTGACTTTATATCCGGATAGCAAAGAACCCAAAAAAATAATAAATCAATAAGGATTGCGGAAATTTGTTGTTTTACAAATTATCAACTAAATTACGACTAATTCTTATTCAATTGTCTCACGTTCCTATTTACTCTTCAGTAATTTTTCGAAGGTTGCTTCGCCAACTTTGTATCGAAATAATCAAGCATACAGAAAAAAAATTGGATATATTCCATGTTTCACAATTGGCGACTAATTAACAACAAATTCTCAATCTATTCCTACTTTGCTATCAACATTCAAAAGTTATTTCTTCGATGTCTGCTTCATTAACTATATATTAAGTTAGCAAAGCAATTCCTTCACAACTAATTGACGATTAATTTGCGGGAACTTTTTATTCTATTAACATTCATCTACGAAAGTCCCAGAGTCATTTTATGAAGTCGTACTTTGCTAACTTTATATCCAGTTACTCAAAAAAAAAAAAAAAAAACGAAAAAAAAAATTGATTTTGTAAATAATTCTTTCACAATTAATTAGCGGAAAGTTCTTATTCTATTCCCATTCTTCTCCGAAAACCCTAAAATGTTTTGGATTCGATTTCCCTTAGTGAATGTTTTTGTATCAGAATACGAGGTAAAAATAAATTTTTCTATTTTTCAAAAATAAAAATTTCAAATTATGATACCTTAAAAAGGCAAGGGATTTTTTTTGTTATCATGGGAAGATCAGGGCATCTTAAATGATCTATCCTATATCGAGAAATCGTCAATTATCAGAAAATTAAAAAGGTTAATTATTATTACCCCATTGTTCTCTTAATTATATCTAAAAATTCTTTGATTACTCAAGATTTTGGGCGTCTGTAGCCTTTTTTTTTAAATTAAAATTAGTTTTAACGTTAAATATTATTTCAGGTTAAAAAGGATACAAAAACAGGACAATCAAAAGGATTTGGATTTATCCGTTTTGCGTCATATGAATCCCAATTACGTGTACTGGGACAACGGCATATGATTGATGGTCGCTGGTGTGACGTCAAAGTTCCAAATTCAAAGGTAAACATAAATAATAAGTCTTAAAAATTTTTTTCTGTATGTTTACAAAAAGAAAAAAAAATACTTTAAAAAAACTTCACCCGTGCTAAAAGTTAAGTGTTAGGTTGTTATGTAAGTGAAAGTGTAGCAAAATGAAAATTTGTGAAAATGGGTCATTGTTGCGCGCGAGAGATGGATCTTTTTTTTGGAATGTTCTGGAATTCTTTGAAACACATGAAAAAAAGTATTTTATGTTATTTTTATATATAAATTATTATTTTGAATGTGGAACGGAATGTCTGCGTGGGAGTTTCATTCGGTGACACTCATCTCTTTCAAAATCCGCTTGTCCAATTTCAGAGTCACAACAATTGAAGAGAGTTCAGGGATTGAGTGAAGTGAAGATTGTTGTCGAAGGTCAGTCTCACAATACGCTGATGGACAATTCAACCAGGAACTTAAAAAAATTGGGTGCGACAAAAAACATATCCGATTTACATAAATCTGTCCCCTTTTTTTAGTTATTATTATTAGGCTCAATCCACACTATTGGGCTATGTTCGAGCCGTTTTCGGTCAAATTTCTTTTTAAAAACATTATAAATGTAGTAGGAACTGTTCAAAAAATACGTGCGTACAGGACCGCATTAAGTTTGGTGGCAGTCCCTTCGCAACTTAAGGACTTGAAAGGCCTTCGGGCATTCCCTTCCACCCTATGCATGTTTTTGCATAGCCCATCAATACTAGAAAAAAAACCAATAACTAAGTACACATTTCTCTCCCAAAAATAAGTATTTCGGAGTAGTTGATTTGCCATATTTAGAGAATATTAAGTCTAAATCAGTAGGCAAGGTCAAGCAATTTAATAAATCTGTAATGCCGAAGAGAATTGTGATAAGCCTTGATTCGAGGTGTTGAAATTATCGGGTTTTATCGGTCCTGTAAAGTTAATGTCAAAGCAACATACACGAATTGAATTTCTCGGTTGTGAGAATAAAAGCGCTTTACCGAAGCCTCTCTCAATCTCGATTATTGAGATGTCGTGGGAGGTATGTCAAATCAGACCATTCAGTGCTGTGAAAAATTAGGGCACAGTTAAGGCAGGTGGGTTTTTAGTTTATCCGGACATTGTCTGCTGAATTATTGCTTTTATAATTTAAGGTCCTTCGATTATTTCCGAAGGCTGAAGAAATTTTTATTAGTAGTATTTAAATAAAATTTTAGCCCTTTTCGTTTTGGATAAAAATCCGAAAGTGAGTGTATAGACTTTCTGTAGGGTCGAGAGACTCAAAAGTCTCAATTTCTTTCTACAAAGTTCGTGATCAGAGTTTTGGAATCGAAGGAATTGAGTAAAGGTCTAAATGTTAGGGATCCGAATTCGGGTCTATTATTTATAAAAATATTTTATTGAAGCAAAATCGAGCCGAAACCAATTCGAACATAGGACGATATTGTGGATCGAGTCTTAATTTTTTTTTTTTTTTTTTTTAAATTTTAAATAAATAAAAAAAAATTTGCTAACGTCCCCTTTTTTTGATAAAATGTGAATTTTTCTGTGTAAGTGGGTTTTAAATCAAAAACGAACTTTTTAGGCATTTAATTTTTCTTTTTAATTTGTTTTTCGAAATACACAAAAAATTTTTCATAACCGCTAAAGAAACGGAGAAAACTCTTCTGTGTTCTGTCATTATGCATTTGTTGGATAATGCTGTTTTTTCCAGGAGGGAATGATTCAGCAAGTGCCATGTAAAGTATTCGTTGGACGGTGTACAGAAGATATGACTGCGGATGATTTACGCGATTACTTCAGTAAATATGGTGAAGTTACTGATGTTTTTATACCAAAACCATTTCGTGCATTCAGTTTTGTAACATTCTTAGAACCGGATGTTGCTCAAAGTTTATGTGGTAAGTTTTTTTAACGAAAATAATTTTATTTCTTAAGTCAACATAGTTTTATTTATTCGGGACTTAAGTTTAAAACTCTGGGAATTTGGATTTTAAATTCATTTAAAATTGATATAAAACACAAAAATTCAGTGGATTTCGTGATCCCCTGACGATTTCAGATGGTTCAAAACAATAACACAGGTCTGGAAAAAAAGAAATTATTTTCACCTGCATGGGATGTCATTGGTAAATTATTTGTTTATTAAAATATAATAATATCCATTTCCTTCTATCACGCCAGATTTTCTTGCAAAACTAATAGATAATGATATTTATCCATGAAATTGAATTGGATGATATTAGAAAGGATACTAGTCTCTGAATTGTCAGTTTACCTTCTTTGCCTTTGAAAATTGTTCTCCTTCTTCTTTTTCATGTTTCTCCGAGTACGTTTTCCCTTTTCATCTTCGGTTTCCCGCATGGGTTATCAAAAACTAATCATTGATTGATATCGTCATTGAAATATGATCAACTGACAATTTCTAAGACTGCGAGATTCCCGCTTGAGTCATTATCCCCCTGAATTTATCGAATTTTCAAATGAATTTTACTATAAAATCTAAACTGTTTCTTAATATATTATCCACAGAGGCGGATTAAGAAATTTTGCGCCCGATAGCAGTGTGAAATTAGCGCCGCCTATGGCACACCGTTTTACTTTTTAAAATCTTAAGTTTTTTTTTTTTTTTTCAAATTTAAATTACAATTTACGATTTCTATTTCAACTTGGAATTAAAATCATCAATTAAAGTTTTAAAAAGTAAAAAGGCGTGCCATAGCCCCCCGTAATAAAAATCTATCAATTAAAACCTTTTTTTGTTCTTTAGTTGCAAGTTCTTTATGTCATAGAACCTGTATAATCGTGTTGGTTATTGGAGGCAGTTCTCCGGCTCTTACTTTCGACGTTAAATAAAAACGTAGATGGATACATCAAAAAAATACTTTTCTAAATCATCAGAATACATCGTTTCTAACATACTTAGTCTATTTTAAACTTCTTCTGTGTTTAAATTAATCAAATTGCTTAAGAACCAAAATTAAGTTTTAAAATTGCTTTACAATTCTCGTCTTTTTTGAAGTTCAACCACAAGTCTTCCTATAATTACTAGATATGCTGTCACTCTGAATGCCTTCCGAACAGATAATGAAGAATTAATATCTTCGAAAGATTCATCTGCTGTGAGCTTTCTCTTCCGTATCCTCTATGTGTCCTTTTCATATTATTTGACTATTGAGAGTTCCAAGGCTTGCTGTTAATTTTTAAAATAAATTTTCTCTTACTGAAATAATTATATAAAGTAAACTGCCATACATTTGAATAACTGTACAAATGTCACAATCAACGGACTGTAATTTTTTGCATACTTACACAATTAATTTTATGTTTGATTAAAACTTCCATGCGCGCGCTTCTTTGTAACCTCGCGTCTGTAGACACGTACCTTCTTTGCCTTATGGATAATCCGCCTCTGATTTCAATGGGTAAAAATCTATAAGAAGCAATAAAAAATCCTGTGCAGTTTTTTTTTTGTTGCAGACCTGTGTAATCGCTCACCAAATGGTCAAATTAGTTTAATTTTGTTGCTTTTATCTTTACCATATTTCGAGCGAAGTAAACTTTGATACCGAACACCAAAATAATTACGAAAACGTATTTAGTGTCTTAGGGAAGATGATCAAAGACGCTTTGTAAGGACCAAGAGAACAAGAGGGAACATTCTGCGATCATATTTTTTATAATGTTGAAAAAATGATTAGTAATATTACGCTTTTTTTTCTTAGGTGAAGATCATATTATCAAAGGTGTATCAGTGCATGTTTCGAATGCAGCCCCAAAAACTGAATCACGTAACAGTCAACAGCATCATATGAATCAACCATCAATGTCTAATCATTATGGTGGACAAATGGGAGGCTATGGGGGTAACCATCAAGGTGGGGGAAATACAGCAACGGCTTCAAATCAACCTGGTGGTTATGGAGGTCATCATCCTGGTAGTGGAGCCGCTGCACACCATAATATCGGTGGATTACACCATGTACCCACTGGAGGGTTGGGTGTGGGCACTACTGGCGGGCATAATATGGGCGCTGGAATGTATGGCAGCATGCAACATCATACAGGAAATTTAAGCCATCATCAGGGTAATGTTGGCGGTATGGGAACACAACGTGGGACTTTACCTGGAATGTTAACTGGAACTCGAGGAAGTGATCAAGTAAGTAAAGTACAAAGTTGTACAAAAAAGAAAATAAAATGTTGAGACCACCGAAAATCTCTGCGCAATCGTCAAATCAAATCGGTTTTGTATTTCTTTTTTCTTTTTTTTTTTGTCCCAAAATTGTTAAGGAGACTCAAAAAAGATAAAAAATATCAAGTTAATTTATAGTTTTTGAGATACCACCGAAAATCTATCCAAAAATCAGACTTCATAAAGAATTTTGTAGGATAACATAAAAAATATTCTCCTAAATGTCAAACCAAATCGATTTTTGTATTTTTTTGCGCCTAAATTGTTCTGTATACCGAATTTAATCAAATTCTGAAATAAAATTCATTTGTGATTTTTTCGATGTTAAAAATTTAAGAAAAATGAAAAAAAAGTGAAAAGTTCGTCTTCAATTTCGATAAAAATCATTCCATAACGATCCAAAAAATACAAAAATTGGATTCAGTTGTTGATTGTGTGCGTAGTTTATGAGTTATCGTCCAAAATACCTACTATTTCTATTTCTTAAAAAATATTTGTCTAATAAAAAAAAATTGAATTTCGTGACTTTTGAGTCTGAATTGCTCTAGATTTGCAAATTTTTAAATTTATCGGTTAAATTCTTTTAGCTATATGTTTTATCACATATAGAAAATATTCGTGTAATCATCAAATTAAATCGATTTTTGTATTTTTCGCGCCGAAATTGTTCTATACATGTATCAAATTTTGAAACAAAATTGGTTTGTGATTTTTTTCTATTTTCTCCTTCAGAAAATTGCAAAATAAAAAAAATAAATAAATAAAAAAATAGAGAAAAATTACTTCTTCAATTTTGATAAAAATCGTTACATAAGATAGTTGTAACCCAAAAATAAAAAAATCGGGTTCATTTGTTGATTGAGTGCGTAGTTTTAGAGTTATCATCCAAAATTCCATTAGAATGACAATTTCTCGGGTCCACTTCAGGCTATTAGAAAATGTTTGTCTAGTAATCGAATTAATTATTTATTAACCTACGGTTTTCGAGTTATATATATTTAGCAAAATTTTAATCGCAATAATTATTTTTTCTAGATTTATGGTAGCACTAGTCGTTATAATAATGGAGCATGGAATGTGTCGCAACGTGGAAATTTAGATATGCCAAATTTACAAGCGTTAGGAATAACATCGGGTATTGCATCAAATCAAAGCGGTGGTCAAGGAAATAATCCACCAAGTAACTCACAATCTGGTGTCGGCAATCAAGGTGTGGGAGGCTCAAATCAAGGTGGTCAACCTAATGCTGGAAATCCAACAGGTGCTGCAGCTCCTCTTAATATGGGTCCATTAAATTTAGGTGCCCTACCAATGAGTCCGGCACTTGTCGCTGCGGCTCTAAATCAAGCAGGTGTGATATTTTTAAATATTCATTTGTAGGGTGTCCATCGACTGGGAAAACCGGAATTCGAAAAACTTGTATTTTGAGAATTATTCAGGAATTGTTCAAGTTTAACAGCGTTGGACACCCGAAACAACGTATTTAGAAATAGAATCCCATTTTTAGCAATTTAATCGAATTCCGCCTGTTTCTATAAAATTTGTAATTGTCCCCATGATTGTTTAAGTCTACATCATTTTTATCGGTTGAAACTTAATTTAGTTTTCTGAGCCCTAAGATATCTCTAAAGCTCCAAATATATTTGAATAAGTAGAGTTATTTTTATTTTCAGGTTGGGGCTTAATATCAAATTTACAACCAACATCAGGCCATGGTCAAGGACAAGAGAGTTTTAATCAAGGATTCGCATCGCAAAATGCAAATCAACCACCTCAAAATGCAAGCCAGCAAAGTAGGTTGTATTTAAAATTAAAATAAATAGGCGAAATTATTTAGGCATGCAGCGCCAGTGTGCTCAAAATGATTTAAAATTCGTTCGGAATTAACGAAAATTTCGTATATTATACACTGCGCGCAAAAAAGTGGTGCACTTAGAAAATGTGTAAAGTGGTGGAGCAGCTCCGATTTCAAAAATGCTTATTTGTACGTGTTCCTTAGAGCTTCAGGAATATTCAGCCGCACTAACCTATACAAATTATCGAAAAATGAGAAAGTGAGGGTAGTTTTTCCACCCCCAAAGCCCTCCAAATAGTAACAGTGAAAAAAAAAATTAAAAATTCTAAATTTAACCCCGAAAGTGGTCTCTCGGAGATTTTTGGGGTCGCTAATCATGAATCCGATTTCAAAAGCAACTGTAAATGGTTGCAACCTTATTAAAATTACCCCTAGAATTGGTAGACATAAAAATTTTTTTAAATTAAAAATTACACCTTGGAGATCGTCTTTCGGGGATTTTTGGGGTCGCTAATCACGTATTCGAAGTCAACAAGCAACTGAGGATGATTGCAACCCCATTTAAACCCATTCTAGAAGTGATAATAAAAAAATTCAGAAAATTGTAAATTTCACCTCGGAAATCGTCTCTCGGCAGTTTCTCGGAGTGGTTAATCATGAATTTAAGGTCAAAAAGCAACTGAATGTAGTTGTAACTCCATTAAAACCACCCCTAAAAGTGACAGAGATTAAAAAAAAGTTTATTTCAAAATTTCACCTCCGCTATTGTCTCTTGGGGGTTTTTGGGTTTGCTGATCATAAATCCGAGGTCAAAAAGTTACTGAGGATGGTTGCATCCCCATTAAAACCACTTCAAGAAGTGACAATGATTAACAAAATGTAGAATATTTTTTATCTGTAACTTCTAGGGGTGGTTTTAATGGGGTTGCAACCACTTTTAGTTGCCTTTTGACTTCGAATTTATGAATAGCGACTCCTAAAACCTCTGAGAAACGATTTCCGATGTGAAATTTAGAATTTTCTAAATTTCTTATCATTGCCACATCTAGGGGTGGTTTTAATGAAGTTGAAATCATCTTCAGTTACTTTTTGACCTCTTAATAAATTTCTTATTAATTCATTTTATTTAAAAATTTGAAAACAATTAATTCTAAGTATTGAAACGCATCGATTCACACAGCTTCTCTGACAGAATTTCTATCTGTATTGATGGATCAAAAGTTTCGGATCCAAACATTCTAAACCTGACGCCCCGTAGGTTTCAGCAAAGGGTGGTAGTTCAACCGACAGTGTCTTGTCAAGAGTCCCAACACCCTTCTCAACTGCTCTAGTAAGCTTCAAACAAGCACATTCCAATGATCTAGCTGTGTTTATACACAATGACCTAGATACACACAGGCTCAGGCTCAGGTAAAAAGTCTTCTGCTTCATTCGTTTTAACGTCAGAGTGGCCTGGTAGTCAGATCAGTCTGACTGTGTTATTCAGTGCCAGGCGATTCAGTTTCTCGAAGCGTTCACAAGGGCTCGAAGAGGTTCCTGACTGTCTGAGAAGATGCTCATATGTGCTCTACTGTAACCTTTTGTGTTACAGATCTGGACATCTTTCAGCATGGCAAAGATTTCTGACTGAAAATATTGACCAAGAGGAATTGATTCCTTTATTTTAGGCCCATAAACCCCCGCACCAGATAGATCTGACGCGGAATGAATCGATAACTCTAAATTTGCGATCAAAACGGTTAATCGGAACAGTGGAATCCTGCACTATTTTCACAGGTGGAATCACAATAGGTAGCTCCTAAGTCGGTAGGTAGCTGTGTTTACTCATTTACTAGTCATTTTTATACCATGTATATATGAATTATATCAAGGTATACTAATTTTAGTCCCAAGTTTGTAATGCTTAAAAATATTGATGCTACGAATAAAATTTTGGTATAGGTATTCATAAAATCCATTTCCGCTTTTCCGCTCGTCTGTCTGTTCGTCTGTGGGCGCGATAACTAAAAAACGAAAACAGATATCAAGCTGAAAATTTTACAACGTAAACATAAAACACAAACAACTTTTGGTTGAAACATTTTTTTGTTAATATCAATGTTTACCCGTGAGGGCGCAAATTAGGTTAGAACATTATACATGTATTGTTTTGTATCAAGTATACATTTATTGTATATATGTATGTGTTTGTTTATTGATATGTCCACTGAGACAGTGATAAGGAAGTTACTCTTATCACTTTTGCGTCTTTCTTTACTTCCATGACGTAAAAAGCAAAAGATGGCGCAATCAACACTGTCTATACATGACATTTCAACAATTAACTCAATCAAGTGTTTGTTTTCACTTGTTTTTTTATCATTTGAACTTAAATGGGGAATTTAATCCTTTAAACTTGAAAATACTCGTAACTAGTTCATAAAGAAATTGGGGTTTTGATACATTTTTTGGATTTTGATGATGTTATCAAGAACAAAAAAATCGATTTTCTAAAAATGTCGTAGCAAAAGATTTGATATTCCAAAAACAGTTGAACCTGGTCATCAAGGAACCCGCCAAATTTATCTCACTCATAGAGAAATTCTACTTACCCATTGTCTCAGATATCGAGGTATAAATAAATATCTGCCTCATTTACACAGGGTTCTATTAATAGAGGTCAGAATACAGGTTATTTCAATTATAGAGGTGCGATTATTAAATAAATTAATTTATTATCAATATCATTGCTGCTACAAAAATTTTGAATATCGCGTGAAATCTTGTGCCTTTTCTTTAATCATCGGTCCACTTACCATTACGTTTTTGTTACGAAGTTGCTTGACCTATGTTAGCAAAAACCGTTCAAGTTCAGGATATTGTGATAAACGTATACGTTTTAGTTTTTCTTATCCTTCAGAAAATTGTGATTGAATTTTATCTTTATTCTGAATTATTCAACAAAGAGTAGTTTTTGGCTCTTTAAATTCGACACAGACTTCATCGCGTGTCTTCCCACTTTCATAAACGGATATTAACTTCAGTTTTTAACGAACTGATAACGATTTGAGCCTTCGTTTCGGAATTTTTAAAATAAACATCCGTATGATAGTAAAGCAAAACTAAAACTGAAGGTCATTGAGGCTCAAAATGAAGTGCGGAATTTGCGGGTAGAAAAAGAATAAGTAAGTAAACAAACAAAACGATGTTATCTCAGTTTTCAGTTACAGAGGTTAATTCATATAAAATTCACTTGCTGTCTCAGTTATAGAGGTAACTGCGACGATAAAATCGAAAAAACGGATCACAGATATAGAGGTTTGTTTCGTCTCACTAACAAAGGTAATTCAGTGCCAAAGAGTTGGACCTCTGCATGAGTTCCAGTTATGGAGGTTCCTCACTTATCCAGGTCCCACTTAACCAAGTTCCACTAAATTTAAGGTACTAACTCATTTAGTGCTATCTGTAAGTGTTATCTACATCATTTGAGCATCAGAGGCAGCAGTATCGCTTATTTAATTTCGCCTATGAATACAAATACAGCAAAAATATAAATATGAAGTATAGTAAAAAACAATGTTGGGCTAGATTTTTTAGGATGGATGTCTCAGACTGCTGCTGGCAATACCGGAGTGCCTCAGGAAATTAGTGGTGGAACACAGCAAACATCATCAACACAATGGGGTGCACCACCACAACAGAATCCCACACAACAAACCACTGTACAACAACGTGTAAACGCATCCCAACAAGCGGCCAGTGTTCCACAGGTACTCTAAAAAAAAAGCACTCTCGTCTCTATATTCATTCTTTATTTCATTTATTTTCAAATTTTAATTTTGCTTTCACTCAATTTTTGTTTTTTTGGTTTTATGATTTTTCACAAACGAACGTTGTTATTTTTTGTTTGTATGGTCGGAAGTAGTAGTTCCGTTCTTTTTTTTAGGTATCGCAAGTTGTGACCCAACAACAAACACCTGATAAATCGTTTGTCAAATTTGATTAATAGTTTTGTGTGACTATCAATCGGCCATATTTTAATTTTAAAAATATCCTTATTTCTGAAAAATAACCCTTCTTAAACAAAAAAAAAATTAATTACCGACACCAGTAGGGAACTTATGTGAATTTTTTATTTTTCGAAAAAAAATTTTTTAATGCCATTTGTATATATCAGATGTGTGGTTCAATTTCGGAATTTGTCTACGACGAAAATTTGTATATACGAATTTATAGATAGTTTTCGAGATATGCAATAAAATTTACTGAGTTTTAATTTTTTTAGATAGAAATTAATTTCCAGTAGAATGTCAACTTGAAATTAGGCAGAAAAGGATTTTCCCATTCTGGTTAAACTCTAATAAGACGACATCGTGGGCAAATCTCGCAATTTTATCATAGAGATAATACTATCGAGATGCATAGACATAAGGAACGCAATAGGTGAATTATTGACCGCAGTGAGAGAAGTAGAAAGATACAGAAATTGTAGGCGTATAAGAGAGACGAAGACTGTCTTTATCTTTAGCTATACGTGCCTATTTTCTCTATGGTTTTATCTCTATGGATTTTATTTGTTCTGTTGGATCAATCTTTTAAGGTTATGCCAAACAGTAAGCGGTATTATGACGAGAGTAATGATCGATATTTGTCCGCCTGTAATCTGCGGTATAGATTGATTATTTGCGATAAATCTTTTTTATTTAACCGTACCTTTAAGACTCGGCCTCCTTATACAAAAGGCAGATTGCTTTTTTTTTCATAAAGCATTTAATATCGAAACAATGACGTCTTATGCAATATTCAGAATGCGACTTCGTTAATTAAAAATTTGGATTTCACATCTGAAACATTAAAAAATCTTGAAAAAAAAGAAAGTATTTTAAAATAAAAAATTCCTTCAAATTAAAATTATATTTATATAAAAATAAATATTGAGGATTTGAAATACTTGTGTTTTAACAAAAAAAAACTAATGATTTGATCCCCCGAAAACAAAATAATATACACATTTTTAGTCTTTTTATAAGTTTGATTGTCAAAAAAATAAGTTTATGCTCTTTTTGTAAATTGTAATCTTTGATAACAAAAAAAAAAAAAAAAAAAATGGTTACATTATGTCTAGTTAATATTTCACTATGCGCAGTTTATTGCGCATGTTAAGTCACTAATCTTTGTTATATGGATTAACGCTTCCATAGTTTAGAGTTTCCTTACTCAACAAAGTTTATTGGATACTTCCTCTATTCAGTAAGTCTGAGGCTAAATTTAGTACCAGTATCACACATGAACGTCAATTTCAACGCACGTTACATCACTAATTAAGGAGATCCATGTACCACCATAATATAGAAACTTTTATTTGTTGTTTAAAAAAATATTTTATTATTAATTAATTAGAAATTTGTTTAAATATTTATTTCCTTGACGATATTGCCAAGTTAAATATTATGCTTTAAAAGTAGGAAGTACCGTTATTTATTGTTTTAATCGAAAGCTTGCTTATTATTTGAATAAAAAGAAAAATTTTTACAATTCTTATTCATATTGAATTCTTAAAGTAGTTCGGATGTTTGAGAAAGTAACACAGTTTTGGGGCCTATTGCGGGGCAAAATTGTGAATTATTTCATTTTAAAATTGTGATTTTTAACACAATACCTTATGAAAGGCCTCACAATAATGTTAATTGTACAAAAATTAATCGGTGATTGAGCTTCAAAAAAGTTTTCATCATGAAGAAAATCGCATTACTTTACAGCGCTTTCCATAAAGATAACATAAAAAAACTATGGTTAAAAAAACCTAGTCAAGACGTATAAATTTTATCTTTTATACGATATTTTTAAAGCATTAAAAACATTTACGTGATACAAATATTATTTTTATTCATAGCTTAATTTTAAATTTAATTAATATAAATTAATTTGACTAGTTATGTGACGGCCGAACTACTTTAACCAAAGACACAACTGGATTATTTCCGTAAAAATTTCAATTTTCAAAACTAATTATTTCATTATAAGTACGGGAAGCCTACTGTTTTTATAAATTTTTGTTATGAATTATTAGCTAATGTAGAACTAATTTACAAATTTTTAGCAAGTTGCAAATAACTTGCTCTACGTAGATCTTCGTCTGTTGAAACCAACGTGCGTTTAAATTGATTTTCGTTGGTCCTCATCGATAAATGTATTGCTTTACAAAAAGAGCATAACCAAAATTAGTGTGATTTTATTTTAGAAAAAATAATATGGTCTAAGAACTGTATTTTTATTAATTCGATATCGGAAGAAAATGTTTTGAAATTTTATTTTATAAAAGTGTTTTTTCATTTTAACAATTTTCATGAAGTTTTTCTTTAATTTTATCAGAAACTCTCTTGTGTCTGAGTTTTAATAATACAAATATAATCATTTTGTATGTATTTGGAATGATGTATAGTTTTTTTTTGAACCGTATTGTCACAATCGATTTTCTCAAGTGACTTTTTAAACCAGTGCAAAGTGGTTCAAAAAAAATTTGATCAAAAGGATTTAAAATATTTTCAGGTGGTTTCTAAGAAAATCAATTTTCCTACTAAAACTTAAAATATAAATTTATAAAAGCCTTTTACAAGTTAAGGAAAATTTTGAGACCCCGTTTGATATGAAATGTTTTTTCCTGCCCACGCGAGATTTAATTAATTCCTTTATCAAATTCCATGATATTAAACTCATTTTAAAGTTTATCGTGCTGGCTAACGACGCAAAATAGACTCGTGGTCTAAAAATGCACCGCTTAGGAAAAAGCAGGCTAGTGAAATAATATTAAGATTTAATTTTGTTCATTATATAATTTGTTTATCATATATGTAATAAAATTGTCTATAAATAAGAAGAAAATATATTTTACTCATTTATATATTATTTTTCTAGTCTGTTTTTAGTCACGGATACCGCACTGTGGAATTCCGAATGGGTTGAGCTAGCTTTGTTTATTTTAGCTGTTGATATTTCCATTTTAAACGTATGAACCCTGTATCTATTGACGTAAATTAAAATGGATATAGTAATAGGGATTTTGAGATAAGACCACGCATTCATAATGAGCTAGAAAAGGGAAGGTTATGAGGCTGAACTCGATTTTGACAGCAACTATGGCGACATCTGAAGGCTGCGATCGGAAAACTGTAGAAAATTACCACGAGCATAACTGCTTCATTCTTATTAGTGAAACGACTTTTGACCAATTGCCGATGCCGGAATTTGAACATCTAACCTTCCAATTTCAAGCAATCAAACGCTGAATAATTACTAAGCTCTCTCGGCTGGAACGTTAAAAAACCTAATTTTCGTTCAGTTGACAGATTGAAACAAGTGGGGTTATGTGGAAAAAGGTCGGAAGTTAATGAATCTTGGTGAGGGAAAGGGGTGTTCAAAGTTGGTGATTGTAACCAGGAGATATAATTACAACATTTCAATACGATAAAATTTTGGCGAATTTTGAAAAATGGGCTTTTTTTGAAGCGCCATATCTCAAACATGTTTGAATAGTTAAAATTGTAAGAAATTTAAAGCTCTACAAAAAGATAGGAATTCGTTCAACCTTTAGAATCTGCCACAACGTCCAATGTGAAAAAAAACTAAGAAGATGTTCTCTACAAAAAAGTATAGAAAAGCTTATGGCGTAGAACGTAAGCGAGCAAAACCGGAGGAAGCTAAATAATTTTGTAATGTTTCTTCCCTCCTCTTTTCGTTCAGGATCCTCGAGGTCCAAAATTTGAAAAAATGCAAATTAACCAGCCCTGAAAACATTACCGACCTTTCTATTCTGAAACTATCCGTCGACTTACTACATAAGGCAAAAATGAATTTCTTAGCAATGCTTGATATGAAAATTATCCAAACTGTGACTAGAGTCGAATGATGTGTATTTAAGCGGTTCAAACTTACTGTGCTGGTCCAAATTCATACATTTTGATCCTAGCAAGAAATTTTACAAATTTTATACATAATTTTAAAATTGTCTTCCGCCAAAAATATTTTTAAAAAATGTTTATTTAAAAATTATTACCCATTAAAAAAAAATAGACTTACCAAAAAACCAACAAATTATGGCAAAAAAGGATGTATCCTGATGTTCCCAGTGTGATTATATATAAATATATATGAATTTTTTACAAAGTTTTATTGATAATTTATTTAAGTTGATTATTTCTGTTTACAATAAATGAACGTGCGAATTTGTTTTAAACATTATTTTAGTAAGTCTATGAATGAGAAATAAATATGGCATCAAATAAATAGCGTGCCAAGAACAAAAAAGTGTTGGGTAAACTAAGTTAGACAGTCAGAATATCTTAAGTTTTTATTTAAGACAAATAACGAGAGGGGTAGTGTTACACTCATTCTTTCACAGAATTTCGTTAATTATTTTGAATTTTTTCTAAGATACGTTTGAGACTTCGTTCTATCTATTAAAAACTTTTTTTCGGAAGCTCAAGTTTGATTTTTTATGAATTATCGATCTCCGGAGTTATTGATCAAGGGACACTTGTAAGACCCCATATATTTTTGCATAGCTTTAATTAATTATGTCTCGTCAATCTTTCGAATAAATATAAACAGAATATGGGGTCAAGATTGAGTGATTTAGGTATAAAAATAGCTTAAATTTTTGAAGTTTTTTACCTCAAGAGTTATTATCGTCCCTACTGCTTTGCGTTGAGGATTGAAAGATTTGGAAAAATTTTTCCATTTATTTTCATGGTTTAATAAGTTAATAAAAAGTAGTAAGAAATTGCCGATTCTAGACACTTGGCCCAAAAATGACGATCATGAGCTTTAAAAGTGAACACCGAGTAAAAAAATAATTTTGCATGAAAACGCTTTCAGCGTTATCGTACGAGCTTTGAGCGAGTTATTAACTCTCGAAGAAAAATAAGCACTTTTGACTTTAAACTGCTGTATCTTATTTTGTTATGTTAAGCCTTATGTAAAAAATCAGAAACTCATATTTTTCGAAATTTTAGGGACTACAATTTTAATAAGATGTTCGACCTCTCTTTAGAATTGCCATTACAATTTTTCTAAATCACCTTGACAGATCAGTCATGCGTACTGGGAACTATAATTTCATTATTTTTGAGTTATAAACACGAAACTTAATGGGCAAATTATCGACTTGTTTAAGTTTGGTCCAAGTTCTGTCCCGTTGATTCCAAAAGAAACAGTAATTTAAAGTCAAAATGATCAATTAAGCTTTGACAGTTAACTCACTAGTTTGTGCACTCCACGTTTAATTTTTAAGATCTTGAAAATAATTCAGATCATTTTCCGTGAAGAGACAGGTGTGTTAATTTATTTGATAATTCCATTTTGACGAAATTCTGTGAAAATACAAAATTCAAAGCCAGAGGTAACGCGGAAAGCCCACAGCTTCTCTGTCGGAATATATCCCAGAATCAATGGGTTAAAATTTCGGATCCAATCATTTTATATCTAACCTTCTGTAGACTTATACATTTGCAAATAGTTTAGTACTGAAGAGTAGATTTTATTCTTTAATTAACTTAGATATTCTGAGCCTAGCCTATTTCTCCGGCACTACTCTGAACACGCTCAATTTCTGTTATTTAATTTAATTATTTTTTTTTTTAAATCAAAAACAGCCTTAAGTGCCTAAGTAGGTTGTTCATTTTATTATTTCCAAATACAAGATTCAAATCCTGTGAACGTTTAAAAATATACCCCAACAAAAAAACATTATCACAGTTCACAAAAACTAGGTTTAAAAAAGAAGCATCTCAGCGTGGAAATAAAATGGCACACATCTTTCAATTTATAAAACAAAATCATCTTCACATTTTTTTTTCTTTATGTTGATCACATATTCTATGACGTCATTAATTTCTTTAATGTTTCAATTTTTAACCACCAGATGCCTTTTTAATTGCTTTAGAGATCCTGTAATGAGTATACAGTCGCCATTTTTAGTCAACCATCGATATGTTTTTTGAAATATATTTTTGGTTTAAATTTGCGACGCTAATCACAACTAGCTATCCTCTGTTGAAACTCTAGAGTGAATTAGCTACTTTTCGCTTAGAATTCTGTGAGAATATTTGTGAAAGCTTTTGTTACAAAATTGACCCTGTACATTTAAAATCTGTATAAATAAACTTGTCATTCGCTTCGTGCCTGTACCTGGATCATACAAAAATTACTGAAGATATCGAAATGATTATTTGATATAATTTTTTGTATAAAATTTAGGGATCATTTTAAGTTGTATTTGATGACAATATAAGGGTTGTAAACAGGGCCGAAAGTAAAGCTGAAAAGGCCCCGAGACAAAACTAAATACGGGGTCCAATTCATAAATTATTCGTTTCGGAAAGAGAAAGTAAAAATAACAGTATTTTGTCGATACAAAAATTTCTATTTAATTCTTATACTAACTTGTAGAAACTATAATATCACTCTTCGAGGTTGCAACATGGTTCTCGACGAGAATATAGTTCACAGTCGAGGTTATGTTAATATTATAAAGTTACTTAACTTACTTATATGGGTAACTACTTAATCGTGTGCTTAGATTTAGATATATATTTGACGTATATCAATTGAAGTGAAGTTTGAAGTAAATGATATAGCAAATGTTGGAGCGCTAAATTCAAATTTAATCTACAGTATCGACAGCAAATAAGCTTTTGCGCCAAAATAAGGATTTTTTAGGACTCCCTAGTCACTGCCCACGATTGTCCTAATGTAGTTTCGGCCTTGTTTGTAAATGAAAAGTTATCTCTGCAGTTTTGTTGGAAATAATACAACGCCGATAAAATCGTGAATATAAAGTAGTTTTTTACTATTTCTTTAGTGCCTTGCATCTAAAAACCTCAGCGTTAAGTAAGACAAACCTAAATAATTTATTTTCGCCTGCCAAAAACAAAAAAATGTTGATATTAGCATATATCAAATTGAAATCAGTTTTTAATGACGTCATAAAACATGGAAAACTTTAACTTTTATGTGTGAAATAATTCATTTTTTTGGGATAATATGTAATCTTGTAAAAGAGCGTGAAAATACGAAGACGAAAGCGTGTTTTATCGAATAACGAATTTTCTAAAAACAATAAAATTTTGAACTTTTTTTTGTAAATATATGTGTGACGTGTAATCTCACAAACTGATGTTGTTTTGTTTTTGAATATAAAAATAAAAAACGTGTTTGATATTAGGAATGTGTCGCATAGAAAAATTTTTATTACTGCTAATTGTAAATATTTTTAATATTCGATTCTATAGAGTGGGAAACATTGACACAAAATTTCGAATTATTCTTTACAAATATTAGAGGCTTTTTAGTCATATTTAGATATTTTTCATCGAAGACTAATGGTTAGGGGTATGAATTTTATTTATTACAAGATATTTAGTATGCGGTATGCTTAGGGTAGCTGGTTCGATTCCCGCCGTCGCAACAAAATTAATTTAATTCATAGTTGTGATGGGCTGGTGTAGTGCATGGTATATGCATTAAGGAGGTGCGTTCCGTCTCTGAAATTGAGGAGCTGATAAATGAAATTATCAGCGGAAAGGTGGTAAAACACATATATGGTATCAGAATGTGCTTTATAGCCTAAGTATGTCCTTCGTGAACAGCCAATATAACCTAACCTAAACTTAAGACATTTAGTCTTATTTTCCTAATAAAACAACAAAATAAAATTAAATACCATGGGTAACAATTAATGTATCTTTGAAATTTTCCATAGTTTTTTATTAGGATGTAAAAACACCATACCAAAAATTCGACCTCTCAGGGGTGCGCCCAACCCCCTATTATGGGGGATAGTTTACGGATTTTAATCATTTTTTTTACAAATTACAAAAAAACTATGTATCAAATAAAAAAAAGTCAAACTAAAAGTTCTAGCTGATATAATTGTACACATTTTTTCTTCGACTTTCTAGCTTCAAAATTGATCGAGATATGACAATTTTAAAATAAAATTTTTTTGCTCTTTCAATCAAATAAAAAAAAGCCATCTTGTAAACCGTTAGATATAGAACAAAAGTTGAAATGTAAAAGTTATTCCTTATAAAAAAATTAACAACTTTTTATTTGAATCGTTTTTTCGTAAACAACACTGAGGGCGTAACTTAGGAATACTAAGTTAGGAATACTAAGTTAGTTAACTTAGGAATCTAAATACTTTGCTGTCCATTTTCTTCAAAGCTATAAAACAGTGTGTTGAAAATTTTCAGGAAAACTTTCAACTAGTGGTTTTGTGAAATATTCTAGAAAAACAAAATTTTTGCAAGTATCTTCTAGAATTTTTTGCTCATTCAGCCAAATGAAAAAAAAAGCCATCTTGTAAACCGTTAAAGATAGAACAAAACTGTAAATGAAAAAGTTAGAGATAGAACAAAATTTTATAGGAAAAAGTTATTTCATACTAAAAAAAACACAATTTCGAAATTTTCGAAAGTCATCATATTTGTAAGAAATGACTTGAAATTTTGTGTCAGTGTCTCCTAGTCTATTACTAATGATTAAGGGAGGTGTATTCTCTCAGAAAATATTGGAATTGAATGCTTTTAATAGAATGGATTTGATTTTGCCTTTACTTACGACGTATGTAAGAAGAATGTGGCTTACATTTTCATGAAATACGTGAAAATGCGATAAATTTTCCCATATCAATTGATAGTTCTTGAAACTATTAATTTGGAGTGAGTACTCCAGATTTGTTTATGATAATGGAGCCTATTTCATTATCAGCCTATTTTTTAAACTATTCTAAGCAATCATTTTGCTTGGATTTCAGGCATATTTTTTATGATACCTTAAATTGATTTATTATAAGCCGTAAGAGGGGTCTGTGGCGTAAAACATCGGATAAGAGGGTGGTTTTGGCATGGTTACCAATTTGAAGAGCCTATAACTGGAAGTTGCAAAAAGCTGAGTCGTTTTTAGTAGTTCAAATTTAGACAACTAAAAATTTATCAATAATCAGTGTATTTCTCACTACAACAATTTGGTTGGGTAAATTAGATTATGGAAATGTCAGATAATTTTAGTCGGACAGGAAAAATTATAAAAATATTTGGACTTCTTTCTTGACATTTTTCAGAGCTTAACGCAAAAATTAAGGTTTTTCCGGTTCGATTTATCTTAATTTGTATAATTTTTATCTGTATTTGGTGCAAATAGAATTTTTCGCATAATTATGAGGAATTTTTTAGCAACAATCTTGGCGACCAATTCAATGATAACCCTGTTATTGCAATGGCCATGTTTCGCCCTAAAATATGTGTTAAATCATTCCCGTATTTTTATACCAAGTATATATGAAATATATCATAGTATATTAAGTTTAGTCCCAAGTTTGTAACGTTCAAAAATATTGATTCTACCATCAAAATTTTCTTTATAGATATTCATAAAATCACCTAATTAATTCATTTAAAGTTGTCTGTCCGTTTGTCCGTCTGTCTATCCGTAAGCACGATAACTCAAAAACGAAAAGAGATATCAAGCTAAAATTTTTATTAAAAATTGAGGTCGAGTTCGTAAATGAACAACATAGGTTAATTTTGTCTTGGGTCCTTAGAACTTGTATCTTGTAAACCGTTAGAGATAGAACAAAAGTGTAAATGTAAAAAATTTTCCTAATAAAAACTTTTAACAACTTTTGTTTGAAACATTTTTTTGTAACCATCACTGTTTACCCACACGGTCGCAAATTAGGTAGTATGTATTATATGGGAATATCAGTTATGAATGTGTGGCTATCTAAGAGTGGATACTTTTTTTTACATACGCGACGTCAAAACACAAGCGATTGCATCATTAACACTGCCTATACATGGTATTTCAACAATTAACTCAGTCAATTGTTTTGTTATCACTTGTTTTTTGGTTAAATACGCCGCCCGACTAGCCTCGTGTACTACGTCTAATGTTTATCTATAAATGTACAGTTTTTAGCTAAATTATTTTGATTGTAAATATAGACATTTCAATGAAAGCATTCAATCCAATTTTGGAATACGCGGTATATTTGATATTGTATATTTAAAATATGTGTAAATGTAGATGGTCATAGGATATATATATATATAAACTAAAAAGTGTAATGTTGTGAAGTTTTTGAGTGTGATTTTCTTTTTTTCTCATAAAATATACGCGTTCTGTATAAAACGTTCGACTATATTCGAATATAAGCTATAAGTTTTATGGTTTTAATGACTTGTTTTTAAGATGAAATTTATCTATCTAAGAAAATTGAAAGGTCTGTCTTAATGTAATAGGTGATTTGGAAAAGGTCACAAATATTTTAGAGAAAAATTTATCGTGTTATTTCCATTTTGCTCCAATATCCTAAATCAATTTTTTGTATTCTATAGATACGTATTTCGACTACCAAGTAGTCATCATCAATATGCATTAGCTAATCGTAATTACTCTTATTATGTATGTTTCTCGTTGCTAATTTGGTGGCGAACTGCACATTGATATTTCCATGTACCTACAATTTATACTGTTCAAAGTATCTGTCAAATTGTAATGTCAGTGACGTCAACCAATCAGCTTCATTCAGGTGACTAGTGCTTGGCCAACGCGTATGATCCTTATGCGTAATGATATTTGAATATTTTTATCAACTGATTTTGACGTTTAAAATAAATTACAAAATCGAATTTAAATTAAAAACCATAGATAAATCATGAACGTAAATTATCTTTTATTTTCACAAATTCCTAATTCACTGACATTACAATTTGACAGATACTTAACAAACACAGTATAAATTATAGGTAAATGAAAATATCGATGTGCCACATTAAATTAGCAACGAGTAACATACAAAATAACAGTAATTACGATTAGCTAATTCATACTGAATATGACTACTTGATAGTAGAAACACGTTTTTATATAATACAAAAAATTGATCCGGGAAACTTATATACAAATTACAGATTAGAATTCACACTCTTTCCAAAATAGCGTAGTATCAACCATCAACGCCATCTTCAATATTGATAACTAGAAGTTGCAATCCCGCTAACTGGCAATAATAATTCGAACTAATTAAAACAGGAAGCTGATCCGTTTTGAGTAGTTCCAATTAAGATTATCAACTGATAATACTTGTACTTACTATTTATCAGATTACTGGAAGTTGCATCCCCGCCAACTGGCGATAATAATTCTTACTAATTAAAATGGGAAGTTGACTCGGTTTGAGTAGTTCCAATTAAGATTATCAGATGATAATACTTGTGTTTGCCACTTATCAGATAACTGGGTGTTGCAACTCCGCCAACTGGCGATAATAATTCGTACTTATCAAAATAAAAAATTGACTCGTTTTGATTAGTTCTAATTTAGACTGCCAGGTTACTTACAATTTATCAATATTAAAACTAACGAAAAAGTCACACAACGTTGTAATAAGTACAAAGCTTGTCAAAACATTCAAAGACTCATCTTAAAATTATCATTAATCCATAAAATAATTAACTTATCTGTCAAAATAAATTGAAAGATGTGGATCCATTAAATCAGCCGCGCTATAAATATCAATTAGATTTATAAGACATCTATATTCATTAAAAAAATACTAAAGTTCTAAATTCACAATTAAAACGAATGAAAGCAATTGAAAAATATTTTGGACAATAATTTTATTGGGAAAAAAAAATGTGGAATATAAAAAAAAGTGTTTGCAAAATCAAGTATTGTTAGAGATATTTCAATTGAAAACAATAGCAAAAAAAAAAAAAAAAAAAAATCTAGGTGAAATATGTCACAATAAAGTTTCGATATTCATAAACCTACCTTACTGTAGGCGAAATCCGAGCAATATGCTTTCTCTTAGCTAAAATGACGTAACTAAGTTGTCTTTTTGGACGTTTGTTGAGTATTTTGCCATCAGTTTTTCAATTCGTTTGAAAATACACTTATTGGATTCATAGTTAAGCACAAAAGTTGAGAAATATTATTTTTCAATAAATACTGTCTCTACCCTTGAAACTTAATAATTTTTTGATTTTCTTGGGACTGCAGTTTGATTTTGTACTTGCCAACGTTTCGACATCTATTGGATCTTTTTCTAGGCTTTAAAAAGATTGTTTACATTGATTGATTTTTTGACCAAAGTGTAATCAATCGTTTTAGAGCCCTGAAAAAGACCCAATTGAGGTCGAAACGTTGGCAAAACGTCCTGCTTTCCCAAGAAAACCAAAAAATTATTTTTCAATCCTTGTCCGAGGAAAAATAAAATCTCGGTCGTCAAAAGACAAGCTGGAACATAAAAGGATCAAGTTCGAATCCAACCCTTTCCATTTCTGTTCTAGCTTGTCTTTGAAAAAATCATCAAAATTTGCGCTTAATAATATTTCTTGCTGATAATTATTACTATTTTTACGTGAGTTGGGAACGTTTTAAGAATCAGGAGGAACAAATACGTCGAGGCAGCCATGCCACTCGCTAAGTGTGTATCAAGATGAGGCTTTTTTAATTTCCTTGTAATACGTTTAATAACAGTCTGAGTATATTTAAACAAAGATGCTTTTTTGGGTGCAATTTATAAAGCTTACGTATTTTACGAAAAATCAAAATTTTTGTGTTGAATTGAATTTATCTGTTGGCAAAAATTTTTTTATCAGAATTATCAAAAAGAAGACAGCTTTAATTAGGTCATTCAACGTCGTAAAGGTGGCTCTGTGATTCACAATTTTTCGCCTACATATTCAAAATAAAATAATTTAAATTAGATAGTTAAAAATTTAACGGAAAGTCTGATACGCTTAGTTGATCAAACATCAAATTATGTGGGAGTCGTGAAAATTGAATGAGTAGAAAATTATTTACAAGAATGTCTATCGAGACTATATTGAATAATTTGAATAAACATTTTTAAAAAAACATGAATTTTGCGCATGCGCCTGCATTAATACGTGCAATATAGACAAAAAAAAAAATGTTGATTCAAAAAAATTCTGTTTAGGATTTTGGTTCCTATTCTAATCTTATTATTTTCGACTGATTGATAATTTTTAAATAGCAAAAATTATAATCAAATTTTTTTTATTAGAAAAATTCTAAATGTGGTTTTAAGTTGTTTTTTTTTTAACATTTTTCAATTTTTAGAATAAAAATAATTTTTTCGAGAATGAATTATTGTAAATTTAGCACCATATGTTATTTGTATTATTTTAATTGTTGTTAATGCGCATGTGCGATTTTTGATGAGTTTTTGGTTTCACCATTCAACTTAAATGCCGAAAATTTGTAAAGCAGCTTTCTGATTTCAATTTTGAAACCCAAAATCAACAAGCCTTAACTTATTTAATATCATCATATCCAAAAATTAAATCCTACTTTTAAAATAGTGGTTAAAGGATTAATAAAAAAAGGCAACTGTTTGGAAAAATTATGAAAAGTTATCGTGAGCTCATTACAGATTTTGCCGAACAAAGAAATACAAGTAATTAACTATACTGAATAATTTAGAGTTAAACTCAAATTTCTTGCTAACCCATGCATACTTGCGGTCAGTTAAAATTCAAAAAAATTTGGTAAAAATCGAGCCCGTTTCGAAAAAAATTGCGATTGGCTGAAAACACTTTTTTAAGGGATAATTTTGTGCGCTGATCACGAATTTTGCTCCCCGAGGGGAGGAAAAAAGGATATGGCCATTTTTACAGTTTTTTCTAATAATTTTTTGTCGAGTAGGAGGTTGACTCTAAAAATAAAATGTATGTCGGGAAAGATAGTGGTTCTGATTTTTTTTCACCTGGGTTCAGGTTTTTTTGAATAGCGGCACATCTGGCACCAAAATCAACCATTTCCGGAAAATCGTAAATTTGTGGTTTTAGTCAAAAAATGCAGTTATTTAAAAAAAATCAACATAGGTCTTGTAAATTTAGGTCAGTATAATCTAAAAATATCATTCATTGTAAATTTGGTCATACCCTGACTTCTGAGCTAACTTTATTATTCAGACCACGAAAAAGTGGTAAGTTTTCGAGGTTAGAATTATTTTGGATTGGCCAAATTTTACACGTTGTTAGAGTAGACTACGATCCAAATTTTGTCGTTAGCCCATTTATTTGATAGTATTTTCAGCCATCCGCAAAAAAAATTAACAAACCTACCAGGGCGCTGGGCTTTAAGATAGTGTTGCATTTTTATTGGCCGCAACATACGTTACTCTTTTTTAAACGATCATGGTGTGCCAAGTTTGTTAGAAGACGTTGCTATAAAATAATTCATCTCCGTTTTTTATGATAATTAAAAAGATACCATCCATATTATTAGTCATCTTTTTCCTAGAAAATGTTAGTTACTAGGTGGATCGATAATTATAGTAGCTGGGGCTAATTTCAGTAAATGGGAGAAGAAAATATAATTTCCATGGCCATGCACACCTTCACAGCCCATCCAAACTGAGCTTGAGGGTTGAAAATTGATATATAAATTGGGTTAGTGTCAAGGGTTTTTGGGATGAAAAATTCTCAGCGTTCCCCCTTTTTCGTACACCAAAATCATTTTTTAAAGCAATTTTGTCTGAAAATTTAATGTTTTTGACAAAAGACAAAAATTGCATTTCAATAAAAAGCATTTAACAACAAGAAATATTATTTTGGGAGAAATGTGATTTTAGTGATAGCTCTGTTACACACGAAAGGAGCCAGGGCAGAAAATGTAATGCGTCTGCAGTTGATTTTGATAGGAATTCGACCAAGAAACGTTTAGAGTCTTAATTGACAAACTGCCCATTGCCGTGATATAAACCCTTAGCCTCCAAGTAATATAATAATAATAATAAAGCTTAACCTCCGTTTCTCAGACCATGTCTATATTAGAGGCCACCCACATCATTATTTTTAATCTTTATATATTTGTTAAACTACACCAGAACATACAATTAATTTTATGATGTGCGTGGATTCGGCTACTTTGTTCTTATCTAACCGACGACAGTGTGATAAATTTACCACCCTATTAAATTTTTTATTCACACTGCCGTTGCCTGGATTTGAACCCGCAATCTCTCAGCCAGTAGTCAAAGCAAGTTACAAACTCGGCTACTAGCCGATTTAGCCTCCCAGAAAAAAACGCTCTTAGCACTCAAACGCTAAGATCAGGAGGGTGAAACTCAATGTTATACAGGTCGGTCTTTTATGAATGCCCAAAATTTTAATTTATTAGAGCCTAAATTTTTAATTTTGTCATGGTTTTTTTTCCAGTCGTTGACCAGGTGAATAAAAAAGATTTTACATAATTATATATATTTTTTATAATTAACTTCTATAATTTGTCATGGTTTCCAATAAATTTTACGTTTATATATTCCTAGTTTCTAAATAAATAATAGATTAATTAATTATCTTTTTAATTGGTCAGTAGTTTATTTACACCACTAGAGAGCGCTGCATCTACCATGGTAGCCACTACAGTTGGTATTGAATGTAGAGCCTAGCATATAAGAGGCTCATTTATGCTAGCCTGTAAGTGGGTGCGATATGATGAATGTGTCCTTGTCATAGTTATATGTCATAATCATATGATGCATAGAGATTTTGTGCCTGCAACTATTATATTTGTTTTGTACAAAGAGGTTATATAGAGTTTTGTATTATTTTTTCTGAAAAATGTTTAAAAGGCAGATTTGAATATTCTCCAATATGTGGCCGCAGTTTTCACAAATAAATAATAAAATAATACCTGTCGAAAAATTTGACAATTTTTTTATAAACAATACCTGATACTTTAATAGCAATAATGTAAACAATATCTAGCCAATGACATGTAGATTAGATAAAGACACATGGGGACTAACTGGCAGTCTTCTCTCTCATTCATCATATCGCAAATTTTGGGCCATGGCTCTCTATGTTTAATATTCTATGGTTTCGCCACCTCGAAACGCTAAGACGTTGAGTAATATATTATAAAGCTTTCGGCCACTTGCCTGGTTAATATGGCTATAAATTTTTATCGCACATGCGCATATATTAGTCAATGAACAAAAAAAGTCTATTATAAATTATTGTTATTCTAATCAAAAAAAATATTATGTCATATATGTATATAATTTTTAAGTGAATTTTGATTTGTAAACTAAACAAACAAAAGAATTACTGAATATTTAAAAAAAAAAAGCAAAAATAAATGAGTTATTAATTCTTAGTGTGTATAATTGCCAAGACGTGTGATTTTGTTTTTATATGTTGAAGCTTTTTTTTTTTGAGAACGTTTTAAATGTCATGTATTTAAAGTTTTTATTATAATATTGGAAGCTTTTTTATTATATAAATATATATATAGATATATATATAAATATACAAACGATCTACAGAAGAATCCCAAATGATTTTATTTGTCATTATATTACGTCTGAATGATGTAAGGACGTGACATTTTTTTTAGGTTATGTTTTTATTGTAATTTTTGAAAATGTATTACAAAAAGAACATAATCTCATTTTTTTGTTTTAAAAGTGCAATTATTTTTAAATTTCCATTTTTGTGATTAAATTATTATCAATTTAAAATTTTTTTTGAACAAAATGTGTACTTTTAATGAGTGAGAGGATTAATTAATTTGGACTTTTAACTTAATTGATTTTATTTGATTAAGGAACTTAGGTTTGGTTGAAGGTCTTAGCCCCGTTGTGTAGTTTTAGTTTTGAACAAACCAAAATTTTTTTCCCAACGCCTCTGTTAGTCGAGAACTAAACCGTTTAGCCCATCTTTAGACATTGTCGATTTAAGGTATGTTTTGAGACGACACAAGGTTGAAAAGGAGCGTTCATTCGTCGCTGTTGTTACAGGCCAAAATGCCAGAACGCGAAGCATTTAGTAGACATTCGGAAACGCATCTTTATTGCAAACATCGAGTGAATTTTTGGCACTCCGTCCGCCAATACGTTTTCGCCAAAGTTGAACTTCGTCGACTCAGATGTCACGGAAAGCATCGTGCAAAATTGAATATTCTGAATCAGTCTGTATATTCGAGCGTCTGTTATGACGCGAACCTTGGCTTCCGCACTTCTATGTCTTATTCATCGCAGACATCGGTCTAGGTTTTGATAATATTCCTGAACTCTTTTCCAACGTTTCCTCTTCTTTTAATCAAAATATGTTTCGCAGCCTCAGCTAGTTTGATAGCCTCGCCAAGGTGCAGGTTTTCTTTTTGAAGTATTCGACTCAAAGACTGTACCGAGCTCAAAAAAAGAAATGTACCGAATTCAAAATATGCATGAATATCTGATTTGTTATTGAAAATGGGTCTCAAAAAAGTGTGCATTTACAGGACGTGATTGTTAGTTCAAAATTTATGTGGACCGATTCCCAATGGAAGGGGTTTTGACCTCCAAAATCCCTCCCTTGCACACGGGCCTACCTTACACCGATTGTGATGTGCGATAATGAACTAACAATTCGTAACATACTACACAACAATGTGATTATATAAAATTAATTATAATTTTCATTCGAAATTTCTGCTTTTTGTTCAAAAAAAAAATTTGATAATCGAAAAAATTCTCATAAAGGGGCTGATAATAGCTCCGTAATTTTAATTGTGTAGTGTGAATGGTTTAGAAAGATGGTAACTAGTTAATTGTATATATATTTTTATAATTTTTATTTTTCAAAAAAACAAACAAACCAGATGGCAAATAAAATCATTACAGCTTCTGTAGAATAAAATTTTATAATATGGCTTCATTGCTTTAAGGAATGTATAAAAAAAATTGTGTTAAAATGTTTTTCTTTTTAAATTTGTTTGATTGCGGTGTGAGATGTTTGATTGTAGGAATGATTAATAAAATAATCCTTATATAAAATTTTTATTGTTTTTTTTTTTTTTAATCCTTTTTAGATTTCCAGAAAATCAATAAAATAATGCTATTTTTAGTCATATTTCCTATGAAAATATAGACTTAGGTACTGTATCGAACAAGTGTCAAGCGGATCCGTTTATCAAAAAAGGTGATGGGCACTGCACAGCACCCAAAAATAAACTTGTAAAATGTTAGTTTGTTCGTTCACAAAAATTACAAAAGTAAATGTGCGATTGTTTACACATCACAGTGTACATTTAGACTCTTAAACTACTGAACCAATTTTGATGAAATTTTTACAACTTCAAATTAAATTAAACGCCAGTATGCATTTTACATTAAATAATTTTATTTAGGTTCTTTACTTAAATCACAAATTCAAGCTTTCGTTTTTTTTTTCGCGAACGTGTTGATAATATCATCGATTTCCTGGTGTTTAGAAAAGCAATAATCTCTCCTGTCCCAGTGAGACATGTAACCAAGATTTTACTCCATGAAGTATACAAAATGATCACTCTGCGGTAGTTTCGCTGGCCACAAGAGTTATCCTATAAATCTTGATCGCATGCTTCAATGCGATGAGCTATCGACTCAGGAATAGCGGAATTATTTTCACATTTTGTTTTCCATTTGGCCATCCATAAACGGTATTCATTTATGTTGACTCACCATCGTTAATGAATCGCCGGTATCTACATCTGAAGCACTTTTTACTGCCTGGATGTCGATATTCAAGTACTTGACACCAACATTTGGCTCATCGATAGGGGTATATGAATTGATTTCCGAAAGTACTCTTCTACCGATTTTGCTACGATTCTTTTCGATTTTTGGAATCTACATGATTTCAAACAATTTTTACACAAACAAAAATGTTCCCCCCAAAAATTATCAGATGGGAGTTTAGTATGAAATTAGGAACAAAAGACTAACTATTTAAAGTGTTTCATTGATTTGTATTAAATCTAAGTCTTTAGGTGATGGGCATGCACATCATATCCAATTGTCGGGATCCGCCACTGGTATCGAAGATAAAGGGGGAGGAGTAGGCGTGTGTTATAATTTGGTTTCATGGTCCAGGAGATAGAGATACACTAAATATCAATACATATAGTACAACAAAATTAAATAAAATATTATGGTTAAAAATAAAAAATTAATGCATCTTTGAAATTCTCCACAGTTTTTTATTAGGCTGTAAAAATTTCGTAAAAAAAGTCGACCTCTCAGGGGCGTACTTAACCCTCATTTTTGGTGGGTAGTTGGGGGTTTTAGCCAGTTTTTACAAATTACAAAAATCTATGTATTAAATAACAAAAAGTTCAAATAAAAATTCTATCTGAAGTATTTGTACACATTTTTGACTTTCTAACTTCAAAATTGGCCGAGATATGCTAATTTTAAGATGGAATTTTATTGCTTTTTCAATAAAAAAAAAGGCTATCTTGTAATTTGGTGTCCATTTTCTCCAAAATTATAAAAAAAAAGTGTTGAAAATTTTCAGGTTAACTTCAACTAGTGGTTTGGTGGAGCATTCTAGAAAACAAGTGGCGTCCTCATGGGTAAACAGTGATGTTTACGAAAGAAAGATTCAAATAAGTTTTTAATTTTTTTATAAGGAATAACTTTTACATTTTGAACTTTTGTTCTATCTCTAACGGTTTACAAGATGGATAATTTTTTATTTGACTGAAAGAGAAAAAAATTTCATTTTAAAATTGGCATATCTCGGTCAATTTTGAAGCTAGAAAGTCGAAAGAAAACGAAAAGTACTAATCCATTGTAAATTCGTAAGAAAACATGTAAATTGATACGTGATAAGTATTTTTTTTTTAAGTCAAAAAGCGAAAAAGTTGTGAAATCTCAATTTTTGGATAAATGTTTTGATAAATAAAAGTGAAATCTCATTTTCTTGATAAATGTCCCTATATTCTTTTGAAAAATGTATTTTTTTGATAAATGTCCCTAGCTGGCCCATGCAATTACCTCAGATGTTGGCACGCCTCTCACTGTACGGATAAATAGGCGATGCTCAGTCTGTGAACTATAAAGTAAATGAGTACATAAAAAAATTATTTAAAAAATCAAAAGACCCGACTGAGTTAAATATAAACTGAAAAGGAAATAAATAGTGCAGCAGTTTGCAAAGCGCCTTAAACAGTCGGGACTCATTGAAATCTACACCCGCTCGATTCTTCCCAATAATGGGTTCCGACTGTTAAAGTCGCTGTGTAAACTGCTGGACTTGTTTTTTCCTTTTCAGTTTATATTTATATTTATATTTATAATAATTTTTGTATTTTATCCTTTTTAGTTAGAATTTCTAAATACCTATTCCACGATACCCCACTTACCATAGTCTGTCGACTTTCATTTTCAGTATATGCATGTGTCTTTGGTCCTCCGGTCCTTTGAGACCAAATGCGTGAACCCATTTTAATGATTATTGCGTCAATCGATTTGTCTATTTAAAAGATATTCAATGATATCCCACTTGAATAATTCGCCGACTTTCATTTTTTGTTTTTTCACAATATGGCGTCTGGTGGTCGCTATATTCAATTTTCATTACTGCCATATCTTCAGTAGTATTCGCAAGGTTAAGACAAATCGATTGATGTCTGAAACATCAAAATCGGCTGACGCGTTTGGCCTCTTGTGTGCTATATAGGAACACACATATATAGACTGATCTCTCTCTCTCTCTCTGTATATATATATATAGCTGGTATCATTGAATAGCTTTTAAATAGACAAATCGATTGACGCAATAATCATTAAAATGGGTTCACGCGTTGAGTGTAAACGCGTGAGAACCCATCACGAGATGAGTGTAAAGGGCGGTAAATATTATTTTTGCCCGGTGCGGCTAAAATAGCTACATCGGACTCATTCATTAATATATGGCATGGCATGTTAGAAAATGGCAGACCATACATACTATTAATTACTTGAATAATTAATAGTAAACAAAATAATGTGTTCGTTACAATTTCATCTTAAAAAAAGTGGGAAATCAAAGGATAAAAGAAAATAGCAAAGTTTAACCGGAATATATATATATTTCACGTAATTAAGTACATGTATATATGCAAACAAAATTACATAACTGTTATTACAGTAGTATCATCTGTTTTTATACCAAAGTAAGTATGAATAAATACATAGTTTTTTTTGAAAAATATAAATATTTTTTGTATCTATTTTTTAGACATATTTTTTTTTTTTAAAAACTAATAAATACTTTACAAATAGAATTCTTTATTGTTTTTGACTATTTTGGGTTTTTAAAAAGCTCTAAATATTCTGTTAAATATTATGTGTACAATATATTCAAAACGAAAAAATTTTATATTCGTTGACTTAGTTTTCTACAAAAGAAAATAGTGTATTTGCTTTATGTGTCAGATGCTGCTTCAGTTAGAGCCGAATGTTCTCGAAACCGTTAAAAAGGTTAGGTTAGGTTAGATTAGGTTAAAAGGGCTGTCTACGAGGGACACTATTGGACTTTAGGGTTCATTGTGGTACCATATATGTGTTTTACAACTTTTCCCGCTGGTAATTTTAACTTCTCAATAATTTTCCTAGGCTACCCTGATTACGTCGTAACCAACTGAGCCTATAGAGTGGGCAAAATCGTCATATAAAAGTAAACGATCTGTCCTAAACTGAAGTTTTCATCAGCAACCTACTAGTCTAAGCAACAAATTCATTTTGGTGAAATATTGAAATAATGGTCGTAAAAATACGGGTGATAGCTCGTTGGATTTGGAATGATGCCTAGAAAAATGTGCTAGAAGCAATTTTAAACATAAGTAACATTCACAGCTGTATTATAGTCAGGTAGATTTTCATGCAAATGGGTGTTAAAACGCTATTCATCGCGTTGTAAACAAGCTTTTTCATGTTTAAAATGAAATTTTGGAATAAGATAAAAAAGTACAGGTATTACAAAAAAGCCAATATTAAATAAATGGGACGTCACATTGCAACCCTCTCCCCCGGACAATGTCACAAATGGTCACGTTTTGCGAACCTCCTCCCCCTTAAGGCATGACGTCCTTTATGGACCAACCCTTAGCTAGAATTGATAGAACTCGGTTAAAAAAGACTGTACGAAAATGTATCAAAGGGCATTTTAAGGAGAAATGAACCATCTTGCAAACAAATTAACGAACTTACACACTCAGTTGCCGACAATTTATATTTTTGATTTTCTTTAAAAACTCGAAAATACAAGCTGTACAATGATCGGTAGATAATTGAAATTCGATCATTTTCGACGGAGATTTGGATGTATGAAATATTCATGGTTAAAATTAATCTCGGCTGATATTCGTGAGTATTCGAGAACACTCGAAGTTACATCAAATAACATTGGACAAAAAACCGAATACACTATTAAAGAGTTCCCGTTTACCAATCGGTTAACCTAATCGAATATAGTTTCGAAAGTGATATATAATTTTCAGTCAAATATAGCCGATGTGTGATAGAGAACCCCTTTTTTTTATTTGATTGATTAAGATCGTGAGCATAATATAGTTTTAATTCTACACTTACATCGATCGTCGCATGAATCATAAAAATTTTTAAAATAAAGGTCAAATAATGCATATGTTCTAAAGTACAATCAGAAAATTGACTTGAAAATTTATTTTTTGTATGTATCTGAGCGATTTTTTACTTTTCTATCGAAGTAGGGCCGTATTTAGAAAATGGTTAAATATTTTGGAAGTAGTAACAAATGACTGTTGTACGCATTTCTGAGGGTAATTAATGGGAAGGAAGTGCGTTTACGAAGAGTCATCTTAATCCTAAATACGGCCCTTAAAAAGCCTAGAACATTATTTTATACATGTTAGGGCTAATAGGTTAAAAACTGTTTCATCTATAACATAACAGTTCAACAAAATCTTTTTCTTTTAATCTGAATCAAAAGGCTGGTTTAACAAAGTTTTAGTAAGGGGATTACTATTCATGATTTATTTGTATAGTACAGTGGAACTTGGTTAAGTGGAACCTGGATAAATGAGAAATCTTCATTACTGGAACTCATGCTGTGGTCCTAGCACTTTGGCACTGAATTACCTCCGTTAGTAGGGCGAAGTAAACTTCTAGGATTCGTTCTACCGATTTGATCGTCATAGTCACCTCTATAACTGAGACAGCGAGTGAATTTTATATTCATTAACCTCTGTAACTGGGAACTGAGATAACATCGTTTTGTTTGTTTACTTATTCTTATTCTACCCGCAAACTTCGCACTTATCTAATTTTGAGCCTCAATGATCTCTAGGTTTCAGTTTATTTGAAAAATGCCGAAACGAAGGCTCAAATCGTTATCAGTACGTGAAAAACTGAAGTTTCTAAACGGATGAACCGATTTTGATTTTTTGTTTGTTTGAAAGGTAATTTAATAAAAAGAAAGTGTTCTTAACTACGTTTCAAGAAAATCGATTCAATTTGGCGAGAGCTAAAAAGAAAAAACTGTATTTGATGGGGATTTTTTAAATTTCATTTTACAATGCGCTTTAGTCTTTAAAACGACTGTTTTTTGCTAAACATTTAACTAATCCGATTGAAGTGTTTTAGACTTTTTGATAATAATAAAAGTGATTAACTCTTCTTGGAAAAAAAAAAATATGTTTCACTTAATCCAGAGAATTTATCTCTTTTCCCGGAGACAAACCTTGAAAACTGGAGATTTCAGACTAAAATCTTAGATATGACCGTCCTAAATTTAGTTTTAAGACCAACCTGCAAACGATACGTATCCAAAATTTTGACTACTGGATCATTAGTTCTCGCAATATTGAAGTTTTAGTGACTTTTGTCGACAGCCTTACAAAACATCGTTTTTATTTAATTTGATATTACTTATTTAATTATTTTTCCAATAGCCCTAACATACTTATTTTATGGTGATTTTGACCGATTATCGAGAAACCACCATTAATTTCAATTTTGTCAACTTTAAAATGTTCTGGTTTTACAAATATAAAAATATTTGGCTATGTTTTTGAAATCAAATTTTTTTGCCCTTTAATTCGAATTTCATTACATTTCAAAAATAAAATTATTACATTTTTCTAATTTATTATAATATAATATTATTTTCGTAAGTGTATATACTTTACTAGTTTTACGCAATGATTACTACCCCATGCAAACTGAAAATTCGTAATCTGACGTTCAAGGAGACTAGAAAAGAAGGAGAGTAAACTCTGAGTTTTGATATACGTCCGGCATTTGTAAGCTCGCATATCTGAATTTGGAGACGCTGATTGAATCACACGTCCATAGCGTATAATCATAGTACAGGTAAAATAAGACTAAATATGACAGTTTGGCGGCAAAATATGTACCACAATAAAACTTTGCTAATTAACTTTATCTTGGCACTAGAAAAAGATCTGCCCAGTCCTAAACCCACCAGTCCTATTTTTCCTGTACTAAAATGATTTTCCCCGAAGTTTTTATCAATCGGAGACTCAATTTTATACATTCGAAGTACCTAATTTATATCCGCTGATTATTCCAGTAATTTACAGTCCGCGAGGTAGCAATCATAGCATTTATTATAACTTATTGGACTAAACATTGACGATTTTAAATATAATATTTGTCTTGACTACGCTTAAATTTTTCTAATAAACTTATATTTATATTTAAAAAATTAAGATACGTTGACATGGAGAGTGAAAACATGATCGTAATCGTAAAATTACGATACTTTACTTCTAATTAGTTGTTAAAAGATTTTCACAAGATAGGGGGTTTCGGAAGTAGAGACCGTTAGTAGAGAAAATAATCTGGAAAATCTTTTCCTGAAAAAATTTCTGTAAAAGAAAGATCCCTGGGAAAAAAGTTGAGCTATGTTGGGCTGGGTTATCACGAGGTAAAACATTGAATATTTAACTAATTTTTTTCGTATTTTGCGGCGGATTTTATTTTCAACGGGTTTTTTTCTAGGGATATTTTTTCACAGTATTAATTCTTCAAATATGCAATCAATTTGCAATCGCCATGTCAATGTAGCGTTATTATTTTTAATTTTTTCAAAAACCAATTAAGAATTAATTTGAAAAAGAATTTTCAATAATTTATTCTTTGCCCGTAGCTGGATAGCCCGTAGCTATTCTTTGCCCGTATTTCAAGAAATAACCTGAAAATTTGAACGATTTTTTTTTTTAAACATTTGTGCTTCAATAATTGTGACGGTTTTTGATTTGTGATTTTTTAAGTGTATTCATTTTTCGAAAACTTTGTGTGTGTGTTTTTTTCTTGCAATGACAAAATCAAAATATAAATTTATTATCAAGCATTTTTTTTATAAAAGCATAAACGTAGTCAAATTTATAATTTTTAAGAGGTGGTTTTTTGCAGTGTGCAAATTACTATAGTAATTACAAATCTTTATTTATACAAAATTCTAAAACAAATATACTCTTATTGTTAGATGTAAAAAATCAAATTAGTAAAAGGATAACTGAAACATGTAAAAAATGATTTCTTGTAGATCAATGATTTCTAGATCTTTCTTTCTTATACTTGCCTAAGGACGTAGTTTTTGTTTTAGCAAGTGTTATATTTTTGTAAGTAAAATATTCTTCGGTTCTCAGCAAAGTTACTTAGGTACCCTGAAAAAAATCCGATTCATGAATCGGGAATTTCCAATTCAACCAATCGGAATGAATAAGATTCAATTGTAAAAAAAGTTTCGATTTATTCCGATTCACTCCAATTGAAACCAATTAAAATCTTGAATCGAAATTTAATTTCAATGAATCGGGTTTAATTGGAAAAAAATTTCCAATTCATTTCGATTGAATTCTGATTCAATCCAATAGAACTAATGGAAAATTTCCAATTGGTTGCAATTCATGAATGAAATCGAATTGGAAATTTCAAAATGGATTCTATTGGATTGAATTGGAATTCAATCCGAATGAATTGGAAATTTGAATCGGAATACAATTGGACTTTTTTATCAGGGATACAGTATTAAACAGAAAAAGACCCTCCCTCGTTTGGGACAGAGGACTAGAATCGGCAAGTTCTTACAGTTTTTTATTAACTTATTCGCATTTATTCCTATAATCTTCAACTTTGCAATTGTTATGTTAATTTTAACAAAATTTATTGCTTGATGTATTATGGAAAGATACGGAAGAAGAATAATATATATGGATATCCGCAAAAAGCAATAAATGGCTCAAGAAATGTGTTATTAATTTTTCTCCATGTCTTTCAGTTATACCCCGTACAATAAATAACTCACCATAAATAATACTTGGACCAACGACAGAAATTCTAAAAAGGAAATTTTTAAGTTATACCATCAATGTTGCCAACTCCTTTCGGGTGGAATTTTTAAAGGTGAACAATAAACATTATAGGGTTTTTTTTAAACAATTTTCATACAATTGTTGGCAACCATGATTGTACTTATATGTAATACACACTATAAATAGACATTTGATAAAACAAGTATTATTTGAAAACTTAGGAAAATTCCTAGCGGAAATATACGATTATTTATATTTATCGAGTTTTGGAAAGGAATACCATCTGTTGAAGACATTGATTTTCAGGAAAATTGGAAATGGATTGAGGTACAAGGCTCTAGCTTATAGTATTTCAGTATATAATATAAAAATAATAAAAATGTTCTAAGTTGTCAAAAGACATAAATAGACCTTTTCATTTCAATTACGATTCATTATTGTTTCGTACAGACAGCAATAAGTTGGACAAAGATACAAGATATTTGTTATTCATTTAATCATAGTTGTTAAACAAACTGTCCGAAACAAAATGTAAGCATTTTTTTAAAATGAAAATGTCTATTCTTGAGCTTTCTTCAGCCGTTAATTATTAAAAAAAAATTATTCCAATAAAAATAAAAATTTTATTTTATTATTTTTTAACGTTACAAAAAATTAAAAAAATTTACCACAAAAAAAAAAAAAAATATAACACTTTCAAAGTTTTTTTAAATGCAAAATTATTCGAGAATATTCTTTGAAATTGTAAAATAAAAAAGTTTTAATAATAATGGAAAACTTTTCTTGGTTGAGTTTTCAGATTCCCTCTCTGATACCACGGAATGTATTTGAAGCGTTTCTAATACTTCGGAAATGATTCGAGTTATAAAAATATAAATAAAATATTTTATATAGAAAATTATAAATATCTGAAAATGGAATTATTTTCGAAATGTATTTCGAGTAAATTAAATAAAATGGAATTTCGAATGGATAAAAATATTAAATATTATCTCGAATTTATAATTTAGTCGTTGGGTTGATCGAAGCGCTAAATTATACGATTTCTATTCTAAACGATGAAATTTTTTACTGTTTCGATTTTTAAAATGAATAAGATAAGTTAGAAAAAAATATTTACCGCTAGGAGAGAAGATAATGGTTTTGGAAGTAGAGGTTGTTATGAAAAATTCTGCAAAAATTTGGTCATAATAAAATTTCAAAAATAATGAAAATAAATACAAATATGGAAAGTTGAGTTTAATTAAATAAAAATCGCTATCCTCTCAAAGTGCAAGGCATCTCAGACTGGGATAAAAATAAATACAGTACGAAAAAAAACGAAAATTACTTAAAAAAAACTATTGTAGCTTTTAGATTTTTGCGCTATAATTCTACTTGGATAAGCTTATCACGTTGTTGAAATTTTTGCATCATTTTCCAAACAACCATTTGATGAATACAACTACACTCTACGGCCACAGAATTTTGTCTAGATAGAATTATAAAAAAAAAATATTTTTTGTGGAAACCGATGTTACCATTGCAAGCTTGAAACTAAAATTTTTGACTTTAAACTGCTGTATCTTCTTGAAGTATTTTTAGATCTGGAGAAAAGAGATGAAATCCATTTTGTGGAAACTACAATTTTAATAAGAACTTATTATTATCATCATTTTTGGGCCAAGTGTCTAGAATCGGCATTTTCTTACTACTTTTTATTAATTTATTCGCATTTATTCATATAATCTTCAATTTTATAATCGCTGTGTTGGTTTTAACAAATTTTATTATAAAGGCCTTCTTCTTTCCAATATTCTACAAACATTGATCATTGGTCGCTTGATGTATTATGGAAAGATACGGATGTAGGATAAATAATGTGGAATCTTCTCTTATAAGTTCCATGACGCTGTTTGAATTAAATAAAATATCATGGTAAAAAAGAAAAAGTTAATGCATCTTTGAAATTTTCCACTTTTGTTTATTAGGTTGTAAGAGCTTTGTATTGACCTTCGCAAAATTGACCGAGATATGAAAATTTTAAAATGATATTTTTTGGTCATTCAATGAAATAAAAAAGTATCCATCTTGTAAAACATTAGAGATAGAACAAAAGTTTAAATGTAAAAGTTATTCCTTATAAAAAAATTAGCACCTTTTATTTGAATCATTCTTTTATAAATATCACTGTTTACCCATGAGGGTGGAACTTAGGAAAAGATATTGGTGTACATTTTCTCCAAAACTATAAAAAAAAGTGTGATGCAAATTTTCAGGTTAATTTCAACTAGTGGTTTTGTGAAACATTCTAGATAAACAAAAAAAATTCCAGGAAATACTTACAATACATTTCGAAAATTTTAGAAAAAATATCTAGAAAATTTCTGAAAATATCTTTTAAACCGTCAGAACGAAACTTTAAATGTAAAAGTTATTTCTTATAAAAAGACAAAAAAATTTTACTTTGAAATATTTTTTTTCTAAACATCTTTTTTTACCCGTGAGATCGTCTCCAAATTACATTCAAAAATTTCGAAAGTATTTTCTGAAATATTTTTTTGTTTTCTAGAATGTTTCACAAAATCACTAGTTGAAGTTGAAGAAAATTTTTAAGTTGGAGGAAATGGACACCAACGTTATTGCGCCCTCACTGGCAAACAGTGATGTTTCCGAAAGAATGATTCAATAAAAGTTGTAAATTTTCTTATGAGGAATAACTTTCGTATTTAAATTTTTGTTCTATCCTCTAACGGTTTACAAGATGGGTACTTTTTCATTTGATTGAATGAGCAAAAAAATGCCATTTTAAAATTTTCATATTTCTGTCAATCTTGAAGCTACAAAGTCTAGGAATTTTTATTTAATGCATAGTTTTTTTGTAATTTTCTAAAAAACTAATTAAAACCTCCATTAGGTACGACCCTGAGAGGTCGACTTTTTTTACGAAGTTATTACAACGTAATAAAATACTGTGGAAAATTTCAAAGATGCATTAATTTGTTTCCTAAGATATTTAGTTTAATTGTACTAAAAAATCAATTAATTGCTCAAGAAATCTGTTTAGAATTTTCTCCATGGTTTTTAGTTAATCACTTTTATACAACGACGAATATCGCTTTTTTTAGAGTAGAGAACAAGTCAATGGTAATATCGGTTTTCCTACATAATGGTTTTTTCATTCGGCATTTACTTTTAAAGATCATAAAAATTAATGGAAAATTATTTGTCTCACTTTTTCAACCCTCGGCGCAAAGCGGTAGAGGATGATAATAACTTTTGATACAATTTCAATAAGTTGTCTGCTGTCAATTGCCTTAATAAAAAAGTCCGATTCACTTCTGATTTAAATTTCCAATTCGTTCCGATTCAATCAAATTGGACCCAATATGAAATTTCTAATTCAATCCTATTCATGAATTGGAACCAATTGGAGATTTCCGATTACTTCTATTGGATTGAATCGGAGTTTAATCGAATGAATTGAAAATTTTTTTCCAATTACATTCGATTCATTTCTATTAAATTTCGATTCAAAGTTTTACTGGTTTCAATTGGAACGAATCGGAATGAATTGGAAATTTTTCCCCAATTGAATTATATAAATTCCGATTGGTTGAATTAGAAATTTCCGCTTTATGAATCGGACATTTTTAACAGGGTGAGTTGTGTACGGTCAAAATCGGACCATTTTCTCCAGAGGTATCGAAAATTGCGACAATTTTTTGAAAGATTCTATTTGGCGGATATGTGCCGGTGTATCTTGATGATCGATACGCTTTCGTCATTTGTTTGACAAATCGTTTGGAAATTAACATTAATTCAAAATTGGTTTACGAATAATGCCAATAAAATATTCTCAGTAAAAGATTAGTTTGGTAACCATTTTTTTTTTTTTAAAGGGGGATTGTTTTTTGACATAGAAAAATATAAATTTATTTCAAAAATATATGTAGCTTTGTCCAAAAATGAAAAAAAGTTAAAGTAAGAAATATTGAGGCAACAGTAGCGTCGTCATATTTTTTTATTTTGAGTAAAAACTAATCTTTAATAATAATTAATTCACTCTCTATTATATAATATATATAATTCTT
This sequence comes from Chrysoperla carnea, assembly GCF_905475395.1. Lineage (NCBI taxonomy): Eukaryota > Metazoa > Arthropoda > Insecta > Neuroptera > Chrysopidae > Chrysoperla > Chrysoperla carnea. The sequence continues at coordinate 14,575,768 of NC_058342.1, read as the reverse complement.
TTCTAATTTAGTGTTAGACTCAACAATTCTGATTCACGAATCGATTCATTTGATTTACATTCATAAAAAAAAAAAAATTCCTTATCATAATTAGAATATTTGCCGAGAACGTGGATCTTACAGTAAGGAAAAAGATCATTTTATGATAGCTTTTAAAATCATCCGCTGTATATTTTTATGAGTCATTGCCTTCTTGACCAAATTGAAAGCACCAAAAACTTGAAATTTGTGCTCTGTAATTGGATAAATTTATTGTTTTTTTATTAATTGATTTGTTAAATTATCTCGGAAGGTAGGCATCATGTTGACCTTTGGTAAAAAGCTTTAAAAATTACGAAAATTGAAGTTTAATTTAACGAGATTTTTGTATTTTTTCAACTAAGATATTAATTTTCATCGAATCATGAATCGATGAACATGAATCAAATAAAATACTTATTTTGTATGAACTGAATCAAATGATTCAATCCTCGAATCAGAACTGCTCAATCCAACAATAACTTCTAAAATTGAGACTATATTATTTTTGAGTCGTCTAATCTTTAATGGATGACACACTTGCGACAAATTGTTTTTTTTTTTTTGAATTTTTTGATTTGACAAGGCCAAAATGACTTTTCTCTAAATATATGTTTTTGTTTTAATTTAATTAAAATGGATTTATTAATTATTGTTATAATTAATTATTGTTATTTTTCTGGGTTTTCAGTAATTATTAAAAGATATCTGGAATGTCAACATAATTTCTGTTCCAGTATTCACCAAGATATAACCAATCTTCTTGTTTTGTGTATGGATTAGGACCTTGACAAAACCATCTGAAATATTGAAATATTATTAGTTAGGTTTTTTAAAAATCTAGTGTTGGGCAAAATAAAATTCTTAACAAATTAACAACTAAAAATTAATAATTAATTAATTGTTAATAATGTTTGTTGCAATTAATTGTAATTTTAAAAACCTTCAACTAACAATTAATTAATTGTAATTTTAAAAACTTGCAACTAACATTTAATCAATTGTTAATCGTAAGTTTCGTAATTAACATAATTGTTAATTTTAATTGTCTTTTAAAACAATTAAAAAAGTTAATTGTAATTAATTTAATTGCAAGATACAATTAATACAGATTAATTGAAATAATTTATTTGTAACATGCAGTTAATACATTAATTGCAATTAATTTCAATTGCAATTAATTTCAATTGCAATTAATTTCAATTACAATTAAATTAAATTACAATTAAATTTTTAATCAATTAAATAATCTATTAAAATTTTAATTGATTAATGCCCAACTCTTGATAATTGTTATTTTACTTGTCTTTTAAACAATTTAAAAAGATAATTGCAATTCATTTAATTGCAAGATACAATTAATACAGATTAATTGAAATAATTTAATTGTAACATGCAGTTAATACTTTAATTGCAATTAATTTCAATTTCAATTAAATTAATCGCAATTGAATTTTTAACCAATTAAATAATCCATTAAAATTTTAATTGATTAATGCCCAACTCTGGATAATTGTTAATTTTAATTGTGTTTTAAAACAATTTAAAAAGTAAATTGCAATTTATTTAATTGCAAGATACAATTAATACATATAAATTGAAATAAATTAAATGTAACATGCAGTTAATGCTTTAATTGCAATTAATTTCAATTTCAATTTAATTAATCGCAATTGAATTTTTAACCAATTAAATAATCCTTAAAATTTTAATTGATTAATGCCCAACTCTGGATAATTGTTAATTTTAATTGTGTTTTAAAACAATTTAAAAAGTAAATTGCAATTTATTTAATTGCAAGATACAATTAATACATATAAATTGAAATAAATTAAATGTAACATGCAGTTAATGCTTTAATTGCAATTAATTTCAAATTGCAATTAAATTAATCGCAATTGAACTTTTAATCAATTAAAATTTTAATTTATTAATGCCCAACACTGGATAATTGTTAATTTTAATTGTTTTTTAAAACAATTAAAAAAAGTTAATTACAATTCATTTAATTGCAAGATACAATTAATACAGATAAAGTGAAATAATTTAATTGTAACATGCAAGTAATGCTTTAATTGAAATTAATTTTAAATTGCAATTAAATTAATCGCAATTGAATTTTTAATCAATTAAAATTTTTATTTATTAATGCCCAACACTGGATAATTGTTAATTTTACTTGTCTTTTAAAACTATTTAAAAAAACAATTGCAATTCATTTAATTGCAAGATACAATTAATACATATCACTTGAAATAATTTAACTTTTAATATGCAGTTAATAATTTAATTGCAATTATTTTCAATTGCAATTAAATTAATCGCAATTGAATTTTTAATCAATTAAAATTTTAATTGATTATTGCCCAACACTGGGTTTTAACGTTGTAAATTACAGAGTGTATACAAAAAATGGAAAGGATATAATAGGCATAAGCCGTCTATCCATAACTTGAAATTGATAACTTTCTCTGGTAAGTAAAAGGCACTAATAGTTGTTTTGTTTTGTTTTTTTTTTTTTTCAAAATTTTCAAATGTTTTAACTGTTGATTATATTAAGGTAGCATAGGTGCCACTTATTTATTACGTAAGCTTAATTTTGACGATTTTTTATTTCCCCCTCCCACCTCATACGCATAAAAAATTTGGCAACAAAAAACGCTTTTGAATTTGACAGTGAACTGTTTTGAATATTAATATAAAAATGTCAAAGAAATCGGTTTTTCCCCTGAAAATCCCTTCCATGTTGCTGAAATGGATCCCTTTTTTATAACATCGATTCGTCTAGTAATCAGCCCTGCTACATATCGAATTTCAATTCAGTTGAACAAAAGAGGTCGCTGGGGATGCTCAAAACCAATGTGTAACAACAAAATCACATAAATGGAGTTTTTTTAGCAACATATAGAAAATAATTTAATAAAGCACGGATGCTGTCTCAAGTAAGTCCATATCCTCATGGAAAGAGCTGGGCAGTGATAGAGAAAATGAGACATTGTCTCCTCCTCCTCACCACTGTGACAACTCTTGCAGTAGTCATGATACACTGCCAGGCCCAGGCATTCAGTATGCTTGCCGCCACACCAATGTCCTGTAATACCCGCAACAACTTTACTAACAGAGGCCCTTGGAAGTGATATAAGATTTTCGAAACGCCTACGATTGTACTCAATATCTGTCTTATAGTACCACAAGTATGTTCCTCCCTCCATCTAAGATTTGCCTTTTTTAAGATATTCCCTTTGAGGAGCAACTTGCAGTTTTATTGATGCTTGTGTCCGACAGCATTGTGCCATTTGTGACAATCCTGTGCTACTTACCTTTGAGGTTAGGTAGATTGAGCTGAAGCATTTGAAAGCTGTTTGGCTGTCGGTGAAGATTACAATGTCATTGTACCTAAGGGTGTTCAGTCTTATACATTCACATACCTCATGAATAGCCATCGCTTCGGCTTGATACACGCTACAGTGATCCGGCATCCTAAATGATAGACGTAGATCGAGATTTTCAGAGAAGATTCCACAACCCACCCCCTTCTCTAACTTAGATCCGTCAGTATAAAATACGACGCACTTACGCTTAACCAGGTTCTCATCCCAATCCTGTCTGGAGGGGATCTTTACTGAGAACCTGTTCCCGAAGTTTGGAGAGTATAAAACGTAGTCAACGGGTCTTGGAAGTGAAAGCACGGATAGTTTAGGTTAGTTTTTTTAACAAAGTAAAGTATAAAAATCTTACCTTGCTGTATGGTCATCGCTCTTTTTACCTTTCCGGTTTTTCTTGGCATCACGTTGTTTTTCTTCTAAACGTGATTTTTCATTAGCAGCGCCATCAATATCACCATGCTCAAGTTTACGTATATCTGGACGTAATCTTGAATCTGTAGGGCATAATGATTTATTCATACCTTCTTCCATTTCATTTAGGGACATCGCAAAGTTTGTAAACTGATAATACTGCGAAAAAAATTCATAAATTGAGTAAGCATTCTTTGATAAAAATAATATACTATTACCAATTTGAAATGATTCACTCAATGGCACAGAATTTCGGCCAGATAGATATTATTTCGGTCAGATATTATCGAAAAACTGTAGTAATTTCAGATATATGTATCTCCACGAAAAATGATCTGATTTTTACCGAACATAGCTCAATCGAAAGCTTACCTTTTCAACTTTTTGAAAATGTAGTTTAAAAATTAGTAGCATCCCTACCGTTTAGCGTTGAGGGTGAAAAGGGTGGAAAAAACTTTTCTATATATTTTTATGATTTTAAAAATTGAACGCCAAGTGCAAATATCCTTTTGCATGGGAGTTGAAATTTTCATTGGCACGCTTGTTATTTTCTCTAGAAAAAGCCCTATTCATCGTTGTCATACGACCTTTTTCTCTCCGGGAATGCGTTTTCGCCAAAGTCGAATTTCGTCGACCCAGATGTCCTCACCATTTTAATCCTCGGTGCAAAGATTAAGGTTAAGTTAGATTAGGTTAGAATGGTTGTACTAGGGTGGAACACACTAAGACCTTAGTGTGATACCTCCGTTGTGATACCGAAAAATGACTGTCCTATCTCCGGCCAGTACTCCAGGAACCATTTGGAGCTTTTTAAGAACAACAGGAGTGCTTTGGCGTCATTGACTTGTATCAATAACGTTTAACTTCTTGCCTGCCTCAGACATTTAAATTTAGTTCCACTTTCTGCCACCTGGCGCTGAATGCCAGCACTGTCAATTTGACATCAGCAAGCAACAATATTGTTAGTGTTTCGTATAATTTGATTGCGTTGTCGCAAAAAAAAGTGCAATGGAAGAGTGTAGTGACAAAAAGTTGAAACATGGTACTACTGATATTTGGCTTACACGGCAAGAGTTGCAGCATTAAGATGCAAACTAGGTCGACGAAATTTCAGAAAGTTCAGTTTCTTGAGAGATACTATGCCAAGTCAATCACCTTCTGGTAGGCAGGGATTCCAAAAATGTAGTTGTAAGCCTGCTATGAATCATTTTCGCAATAATAGATGTGCTTGTTTTAAAAACAAAGTTTTTATTGATCGAAATGTCATTAAACTTGCGTTAACAAATAATATTTTAATTTCATAGGTTAGTTTGGGTTAGAGGGACTATTCTGGGATATGATCCGTTGTGATATAGAAAAATCTTCGGCCACTACTCCATGAATCATTTGGAGCTGTTTAAGAACTGCAAGAGTGTGCGTCAAGGGACTTTAGGTCGGAGAGGTCTACTTATACCAAAAGCTGGGCAGTGGCAGAGAAGATGAGACACCGTTTATTCCTCCCACTGTTACAGCTCCTGCAATGATTGTAATAGGATCTTCGGAACGCCTACGATTGTACTCAGATCATATCTGTCTTGTAATACCGCAAGTACATTGCTCCCTTCATTTAAGATTGGCATGTTTTTAAGACATCCTCTTTGAAAGACAAATAGTATTTCGCAAACGGAACTTCTGGATGCCTATTGATGCTTGTGCCTGGCAGTAATGTGCCATTTATAGCAAGCACAATCTCCTGGAATGCCTCTGTGTCCCGGTACGCATATCATGTTTCCATTTATTTGATCCGCCAGTTCATTTATGGACGTTCGGGTGCCAAGCTTTAGTATGATCATAGCTTTTGATGGTCAACATTGAATCATTTTTCGCGGAGATACAAGTATCTGAAATTGGTTTGGTAATTCTATTTGGACCAAATTCTGTGGCGTTGACCGTACATTGTCATAAGTGAACTGCGTTAATATTATTAGGTAACTTACTTCGCTACTGTGAGATGGCCTCGGTGTACATTGCCACAGCGTTACAGAATTTGGAATGTCAATTGAGTATGTGGAATCGCTTTTTGGAACATCACAATCCGTAGGTTCAGGAATTGTGCTTTCATCAACACTCTAGAAATCAAGAAAGAAATTTATTTTTAATAATTTTGACCCCAATATTACAAAAATACGAATTCATTTCGAATAAGACTGGATGAATATTCAGCGATTTCAGGAAATACGTCAAAGGCTATGCTCCTAATCTTTAAATATTTTGGGTCACAATTACCTTATATAAAGAGTTTTATTGAAATCGAAAAACAAATATTTTTCATCTTTCTGAAATTTTCTTTAGAAAAAAAAAAACACAATTCAGAATTTGATATAATACAATATTTAAGGTAATTTTGACCAAAAAATTATACAAAGCGAGTTCATTATAACACATATCATATTGGGCTTTTGAATTTTAGTAATTAAATCCCGGATTCGTGATCAGTGACCCAAAATGACCCTGAAATTTCCGAGGTGCAATTTAAAATTAAAAAAATTTGGTTATCTCTGTCACTTTTTCATTGATCTCATCCGCTTTTGTTTTATTATCTCGAATTTATAATCAGCCCAAAAAACTCGAGAGACCCTCGATTTTTGACAATATCTCGCAAATAACGCGCCCAATGACACGAAATTAATTAGATATTTGTGTTTTTTGAGCTTAATTTCTCTAAATAACCCAAAAAAAAAGTTATTTTATGAATACTATTTTTAACAAAGTTGAATAGACCGTGCACAAATTATTTCCCTCGGAAGATTAAGCAAGGGAAGAATACAATTAAGAAGCCCCTAAGATAAAAAAGCTTAGGTTAGGAACAAAAAGATCATTAATATCGAAATTAAGTATCGAAGCTTACCTCCTGTTGCACTGAATTTGATTTAAATGGCCCAACTTTTAAACTATTCAACTTCTGAAGTACTTTACGTGGTGTATTTGACGGTGAATCGTTAGGACTTTTACTTCGACCATCACTGCTTTCACCCTTTTTGCTGTACAAACTAAATTTATGTGCATTATCACGTAAATATTCATCATATGACGTCATATCCGTACATTTGATAAAATCGGTCCATTTTCCATATAAAAAGTATAATTTCTTCTTTCTACAAAAAGAACAAATTTAGTGACAACAATTTGGAGGCAACATCTGTTAAAAGTAGCAAAATTTTTGGCTAACGCAAAATAGAATCAAACCAACCATGGAGGGTCACAGAGAGGTTAGTTGGGGCTCCTAGGCCAGTTGATGGTAAGGGCTTGTTACCATTAAACATCAAAAGTAGGTGAAATATCGTCAATCATTAAAATCATGCGATATCGTCAATCATCACAATCAATCTTGCCTAGAATAAAGGAATTGGAAATCTTCACCAGGCTGAGACGTGCCCAGATCTGTAACTCGACAGGTTACAGTGCGGCACATATTAGCATCTTCTCAGATAGTCAGGACGCCCTTCGAGTCCTTGAGGCATAAAGATTTCAAAAGATAGTCTATGAATGCTTAAGGAGCTAAATCACTTGACACTGAACAGCACAGTCAGGCCGATCTAGGTACCGAGTAACATACTCGTTGGCACGGGAGGGGTCTTTTAAACCGCCCCTTTCATCTAAGCCTGTCATTCCTATAGCAAAATGCTCTGTAATTTATCGAATCAAAGAATGACAACGACAAGCTCATCTTGGTTACTGGGACTTTCTCAGGGCATGCGATATTCCAAGATGCGTGCAACCATAGCTAGGCGACTGTTCACGTCTGAAACTTACTAGAGCACAGTTGAGAAGATTGTTGGGACTCTTGACGAGACCCTGTCGATTAAACTACCACCTTTATAACATGGGGATCTTTAATGATCCCACTTGTAGAGCCTGTATGGAGGATGACGAAATCTACTTTCTGCGTGGCGTCTGGCCTCGACAGACTTCTATAGCTTCATCCGATTTTAATAGCGCCTCTAACCGAAAAACATCTCGTCTTCGGGTGATAAGTCGTTCTCAAGGAGGGCACAGAGAATTCTTGGTCTAGGTGCTAGGGACACACTTGCGGTACCCCTTTTTTTGTTATTATTATTATTATTATCATCATAATCAATCAGGAATTAACCATTATACTCCAAAAAATGGAGTAATGGATTGTAATTTTAGTGTTGCAAAATAATTCACTTACGATTTATCTGTGATATAACCTTCAATTCGATGTAAATCTTTGGATTGCCAACCAGCTGGTTTAAATGTAAGAGTAGCTTTGTAACCATTTGGATTGGAACTAACTATTTCCATAGTTCCATATTGTTCCATCCAAAGTCTTCCAACAATTATATTATGCACACAACAATTAACATTTGACCATGTAAAGGCCTCTTCCCATCTAAAAATAAAAACACGTTAAGGATTTATTTCTAAAACGCTATAAATATTGATTATCAAATTCAAAAATGAAATTGTGGAAAGAAAATAATACGAATATATAGTTCAAATATTATTGTAACCACACTCTCGTCTTATTTAAAAAAGCAGTCTATGCGTATAGCTAGAAATGCGACACGAGTAAGATTTTGCGTCTCGAATCACTCGAGCAAGATAAGCTTTAAAATGTTAAGGATTTTTCTCACAATTCTAACACGAAGGAATTGTAAAAGAAAATTACGACTAAGATGCTAGTGAGAAGGAAATTAGAAAAAAATTGCTACCAATTCAATATTTAATAGTAGAAATAATGAGAAGAAACTTCACAAAATTCCTACTGGTAGAAATTCATAGAAAAGATTGTGGATATACCCATTTTTAAATAACACATAACGAATTTTTATACCATGTATATGAAACATACCAAGGTATACTAAGTTTAGTCCCAAGTTTGTAACGCTCAAAAATATTGATACTACCAACAAAATTTAGGTATAGGTGTTCATAAAATCACCTAATTAGTCCATTTTCGGTTGTCCGTTCGTCCGTCTGTCAACACGATAACTCAAAAAAGAAAAAAGATATCAAGCTGAAATTTTTACAGCGTACTCAAGACGTAAAAAGTGAGGTCGAGTTCGTAAATGAGCAACATAGGTCAATTGGGTCTTGGGTCCGTAAGACCCATCTTGTAAATCGTGGGAGATAGAACAAAAGTTTAAATGTAAAAATGTTTCTTATAAAAAATTAAACAATTTTTCGTCAACAGCACTGTTTACCCGTTAGGGTGCAAATTAGGAGCAAATTGTATAGTATGTATTATATAGGAATATCAGTTATGCATGTGTGACATGAACGTATGTGTAATGTGTAAGAGTCATCAACATTGTCTATACATGGTATTTCAACAATTAACTCAGTATTTCAGTCAATTGTTTGTTTTCACTTGTTAAATAACAAAAACAGCATTTTAATGTATACTCACTGTCAAAAAAAATGCCACAGTTAAAACATTCTAAGCGTACTCATCATATGTTATGTTATAATAGTAACACTTAGAATGTTTTAAAACGAGCATTGTTTTTGACATTGAGTATATGTATTGAAGGTTGAACACGTGTTATTGTGGCTTTTGTTTTTTTCGAATCATAACAATGATTAGATGTATATACAAACAAACAATATAATTTTTAGTGTGACTGGTAGAGAGTGATGTGGAAAGTGTGAGCGCTCGAAAATCTTCCAATTATTTGATGTTTTCGATAATCGAAACTGCATTGTATAAGTTTTGTTTATGTTACATTCAAAACTCTTAGTCGGTCAAAACCACTTTTGACCAGCTTCATTGGGCAAAACTTGACTGTTATATGTCACTAAAAAGTAAAGCTGGTCAAAAGTGGTTTTGACTAGATGATTCCGTCAAAAAAAGTTTTGACTACTCATATCAGTCCCAATTCTTAAAAAATTAAGGAGATCTAAAAATAACAAAGAAACGCATATACATAATGTATTTGAAACAAGTAAAAACAAACAATTGACTGAGTAAATTGTTGAAATAGCATGTATAGACAGTGTTGATTACTCTGTCACATTACATATACATACATGTCACACATATATAATTGATATTCCCACATTATACATATTATACAATTTGCGCATAATTTGCACTCTCACTGGTAAACAGTGATGTTTACGAAAAAATATTTCAAACAAAAGTTGTTTATTTTTTATAAAAAACATTTTTACGAACTCGACCTCACTTTTTACGTCCTAAGCACGCTATAAAATTAAATTTAAAGCTAAAATTTCAGCTTAATACCTCTTTTTTTGGAGTAATCGTGATGACAGAAGGACAGACGACAGACGATAGACAGACAGACAACTGGAAATGGACTAATTAGGTAATTTTATGAACACTTACACCAAAATTTTGTTCATAGTGTCAATATTTTTAAGCGTTACAAACTTGGGACTAAACTTAGTATACCTTGGTATATTTAATATACAAGGTATAAAAATGGTGATCAAGAAAAGAAAGAGCGCTTTTTACAAAAAATTTTAACGATTGAAGACATGAAAGATAGTCATTTCAATTTGATGACAAAATAACAATTTTTAAAATTTGCAATGGACTTAGAAGACGCAAAATTAGAAGACAAGAAAACGCCGTTAAACGTAAAACGACATTATTAATACTACTCATACTTCTATTGGACATGATGGCCGCGATAGACTTAAAAATGAAACGGCAAAAATGTATGCTAATATATCAATGTGCGAGGTGTATCAAAAGAAGAAGAGCAAGAAAAAGAGAGGTCTAGTATCGAAACTCCCAAGCAGTTATACAAGATTGGGCTAAAGAATGGTATTTTGGAAAAATTATACTGCAAATTACCCTTCTGACTGGCATGGCCAATCCTTTAAGAAAAAGTACTTTTTCATTATTTTACTATTAATTTTTTTAAGTTCTTGTTACTTTTTGTTTGTATCAGTTGTAATACCAAACTTTTGTAATAAACAATTTTGCAATATTAAATATACAGAATTTACATCTAGGCATTTAAATATCACGAGTATGACAGAGTTGAATAGATAAACTACAACAGATAAGCCACATTACAAGTCACTTTTGCAATTTGATGTAACACCATTAATACTTCTTACTTTGATGTATTGCTTAACGCATTTACTCTGTCATATTCGTGATATTTATATGCCTAGATGTAAATCGAACAATCTGTATACGATTTAACTAAAATTGTATGGTTTCCGCTTTCAAAAATGCTCATATCTTGAGAACGTAAAATCATACAGCTATGAAACGCACATCAATTTGTTTGTTCGTTTTTCCTTTTACAAATAGTCTCGAATTTCCGATTGCAATGGCAACACTTCAAATCTTTCAGTATATTGGAGTAGCACATTCTAAAGTTGACAAATATTATGTATTTTTAACGAAACAAAATCTCGAGTTTTTTTTAAGTGTAGATACAGTGAATATATATATATATTTATAGCATGGCTTGTACATGGAACATGTAGATTGGATTAATACTTACTTTGGAAATTCAACAGTAACAACGCCTTTAGGCTGAATTTCAACACTTTTACCCCAAAATTTCAATTTTGGGTGAACAGATCCATGAAAGACCCAATCTTTGCTATCAGCATGAAATGCAGATATTGGTGGATGATGACTGACTTGTTCGCATACAATACGAAAATTTTCTCGTTCTAATTCATACGTTTCACCTAATAATGGATTAAATGGTTTGCCCAAACGTTCCCAATTTGATGCTAGTGCACTAACAGCAAATGCAGCCACATATTTAATACGTTCCAATGGATCACTTTGTTCGGCGGCGACACGTAACAAATCAGCATATTCCATATATTCAACCATACGTTGAAGGAAACTTAACGGTTCGTTAAATATCACTGGCATTGTAATTTTACTTAATTCTTTACCAATACAATTTTTTAATACGGACCATGTACTGAAATCATTTCTGTTGATCATAGGAACAGGTAACGTGGATCTGAAATTTAAAAAAATGCGATTAATTCGAGAGAGAAAAGCAAATTATTTTTTAATTGCAATTATTAGCTCGACCCATTCGAAATTCCACACCTGTGGCTACTCTGTATCCGTGGCTAGAAAATAATAACAACAAATCTCGGAGAAAAAACTATAAAATTTTGTTTAAATTACTATTAAGAGAACATGTTTTAAAAAGAGTTTAATTTGGAAGATCTTTACAGTCGTTGTTACTTCTTAATGATGTCTTCAGTATTAGAAGAACATCTATAAAAACTATTAAGAAACTTTGCAAACATGTTTGCAAAGGCGTTGCCCGCCGATGGCAAAGCGGGGGAGAATCAGAAAAATATGTAGGTACAAGTAAAAATATAGGAGATAAAACTTATTTTTAAAATTAAGCGAAAAATTGCGAAAATTTATTTTTTTTATGCGTTTTTCTCCCTTTCAGCGTATGAGCGTCTTTTCCTAAAACTTTTTTTTTGTACCTTATATATGAAATATATCAGAGTATATTAAGTTTAATCCCAAATTTGTAACGCTTAGAAATATTAATGCTACAAAAAAAACTTTGATATAGGTATTCATAAAATTTACCTAATTAGTCCATTTAGTTAACACGATAACTCAAAAGCAAAAAGAGGTATCAAGCTGAATTTTTTTTTATATCGTGCTACGTTCTAAAAAAGCGAGTTTGAGTTCGTAAACTGGCAACATGGGTCCATTGGGTCTTGTAAACCGCAAGAGGAAGAATAAAAGGTTAGATGTAAAATTGTTTAATATAAAAAAGTGAACAAATTTTGTTTGAAACATTTTTTCGTAAATAAGTTTGTTTTCCCGTAAGAGTCTAAATTAGGTCAAAAAAATAAGTACCCTTTTTCTCAGAACCTATAAAAGATGGTTAGTTCAAATTTGTATATACCTTGATGGATTCTAATTTCATACTAAACTCACTCGATAACTGAAATTTTTAATTCAGTATAATTTTACTTTTTTAAAGAAAGTTAATGCTTTGAACCATTTTTGTTAATCTCTAGAAAGGGGCAGCTGGCCCTACCCCCTCCCTTGGAGACGCTCATACATGTTTGCTTAATAAACTTATTATTTAAACTTATTTAAATTTATGATATTTTTTCGTTAAAATTATTTGTATAGTCTGTTATTTCCTAAGCGGTACATTCTTAGCCCGTGAGTCTATTTTGCGCCAGAAGTCAACATGATAAGCTTGAAAATGACAAGTAAATCATGGAATTTGGTAAAGGAATAAGACAGATAAGGTATAGACAGAATAAAACATGCTGGAGAAATAATTTATAAGGAAACAGTAATTTAATACAGTTTATTTCCTAGACCTCCGAAAAAGCAAACAAGGAAAATTTTGTGGAAACATATACAGGCTGATAAAGAGAATCAAATAAATAGGAGTCCACCTGGAAAGCGGGCGGAAAAATAAAATTTTGAGACTTTCTGTTCAGATCAACTTTAATTGCAAATACCTCCGAAATTATCCAAGCTCAGAAAACGTTGATATGTGCTCCACTACAACTCTTCGAGTTACACATTCGAGGATCTCTTAATCGAACAAAAATTTCTGCTTAAAAATCCATCGTGTATCTATTTATTGGCCAAAAGGAATTGCTTTATGTTAGCATTATTACTTTTATTTTAGCTCCATAAACCTGTGTTAAGCAGATTTTCAGCAGAAGTAGAAATTTACGGAAAACAAGGATTGTCTAATTTTGTATTTTTGCCAATTTTCGACACTCTGTAATCTGATCAAGAATTTGTATAGAACATTTTTATTCTATCGACAAGTTGGAATTTTATAAAGAATTTTATATTAATTTTCCTAGAATTGCTAATAAAATTTGTTTCTTTTGTTAACTTTGAAAAATAAAAAGCCTACGTCCTTTTGTACAGGAACTGTGATAATATATGCAATTAATATTACTTACAAGATATAATATTCATATTTATTACAAGATGTAGTACCGCCTCGACTGAAATTTCTTAGAATCTGTTTATAATAAAGAACATACGGTTTGATAAATAATTATTTTCGCAGAATTATAATTAAGAAATTCCTCGAAACATAGGCGAGAGAAGTAGCTTATTGGGTATCGGTTCTTATTTAGTACCCCGCGATTTTCTCATAACTGGTAATATTTGTGTCAAATATGACTTTGCATTCATTAACTGAATGATAAATCGATAACATAGACAAAAAATTTCTTAAGTTTTAAATGTCGGTTAAATGTAAAAAAAGATTTAGGAAAAAAAAATATTTGCGAAATTTTTGAAGGTAATTTGGTTCACAGGTTAGAAGGAATGCTTAGAAAAAAATATTTCGAACAAAAATTGTATATCTTTTTATAAGAAATAACTTTTAAATTTAAAGTTTTGTTCTATCTCTAACGGTTGATAAAATGACAACATGGTTTTTATTATTTGATTAAATGGGCAAAAAAATTTAGAAAATATTACGCAAATTACGAAAGTATTTTTTGGAATTTTTTTTTTTTTTCTAGAATGTTTCACAACCCACTGATTGAAGTTTACCTGAATATTTTCAACATATTTTTTTTATAGTTTAGGAAAATGTGGACACCAATTTTTTTTCCTAAGTTGCGCCCTCACGAGTAAACAGTGATATTTACAAGAGAATGATTCAAATAAAAGGTGTTATTTTTTATATAAAGAATAACTTTTACATTTAAAGTTTTGTTCTATCTCTAATGGTTTACAAGATGGATACTTTTTCATTTGATTGAGTGAGAAAAAAGACTACATTTTAAAATTTTTGCAACTTCCAATCAAAACTCCAGTATACATTTTACAATAAATAATTTTATTTAAGTTTTTCTTAATTCATGCTTTTGTTTTTGTTTTTCAAGAAAGCGTTGATAATATGGTCGATTTCCAGATGTTTAGGAAAGCAAGCCCGAATAATCTTTCCTATCCCATTTAAGCACGCAACCAAGATTTTACCCTGTGATGTGTAGAAAACTATCTTTCTGCGGTAGCTACACTGACCGGAAGAGCTACGCTACAAATCTTGGTCGCATACGAATGTTTTTGACAAAAAATCATCATTTTGTATCACTAACTTCACTAATATGTACTTTACTCAATGTTTTTGAATGTTGGACAAATGCAATTATAGTAAACTAACCTCAAATAAAAAAACTGAATTTTCTTTTAATGGTGTGTTTTTAAAGGACTTATACGGCGGACTCTTTTACGCGAATACAGAATTATATATATGCTAGCTCGAACCGTGAGAAATTTCACTCCCGTGGCTGTCGTAACCCATGGCCACCCTTTACTCTTGACTAAAAATCGACAGCAAATTTCGTAGAAAAGTGGTGAAAAAAATCAAAAGTTATTAAATTAATATTAGGAGAACATGTTTTAAAAATAGTGCATTTGAAATGTCTTTACAGTTGCTGATTCATTTCTTAATGATGTTTTCAGTATTAGGAAAACATCTATAAAAATTGTTACATTCGAATCATGTTTGCCTGATACACTTATTATTTAACTCATTTAAAATATAGATTTTCGTTAAAATTATTATTTGTTTAGCCTGTTTTTTCCTAAGCAGTACAATTTTAGTCCGTGAGTATATTTTTCGTTAGAATTCTAACTGGCTTAAGCCAATATGATAAGCTTGAAAATGAGGAGTGAATCATGGAATTTGACCTCACTTTCTACGTCCTCAGCACGCTATAAAAATTTCAGCTTGAAATCTCTTTTCGTTTTCGAGTAATCGTGATGACAGGCGGGCAGACAGACGACAGACAGACAGACAGTCAACCGAAAATGGACTAATTAGATGATTCTATGAACACCTATACCAAAATTTTGTGCGTAGCAACAATATTTTTAAGCGTTACAAACTTGGGACTAAACTTAATATACTATGTATATTTCATATTTACATGGTATAAAATAGAAATGTAGACTATCATTTGTTACAACATTAGCAATCTGGCATAATTATTATAAAATAAATTAATTTACTTTTATCAACTTTGACTAAACCACAGTAAGCATAGTTAACTCTTCTTAGGAAAAGTGTGTTAACTCATTTTTAATCAACTGTTACTATTACTAATGTTTTTAGTAAAAGTAAGAGTTTACTCTGCCTAGGAAGAGTCAACTTTTACTAATAATTGACTTTTTCTATAACATATATAATAAGACAATGGACGATATTAATTGGTGACAAATAATTTGAATGAAAACCATTTTCTAAGCGGATACGGTTGGAAAATCTAATTGATTTAAAACAAATAGTATTCTGAGATGTGACTCCATGTAATATTTGATATATTGAAAACCACTCAATAAAACCACAAATGAACATGAATTTCCTCTGTGAATGAAGTAACAAATAAGTGGTTTTCCATATTAATAGTAACTTAATTGATACTCTTCACTAATGAAAAGCATGTAACGTACAGTGTGTTCAGAGAATCTACCAATAAAGAGCTTTGTTTTAAGTTCGTTAGTTTCAATTTCTTTATTTCTTAGAATCTGTAATATCGTGTTGATTGTTTGAGGCAGTTTTCCAGCTCGACATACCCTTGTTAAATAAGAACGTAAATCGATACATTCATCATTAAAGCTCTTTTCTAAATCACCAAAATACATATTTAAAAACAACGGGGAAAGCGGGTTTATCTAACAGTCGAAAAACCGCATCACTGCCTTTAAATGATAGACGATGCCACCTCCTTTATTTGCCCGGCGATGTCAGATTTTGTGAGAGGACAAAGCGTGATTTTACAAATCAAAAGTAGGATTTTGAAATTTTACTTATTTTATGTTTACTTCGTATTAATAGCCTGATATAAATCTGAGTGTTTGCATATTATTTCTTGATTACGTTGATTGTACAGTGTTTTAATTCGTTTTTGCCTATCACCATCCGCTTTAAGGTTATTTTTATTGTTTTACCAAAAATGTGGTAGTGTACAAAAGTAACATAGCTCTGTGGGTACACAGGACATGTTACTTACACAAGTAGGTACACTGATATTGAATAATCTGATTAGAATATTTGATTATCAAATATTAATAGATCTCATTACTCAAACTAAGAAAATTTATTTCCAGGAGTTAACAATGTTGATTTATTTGCATAAAATATATAATTTTTTAATGTAAATGTGTATTTTTCTTGTTCATATAAACTTTTCTTATAAGTCATTAGTGGATTTATTATATTATAGCATATTTATTTCAAACCCCTTTGTCCTGTTACTTTCGATCCGCCAACGTGTTACTTTCGACCCGCTAACGTGGTCAAAAGTAACAACTTACCAATTTTTTTTAAGTCTATATGATTCATATAAAAGATACAATTATAAGGAAAATGAAGATACTAATGTAAAGAGCATGCACGGAATTTATATATGGATATAATTATTTCATCAAAATACTAACACTTAACCAGCAACCAAAGTGAAAGTACAGAGTGTTACTTTTGTACCCGGTCCTACTTAATAAAAAGCTCAATTTTGAACTTTTTCAGTGTTCAAAAT
Organism: Chrysoperla carnea; assembly: GCF_905475395.1. NCBI lineage: Eukaryota > Metazoa > Arthropoda > Insecta > Neuroptera > Chrysopidae > Chrysoperla > Chrysoperla carnea. The sequence goes on along the minus strand of NC_058342.1, from coordinate 14,558,435 downwards.
GATCAAATTGTTTAAAAACAGAAATTCGTAAAAATTGCTGTACAATTCTCGTCTTTTATGAAACCAGAAGCTTGTCTATTACCAGATGAAATAATTAATAGTAATATCTTAGACAGATTTGGAAAAAATAGACCAAAAAAATTTCTTTAATAGTGTCCCGTTTTTGAACGCAACGTCTAAAAACTTCAGAGCCCAACCCACTTCTCTGGATCTATAAAATTTCTTTGGCACATATTCACTTGTTTGCGAGGTAAGCTTGAAGAAGAAGAATATGTCCAGACTATTCAGAAGAGCCATTCCCGAAGATTACGATCATCCACCACTCCCCAAAAGTAATCTCTCAGAAAATCATTAATCTCCTAGAAAATCTGTTCGAAAAGCGGATGTTTCAGGAGCAGGTCAAGTACAATGTTTATAGCATAATAGTACCTACAATTAAACTAAATATAAAAAGAAAAAATTAATGCATCTTTGAAAATTTCCACAGTTGTTTATTAGGTTGTAAAAACTTCGTAAAAAAAGTTGGCTTGTCAGGGGTGTAACTCATATTTTTGACGGGTAGTTGGGAGTTGTAATCAGTTTTTTACAAATTACAAAAAAACTATGCATTAAATAAAAAAAAAGTTTAAAAAAAATTCTAGCTGAAGTATTTGTGCACATTTTTTCGATTTTCTAGCTTCAAAATTGACCGCAAATGTGAAAAAACGCAAATTTAAATGTAAAAGTTATCTCTTATAAAAAGATAAACAATTTTTGTTTAAAATATTTTTTTTAAGCATTCCTTTTTACCTCTGAGGGCGTTTCAAAATTACTTTCAAAAATTTCGAAAATCTTTTTTTTCCTAAATCCTTTTTTGAATGAATGCAACGTCATATTTCACACAAATATTACCAGTTATGAGAAAATCGCAGGGTACGAAATAAAAACTGATACCCAATAAGCTACTTCTCTCTCGTATGTTTCGGGGAATTTATAAATTATACTGCGAAAATAATTGTTTATCAAGCCGTATGTTCTTTAATATAAACAGATTCTAAGAAATTTCAGCTGAGGCGGTACTACATCTTGTAACAACCATATGAATATTATATCTTGTATGTAATAATAATTGCATATATTTATCATAGTTCCTGTACAAAAGAACTTATATCTTTCTATTTTTCAAAGTTAACAAAAGAAAGTGTGATTGTAAAATTTGAGGTTAACTTCAATTAGTGGCTATGTGAAACATTCTAGAAAAACGAAAAAATATTCCAGAAAATACTAATTTTCAACGTAATTTTAAGTTTTTACGATTTTCCGATGCATAAAATTTTCCACGGTAAACGCTATTTTATAAAAATAAAAATTTATAAACCATTCTTGAATTTTGTGGAATTAACTAACATTTCTTTTATGTTTTTATGTGTATAATTTATATGGGACACTTTGTATAACAAACCATATTGCATATTATATTTTAATTGAACATTCGCAAAATTAGTTTAAACTTTGTAAATTCACTTATAAGGTATCAGGTGCTTACGTAATTCTGATATCGTTTTTTTGAGTGTTCATTAATTAAAAAGAAAATTAAAATCAACTTCGAAATACCCTTTCCACTAATTAATGGAATAAAATATCAGTTATTTTATTTGTTTAAATAATGCGGTGAATTCAAAAGATTCTGGAAGTCAAAAAAATGCTAAATTTTATATTATTGTTGAAGAATAGAATTCTCAAAATGTGTTTAGATACTTCCAAAATGTTTATATCTTAATCTATATACAAATATCTAGTTTTGCTTGCACATTTACTTTCTGTGGGATTTTAACGCTAAGATGTCAAAGCCACGAGTAAACCAGTGAAAACAAACAATTGACTGAGTTTATTGTTGAAATACCATGTATAGATAGTGATTACTTTGTCACATTACATATACATACCATGTAACATTATATAACTGATAATCATATATTGATACATACTATAAAATTTGCATCTAATATGTGCCTTCCTAAGTAAACAGTGATGTTTACAAAAAAATGTTTCAAACAAAAGTTTTTAATTTTTTAATAAGGAACATTTTTTACATTTAAACTATTGTTCTATCTCTAACGGTTTACAAGATGGGTCCTACGAACCCAAGACCCAATTGGCATATGTTGCTCATTTACGAACTCGACCTTACCTTTTACGTCCTCAGAATTTCAGCTTGATATCTCTTTTTGTTATTGAGATATCGTGATGACAGAACGACGGATAGACAGACAGACAGACAATCGGAAATGGACTAATTAGGTGATTTTATGAACACCTATACCAAAATTTTGTTCATAGCACCAATATTTTTAAGCGTTACAAACTTAAGACTTAACATGTAAACCATACCTGTTAGACTCAACTGATTTGTTCATTGAATGAAAAGACAAAAGATATACCTACTTCATTTTACATTTTAATGTGCCTGGGCATGTTTGCTCCCTTAGTCTTTTATAATCGCGACAGTTTTCCTACATTTTTATATAAACATAAAATCTGTAGATTGGTTGAAAAGTTCTTAAATATTCATAATTCGAAAATAGATAAAATTATATGAAGATAGAAAAAATTTCAACCACATATACCATTTGAAAAATAAAAGTTATTTATGGTTTAAATTGATTGTGAGCGAAATGCTCATAATGCGAGTGCTGACAGGTTAAACGTTATAATGATCTAAATTAAAATAAAAGTAATTATTTTAATGTTTTATATATCTACTTCTTTAACAAAATTTATTTGAATATTATTGAAAATTATATATTTATGCAAGGTAATGGTTATAGTTCTTTTTTGTATCGCTAGATAGAGTGTTTCTTAACATTAAAATTTAGTGACAAGAACGCGAACTATAATGTTAAAAAATGCCTACTAAATAGTATGAATTGATATCCCTTACATGTTAAATACCTTTGAAAATTTATAGCAGTTAACAAATGCTTCTACAATTTTTTTTACAACTTTATACTACCCGAAAACTACCTCTTTGCACTTTGTCGTTAGAAATACCATAAAAGGAAATGAAATTCTATCTTACAATTTACTTCAAAAAAACATCATTTATTTAAACCTTTAAATTTACACTACAGAACATTTAGTTTAGTGGGCGTCAAACGATTTTAAGCGTGCCAACATCTGAGATGTTTGCTTAGGCCAAATCCAACATGGCGGCGGTTTAGAAATGTCAAAACAAAGTATTGTTGTCATACTTGTCATTGTAGATTCGTAAGAAAAAATGTATAATGATACATGATGATTTTTTTAAGGCAAAAAGCGAAAAAGCTCAGTGAAATCACGATGTTTCATGTAAAACAATTTGGGATATGAAAATTTGACATTCAATGTATGTTTTTTTGATAAATGTCCCTATATTCATTGTATATTTATTTGATAGATGTCCTTATAATCTTTTGATAAATGTATTTTTTTGAATAAATGTCCCTAGCTGACCCAATAAATTACTTCCGATGTTGGCACGCCTCTCACTGCACTGAAAGATAGGCGATGCTCAGTCTATAATACCAATGGTTTAGAACGTTTATGTAAGTTGCATTTGATTGAATATATTTTACATGCAATATAAAAAATTATATTTTTTATCATTTTTTTAATGCACACCTATATATGTACTTTATTGAATAAAAAAAAAAAGACAATTTTCCACGAACCTTTTTATAAAAAATATATAAAACGTTTTTTAATTAAATCAAATCGAACGCTTGCACTTTGAAAATATATTTTTAAAACGTTCATAAAAAATTAAAAAAAAAAATTTTATGTTAAATTAAAAAAAAAATTTATATTAAATTAAAACAAATTTTCCTCTTTAATTGGACTACGTATATTTTATTCAATTTAAAGAGGATATTTTCAACTAAAATTCAGATTGCAGGTATTTCATATTAAGCGGACGTAAAAGATGCAGATACAATGAAGTTTAGGTGATCAGTGGGGGGGGGGGCAAATAAGGGCAAGCAAATAAATACTGTGCTAAAAGTAGAAAATATGGTATATTTTTGTACTGAAATTCGGTATGCAGGGCTTAGAGAAAGGATTACCAGATGCAAAGCGGATATTGCAACGGGTCTGTAGATCTGTAAAACTACTACAAGTTGAGCTAGATAGTTGAAAATTGGTATGCAAGTTGGGTTTATGTCAAGGATGTGCTGCCTTTTGGTGGTTATCTGCTTCCCAACCCCCTTCGCTTTTTATTACAAATTCACAATATTTTTAAAGCTTTGCACACTTCCACAGCCCATTCAAACTAAGCTAGAGGGTTAAAAACCGGTACGTGAGTTGAGTAACTGTCGAGAATGTGACTTTTGTGGGTTATCAGCTTCCCAACCCCTTCTCTTTTTTTATACCATAAAATTCACGATATTTTTAATCCTTTGCACACTTCCAAAGCCCATTCAAAACTGAAGTAGAGGGTTAAAAACTGGTATGTGAGATGAGTAAGTTTCAAGGATGTGATTTTTGTGGGTTATCAGCTTCCCAACCTCCTTCTTCTTTTTTATACCACAAATTCACGATATTTTTAAGGCTTGGCACACTTCCACAGCCCATTTAAACTTAGGTAGAGGGTTAAAAACTGGTATGTGAGTTGGTTTAGTGTCAAGGATGTAACTTTCGGAGTTATAAACTTTCCAGCCCACCTTTTCTCTTTTTATGTGTCGAAATAATTATGTTTTTACGGTTTTTATGGCTTTGCATATCTATAGAACCTCCGATAATTGAGCTAGATAATTAAAAACCGGCAAGAGCAAGAAGTGTCAATTTCCCAGCCTTTACCCCTTACTTTAAACCACAAAATCAAATTTTGTTTGAAGACATTTCATGTTTTTCATAAGGACGAAATTTAATTTCAACAAAAAGTGAAAATAAACAATTGACTAAGTTAATTGTTGAAAAATACCACGTAATGACAGTGTTGATTACGCAATGGTTTATTTTTTACGTCATGTAAGGAAAGAAAGATATCAACTCTTACACACAAATTTATAGAAGCATCTTTCCTCTCACTTCCTCAGTATACAGGTATCGATATACAATAGGTATACCGGTGTATATACATACTATATAATGTTTCTTAACTAAATTTGCGCCCTCACTGATAAACAATAATGTCTACAAAAAAATTTTTTAAACAAAAGTTGTTTATTTTTTTATAAGGGACATTTTTTGTACCTAAACTTTGGTTCTATTTCTCACGGTTTACAAGATGAGTGCTACGGACCCAAGACCCAGTTGACCTATGTTGCTCACTTACGAACTTGTACTCACTTTTGCGTCCTGAGCACGCAATAAAAGTTTCAGCTTGCTATTTTTTTTGCGTGTTTTGGTTATCGTGTTGTTAGACAGACAGACGTACAGATAACCGAAAATGCACTATTTAGGTGATTTTATGAACACTATACCAATATTTTGTTCGTAGCAGCAATATTTTTAAGCGTTACAAATTTGGGACTAAGCTTAGTATAGCTTGATATATTTTATATACACATGGTATAAAAAGCATCTAACAGTAATAAGGTTAGGTTAGGTTAGGTTATATTGGCTGTCCACGAAGGACATACTTTACAGGCTATAGAGCCCATTGTGATACCATATATGTGTTTTACCACCTATCGGCTGATAATTTCATTTATCAACTCCACCAGCCCATCACAACTAATAGGCATACCGCGGACAGAATTGGTTATGCCTTAACCAACCGAGCTACAGGGGTTGACAGTAAGAAACATTAAATGAAATATGACTTTAGTGATGGAACTCCACTGCTCACGAATTATTATACCATGTATATTAGAAATATATCAAGGTATACTGAGTTTAATTCCAACTTTTTAACGCTTAAAAATATTGATTCTATGAACAAAATTTTCGTATAGGGGTTCATAAAATCACCTACTTAGTTCATTCTCGGTTGTCTACACGTCGGTCTGCTTGACAACAAGATAACCCAAAAACGAAAAAAAATACCAAGCTGAAAATTTTATAGCATGCTCAGGACGTAAAAGTGAGGCCGAATTCGCAAATGAGCAACATCTTGTAAATCATTAGGGAAGTTTAAATGTAAAAATGTTCCTTATAAAAACATAAACAACTTTATTTTCAAACATTTTTCGTAAACATCACTGTTTACCCGTATTGGGCGAGGGCGAAAAGTATATGGTATATTACATGACGTGAAAAAGCAAACGATTCAGTAATCAACACTGTCTATACATGGTATTTCCACAATTAACCTAGTCAATTGTTTGTTTTTACTTGTTTTTTTTTTAACGTACTGTCCAAATTCAAACTCTGGATGCGCCACTGTAAGCAAGCAAAATTATTAACAGCAAAATAGAAGTATCTAAAAGTTAATGAAAATATCGAAAATGAAAAAATGAATTAGAAAACTGAGTCAACATGTGTAATTATCCCAGAATTGTATCATGATCATGTGAAATGTATGAAAGTTTCAAACCATTTAAGGACGTTTGTTACAATTAGAAGGGTAAAAGTTATAAGAGGAAATAGGGAACATGAAAATCTTAAAGATATGGCCAGCGTTGCCAACCCAAAAACTATCTAAGTGGTAGATGGTTTAAAAAATTTGGTAGTTTTCTAAGAATATTCAAAGTTGGTAGATCTACCTTAAAGTTGGTAGAGTTGGCGACGCTGGATCTGTCAACATCCCAAACTCTTCGTTGTGTTTTTTAACTTGACATATACTCAGAAAATAAGTTTAACTGAGAAAATGCTTCAAACAAAAAATGTTAGTTGCAAAAGCATAATTGTTCGTACAATAAACGAACCTAGAATGTTTTTGGTTCTTACCAAAAAATTTTTGCTGAGAAAATTAGTCTATATGGCTTAAGGGGTAACGATATTTCTCGTTCATATGGGCGCGGCCATGTTTTTTTCGCTATTGCTGACATCTGGCGTCGAGAAGAAAACATGTATATAAAGCTACCTACATTTTGACATTTAAGGTTCCCCTTTAAACCATATAGACTCTTTTTAGGATAATTTTCTGATGCCAATGCAAAAAATCACGAGTGAAAACACCCAGAAAACAATTTGTTTTTAAGAAAAAGGTTCGTTTATTATACTATTATACAGGTATTGGATTCAATCTAAGATTTCAGGTTTAATTAAAAACTCGCTTTGTTTCATAACTAGCAAACATTAGACGAACACTTTAATTTAGAAAGTTGTTCTTTAAAAATACATAAACATTTTTTTTAAACCGAATAGTTTTGACAGTAATTGATAACAAAAATTTAGCTTTTTGTGCGTTTGTTAATTCAATTTGAACTAAAATGATCTTTATAGAAAAACGAACCACCTTTCTTGAATTTATTGGAAATTTTTTTTTGAAGAGTGCCTGAAATTCGCAGAAACAATTATTCGAAATACCAATTTTGATATGAAAAAACAATTTTGGGTCAAACTTTTCAGTCCGTTTTTGCCTAAACTGTACGGGTTGCGAAAAAATGTTTCGAACAAAACAACTAACAATAACAACTAATTTAAAGTGTTAATCTATCGATTACCAGTTATGGAGTAGAGGGATCTTGGAAAAATTAGGTAACGTCTAATGTCTGCGCCTACACGCCCGACATTTTTCGTTTGAAATATTTTTATCGATAAAAGTTATTTTTCGAGTTTCAAGCATATGTCTAGTATACGCGATATATTTATTATATGCTACAGTTTTGCTTAAATACATAAATTCCAATGGTGTTTTTTCAATGTTTTTTTGTTTATAAATTATAATGAATTTTTTCATACAATTCCAGTTTTCGGAATAGCCCTCCTTGGTCTTAATGAGTCCCAATTATCGAGATTACGGTATATCATATTTAAATGATTTGTCGTTCCACATTTTTGCCACTCCGTGTATTTGCCTGGCTCGCAATACCTGGTTCGGGCGCTGAAAACCGCACACCTATCAATTTTGTTTATGAAAGTTTAAGACACGTTAACGTGTTATTGAAAAAGTTATTTTGTTTTTATATAATAGTCTGGTAATCAATGTGATTATGTAATTAGTCAGAGTTTGATTTTTTTGCAATAGCATAATCAATTCCCGTTTCCCCATAGTATTCACAATAGGGTATTCTACTATATTTGAAAAAGTACTTCAAAATGTTGATTTTGCTAATAAAACGCCACCAAAAATTTTATTTCGGAAAAATACACACGCTTTCTTGCCAAAACCTTAAATTAAATTTTAAACCTTTTTTAAACTATCAATATGGGTATCACTATACGAAATAACACAAATAAGTTTGACAGATATATTCATAGACATCTGATTATAATAAATATAAAATATTTATTATCTATGGATATATTATACCAAGCTGTCTACACAACTAACTGATGGTCTATGGTTCACGTGATATACAGTTTTAGGTCACGTGATATACAGTTTAAAAATAACTTAATTAATTTTAATGTTATAAAAGAAAAATGTGCTTTGATGACTCGAAACCAGAATATTTAAGAATATTTTTACATACATTTTACCTTTTTTCAAATTTCATGATTTGTTTTGCACTACCAAAAGTACCCTATTCCCCTCTTCAGTACACTTTTCATTTACATTTCTATACTAAACGTAGAAGTTATATTCATTTAGAGTTTTTATTTTTTTGTAATTTTTATTAAATAAACAATTGATTAACAGCGTATAAATAAATTTATTTTGCTATCAAGGAGCAAAATTTTGATTTTAGAGATCACTGAATGCCTTGAAAATGAAAATTTTTTATTACAACCTTTCGTGTAACAGATTTTATCTTCCAATAGAAAGGAAATTTTTGCTTAAAAATCGTCGTATATTGTCAAATCGTTTGTTTTATTCTAGCTGCATAAACTCGTGTTTCAAACAGACCTTCAGCCAAAGCAGAAATTGTCGAAAAACGAGGATTACCTATCTTTTTCATTATTGTCAATTTCTGAACATCCTATAATCTGATCAGGAATTTGTATAGGACATTTTTATTTAAAGTGAAACTTTTTATGGGACACTAGCGTTTTGTCATGAGAGTTAACTCGTACAGCTAACAAGCTAACAAGCTAACAAGCTAACAAAATGTTAAACTCCTTGTCTCTTTCTTATTACCATTTACTACAGCAGAGTGAGGGAGGCCGTGGGACTTGATAAATGTACATATACCATTTATTTATTAAACAAGGATAGTTCAAACCTACTTACATTTAAATCTTATATGTCGATCTTTATTTATTAAATGTTATTATTAAAGTGAAACTTTTTATGGGACACTAGCGTTTTTATTAAACAAGGATAGTTCAAACCTACTTACAATTAAATCTTATATGTCGATCTTTATTTTTTATGGGACACTAGTTTATTAAATGTTATCTGTAATGTCTATATATATTTAATATATGTTTAGAGCTATCTTTGTTTAGAATATTAATTTTATAATTTAAAATAAATTGTAAATGTTTGTATCTACTATCTTTTTTTGATAATTTTTTATTAAACAAGGATAGTTCAAATCTACTTACATTTAAATCTTATATGTCGATCTTTATTTATTTTTATTTAATATTTTGAATATTGTTTTTATTATTCTCAGTTATTGTCAATGAAGATACAAAAAATGTATGCGTCAGTCAAAAACTAACAGCGTCAAAAGTGAAACTTTTTATGTAATTCAAAAACTGTCAATGAGTGTACAAAAAAATACATTGCAGCAAAGAAAAATTGACTGGAAATTATAATAAAAATGATTTATAATAAAAATCAAGAAAAATCTACAAACTATCCCGAATTAATTACTACGGAAGTTTCACTTGTACGTATATGTATATAGTTTTATGTATATGTAAATAATAGTACGTACGAGTGAAACTTCCGTAGTAATTAATTCGGGATAGTCTGTAGATTTTTCTTGATTTTTATTATAAATCATTTTTATTATAATTTCCCGTCAATTTTTCTTTGCTGCAATGTATTTTTTTGTACACTCATTGACAGTTTTTGAATTACATAAAAAGTTTCACTTTTGACGCTGTTAGTTTTTGACTGACGCATACATTTTTATTCTATCAACAAGTAGGAATTTTATTAAGAATTTTATATTAATTTTCCTGAAAATGCCAATAAAAATTTGTTTCTTTTTTTAACTTTGAAAAATAGAAAGACTACATTCCTTTGTACAGGAACTATGATAATATATGCTATTAATAATATAATATATATTATTATTACATATAAGATGTAATATTTATATGGTTTTTACAAGATATGGTACCGCCTCGACTGAAATTTCTTAGAATCTGTTTATAGTAAATACGGTTTTTCAAAATAAATTGATTCGTAGAAATATGTAATATGAAGAAAATATCCATGGTAACGATGCAGTGTTTTATTTACATAATTGTAATATATGGATGGGTATATAATTTTATAGTTTGTATATGCGGTTTATATTGAAAATTTAATAATATTTTCTATCAACTTTAAATACGAAAGTATGTTAATTTACTTTTAAAAAATATTATTTATACAATTTCGTTTCTTATTTTCACAATTTCTAATGCAACAAGTTTAATTAATTTGTTGTCAAATAAAAATTATTTTTCAATAATTTTTATTTGACATATTTGCTATACAATTTACATGTAAAAAATTGAAAATAACTCATAACAGCCACCTTTTATGCCAAAAATATCCATTGAAAGCGTTGGCGTCGATTTCATTGCCCCTATCATCACTACACACCTATCGGATAGCACTATCGAAGCCAAAAAACTCTAATCAAATTAGCAAGAATTTTTGTTTTCAATCTAATATATAATTTTTCTCTAGTTGATATGCGGGGTTTTTGGGAGCGAAAAATCGATCTAGCTTGGTTTCATTTTTAGAAAACGTCGTTTTATCCGTGATTTCAGGAAAAACTGAGACAAACTAAAAAATATAACTCTTCCTGACATCTATTTGTGTTTATCGTAGTTAAGTACATTACCGGTACATTCAAATTGGCATATGTGTGGACATTTAAAACGGTTCTTATATTAGTGATCTTTGTGTCTTTTTAATTCAAAAAATACCGAGCAAAAATAATTTATAAGTTGAATCTAATATCTATTTTTAAGAAAAAAATAATAATTTTCTTGGATTAATTTGAATTCCACGGAGCAGTAACAACTTTTGTAAAATTTTTAAGCTGGTATTACCTTAAAAACTTTAACTTACTTCTTGTCGTAACACAACGCGTAGCACAATACATACGCGCGCATCGTATATCTTTTATTCTCATAAAAATTTTTGCGAGTAAAATTTTAGCTTAAACTTTAATATATTATTATTACTATAATATCTCCGTTTTCTGTAAAAGTGTCTCATTTGTGATCGCAAGGTCTAAAAATTTCAGAACCCTACCAAGTCCTCTACAGTCTACAAACTCAACCTAACAAACTCGTAATTAAAACAATACAGAGTTATCAAAAATAAAATAAGAAAGTTTAAGTTAACAAAAACCTAATAAATAAATAAAACTCTGATAGTGTTACATATGATAACAATTTTTTTTTTAAATTATGGGATTGTTGGTGGATTCGAATTAATAAATCACTAAAATAACAAAATACATAGCCATGCTTTAATGCTCACAGCTAGTTTATGCTCGCAGAATTGATCATAATATAATATATAAATAAAAATGTCAAATATTGTGTGTGCGATACGTGCGCATGTATTCCGCAGTTTGCTAGGACTAGAAATAAGTTATAGTACTTCGGCCGTCACATGACTAGTCAAGTTAACAACTAATTTATATTTATTAAATTTAAGTTATAAATAAAATTATGAATAAAAATAATATTTGTATCACGTAAATGTTTTTTAATGCTTTAAAAATATCGTAAAAGATCTAATTTATACATACTATAAATTATAATCAGAATCTGTGATAAATTTTTTACATGATGAAAACTTTTTTGAAGCTCAATCACCTATTAATTTTTGTACAATTAATATTATTGTGAGTTCTTCCATAAGGTAAGGTGCCCCAATTTTGCCCCGCAATAGGCCCCAAAACTGTGTTAATTGTGACCGAGGGACTTGATTGAACTATTACTTACCACAAGACAAAAAATGAACATTCGGCTTACTTTCTCAAACAGACGAGCTACTTAAAATGTAAAATTGTGTGATATCACATTTTTAAAAATATTTTGAGTAAACAAACACACGTTTAAAATTTTTATTTTTAAAATATATTTTTAATGTAAAGTATGCCGCAAATAAGAACGAATGGACGATATATATTTCCCTAAATTAATTTTCCCCGATATATATGTCTGCCTAAATGTGACTGTTCACAGAAAAACAAAGACAAGCGATAATCTAATAAAATAAATTTTAAAAAAGCTGTGCGGTAACTCATGTTGAAATTTAACAAATATACGTTTTTAGTGCTATTTAATATTAATACATCAGCATGTTTTGATACCATGTCTATATGAAATACATCAAGGTATAGTAAATTTACCCCCAAGTTTGTAACTCTTAAAAATATTGATGCTACGAATAAAATTTTAGTACAAGTGTTCATAAAATCACCTAAAAAGCCCATTTCCGGTTGTCCTTCTGTTTGTTTGTCTGTGATCACGATTGCCCAAAACGAAAAGAGATATCAAGATGAAATTTTAACAGCGTGCCTAGAATGTAAAAAGTAAGGCAGAGTTCATAAATGAGCAAAATAGGTCAACTGGGCCGTGTGTCCGTACGACCCATCGTACGGACACACGGTGTAAAACATGATTCGTATAAAAAAATAAACAACTTTTGTTTGAAACATTTTTTCGTATAACATCACTGTTTACTCCTGAGGGTGCAAATTAGGTTAGAAACATTAAATAGTTTGTATACAGATATTGTATATATTTTAAATTTATAGATTACATATATTATGTATGTAATAACATATATATGTATGTGTTGTAAGACTACAGATACGATAGGACAGATCTTCTGTTGTATGCATGCAGAGAGTTGGAGTTTTGATGAACTTACTAGTTATCTGTAACTAAAAAACTCCCACTCTCCCACACTCCAAGTCTTCCAACTAATGTTCAATGCATGTATATAATACCTCTAGCTTAGATGTATTACTAAACGGATGTATTCTGTCATACTACAGATATGTATATGCCTAGATGGTACAAACACACATGGTATTCTATATCCACTGAGGAAGTGAGACGAAAGATATTCTTATTACTTTGTTGTGTAAGAGTGGTTGTCTTTCTTAACTTACATTACGTAAAGAAACAAAGTATTCCGTAATCAACACTGTATATACACAGTATTTCAACAATTAATTTACTCAATTGTTTGTTTTCACTTGGTTTAACTATAGATGAACTGTGCCAATTTTTCATACACAAACCATTTCCGGTAAAATTGAACAAGACAATTTTAAGAGTCCGTGTATTTTTGCATAATTTTAATTAATTATATCCTTTAAACAGTACGGTAAAATAAAATTACTAAAAGAACTATAATTTTTTGAAAAAAATAAAAATACATAAATAAATAAAAAAGTAGTTAACTATGACCCTCGATACTGCTATACTACCTTAAGTAAAATAATTTGAAAATGTCGTGGTCTAGACTGATTTATCCCTTTAATTAGAATTTTAATATCAATAGAGAATACTGGGAAATATTAGATATAACTGCTAACATATTACACATTTACTTTAAACAACAGCCTTCAAGATATTACGTCATCAGATTATCGATTAGGTAGGTACATAAAAGTAAATTTTTAATTCCTTAGATATTTATATCACAGGATCATTATTGGGTCATTCAACTGTGTATTATATTTTATTGGACGTAATCACTACCCAAATGAAAATCCGCCTTGCACGGAGGGCGGAAAGGGTGAGAAATTTTATATAAAGTTTATAAGCGTACTAAAATTTTAAAAATAATTTTACAACAAACTTTTTAAGATTACTTGAGCTTGTTTATTTTTCTTGAAAATGAGGTAAAACATTTCCGTATGAGCTTTTTGGACCAAGATATTCGCTATCCAAGCAAAATTAATACTTCTGGATTTAAAATCTTGTATCATCTGACATACTCATCGCAATGAAATTTTGTCGTTTTTATTTCGTTTTTAAAACATATCAAAAAACAGATTATTTCCGTATTTTAGGAGTTTTTTCACCTGGCCCCCATTTTGCTTATTAAAAAACTTCAACTCAAAAATTTTTATCACCCGTTGCCACTTTGTTCCGAGAGTTGGAAGGATGAGAAATTTAAAAGCATGCAAAAATTTTAAACATTATTTTTCAACAAATTTATTTAGACAACTTGAAAATTTGTTTTTCTTGAAAATGAGCTATAAAAAGTTCCAGTTCGAGCTTTTTGAATCAAGATATTCGCATTTCAAGCAAATTTTTAAAGTAATAAGTTTTTATTAAAATGTTTAATCAACATTCTTACACTGTACTGTAAATTGTGTTTGTGTGTTGTTAAAATATGGAAAAATTCTGTTATTTGCCTTCTTTTAAAAACAAAAATTGCTAGAATGGTAAAATTTTTTCAATACAAGGGCCTCTAAGAAAGTAGTTTAAGTTTTCGCATAACATCAGAAAAATTTCATGGCTATGATTATTTCAGATGATACAGGATTTTAAATCCAGAAGTGTCAATTTTGCCTGGAAAGCAAATATATTGTCTCATACGGAAATTTTTTTAACCTCATTTTCAAGAAAAATAACCAAGCTTTTGAGTGGTCTTCACGAATTTGTTGAACAATAATTTTTAAAATTTTGATGTGCTTCTAAACTATATACAAAATTTAGGGGTAGCCTTTCAACCTTCCATACAAAGCGGCAAGGGAATATAATAATTTTGAAGCAATAGCTTCCAAAACTAGAAAGTACAAGTTTTCTAATGAGCATGATAAGATTTTAGAGAACGCCCAGTTGATAAAACGCCTAAAATATGGAAAAAATCGGTTTTTTAACATGTTTTAAAAACGAAAATTGGGACAGTAGAAAATTTTTTTATAAAACAATATGCAAGGGCTAACAAGAAAGGCAGTTTCAGTTTTCGAATGATTTCAGAAAAATTTCAGTGCGATGATTATTTCAGATCACTCAGGATTTTAAATGCAGAAGTGTAAATTTTGCTTGCGAATATCTTGGTCCAAAAAGCTCCTATAGAAACTTTTTTAAGCTCATTTGCATGACAAGTAAACAAGCTTTTAAATTGTTTTAAAAAAATTGTCGTAAAACAATTTGTAAAATTATAGTACGCGTACGCTTCTAAACTTTATATAAAAATTAATGATGACATTTCTCACCCATTCAACCTTCCTCCGTGCAAAGCGGCGAGGGGTGATAAAAATTTTTGAGCAATAGATTCCTAAACTAGAAAAAACATACAATTTAATTCTCCATTTATGAGGTATATATTTTAATATTTGAAAAAACCCAAAAAGAGTCGGTGTCTCATGCTTGAAACAAATTCTTAAAAATTCTTAAATAATATTTGAACATCTTTATCAAGATCTAGAGTAATTGCACATTATTCCATATAAGCTAAAACGTTTTTGAAAGTCTATCAAAGAATCTAATTTTCTTTAATTAAATTGCAAAAATTGCTCTTTTGAAGCACAAATTAGAATCTGAAATAACTATAAAATTTTGTTAAGGGAGTTAAATGATTATTTAAGAATTTTGGTAGACAAACTAATTTTATTTTAAACTTTTTTGTAGATTCTTGAAAATGATTTTTCCAACATTAAAGTAATCCGATTGGAGCTTTTTTAGATTTTTTGATAATAATAAAATTTATATACTTTTTTTTGACAGAAAAAAAAATTATATTTTTCGCTAAAAAGTTCGGAGAATTCATACCTTTGTCCGGAGAATGGACACACATCTCGAAAACCAGAGAGTATTAAAAAATGCCGAAATTTAGTGATATGCAAAAAGTTAATTAATCTTCGAATTATCAAAAAACTTTTTTATAAATTAACTAGAACAAAGAATTATCTAAAAAAAAAAAGGAGCCTTAAATTTTGGAATTTATGCTTTTATAATCAAATTGCCAGAATCAATAAAGTCAAATAACCTGGAAAAATTTGACTTGCAACTCCGATTTTCATAATTAACAAAAAAGATCCTTATAATATTTGAACCAAACTCCATTTTTTGGTTTTGTGGACCAGGCATATTTACGAGGTGGGGTGGAGGTATTACCACCTCCTCAAAAACATAAACATTGCAAAAAATTTGTATCCATTAAATTTAATATTATCCATTAATATCCTTTTAATTTTTCGTATATAAACGGAGAAACCTCCCAAACGTTTAATCCACGAAACGTCTCCCTAGTCCACGAAACTTAAGGGTGGAGTATGATTCAAAAATGGATTATTTAAAAAAAAAATTCTGAAAATCGGGATTTGTAAAGAAAATATAAATCGTGTTCTACTCAAGTTCTAATTTGCGCCCTCACGAATAAACAACGATGCTTACGAAAAAATGTATCAAATAGAAGTTGTTTATTTTTTAAGGATGTATGAGCACGGTAGTGGGGGCACAAATTTAAAAAATATATATATTAAATTTTGATGATAATTTATTTTATAACTTGACGATGTAAGACGAAAAGTAAGAATAAAATTTTTCGATTTCCGGCGTAATTTTCAAAATATTGAAAATTGAAAATTTTGTTTAATTATTCAGCTTTCGATATTTCGAAAACCAAGGCACATATCGAAAAATTTTATTCTTATTTTTCGTTTACATTCATGACGATGTAACAAAATTCATCATCAAAGTTGAAAATAAGATAAAAATAATTTCAACCCTAAATCTACCCTGCTCTTACATCCCTTATATGGACAGAGACACTTGGTTTTTTACTTTTCTATGTCATTGCTGATATGTTTACTTTCTATTAAAAAGTTTTTTTTTAATTTGTTTTCATTCATTCCAAGTGAAAATTATCAAAAACTCTCAAAATATGTCGTTTTTTGAGATTTCTCCATAAGATCCAATGTATTTTATATCGATTTTCAAAGACTTTTTTCTTAAAAATTTGCACGGATACCTAAGCTGAAATTTTAACCACATATTCTTTGAGCAAAAGTCTACCTATAAAAAAATTTTGAGCCTTTAAATCAAACATTGTTGTCATGCTCATACATCCTTAATAAAGAACATTTTTTACATTTAAATTTTTGTTCTATCTTTAATGGTTCACAATACGGGTCCTACGAACCCAAGACTCAATTGGCTTATGTTGCTCTTTAACGAAATCAAACTCACTTTGATTTTCTTGAGCACGCAATAATCAAATATATCAATTTCAGCTCGATATCTCTTTTCGTTCTTTTGTGATCGTGCTGGCGGATGGACGGACCGATGGAAAATGGACTAATTAGTTGATTTTATGAACACCTATACCAAAATAAGGAACCATACTAATAGTATAGGTAAAGTAAGATTAAATATGAAAGTTTGGCGAAAAATATACACCACAATGAAAATTTTATAACTAACTATATCTTGGCCCTAGAAACGCAGTTCTGCCGAGTCCTGCCAATTTAGCCATCCTACTCCCTCCCAGGGCCTATAAGCAAGAAAGAAATTTAAAAAAATGCAAACTAGAAAAAAAATAAAATTTTCTTCGAGTTTCTACCTTTAAAATTGAACGAGATATGCCAATTTTGAAAAGAAATTTTTTTGCTCATTCAATGAAATGAAAAATGATCCATCTTGTAAACCGTTAGAGATAGAACAAAAATTTGTGTAAAAGTTATACCTCATAAAAAATTAACAACTTTTATTTGAATCATTCTTTCGTAAACATCACTGTTTACCCTTGAGGGCGCAACTTAGGAAAAAAATTTGGTGTCCATTTTCTCCAAAACTTTAAAAGATAGGTAGTTGAAAGTAGCTTCAACTAGTGGTCTTGTGAAACATTCTAGAATAACGAATATGAAAAAAGAAAAAAAAAACATGTTGAAAACCATTAAAGACCGAAAAAAAGTTTAAATGTAAAAGCAATTTATTTTTATTTTAAAGAAACAAACAAATTTTGTTTAACATATTTTTTCAAAAACATGACTGTTTACCCCTGAGGAGTCTCAACAATATTTATTCGACTTTGAAAAATTACGAAAATTTCGAAATATCTGATAGTATTTTCTAGAATTTTTTCCGTTATTCGAGAATGTTTCACAAGATCACTGAAGCTACTTGGAAATTTTCAACTCTCTATCTTTTACAGTTTTGGAGAAAATGGATATTAAAGTGTTTTTTAAGTTGCGCCCTTACGGGTAAAAATTGATGTTTACAAAAAATTTATTCAAACAAAATCTTATAAAAACAAAACTTTTTATAAGAAATAACTTTTGCACTTAAACTTTTGATCTATCTCTAACAGTTTACAAGATGGATCATTTTCAATTTGCCTGAATGAGAATAAAAATTGCATTTTAAAATCTTCGCCAATTTTGAAGATAGAAAACCGAAAAAAAAAACGAAAATGTGCACGATTAAATCAGGTCGAACTTTGATTTCAACTTTTTTAGATTTATAGTTTATTGTAATTAGTGCAGTCATCGAAGAGAAATAGGGTCTTACCTCCGAAATTAGGAAATTTTTTTTCTTAAAATCGTGATTTTGCAAAAATATGTGTCCTAAAGCAGTCAAGCTGCTAGAATCCATCAAAATCTTTATATTAAAGTTAATTCTAGACGGAATACGATTAATTTTAATATTGGTGGAAATGGCACTTATGAAATCCATTGATTTAAAAGAAAAAACCATTAGATGTTCCTCTTATTGCATTACAGCTCACTCATTTTACATGCAAAAGACTTTTAACAGTGCTCATTTTAAAGCTTATTTCAAGCACTACAAACTATTTCATTAGAATGCATAAAATGTATCTGCTCGACGCTAGATGACATTGAATACATCAATTAAATTTCAGACAAAATAAAAAACGTCTTTGATCTTTAATATCTAGCTTAATAGCACTTAGAACACTTTATAAAAAACCGTTCAGTTTTTTAACAGCTACACTTTTGTTCATCATAAAATTTTCGTTAAAAGGCATATTTTTGGAGATATTATTAAAAAACCGACAAAAAACGTGAAAAAATTTCGAATTTTTATTTGCCAATAACTTGAAAAGTATTGGGTTTTTTGAAAAACTTTATAGAACATTTTTTTCTTAAAATTAGACCTTCTATCAATATCCGAGGTTATTTTGAAAATTTTACACCACCAAGAAGGGGTGACAACCTACCCCAGGGTGGGGGCGGAGCTCAGATCATTTTCACTTTTGACGTGAAGGGTAAGGTGAGCCTAATTCCAAAATATCATGCAAATCGGTTCACAGTAAAAAAAGTCGGAGCAATAACGCTTCAATGACTGCACTGCATTTGAATTTTTTTAAATTTCCTCCCTGCCCATACTCCCTGGGAGGGGGTAGAAGTCGGCAGATCTTCATTTCTAGTGCTAAGATAAAATTTTCATTGTGGTACATATTTTGCCGCCAAAATATGTTATTTTTCCTATACTATAAAAAAATAAAAGGTGAATAAAAAATTAAAAATGAATGAACATCTTACCTATATTTCTTAATTTTTTTATTTCCATCTGGTTCAGTTGCCATATTATTAATTAAATATACTTTGTAACAAACAACACTTGTTTTTTATAACAAACAATAAATAATTGTTCAGTAGCTACACTTAATTTACAATTAAAAAACAATAAAATCAAATTAAAAATAACAGTTGAATCTATTGAATTTATCATCAAGTTTTGTGTTTTATAAAATTAATAAATAGTAAATTAAATAATTTATTTTATTTTATCTGATTTACATACAAATTTATTAGTTTTATATTCATTAATTGTGAATTTTTATCTTTTTTTGTTTTTGGTGATTGAATTTAAAGATCAAATCATATTGAGTGAGCCATTATTTGGGTTCTTTTTGAAATCGCTATTATAATAACACCAATGAATATTTTAAACTAATTAATTATCCTTCTCTCATTGATAAAGCTCCCTTACTTAATCTATACAGGTAAAGTAGGACTAAATATGGCAGTTTGGCGGCAAAATATTTACCACAATGAAACTTTGTTAATAAACTTTATCTTGGCATAAAATGGAAATCTACCCCTCTCCCAGGGGATATGAGCAAAGAGGGAATTTAAAAAATCCAAATTTAAAAGTTCGGATAAAAGTTTGTGCTAATTTAATTGTGCACATTTTCGTTTCTTTTTCGACTTAGGTGTCCATTTAATTCTGCACATTTTTTTCAACTTTCTATCTTCAAAATTGACCGAGATATACCGATTTTGAAATTGAATTTTTTTGCTCATTCAATCAAATTAAAAATGATCCATCTTGTAAACCGTTAAAGATAGAACTAAAGTTTAAATATATAAGTTATTTATAAAATAAACATCTTTTGTTTGAAATATTTTTTCGTAAACATCACTGTTTACCCGTGAGGGCGTCTTAAAAATATTTATTAGGCTTTCGAAATTTTGAAAATTTCTAGAATGTTTCACAAATCACTAGTTGAAGTTACCTGAAAATTTTCTACTTTTTTACAATTTTTGAGAAAATGGACACCAAAGTTTTTCCCTAAGTTGCACCTGCACGGGTAAACAGTGATGTTTACGAAAAAATGATTCAAACAAAAATTGTTAATTTTTTTATAAGGAATAATGTCTTTATTTAAACTTTTTTTCTATCTCTAACGGCTTACAAGATGGATCATATTTCGTTTGATTCAATGAGCATAAAATTTACATTTTAAAATTGGCATATCCCCGCCATTTTTTTTCCTCCGAAAATGTGCACAATTATGCATTGGTATTTTTAATAATGTTTTTTTTTTTTTTTTTTTAATTTCCTCTCGGCTCATAC
This sequence comes from Chrysoperla carnea, assembly GCF_905475395.1. Lineage (NCBI taxonomy): Eukaryota > Metazoa > Arthropoda > Insecta > Neuroptera > Chrysopidae > Chrysoperla > Chrysoperla carnea. The sequence continues at coordinate 14,537,453 of NC_058342.1, read as the reverse complement.
CTATTCCCTGGGGGGAGGGGGATAGAACAATTAAGTTTTGGTAGGACTCGGCAGACCTTTCTTGCGTGGAGATAAAGTTAACTTATAAAGTTTCATTTTGGTACATGTTTTGCCGCCAAACTCCTTTTAAAGCTTGCATTTTAAAACGTTTTTGACCATTTTTGATAATTTTTTCCGGAAGATTTATATGTATGGTACATCCTAATTAATCTCTATATTCTTTTTGCACTCTTAGTGTATTAAACTTATCGATGACCGGGAATTGACTCGACGGTTACGATTTTCATAATTTAAAAAAAAATTCTTATGATATTTGAACCAAACTCTATCCTTTACTTTTGTGAATAGTCCCATCAAGTAAGATGAAATTTCATGTGATTTACTGAAGTTTTGGATACAGCAATGCCAACCTACTCCAATTTTTAGCTTTTTACCTGTAGAATAAAACTTTTCATATGCGCAGTAAAATAAAAGGGTGATTTCAGAAAAATCAACGATTTTCCACTTTTTTCCACAAGTTTTTGCAATTTAATAAAGATCTATGTATTCTAGAGAAAAAATAGATCAGTTCAAAGTTATTGAGCATAATATTAACGATCGATTGAAAATTTTCGTTTGTTTTACTTTCTTCTACAGCAATGAAAAATTCTCCGTGTTTTTGGTAAAATTTTTTCTAAAAACTGTGCATTTTAGGGAAAAAATCTCTGAATAAAAGTTGTTAAGCTTGAAATTTCTAACCGATTTGTATATTTTGATTGCTCCCAATCTTTCACATTTTCGGAAAAATCGCTATTTAAATAAATTTAAACGATGCATACATACTTATGTTTGCATCAGTGGCGTAGCTAGCCTTGGAGGGGCCCTGTATCAAAATTATTTGGGAAGCCAAAATAAAGGGTGAATATTTCTCACAAAAGAAACAATTGCTTGCATTAAATTAAAATAAATATTCTGTGATAAATTTTTTACAAGATGACAACTTTTTTGAAGCCCAATCATCGATTAATTTTTGTACAATCAACATTATTGTGAGTTCGTCCATAAATTACTGTGTTAAAAATCACAATTTTAAAATGAAATAATTCCACAAATTCGGGAATTTTTATTTTACCGGTGTTAATAGCTAAAAATTGGCATCATTGCTGTACCCAAAACTTAAGTAAATTTCACCTATTGGCTAAATTTAGGGGATGGGAGTAAAACCACCCCATAAAAACTTATTGCAGAAAATTATTATCTAAGGGTATTTGAATTCCTGAATCCAAATTTAATATCAATTCTAAGTTTTTCCGTGAAATTTTTTCGTTTGTGAAACTTTCGGAAAATTTGTTGATATTATTTAAAAAACATAAATTAATGTCTTTTTACTTGCACAGTGTTTGCTTCACCACTTTTATAAACAAATAAGGTTCTTTCATATTTCCGGAGGTCTAGGTGCTAGGGACTCACTTGCGGTGCCTCATTTTTTGTTATTATTATTATTATTCATTTTTCCGGTATTTTTGTGATAGCAATGTTTTATTATACAGTTTCGCTAGATAATTAAATAATGAATCAGAATCAATTCGAACTCCTCAAAAATCTTTATTAGACCCAAAGCTGTTTATAAAAAAGAGCTATATGTAATTGAAGAGTTGAGTTAAAATTTTCTAGATTCCAGAATCTAATATTTTAAAATATTCAACGGTGCACTTTTCATAGCAATTTAGAAAAGAAATTAAACGATCATGGACCACCTTTACTTATAAACTTAAAAAAAAAAAAATAAAAAAACACGACGCATTTGTGACATTAAAAAACACAATATTTGCAGGCATGAAAGGGCCAGTAATATTAGATAGGAAAATGGCCTTCTGTAAAACTTTTTCTCACTCACTTTAAAATGTTTTTTGGATCATTCTGATCAAAAGCCCATTTTTCTAGTCATATACTAAAACTATAGAATTTTCATAGCTTTGATCGCCCGTGAGAGCTTTTGGTCAGAAAAAGTTTCACAGAAAGCCATTGTCCTATCTAATATTGCCGGGGCCTTTTATTATCTATCTTTTGGGCTTTGCAAGGACATAGTTGTGTCCTTAAAGATTCACTACTTAAATTTACTCTAAGACTCGAAGGGCTATCATGGAAATTGGGAAATTAAGACCATTCGTAGTTGGAAAAACAGTTCAATGATTCACCTAACGCAAAAGTGTACTTGTTAGAAAATCGTTTTCCCTCCAATTTGTAAGCAGGAATAGAACAATTTTAGTTAAATCTTATACAGGGTGCTCTGTAATTGACTGCAGAGCTTTCGCTTCACGAATAAACTGAGAAAAAATAAGAAAATGTTCCTTACCAAATTTGATCTGAGGCCTAATTTACGAGATAATTAACCTACTCTTATATTAATCTATTTAAAAAAAATACATTCATAAAAAAAAATTAATCCAATAAAACACTACTTAAATTGTTATCATAGTGTGAAGGAGTGACCTAAATGCGAAATTATCACAAAAAGAAAACTCAAAAAGAAAATATTATACATCGTATCAACTTAAAACTTCAACGCAATATACATAGTGTGGTTTGTCCGTGAGTACATGATCCATTTCGATCAACTACATGTTTAACGTACCTATGTGATATGCGCACGATAAGTTGCGTACCCAACTTAATTTACGAAGAAAGGAAGTCTAATAAAATTTGATTTTTATAGTAATATTAGTAGTCAAATAGTAGAGTTTTTTTTTCTGTAATAATTTTGCATTTAGGTCACTCTTTCATACTATGATAAAACACATCTTCTATTTAAGTAATGTTTTATTGGATGAATTTTATTTCGATGAATATATTTTTATGAATATATTAATATAAGATTGATTATCTCGTAAATAAGGCCCCAGATGCAAATTTGGTAAATAACATTTTCTTTTTTTTTTCTCAGCTTATTCAGGAAGCAAAAGTTCTGCAGTCAATTATAGAACACCTGTATATATCGCATATGGATTGGTTAATAATCTGGTTTACATTACCTTGAGTTGTTTTAAAAACCCGTTCCGTTATTAAATAGCCACGCAAAATTTGAATAACCTTTTTGCATTTAGCAACGCAGCGTAGCGGTTCAACGGTTAGAGGTTATGTGAACCATTCGGAATGATATGAGGTTAAATTAAAAGTTATGTAAAACAACGTGAAATTATATGTCAGATAAAAGGTTGTCAAATATTACAAATAATCATGATTATAAAACAATTAAGCTATTGCTTTTAAAAACAATAAACGTAGCAGTTTTTAAAAGCAATTAATTAATTGTTTTATTTCCTTTTTTTGTCCAAATTTCCATGAATAAATTTTCATATTTATTGAAAGTGCTTCTAAAATACTCATCCTAAACAGGTTGTTATACGAAAGAATATTTAAGACTAAGAAATTATTTTCAATTAATTTTTAAGACTGAGAATTTGTTTTTTATTATTTTATTTAAGTTTTATGGCCTAAAAAATACGGAAGCCTGAATGAGTCACTTTCAATTTATGAGAAAGTGGCGCTACACTAGCTTATTTTTTAAATGTGTACTACCCACAAGTAAAAGTAAAAAACCAACTTTTTTAAAAGTCACTAGTTCACTTTCAACAAGTACACTTGTGACTTGTGGCATTATGGAAACGAACCATTTTGAAGATGCCAGTATGTGATGATTAACCTTTAATTAGACACTACCGAAACTGTCTGGAATTATTAATAATTGTATGTTTGGATTTAATAACAGTATGATAATGTTTATAAATTCTCTTATGTAGTTAGTTAAACATTATCTTAGTATTGTTTAAAAAATATTGTGCTTTAATTGTTGATGTTTTTCTTTTTCATCTGCATATTTCTTATTTCTAACCTTTAAAAGTATTACAAAGTGTTTATTATGACGTTTAAGCAGAAATCTGCACATGGCAAAATACCGACGTCTTCAAGAAGGTTCGTTTCCATAATGCCATAAGTCACAAGTGCACTTGTTGAAAGTGAACTAATGACTTTTTTAAAAGTTGGTTTTATACATGTGGGTAGTACACATTTAAAAAATAAGCTAGTATAGCGAATTTCTCACAAATTAACAGTGACCCATTCAGGCTTCCGTACAAAGCCTGCCCACCAATTAATTCTAAACAACTGATTCGGCAACCCATATACGACATATACAAAACTTTAAAAAGATATACAACTTTTCAATTCGATTTTAGAGAATTTTTCGTTTTTTAAATTAATTGTCTTTAATTTTTTTTGGTATTTTAAAATAATTTCGGATATATTTCTTGACCCTTGACCCATATATTTCGAGATAGGTACTTGAATTTTAGGGCATATTTAATCCCCTCTCACAAAATTTCTCATAACTTGACAACAAAAATACGTATGACTATGAAACGCACATTGGAAGAGAAAAATAGGACTTTTAAAAGACCATGACAGTTTTCATAAAAGAGAACTTTTCCTTCTACAAATCATCTCGAATTTTCACGACAAAATTTTCTAGTCTTAGAGTAAATTGAAGAAGCGGTGTCTTTAAATTGACTTCTTTGCTCTTAAAATGAGCCTCCAAAGATAAAAAAAGTTACACTCCTTAAAATTTTGTGTATTTTTAACGAAATAAAAATTATCCTGTTATTTTTTTTGTTTGTTTAATTAGTTATTGGATATAATAGTTATCAATTCATATGATAGTAATTTATTTAAACAATAGGTATTCGACTTGTATTATAGTCGTTGTACCAGTAAGCTATATGTTTATTAGACCGAGCAAATTAGGAATTCAGCTAGTTAAATACCGAAAAAAGCATTTTCTCAACGATAAGTTGAAGGTTTTCAATTTTTAACACGCTTATATCAATTATCTTTTTTACTTTACTTTTAGTATTTTTAAATATTAACAATGAGCGCCGAATCTATCCCAAAATCAAGTATTTCAATAATCACCACTTAAAATGCGAAATTGGTTTTCGCATTTAGCATTTTGGCGCTCCTTGCAACCTGGGGCTTGAAACGCCCGTACCACCCTTGGCCCGGCGTTGTTAACAATACTGTCAAGAATTGTATGGTTCAAGTTAGGGTACTCGCTACTCAGGTAGTAAGGTCGAAACCCATCCACGTCAGAATATTTTTTGTATATTCTACTTTGTTACCCAAAGAGTATACAATTGTATACAAAAGAGACTAAAAAATAAGAAAATAAATTAAAAATTAAAAAGCACGCTTTATTGAAAGAAAAGGTGGATAGTCATTTTAATTGTAAAATTTAATGCGTGGGGTGATCTATAGCTGTCAAATCAGGTTTTTTATTCAATCAATGTAGAGACCACCTCACGCATTGTATTTTACATAACAATTAAAATTATTATTCACTTTTTAATGCAATAAGTGTGTTTTTTTTTTTTACTTTTTTTAAATATAATTTTTTTTTTTAAATATGTTAAAAGAAGTAGAAGTAGAAGAATTTTCTCAAATTTTTACAAAACCTGTATAAGCTGCAATCAGAGCTGGAACTAGAGTTAAAGAAGCCCCGAGAAAAAAAAGAAACAAGGCATTATTAATTCTATTTGTAAGTTAAATGTTAGACATTATTACATCATCACTCATGTAAAGTAGTAATACAGTAGAACCTCGCTAAGTTAAAGTCCAAGGGAAACACAAAATATTTTAAGTTATAGAGGTTTTAAGTTATCAAGGGTCTATGTTAGGTAAAGGTTAATATAGAGGTATGTACATGTTTCTATGTAGTTACTGAGGACCTATACAGAGATTATTTATTTAAGTTATAGAGGTTGCGTATTTTAAGTTATAGAGGTTTTGGGCTCTGATGGGAAGGGAACATAGTATTTTTTGAAGTAACAGAGGTTTTTATGTTACCGAGGTTTAAGTTATCGAGGTTCTACTGTATATTCTTAGCTATAATATTATACGGCACTTTCATCCCTTACATTACAAAATTATGAATTATATAAAGAAAGATTGACGATATCAAGCTGATATATATTTATAGCATGCTTAGGATGTAAAACGTGAGGTCGAGTTCGTAAATCAGCAGCATATGTAAATTGGGTCTTGAATCCGAAAGAACCATCTTGTAAACCGTCAGAGATAGAACAAAAGTTTAAATGAAAAAAGTGATCCTTATAAAAAAAATAATCAAATTTTGTTTGAAAATTATGCTACTTCTGTATAGTGCATTTCATTTACAGCAATGTTTGTTTTTTATTACTACAGATAATTGAAAAAAAAAATACACTCGCATCAGAACATGCGATGAACCTCTTGGATTCATGCCAAGTGCCTTAGCAAATTTAGCTATACGAGCTCTAATCTTACAGTGTTATTTTTACACTCTAAAATTATAGTAGATTAATAAAAATGTTAAGGAATAAATTAGGAAATATGTAATAATATTTTCTCTTGTCAAGCAGAAGGCGATGCTGATACATTAATGATACATACGGCAATTCATATTGAATCAGTAAAGGCAGAAGATATTGAGTGTTTTATTAACAGCATAAATATTATTCTTATAAAAGTCTTGAACAAACGTCACCAATATGGAAGAAGCTTATTTTGTTTTGACATGCACTAACTGAATGTAATACGACCTCAGCGTTTTATAAAAACGATAAAAATAAATTTGCTAAATTGTTCGAAAGCCGTATAAACTTACAAAATTCTGCTATTATCTTTACTGATGAAAATTCTGTCGTTGTTGATGTTATGAAATCGAGTATTTCATGCATTTGAGCATTTTATACTGCTCCTTAAACTGAAGAAACAAGCAAACTTTTTTTATTTCTTAATAATAAGTTAACAAACCAGCCTCCTGGTAGTCAAAACGAGCCTATTTAAAAAAAAAGGCTAATGGCTGAATGTACTTTCTTAAGGGGTAATATTGTGCGCTGATCATGAATTTTTGCTGCCCGAGATGGGGAAAAGGAGATATGGCGCGAAATTTGAATTGAACATGGAAATTTCGGTTTTCGTGAGTTTAGCTTTTGTACAGCGGGGTCAAATCAATCGTTTTCAGACAAAAGTTGTGGTTAGAGCACATACACATAATTTTTCGCCCGCCAAATATCATTTAAAGGTCAGGTGGGTCCTAGGTATGGCTCCTTATGGCCATTTTTAACGTTTTTTTAAATGATTTTTTTTCGCGTTGGAGGTAGAATCTAAATATAAAATGAAAGATAGTGGTTTTTTCAAAAATGGATTCTAATAATGGGCTTATTTGGCCCATAGCAATGGTCAAAATTTCTAGCAACAAAAAGTTAAAGATGTAGATTTTGATATATGGATCTTCCTGAACAGTTAAAAAAAAAACTGGCCCGATAGGTTGAAGTACATAAAAATTCTTCATTTTGTACTTTTTTCATCTAAAATGATTCGACTAATAGTAAATACAATAAACGAATTTTTTTTATTCTTACGAAAAAATTGTTTGCTGGGAGTATTGACTTGCGGTTTTTTGAATTGGCTTCTGAAAATTATGCTTAAAAAAGTCTATATGGCTTAAAGAGAAACTTTTTAGTTTTAACTAATTAATGACGTATAAGGAGAGGGGGGTTTGAAGTCGCTGTTCTTGAATTTTCAGTCAAAATGTTTAATTTGTAACCCCATCTTCCTCTTTTAGCTTACATAAGTAGATTCCCGAAAGAAAATATATCATGTTCTTGAAAATTTAATCCTTTTTAAGGCATGTTAGTGGTCTAATTTATTTACGTCTACTTATATAAGTTAAAAGAAGTTGGTGTGAAAATTGAATCATTTTGATCACCAATTCTAGATCAGCGACTCAAAAAGCTCCCCTACATGTTTTAAAAAGGGTGAAATTTAAAAAAGAAATGGTATTTTTTAATTCGGGGGTCTTCTAATACGGACTTAAATAGGGTGAGAGAGGGGTTCCCTTTTTCGACATTAAAAGTCTTAAATTGCAAAAAAATGGTATTTTTTATTTCGGGGATCTACTTATGTAAGCTAAAAGAGGGGGGAGGGTGAAAATTTAATCAATTTGATCATAAACTCAGGATTAGCAAATCTTCTTAGAAGCCTTAAAAAGGCTTAAATTGTCAAAAAAAATGGTATTGTGTATTTATTCCTTTATGCACACCCTCCCAATGGAAGGAGGGGGTGGATAAAGGAAGTTATTAATAAAAATATTTCGGGTTACTTTTCGCATTTTGACCTTTTGGGCTTTAAACCATGGATACTTTTTTTAGGATAATTTTCTGAAGCCAATGCAAAAAATCGCAAATTTGTTCTTTTAAGAACAAATTTTGAACTGTCCTATTTCATTAATCAAAGTAACGCCAATTTACTACCTAAACATTGTAAAAACTGTAAAATAATTGAACTTACTCACTTAATTTGATAAAAAATTTTGTAATTACAATAAACGATTTTATCATTTTTGGCCTAAAGTGCACTCTTATATAGGCCGAAACGGATTTCTCAAAAAAAAAAAGCCTGTTATTTCGTGCAAGAAAAATTCTCTACTATCTGTAGTAGCAGTGCAACATTAAACGCGTAATAAGTTCAAAAATTTTAATTTTAGAAAAAAAAGTTTGTTGTTTGTTAACATTGTTCATTTGGGAATACGGTAGATGGTATGTAGATGATATATTTTCATTGATTTTTCCAAAACTAGTCGGTGGAAATTAAAAAAAAAAAAACTAATTAAATTAAAGGAAATACCTTAATAAATTATTGAAAATAAAAAAATTCCGTTGTGCCGACTAATTAAGGGTGTACGAGTAAGGTAGTGCTGACACAAATTTAAAAAAAAATATATATTTACAATTTTGATGGTGAATTATGTTATAAATTGACTAATATAAGACGAAAAATTGTATTCTTATTTTTGGTCTGCATTCATGAAGTTATTACAAAATTCATCAAAGTTGAAAATAAGGTACAAATAATTTCAACCACGAGTATATAAACTTGCCTTGACGGTCGTCCTACCTTAAACAATTGTCAGCAGAAACATCGGTCAAAAAGTCAATAAATAAATCGTAATAATCACATAAGGCGTAAATTATAAGTGATACAAAGAACATTAGTTTACAACAAGTGAAAACAAACAATTGACTGAGTTAATTGTTGAAATACCATGTATAGGCAGTGTTGATAACTCTGTCACATTTCACATACATACATATCTGACATATTTAACTGATATTCTCATATAATGCGCAAGTGTTGATGCGCAATCGTTTGTTTTTTTAACGTCACGTAAATAACAAAAGATATTCACTTTGATATTCCTATATTAATACATACTATAAAATTTGTACCTAATTAACGCCCTCGTGGGTAAACAGTGAAGTTTACAAAAAAATGTTTCAAACAAAAGTTGTTTATTTTTTTGTAAGGAACATTTTTTACATTTAAACTTTTATTCTATCTCTAACGGTTTACAAGATGGGTACTACGGACCCATGACCCAATTGACCCATGTTGCTCATTTACGAACTTGACCTCACTTTTTACGTCCTAAGCACGCTGTAAAAATTTCAGCTTGATATCTCTTTTCGTTTTTGAGTAATCGTGACCACAGACGGACGGCCGGACGGACGGACGGACGGACAACCGGAAATGGATTAATTAGGTGATTTTATGAACACCTATACCAATTTTTTTTTTGTAGCATCAATATTTTTAGGCGTTACAAACTTGGGACTAAACTTATAATACTATGTATATTTCATATATACATGGTATAAAAACGATATAGGAAATTTAATTAACTACTAGGACTGTACTATTTTTGGCCCGAAGTGCAGCTATACGGAGATATAGGCCGAAACACGTTGTACAGATCTTATAGAGTAACCCTTCATGCATTTTATATACAGAATGTTCGATTTAGATCTGGGCATATAAATATCACGAGTATGACAGAAAACATGCATTAAGCAAAGCATCTAAGTGAGGTATTATATACAAGTGTTGAAGCTTCAATTAGTTAGAGTTTCTTAGTTAAATAGACGAACTACAACAGATAAGCCACGATATAAATCACTTTTGCAATTTCATATAACACCTATAATACCTATTAATTAGATGCATTGCTTAACGCATGTATTCTATCATACTCGTGATATTTATATACCTAGATGTAAATCGAACATTCTATATAAGATTTTTAATTAAAGTTTTAAATTCTATTATTTTAAATGGAAAACCTACTATATTGTTTGGCAATGAATTTCAGTTGTATTTTGACATGAATATCATGTCAATTTTGGCAGTTTTATCCGGTTAGAATGAATGTCGACAACTATTGTCGATATTATCGAATGATTTGTGTAGAATTATTGATGTTTATATGAATAATTTATATATGAAAGGACGAATAAAACTTGAAGATATAGACAGTTATGTTTACACCAGGGGCCACAGTACACCTCGAGTTGTCGATTGATGTACATGGCTGCATCTATTTTTATACCTTGCATATATGTCATATATACCGAGGTATACTTAGTTTAGTCCCAAGTTTGTAACGCTTAAAAATATTGATGCCACGAACAAAATTTAGGTATAGTTGTTCATAAAATCACAAATAGCTCATGACCGGTTGTCTGTCTGTCCGTCTGCCTGTCGGTCCGCCTGTTAGCACGATAACTCAAAAACAAAACGAGATATCAATCTGAAATTTTTATAGCGTGCTCAAGACGTAAAAAGTGAGTTCACCTTGTAAACCGTTAGAGGTAGAATAAAAGTTTGAGTGTTAAAAATGTTCCAAGTAAAAAAATGACAACTTTTATTTGAAACATTTTTCGTAAACGGCACTATCTACCCGAGAGGGCGCTAATTATGACAAAATTTTCGTATCTATTTTCTCCAAAACTATAAAAGATAAGGAGTTGAAAGTTACCAGGTAGCTGCAAGTAGTGATCTTGTTGAAATATTCTCAAAAACGAAAAAAAATTATTTCGAAAATTTTTGAAAACCAAATAATATTATTAAAAGTCAACAAAATCCGAGAGTAAAAACAGCCAGCCGGCAAAAACTAATACAACAAAAAAGAATTTTATGTTGAAATTTCTCTAACCATAAATCATAAGCAGTAAAATTAATATTTTTGCTACGAAACACAAATTAGCTTATACATCACCGTAAGTCTTTGTTGAAGGATTAATTTGATCTCGCAGACACCATCTGTCGATAAATATACTAGAAGGCTTTAATGGTCTACTTAAAACAACGAGGGATCATTTTACCCTGAAGGATCATTATATACCACTTTTCCTTATATAATAGAATTTAAGTAAAATCCTAAAATTTTTGAACATCCCTTGAAAAAATCCCGAAGAGTAATTAACACATTTTCTATAATAATTTGTTCTCGTCTTTGGAATCTAGGTACCTAAAAATTGTCAACATTCTATCTCGTATGGTTTTTCATTCAAACTAAAATTTTGTCCTAGTTTGCGCCCTTATGGGAAAACTATGATGTTACGAAAAATTATTTCTAACAAAATTTATTTATTTTTTCATAAAGAACATTTTTTGTATTTAACCTTTTCTTCTATCGCGTACGGTTTAAAATACAACAAATCGGGGGATACAAACCATTTTAAGTCCTAAGTAGACTAAAAACTTTCAACTCGATATTTCCTTTTTTTGAGTTATCACCTTTACAAAATTTTGTTTGTATCATCAATATTTATAATCATTACAAACTTGAGACTTAAAATATATATTCATATTATATAAAATACATATAATAAGATATTTTTTTAACATAAAAAATTAAGGCTTAAAAATGTCCACTATTGACTTTTTCCCTATCTTTAAACAGTACCTATACAACTTGAAAACGGTGACCTTTAAGAAAAAATCCCAAGATACTTTTTTTCATTAAATGATCTAAAAAATCTATACAAAAATTTCATTTTCCGATTTGTTTGTGAAAATTGTTCATAACAATTTTAGAGAGATTTTAAAAGCCAAACAATTTCGTTAATTAAATTCAGTGCTTGAAAATGGATAAACAACTTGAATGCAGCCATAGTTATTGGCTACGGAAAGATGCTGAACTCTTAGATTATGTTCAACCGTTTAATATAATAACAAACTATTCTCATACTTGATTACTATCGCGTGCAAAAGTCATGTGCATGTTGTAAATTTTCTCGATCAGGTCCGTGCGCAAAAATCATTCAAAGGGAAAGAGAAAAACGAAAAGTTACAGTAAGGCACGTATCAACATATTCTCAGATAGTCAGCCTACTCTTTTCGAGGAACTGGCACTGAATAACACAGTGAAACTGATCTGAGTACCGGGCTACTCAGGCTTTTTAAGGAATGAAGTATCGGGCTCGTTGGCACTAGGAGACTCATCTCAAATACACCTTTCACCTGAGCCTGTTGGTCCCACAGCAAGTTGCTTTGTAATTTACTGAATTAAGGATTGACTACGACAAGCTCAACTTATTTACTGCTTGATTACAACTAAGCCATTCGACTGTGTGCGCGTGAAACTTACTAGAGCACATTTAAAAAGGGTGAAGGGACTCTTGACAGGACCCTATCGATTGAACGATCACCTTCATATCTTGGGTATCACTGCTGATCAGTACGGAGAACGAGGGTCTCTATAATGGACGATGAAACCTCCATACAAGTCATTTGTACCTACAGAAACCTGCAGGGCGTTAGGTTCCATCTCGATCCATCAATATTGGAAGCAAAACCGGTGGAGAAGCTGTGGGCTTACCGTGTGCCGCTTGGCCTCGATAAAATCATATAACTTCACCTGCTTCGAATAGCACTTCTTACCCGGAGAGGTCTTGTTTTCGAGGGCATCGAGGGTCTAGGTGCTAGGGACTCATTTGTGGTACCCCTCCTTTCTATTTTTATTATGATTATTATTAGTATGATTATTGTTTATGCCAAGGTTAGGTTAAGTTATATCGATTGTCTGCAAAGAACACACTATAGAGTCCATTGTGATATCATATATGTTTTTTACCATCTTTTTCCGACCAATTTCATTTATCAGTTATCCTCAATTATTTTGAGAGGCTGAGTAGACCTCCTTCACTGTCGTGGCGGCGGGAATTGAACCCGTTACCCTTGGCATACCACGAACGGAATTGGTTACGCTTCAACCAACTGAGCTACTAAGGTTGACGCCAAAATAACGTTGGCGTTTGCTTATGCCAAACTACTGTTGAATTAATTAAGCCAAAAATTACTGTTTTGCATCCCTTTCCCTTTTTTGGGCTCGGTACGCATGAAAACCGGACTTTCATATTATATAAATGTTTAAAAAATTTGACAAATATACACTATTTCGGATCACAATGGTATATTAGAAATTTTATATAGAACGTTAATTTTCGTGAAAATCGATAGCTGACCTTATTCTAAGATGTGAACGTTCTAAACCTGTCATGAAATTAAATTAGCTTGATACAACTAACTAGAAAAGTTATCAACCATATATAGCCCGATCATCTTAGTCAAAAAAAAGTGGTCCACCTCGGAATCTAACGGAATAAACTGGATTTTTGTACAAACCTTTACTTTGATAGTACAAATGTTGACTCAAAATTCATATACTTCCGCGCGTGGTCTTTAGATATTCAAGGTCAAAGGTCGCGAAAATCAGTTTTTTCTGAATATCTCGTTTCTTTTTCCTTTAATCGTATTAATATTCAATATAAAAGTTGTAGAGGATAAATTTTCTACAAATTTTGTCTGAATTTTTTGTACGTTGAACCGGTTTTTAAATAGAAAGCGCAGAGGATTGAGGACTCAGTCCAACGTACTTCAGTGCTCCGCCAATTTTTATAAATATGGTATTAAATAATTATTTAAGTAGTATTTAATCAATAATAAATGAAAAATCCGTATAATAGACAGGATTAATCGTGAATTCCAGTCTATTATGCGGGTTTTTCCTGAATTATTCGTTAATTAGTATTAGATAATTATTTCATACCTTTATAAATATTGATCCAGCACTGAAGTACGTTAAGATGAGCGTTCCATCTTCTGCGACCTTTATTTCAAAAGCGATTCAGCATTCAAAAAAAAAACAAAAAAAAAACAAAACAAACAAAATTTATAGAAAATTTTATCCTCTACAAATGTTCTACAGTAAATAAAGTCATACAATTCGAAGGCTGGAGAAACGAGATATTCACTAAAAACTGATTTTCGTGGGCTTTGACTTTGAATATTGAAGGTGACGCACGCGTGACTTTTGAGACAACATTTTTACTATCCAAATAAAGGTTTGCTCAAAAATTCTTCTTATTCCGTTAGATTACGAGGTGAAACCCTAAGATGATTGGATTAATATAAAACTAGATCATTTGAGGTTTGTATTTATTTGAACTGATTCTTTAAAACCTAGATTATGAATAATCCAGGGAATAAAGAATAAATAAAGACCGAACTTTGGAATAATTTCGGGAAAGCTGAATTTTTGCATGAACTTTCTATTTGTGATTCCAAGAAAAATTCTAAAAGACTCCATCGATGCGAATGTCGCTACAAAAGTTATCCGAGGTCATAAGTCACAAAATACGATTTTTCGCGAATATTTCGTTAACGATCACTGTTTTCGTAAAAAATAGCCGTAATCAAATTTGTATATCAGGAAATTGCCTATAAAAAATGTAAAATTACTTTCCTTCGTATCGGTTTTTAAAAAAATTCGTCTCAAAAGGTTGTATATCGTTTGTGCTTAAAGTACCCAACCTCCGAGCACCACATTCTCTTTACTTAACATTAAAGAAGCTATTGTATTTTATATCATAAATAATTCCCAGCATTTTTTGATCCATGACATTTTTTATCTAACCTCACCGTTTCGAAATATAAGCATTTAAAAAAAAAAAATAAAGTGCGGATTTTTGACGAAAACTCTTTATTGTAGAAAATAAAGATTATTTTGAGTTCTAAAATTTTATTTAAAATCTATTAGATATATATTGGACGATTATAAATATTTTGACAATTTTCATGAAACCTCACATGTTACTTTAGATATGTAAGAGTTTAAAATAAAATAAAGACATTTTTTGGTCGAAAATTTGTTTATGACAAAAATAACCTTATTTTGCGGATCTGGTCAGAAATTTCATGTGAAAACTATATAACTTTTTATTTTGTACAATTCTTAACACTTTTTGACTCTTGATATTACCTTACCTCAACGTTTTCGATATATAAGCGTTTGAAAAAATAAAATAAAATAGTTAACAAGTGAAAACAAACAATTGACTGAGTTAATTGTTGAAGTACCATGTATAGACAGTGTTGATTACTGTCTGTCACATTACACATACATGCATGTCACACAGTGGCAGATTTACCGGGAAGCACAAAGGAAGCAATTGCTTGGGGCCCCGCTTGGACAGGGGCCCCAAAAAATGGAAAATTTAAAAAAAAAGAAAAAATCCATGTGAACAATATCATTCATTGTCCCCAAACGATTTGAAATTAGTTTAAATCTGTATTTCCCGCGTATAGTTGGCGCTTCGGTCGCTCGTATTTGTGTCTTCGTCTGAACAGCTGTAATTCTAAAAGCATCATCGTCTCTTACACAAAATTAACTAGTTATTCGTTATTTTGAAATATCGGGGGTGGGGTATTTTACAATGAGGGCACCAAAAACCTGAGGTTGCTTGGGGCCCCGTCAGAGGTAAATCCGGCACTGATTTCACACATATATAACTGATTTACCCATATAATACTACAATTTGCGCATAATATGTACTCTAACAGGTAAAGAGTGATGTTTACAAAAAAAAATGTTTCAAACAAAAATTTTTTTTTAATAACACTCTTACGGGTAAACAGTGACGTTGACGAAAAAATGTTTCAAACAGTTGTTTATTTTTTTATAAGGAACATTTTTTACATTTAAACTTTTGTTCTGTCTCTAACGGTTTAAAATGGGTCCTACGGGTTCAAGAGCCAATTGGTCTATGTTGCTCATTTACAAACTCGACCTCACTTTTTACGTTCTAAGCACGCTATAAAAATTTCAACTTGATATCTCTTTTCGTTTTTGAGTAATCGTGATGACAGACGACAGACAGACAGACAAATAGACTAATTAAATGATTTTATGAACACTTATACCAAAATTATGTTCATAGCATCAATATTTTTAAGTGTTACAAACTTGGGATTAAACTTAGTATACCTTGGTATATTTTATATACATGGTATAAAAATATACTTTTTTCATGTATAGCCGAAAGTAATGGTTAAAGACGCGTTCTTTTTAAGCGCTTATCGAAAACGAAACGATGAGGTAAGGTAAAAAATATCAAGAGCCAAAAATCTTTATAATTGTCCAAAAAATAATGTCATATGGTTTTCAGATCAAATTTTTGGCCAAAATCACAAATAATCTTTATTTTACGTTAATAACATATTTTGGCAAAACCAATCTTTTTTTTCAAACGCTTATATATAAATCGGCGAGAAAAAGTTAAAAAAATATCAAAAAGTGTTTAAAATTGCTCAATATAAAAAGCCATATAGTTTTCACATCAAATTTTTGATTGGAATAACAAAATAATCATTATTTTCGTCAATAACCAATTTTCGACAAATTTTTTTTTTTTTTTTGTTTGTTTTTTTTTTAAACGTTTTAGTATCGAAAACGGGAGGTTTGGTAAAAATAGTCACGAGTTAAAAAATACTTAAAATCTTCCCAAATATAACATCTAGTTAATTTCAAATAAAATTTTTGTCCGGAAACACAAAATAATCTTTATTTTCCTCAATAAAGAGATTTCGGAGAAAACCCGCATTTTATTTTATTCAAATGCTTATATGTCGAAAACGGTTACGCTAGGTAAAAAATGTCAGAATCGAAAAATGCGAATTATTCATAATATAAAATACGATAGTTTTTTTTAATGTAAAGCAACGTGAATGATGTGTTAGGAAATAGGGTACTGTCCCACCCAATTAAATAGAAAAAGCACAAGTTTGCATGTATATGACTTTATTAAGTACGCTCAAGCAAAGATTTTTCACTGGCTTCCATAAAAATTTACTGACGAGGGTGTATTCACACCTTAAGGGTGTGTTCTGATCCAGAAGCCTAAATTGTATTTTTCAAATTAAGATTATAAAAAAATGAAAAACATTTTTGTAGCCATTTTTTCATTTCATATTTATTGACATTTTAAAAATATAATTAAAAAATTTTGTTTTGAACTCTTTTTTTGTTGACTTTTTTGGATTTTTAAAAAATCTAAAAATTAAAATTTAAATCCAAGGTTCAATTATTTCGAGTATACCCTTAACTTTATCGATTCGGTACTCATATTCAACCTGCCCTGGTTACTTTAATTTTTCGAAATCCTGTTAATTTTCCCAATTTTCAGTGTTCACCTCCAGGTATAGTGGAATACGAAAATGTACCTACGTGTCAACAATGAAAATTGTGAAAATTAACAGGATTTTTGAAAAATAAAAGTAACCACGTTAAAATATGAGTACCTATAACATATCCAAATTTGAAATCGATAGAGTAAAGGGTATAATCACAATGCTTGAAATTCTTAAACTAATAACTTAAACTATTCTTATCTGGAAAACCGCTTTTCTTTATAAATATTTTTTTCCACCAATTAATATTTCAGACGAGTCTTAAAAAATTATAAGGTTTCCCGCCAATCAAATTATGATTTCACGCCATTGAAAAATGTATATAGAACTTAAGAGACATTTAAAAAAATGCAAAAAAAAAATATACATATATCGATTTCTTCAAATTTCTAGACCAGAATAATGTCTTAATTCTAAGAAAAAAGATTATTGAATTTTAATTTTCTAAACAAATATTGTCACATTTTTGTTTGTTTAGTGTATTTTGATGAGCTCTAATGAATTCATAAATTATATTCTACTAGCTGAACCGGCAAACGTTGTTTTGCCATGTATATTATTTCTAAGAAACATTTTTTTAGTTCAATAAAAAAAACTATCTACTACAAGTGTTCGGGGATGTACTTACAATCGAAAGAGTTATAAACAATAAAAGTATGCTTTATTTAGGATATAAGTGTTTATTAAAGTAACGAATATATTTTAAATTTCAATTATTGATAGCTATCTAAGCATAAAAAATAAATGGCCGAAAACTGTATAGTGAGTAAGACAGGAGACCGACTTCGTTCTCATCCCTACTCCGTGATGTTTGCTGGATGAGAGGTCACAACGGTAAACATCTAGCAGGGATAACTGATAGATTGATAGTTGATCGATTATCGAAGCGCGAAGACAGAAGATCAAATTGAATTGAGAAAAAAATCATAATTGAAGGAAATTATTAAGAATAAAAATCGCGATGGAAAAATAGGGGTTGATCGTATAGGGTTGAAAATTCAGAGTTGTGTGTATTTTCTAATGCTGTATCATAAAAAAATAAAAAAATAAAAATTTATCTAGAAATTAAAAAAAAAAAAATTAGGGGTGGATTACCCTTAACATTTAGGGGGATGAAAAATAGATTTTGTCCGATTCTCAGACCTACCCAATATGCACACAAAATTTCATGAGAATCGGACAAGCCGTTTCGGAGGAGTTTAACCACAAACACCGTGACACGAGAATTTTATATATAACATAAAAATTATTTGCTAATTAGGTAATTAATTTTATTTATTTGTTTATTTTAAATCCAACAATATCTGTATCCAAACATATTGAAGTATTTTAAAATATGAATGTAAATTTTATCATATCACAACTTTTAAAATGACTAAAGATAATATTCTTAATATTCAGCAGAATTTATCAAGGTCTAAGATGAATTTAGTATTAAATAAGAATTCGCTTATTTTAGTAGACATTAAAAAAAAAATTTAATCGCATAGCGCTTACACGATTAAGGTGAAACCAAAAACACAATTTATCAATATCTATCAAATCGTTTAGAACAGGGCCGTTCTAACCGTATTTGGCGTCGGGGAGCTAAAAACACTTTGCGCCCCTCTTGTCTAAAATTTACTTGTAAAGTTCTTTTTTTTTTTTTAAATGCATACTCTAAAATAAAGTAAGGCATTTTTTGCTAATATCGAATTCAATTTTTCTGGCTTTTCAGTTGGTAAGGTTTTTTATGATATCATCTGTTTTGAAATCCAATTTCGATTCAATAGTTTTTATGGCCAAATTCATCAACATATCTTGGGTCATGATTGATCGTAAATATTTTATTTTTATTTTGAAAAAGACCTTTCGCTTGCTGCTACTGTCACAGGAAGTGTTAAATATACGCACAAGAAAGTTGAAGCATTAGTAAGAACGGCTATTAAGGTATTTCTATCAGAGGAAAAGAGAACACGATATCTTAAAAAGAGAAAAAATATAGTTCTCAAAACAGTAGTTGTATTAGTACAGTAGAACTGTCAACACTACAACGAATATATAGGTAATAATAGTAGCTGTAAACTATTCGCTTTGCTGGGCAACTTCAATTTTAAGTACAAAGATTATTGCGGAACCCTTATTTTAGAGCAAGATATTATTTAGTAAATTTTATGAAATTTACTGAATAATTTTATACTGCTGAACTGACTCCATGTAGCTTGCAGTTTTTTAATGTAGACATCATGCCCTTTTATTCGATATCAGACTTCGGTTTATTTAAAAATATCCGATCGTCCAAAAAGCAGTTTATGAACTTTCTCAGGGTTTAGATTATCTCTGTACCAAAATTCATTTACAGCGGTTCAGTAGTTTAGGTACGATTGCGTAACTTACAGACAGACAGAGTTACTTTCGCATTTATAATATTAGTAAAGAAAGTAAGGATATATAATTTTGTTAGCAAAGTTACCTTCTGTAACGCGAACTAAAAATGTTCAAAAATGGACAGAAAAAGAAAAAGTTTAGTCTCTAAATATTATTTGTATTATTGTAAGTACGTTAAGGATGTACGAGCGCTAGGGCAATTTGGGATTAAAAACATGAGCTTTTTTTAAATATGAAATTGGACTAAGTCTAAATCAATTCTGAAAATTGGAGGGTGGGGGTGGGGGGTTTGCCCAATTACTCAATTAAATAAATGACTTAAAAAGTATGCATTTTTAACATTGCTCTTACATAAATTATTATACCATGCAATTGAAATATACCAAGGTATACTAAGTTTAGTCCCAAGTTTGTAACGCTAAAAAATATTTATGCTATAAACAAAATTTTTGAGCCTAAAAAGGATGTAATTTATCGTTTAGATTACGAAAAAAGGATAAACAAATCACATTACACATATACCTATACATGTCACACACACATAACTGATAAATCCCATATTAATACATACTATAAAATTTGCATCTTATGTGTGCCCTCGTGAGTAAACAGTGATGTTTACAAAAAAATTTTTCAAACAAAAGTTGTTTATTTTTTGATAGGGAACATTTAAACTTTTGTTCTATCTCTAATGGTTTACAAAATGGGTCCTACGGACACAAGACCAAATTGACCTATGTTGTTCATTTACGAACTCGACCTCATTTTTTACGTTCTGAGTGCGCTGTAAAAATTTCAGCTTGATATCTTTTTTCGCTTTTGAATTATCGTGTTCACAGACGGACGGACAACCGAAAATGGACTAATTAGATAATTCTATGAACACCTATAACAAAATTTTTTTCGTAGCATCAATATTTTTAAGCGTTACAAACTTGGGACTAAACTTAATATACCTTGGTATATTTCATATACATGGTACGCGAAATATAAAAAGTTCAAATATGTCTTCTAAAGAGTATGAACTCTTTACGTGAAAAACTATTTTTAATCTCACATAGTTAGAAATACCTTTAAATTATTTTAAACCGCAGTTTCAAGAATGTTTTGAGTTATCAACCCTAACTTTCGAACAAAAAAAAAACCCATATTTCCACTTGATTCGTAAAAAATATTTAAATTTTGTGCAAATTATTTTTTATAAAATTGTTTTAAAAAAACAATATTTTACATAATTTATTCAAATTAAACAAAAAAAAAAAAAGAAAAAAAAAGAAATGTAGGAACTATTACAAAATTTATTGAACGGTTTTACAATTTTAATAGTTTAAGGGAACTTTATTTCGGGTGTGTTCCGTAATATTCACCAGTATATTGGTCAGTGCTCATGACGTCAGAAATTAGAGCCATATTGTACTGGTATACTACGTCATATTGTACTGGTAAAACGGGCATGACAATGTACATATCTTCACCTGATGTATGTAAAAGAAATTTATTTATTGTTCATTAAAAAGTAATAATGGCGTCTGAAAAAGACTTACTTGTAATTGACGAATACAATAAGCATATATATTTAAGAGTAAATATTCACGCACTGGCCAGTATATTTGGGAACGATTCACCAGTATGGAGTCGGTTTTGACGTCATCAGTACTGGTCAGTATACTGGTGAATATTACGGAACACGCCCTCCATTTCAAACTCTAATACTGACAAATAATTAACTCTAACGGGAATATGTTCTGTCCTACATATGTATGGTAGAAGTATCACTTTCTTATATACCCCTCTTAAAAACGGGATGCGTGGATCAAATTTTGTTTTGTTGACTTTGAAATTAGACGGGTTTCATTTATTATATAGTGTGTCGCATTTAAGATGAGGGTACCTTCATATTTTCGTTATTTATAGGAAAATCGATTTGAAATTTTGCACGTCATGCAGGGTGATGGGTCACATTTTTTAAGATGCTTAATCGAAATCTGTACTTAAAATTCAGCCTTCTTAAAATTGGCAAAATAAGACCGATTCTTAATATTTTGCCTATAGCGTCAGAGATGTTTAAAGATATCAACAACAACAAAACTATTAGAAAAAGTTGTTTAGAATTTTTTTATATCCATATAACGATTTTCATGGCAAAATTCGAATTTTTAATTTTTTTATTATTTTGGTCTTACTCAAAATTATTTCAAGTTTATTGAAATATTTGAATGCATAACACTATTAAATTATCAATTTGTCCAGTTTTTACATTCCATAGTACACTAGTTACGTAACTAGTGTACTATGGAATGTAAAAACTGAACAAATTGATAATAATTTAATAGTGTTATGTATTCAAATATTTCAATAAAGCCAATCGTGTGTATAGTTTTACAGATGCCGTGATTAGTCAGTCAGTTAGTCAGTAAGTGATATTTCGCTTATATATATAGGGTGTCCCGTCACTCGATGGAAATAGCTTAAGAGTGTATTTTAAGTCGAAAGTGCCTCGTATACTTTTTTCAATCCAATAGTTGAGGACTTATGTGCACAATATTTCTACGGACCCAAGACCCAATTGACATATATTGCTCATTTACGAACTTAGCCTCACTTTTACGACCTTAGCACGCTTTAAAATTTTCAACTTGAAATCTTTTTTCGTTTTTTCGTTATCGGAAATGGACTAATTAGGTGATTTTATAAACATACTATACCAAAATTTTATTTGTATCATCAATATTTTTAAGCGTTACCAACTTGGGATTAAACTTAGTATACCTTGATATATATTACATATTTAGTAGACCATGTAATTGTTTTGCCATATTGTTGTTATGGCGTCATTTGATTGTTTATGTCTGTGTTTTTTATTTTTTGAGGTTATAATTATACCCATGTATATGAAATATACCAAGGTATATTAAGTTTAGTCCCAAGTTTGGAACGCTTAAAAATATTAATGTTACAAACAAAATTTTGGTAAAGGTGTTCATAAAATCACCTAATTAGTTCATTTCCGGTTGTCTGTCTGTCTGTCTGTCTGTCTGTCTATCAGCCTGTCTGTCGTCTGTCATCTGTCTGTCTGTCCGACTGTCATCAAGATTACTCAAAAACGAAAATAGATATCAAGCTGAAATTTTTATAGCGTGCTGAGGACGTAAACAGTGAGGTCGAATTCGTATATGAGCAAAATAGGTCAATTGGGTCTTGGGCCCGTAGGACCCATCTTGTAAGCCGTTAGAGATAAAACAAAAGTTTAAATGTAAAAAATGTTCGTTATAAAAAAATAAACAACTTTTGTTTGAAATATTTTTTCGTTTACCCGTGAGGGCGCAAATTAAGCGCAAATTGTATAGTATGTATTATATGAGAATATCAGTTATGTATGTGTGACATGCATAGGTATATGTGTAATGTGATAGAGTAATCAACACTGTCTATACATGGTATTTCAACAACTAACTCAGTCAATTGTTTTTTTTTTCACTTGTTTTAAGATAAATTGAATGGCTACGTTTACAAAGTAATGCAAAAGCGTCAGTGCGGGAATAACCGGAGACCAGAGTAACGCATCAAAAACCAGAGACTGTAGTCCGAATTCGGAGAATTGGCAGTCCTAGTTGTATACAATAGTTTTGATCACCCAGTATTTAAAAAATAAAGGTCAACTATAAAATTAAATTTCCGGTAAAGGTAAATAATTTCGTTATTAATAACGATATAAAGTTTTCATCAGAGCACTATAATATAGCTTCTCTAATGGCTCGAATATAATAATTAAGTTTGCAATATTTATAAGCCCTGAAGTGATATTGTTAACTATTGCATGTAGTTTACTATACAAACACATATATTTTATTAAGGAGAATCAGTATGCTACCCTTCATCAGATAGATCAACTGTCAAGGGAATTTCCATAAATAATTTAAAACTTTTTAATATTTAGAATTGTAAATTTTTTTAAAAATTATTTAACATGTTTACGGAGTCAAGATATCATTTATAAATTTTATTTACTTCAATTTTTCCAAAAAATGATACATCGAAGTTATTGTTGAATAAATTTAAGCACGTGAGGCAATTGCCTAGGGCGGCACAATTTTAAGGGTGGCAAAATTTCCGAAAAGTCAAAATTTTAAAGATGAAATAATTCAAGGGCAATCTGATTTTTTTCTACTGAGATAGTTCCTAACTAAACCGGCCATACCTTCTCCGTTTTTTCATTTTTCCTCTCCCTTTCTTACGACATGTTCTGTATAAATGTTTGTATTGCTTAAAAAGAATAAATAAATTAAATTGTATAGTAAACGATTAAGAGAAAATAATTTTTAGCCCCCCTCCAAATTTTGGATTTTATGTTTCAAAGGATAAAGATTTCGAAAACGCAAAAACATTCTGTTCGTCGTTTGGCGTACGCATAAAAGTTTCCAGAGCTTTCTTCCGAAAACGACCCCCTTTTCACCACTTCTCCTTCCAAATTTCAATTTTCTTTTCTTATAGTTCAAAGAAAATCTCTGAACACCTCAGGGCACTAAATTGTGTTATTTAGTTTCCAGAGGTTTTCTCGGAAACTATGAAAAATAGAAGCTCTATAGTGAATAGCATCATTCCAAGCCTATCTGATATAGAAGCATTTCTAAACCACGTGGTCCGGTCAAGAGGGGGGAATTACCTCAAAGAAGAGAAACGAATATGCCGGCTAAAAAACTTTATATTTTAAATAACAAAAGCACATCAGAATCACATTCCAAATTTCATTATAATTAATCTATTCAGAAAAACTTGAAAGAAATAGCTTAGCCTTGACCAATTAATGAAAAATATTTTAATGAATTTGAACTAAGAATTCGACAATATGAGTTAAATTCGTAACTAAAACACCGAACCTCCTTAATAATTAAACATGTATATCAACTGAACCGTTTAACCTATAAAGCTTGCAATAAGCTAATAATGCACAAAACAACTATATGTATACATATAATCAGTTTTTTTTTAACGATACAGTTTTTTAAACGCTTATATTTTCAAACGAGTATATTTGCAAATCTATATATTTTTTTTTTAAACAAAATAAAATATCTAATTTTTGAAATATTTGCAGCACGGAGGTTTTCCCTTAAAACGGTATATGTACCGTATTTCGATCATTACATCGATTTTTTTGTCTCGTAATATATCGTTTTTTATTATTTAGGCGGCGGTTTTATAATACTGAAGAATGAATCATGCTAAGCCACTGACTTTCGCACTTCGACGTACATTTTTAATTTAAGCATGTACGATTTCCAGGGCAATTTTAGATAAAAGGCTTCATTTTTTTTTATGAAGTTGGACTAAGTCTAAATCAATTCTGAAAATTTTAGGGGGAAGGGTGTTGCCCGATTATTTAAATAAATAAATGACTTCAAAAGTAGGCATATTTAACATTGGTTTTATGGTAAAACGGTAGATGAATGAAATGTTTTCATAGACTTCTCCAAAACTAGTTGGTAGGAATTGAAAAACAATATATTTAAAGATAAAATCTTGATAAATTATTGGAAAAAAAAAAAACTCGTTGTGCCCGACTAATTAAGAATGTATGAACACGGTAGTGTGAACACAAAATAGTGTGGATACAAAAACATTTTTTTTTAATTTTTGATGGTGAATTATATTATAACTTAAGAATATGAAACGAAAAGTAAGAATGCAATTTTCCGATATCTGGAGTAATTTTCAAAATATCGAAAATTTTGTGTAATTATTTAGCTTACCAAGGCAAATATCGATATTTCGAAAACCAAAGCAAATATCGAAAAATTGTATTCTTATTTTTCGTACATTCATGAAGTAAAAACAAAATTCATCATCAAAGTTAAAAATAAGGTACAATAAATTTCAACCACAAGTCTAAACTTGGCTTGACGCTCGTTACCCCTTAATTTTAAAAAATTTGTGTACTTTTATAGCATTAATTTTGCGAATTATGAATTTTTAAATTCGGCAAAAATTATAATTTAATTAGCAGTGCCTAGGACATTTTTACCGAATTTACCATTTTTTAAAGATACCATCTACCGCTTTTTTGTTCATTTTCAAGAATTTTCATTCTTAAGAAATGCACTATTTAGCGCGATTTTCATTATTTATTTTCTCGGAATGTGGGACTCGCAGAAAATCCGCCGCCGCCTAGATTTACGAATATTATGCGAAAATGCAAAAATAGGTGCTTCGGAAAAGTCCTGCATGATCAGAACAAAGCAAATTGCTGTAGCATTTAAAAAAACATTTTCATCGTTGAGAAATGCATAATTAAAACCTTTGCATATTTATGAAACTCGTAAATAAATGATAAAACCATGAAAAGAAAACGAGAATTTACAAAAAAAAAAACATTAAAATCTATAATTTTCACTCCGAACGGATTTTCTATGAGTCATACAAGTTGAGAAAATAATTGGCAAAAAACGGATTTGATTTTAGCTAGTATCGGGTTAATTTTGAAAAAACGTATTTCATCTATAAATTAGACTTCTTCAGCGATAAATAGATAATTTCTTTCCAAGGTTATGCTTTTAAATATATTATGACTACTTCATAGATGAAATCCATGGACGATTACAGTTTCATGTAGGCATTTTTGACAAAGGATTACTATAGAACTCGAACAAAACCTCGCTAAGTTTTCGGGATATCTATGGTTAAAAATAAAATTTTAGTTCATTCTCAAGAAATACACTATTTAGCTAAAATGATTTCATACAAAATGTTATTCTTTTCAAGAATTAAGGATGTATGAGCGTGAATGATCAAGTCATTTCAGGAAACAAATAAAAAAATAGTATATTAAACATCTAGGGAGCAAAAGTGAAGAATGTCTCAAATCTCATGTTCATTGTCGTCCGAGTTGAGCCCCGTGGGTGACAAACATGAGATTTGAGACATTCTTTACTTGCTCCCGTGGTGTGTATACTATTTTCTCCCCCGCGGAGGTAGAAAGCGGCAGTTTTGTTTTGCACAGTGGAACGAAAGTTGACACTTTCTGCACGGAGGTGATAAAATATATATTTTAAGATTTTGATAGAGAACTATGCAATAAATTGAAGATAATGAGACGAAAAGTAAGAATACAATTTTTCGTTATCTGTAGTAGTTTTCAAAATATCGAAAATTTTGTTTAATCATTTATCTTTTGATATTTCGAAAACCAAGGAAGATATTGAAAAATTTTATTCTTATTTTTCGTCTACATTCATGAAGTTATAACAAAATACATCGTCAAAGTTGAAAATAAGATAAAAATAATTCGAACCTTAAATCTAGCCTGCTCGTACATCCCTTATATGGATGGAGAAATTTGGTTTTTTTGTTTTTTGTCATTGCTAATACGTTTACTTTCTATTAAAAACCTTTTTATTTTAATTTGTTTTCATCCGTGAAATTTTCAAAAGTGAAAATTATGAAAAACTTTCAAAATATGTCGTTTTTTGAAATTTCTCCATAAGAGCAATCAATGCATTTTAAATGAATTTTCAATGATGTTCTTCTTAAAATTTGCTTGGATACTTAAGCTGAAATTCTAAATTTTAATGTTCAATGAGTAAAAGTCTACCTTTTAAAAATTTCAAGCCTTTAAATCAAACATTGTTGTTATACTCATACATCCTTAAGAAGAAAGTTATAGCCTCAAATATATTCAACTTTGATTTATGTTTGGTTTAACTTTTTAAAAATGTTTTAAGGGAAACAAACCATAATTTCCAAACTATAAAATTATCGAAAATAACTTCCAAATCCCATTTCAAGTTTCAAGGTCTCGAAAATATTTTAGTCTTAATTTTCGTCTAATCTCTTCAAATTTTATAAAAATCTATCCTCAGACATTTACTCAAGAAACAATAATCATATCTCCAGGATTTGAATCATTTAAAAAATATTCAGAATAATTTTTGGAAACTAAAAAAATAGATCCCTAAATTTAATTTTCAAAATATTTTAGCTCAGAAATAAGTAATAACAGAGTTTATAATCTCTAAAAATTGCAATTTTGCTTTGTAGCAGATTTTCCAAGAAATTTTGACAAAGCATACGAAAAAACGAAGAGAAACATAAAAACAAATAAATCCTTATTTAAGGTTATAACAAAAATATTACGAATACACAGATTTTTGGGAGATAAAACAGAAAAAAAAAGGTTAAATAAAAACTGTTGCATATTTATGTGACAAATATACGCAAACACATTTTTAAGTATGTTATGAAAGTTGCCTAGCTAAAATAATAATTAAAACATTTAACAATTATCGTTTGTTACAAAAAAAAATGTACATTTAGGGCGGATAATTTTTGTAGAGTTTTAATTATGATAAAATGACATCTAAGAAAAACATCTATTTGATTTGTAAATGAGAAACTATAGCAATTTAATTTGAAAAGGCACACTAAATATGCTTTGAGGGGAAATGATAATTAAAGGAAAAAAATAAAATGAAAATTGAGAAAAACATTAAGTAGATTATATTTTAGCGACGTACCCTACAAATATCCAGTAACATATTTTACAGTTTTACCCTATTGATTAAATAAATACTTTCATTTTCTTAAATTTTTTAAATTATTTTTTGTTTAAAACGTTTACATTTTTTTTTATTAAAAAAAATAATTTTTTTCAAAACACAACACGTTTTTTATTGGTTTATAACAGTGAAGTCACTTGTGATTTAATCAACGAACACTGTAAAATTGAAACGTACATTATTGAAATCAAATACACAAACCCTTGTCAAAGTGGAGGAGATCGTTAAAATACACAAGGAATCAGATATGTGTAATGCGCATGCGAATACATCAATGTTTATTGGTGAATATGAATATAATGTAAATGGATGGATGGAAAGTTATTACAGAGTGTTTATAATGTGTGCTAGGTATGCAAATTTTTTGAACCGGATTTTAAGTGGAAAAATATAATTCTTTTCAAAAAAAAGTAATCTTTTATTATTATCAGAAATAAAACACTACAATCGGTTTAATGTTTGATAAAACGCAAAAAACAAGCGTTTTATAAATCGAAAAATAAAGTTAAAAATTTGATATTTTTGACTACCAAAACTCTTAAATACATTTTTTTCCAGACGGTTAATTAGCTTTTATGTAAACATATAGCATCCTGACTCTAAAAATAAAAATCGTCTTCATCTATCAGCTTCAGTTTTTGATATATGGCTTATGTGTGGTTTTTTAGAAAAACACAAAAAAATAATACCAATAAATATTTAATTTTTGGAAGCCGCGAAAAATGGTTAGGCCACTTTATTTTTATACCATGTATATATATATAATCAAGCCTTAATTTTTAAGTGGCCTATCCTGTTCGTTCTGGAATTTTTCGTTAAAAATTAAGGCCAAGAATAATTCGGAATAACTCCAAGTATATATATTATATATATCAAGGAATACTAATTTTATTCCCAAGTTTGTAACGCTTAAAAATATTGATGCTAAGAACAAAATTTTGGTATATTTCCGGTTGTCCGTCCGTCGATGAGCACCATAGCTCAAAAACGAAAAGAGATATCAAGCTGAAATTTTTATAGCGTGTTAAGGTTTTCGAGTTCATAAATGACCAACATTGGTCAATTGAGTCTTGAGCCCGTAGGACTCATCTTGTAAACCGTTAGATATAGAACAAAAGTTTAAATAAAAAAAATAAACAATTTTTGTTTGAAACATTTTTTCGTAAACGACACCGTGAGGGTGCAAATTATTACAAAACTTTCGTGTTCATTTTCTCCAAAACTGTCGTAATTGTGTCAATTTTGAGAACTCTTCTAATTTGTAAAAAAAAATAATAATTGATATTTAACACTTTCTATACAGGATATTTAAACAAGTAATTCAATCAATTGTTTGTTTTCATTAGTTTGATATGTGTTTGAATTACATCTAAATCAATTATCAAAGTTTCAGGGGGATCCCCAGTGTATTAATTTATTATTCAATGTTAAAGTTCGAGTATTCATACATTGCTCTTACGGAGAAATCTCAAAAAACGACATATTTTGAAAGTTTTTAATCATTTTCACTTGAAATAAAAGAAGAAAGAAACTTCTCCAACTATATAAGGGATGTACGAGCAGGATAGATTTGGAGTTGATAGTATTTTTATCTTAATTGTAACTTCGATGATGAATTTTGTTATAACTTCATCAATCTAGACGAAGATTGAAGAATAAAATTTTTCGATAACTGCATTGCTTTTCGAAACATTGTTTTATAATTTTGACAGGCTTAAAAATTTCATTTATATTGACTGTCAAATTTTTCGCGCGTATCTTGTACGTTAATTTGTTTGGTTGTATATTGTTTATTACTTCGTATCTTCCAAGAGGCTCGATGGATTTCGACATTAATAGTACCTATATAATCGTCTTAAAACCTAAGTGCCTTTAGATAGACGTTTGAAAAAAATTGCGGATTTTCGGCGAGAAATAGTAATACGTTAATAAAAAAGTAAACGTTCTGAGTGCGCTGTAAAAATTTCAGCTCGATATCTTTTTTCGTTTTTGAGTTATCGTGTTCACAGACGGACGACAACTTAGGTGATTCTATAAACACCTATACCAAAATTTTTTTCGTAGCATCAATATTTTTAAGCGTTACAAACTTGGGACTGAACTTAATATACTATGGTATATTTCATATATACATGGTATAATGAAAACAAATAATTGACTGAGTTAAAAAGAAAAAAAAAAGCATCGTTGATTTTTTCCACAGTTGTTTATTATGATTTTCCTGAAGTATTTACATAAATTTTCGTGCACAATTTTTTTTTTGACGTTCAAATTCCAAAGCTGACCGAGATATGAAAATTTTAAAACAGAATTTATTTTTTCATTCCATCAAATGAAAATTTGTTCCATCTTGTAAACCGCTAGAGGTAGAATAAAAGTTTAAATGTACAAGTTACTTCTTATAAAAAGAACAATTTTGGTTTGAAATACTTTTCTAAACATCCCGTTTTACTCGTCAGGGCGCGGGCGTTTCAAAATTGCTTTCAAAAATTTCGATAATTTGAAAATTTCGAAAGTATTTTCACGAATTTTTTTGGTTTTTCTAGAATGTTTCACATAACCACATAGTTGAAGTTAACGTGAAAATTTTCAACAAACTTTTTTTTTTAATAGTTTTAGAGAAAATGGACTTCAAAGTTTTTTTCTTAAGTTGCGCCCTCACGGGTAAACAGTGATGTTAACAGAAGTAGTTAATTTTTTTATAAGGAATAACTTTTACACTTAAACTTTTGTTCTATATCTAACGGTTTACAAGATGGAACAAATTTTCATTTGATGGAATGAAAAAATAAATTCTATTTTAAACTTTTCATATCTCGGTAAGTTTTGGAATTTGAATGTCGAAAAAAAAATTTTTGCACGAAAATTTGTCTAAATACTTCAGGTAGAGCATTTATTTGAACTTGTTTTTTATTTAATGCATAATTTTTTCATAATTTGTAAAAACTGATTAAAACCCCCAACTACTCCCCAAACTGACTTTTTTTACGAAGTTTTTACAACCTTTTATCCTTTTAGAAATTTAGTTTAATTGTACTGTGGTGTTAACAATTAACACACACACACATTACTATATTATAAACAAATGTAATCTAGACAATTCCAAAAAGAAAGAAACAATATCGTTTTATAGTAAAATAAATGCAATAGAACATACATGACAGTTACAGAATTTGCTACACTGCACGGTACAATTACAAGTAAGATATATACAATAGAACATACGTGACAGTTCTAGAATATGCTAGATGGTACGATAACAATTGATTGTAACTATATAAACGGAGCATAGTAGGCGATACAGTCAAATTACTATACACGACAGATTACAATAGAAGAGATTACAATACAAATTCGTAAAGGTAACTACAGAAGTTTTATCATCTATCAGCATAACATTAAAATAAAAGTATTGTGTTATTGTATTTGTATGTAGTAAAAACTTAACAATAAAAATTCATATAAGTGTTTGAGTATAGACAGTTGAATTTTTTATTACAAAAATTTGATTACGTTAAGCCCGCTACAGTACTAACCAGGAAGTTAGAAGTTATGTTGGAACAAAGAAACTCACATGCATATATGAACACTAAACACATTGCATTCCTTTTTTTTCTTTTGTCAATCGTGTAAATTGCATTCATTGATATCAAAAATTTTAAATTATCTATTTATAGTTTTCCAAGTATTAATATCATATTCAAATTTCTACTTCCAACTCTCCAACGAACATGTGCTTTTGTTTAGATCCCTCTAGAGCTCGACAGTTTGCCAGTGGGCGAATGTATATAAAATATATACAGTCAAAACCGTGTATAATGAAAATCGGTTAGTAGAACGAATCGGTAAGGGAACCATACATTAATAACGTCACACGTTAAGGGGAAGGGAGGGGTTCAACAAACTATGAAATTGTGTGACAAGGAGTAGGGGGGAATCAAAAGCTTTGTGACGTCACATATTAAAGTTAAAATTTATACGTAAAAACAAAAAAAAGACTAACTCATAAAAACCAAGTTTTCATTACACTCCCTTATATGTAAAATTACTCCCTTATATGGGGGCCAAAAATTTATTTATTTTTAAAAACGAAAATTGAGAGAGTGGAAAAATTTTTTACAAAACTATATGCAAGGGATTATAAAAAGGCAGTTTAAGTTTTCGAATGATATCAGAAACAAGTGAAAACAAACAATTGACTGAGTTAATTGTTGAAATACCACGTATAGATAGTGTTGATTACACTATCACTTTACACATACATATGTGTCACACATACATAACTGATATTCCCATTTAATACATACTATACAATTTGCGCATAATAAAGTTTCTTTTGCTCATTTTCAACAAAAATAAACAAGGTTTCCAATTTTTTTTAACAATTTTTAAAATTTTGGTATGCTTTTCAACTTTTTATAAGATTTAGTGATAACATTTCTCATCCCTCCGTGCAAAGAGCAAAATTTTGAGGAATAGATTCTAAATCTAGAAAATAGAAGTTTTCATATAAGCTATAGTTGTTCCAAACAAGCTATTCGTTGTGTGCGTAGTCATGGTAGGGATAATAAAATCGATGCCAGCGCTTTAAGTGAAAAATTTTGGAGATAAAGTGGGCTGTTATGACTAATTTGCAATTCTTTACATGTTAATGATATAGAAACTGTCAAATTAAAATGATTGAAAAACACTAATTAATTAAACTTAATGCATTAAAAATTGTGAAAATAAGAAATCAAATTGTACAAATATTATTTTTCAAATGTTAATTATCGTAATTATTTATTTAAATTTGTGAAACAAGAATATTAAATTTTAAATGTAAGTTTTCAATGCAATCCACACAATTATATATGCATCCATTAATTCTATAATTAAAGTAGTGTATCGTTGTCATGGAAACGAAATTCACGCTCGGAGCGAATAGTTGCTTTTAGAAATTTTGGTAAAATTTTGTGTTAAAAAATTTTTTCTTTAAGGATGTATGAGCATGGTAGTGGGGGCACAAATTTAAAAATAGATATTTTCAATTTTGATGATAAATTTATATTATTACTTGACGATATAAGACGAAAAGTAAGAATACAATTTTTCGATATCTGGCTTAATTTTCAAAATATCGAAAATTGAAAATTTTGTTTAATTATTTAGCTTTCGATATTTCGAAAACCAAGACACATATCGAAAAATTTTATTCTAATTTTTCGTCTACATTCATGAAGTTATAACAAAATTCATCATCAAAGTTGAAAATAAGATAAAAATAATTTCAATCCTTAATCTACCCTGCTCTTACATCCCTTATATGGACGGTGACACTTAGTTTTTTTCTTTTCTAATTCATTGCTAATATTTTTACTTTCTATTAAAAAGTTTTTTTTAAATTTGTTTTCATTCATTCCAAATGAAAATTATCAAAAACTTCCAAAATATGTCGTTTTTTGAGATTCCTCCATAAGAGCCAATGTATTTTATATCGATTTTTAATGACTTTTTTCTTAAAAATTTGCACGGATACCTAAGCTGAAATTTTAACCACATATTCTTTGAATAAAAGACTACCTACAAACAAATTTTGAGCCTTTAAATCAAACATTGTTGTCATGCTCATACATCCTTAATACTTTGGTTCTGAATGATGTTGATTTTATTAAGAATTTTAGAAATAAAAAAAATTGCTGTTTAATTTTAATTATTTCTATTAAATTATAAAATATGTGACGTCATACCAAGGGAGGCCTTAAAAAATGTGACTATCTGTGACAAGAGGTAGGGGGGGGGTTAATAAATACAAAGTGGGGGTTATAAAACAGAGTGCTTTTTTAAGTTGACCTATGCTTGAAATTCTAAATACAACTTTTATCGAAAAAAACTCTTCAAGCGAAAAATATTGGGTGTGTAGGCGCTCATTTTACGCAGCCATTAAACATGATCGAGATTTTCAAGCTCATGACAAGCTCACTCTTCTCCATCTGGCAATCGATAGATGAACATTTTTCTTCAAACCGTACAGTTTAGGCAAAAACGGGCCGAACACTTTTACCCAAAATTGTTTTTTCGTATCAAAATTGTTATTTCGTATAATTGTTTCTGCAAAATCACTTAAATACACTCTTCGAAATAATTTTTCCAATAAATCCAACAAAAGTGGTTTGTTTCTCTATAAAGACCATTTTTGTTCAAATTAATTGAACAAACGCACAAAAATCTAAATTTTTGCTATCAATTGCTGTGCAAACTTTTTAGGTTTACAAAAAAATGTTTAAAACAAAAAATGTTTACGTATTTATAAAGAACAACTTTATAATTTAAAGCGTTCACCTAATGTTTGTCAGTTATAATTCAGAGTGGGGTTTTAATTGAACCTGGAACATTATTTATTTAAAAATAGTATTAATGCACTTTAACGTTCAGGGGCATTTTTTAAATGAAATTCTACAAAAGTTTTCCATGCCAAATTTATTCATGCTCAATGACGAATTTTAGCGGATCTGGTTTGTTTTTTACAAAGACAAAATTGGTGTTTTTGCACATTCTGTACATCATATTATAGTTTGTTATTAGTAATTAGTTTATTTAATTTTAAATAATTTTATATTTGAAAAATAATTTTTAAATTTGATGTACAAAATATTATTTCATTTATCAAACGATTTAGTTTAATATCCGCTCTGAACCGTGAAGCATTACTCAGAGGCGGATTATAAAATTTTGCGCCCGTATGCGGTTTCAAAAATTGGCGCCCTTGTAATAAAAATCTATCAAGACTTTTTTTAGTTTTTTAATTAGTGAGCCTAAATGGCCGAGTCGTCTGAGGCGTTTGTCTTTGACTGTTTGTCTATTAAAACTCAGGTTGCGGGTTCGAATCCAGCGGCAGTGTGAACAATTATGATTAATGAGGGCGGTACAATTGATCACATTGTCGTCGCTTAGATAAGAACGAAGTAACCGACTCCACCCACATCAAAATGTAATTGTAAATATGCTTGTAATTAAATAAATAAAGATTAACAAATAATGATGTGGGTGGCCTCTGTTATAGGCGTATATGTCAGAGAAACGGAGGTTAAACCCCATTATTATTATTATTATTAGTTCTTTAATTTTAAGTTCTTGTTGTGTAAAATGTTTGTAATGTGTTATATGAATAAATTGAGCTACTGACGATGCGTTGTAATCGAAATATCGATATTTAGCGACATGTAAGTCGTCTGTTGTATTTTTTAAATAGAATTTCTTAATATACAATTTTATATCGAGTATATCGAGAAAAATTTTAATTTAATTATCCTATAACTCAAATCTAATCTTATCTACTCTATTTAGATAAAATTTATATATTAACGTTTATTGGATATAAGGACAATAGTGGTCAGTCCCGTTAACGTCGTTATAAACGATTTCGACTATATTTCCTTCGTTGCTTCATTAAATGCAATATTCATTATTTAACTCATGATACTCGTTGATACTCATCATGATATTTTCAATAGATAAATTTTCCCGGCAATGACAGCACTTATCACGAGTAAAGATGAAACTTCAAGGTAAATATGTTAAAATTTTATTTTTCATAGTCAAGTTTAAGCTACATTGATTTAATCTAAAATTAGATTCGAACTATTTTCTGGAAATATTGCAACCAAGAGGAGGTCATATATATGTATTAAATTTTGATGAAATCTGGGCTAGAATTTTCTACCACCACGGGCCCGTCGATTGTCTGTACTTTTCTTCGTATCTCTTTTACGAAAGTTTCTTAGTAACAGGTTTTGTTGGAACTATAAAATTTTGAATAGATATTCTCATAGCATATTAAATTTCATCCTAACATTCATTCCAAGAATCTCCTTTTGATTAGATAAAATTTGAGCTAGAAGTAAGTATTAGAAGAACTTTTGTACCGCGATCAGTTTGATCTATTGTATACCTACTTTTGCCTCAAAGGTGCAAAGGTGGTTAAATATAAATTAGTTTAAGTTTGAGAGCGTTAATTTGTGGAAGTTATTAACTTTAAATAATAAAGTAGGTTTTAACAAATAAACAAATGAAAACAAACAATTGGCTGAGTTAATATTTGGAATACTATGTATAGACAGTTTTGATTACGAAATCGTTACATCATGTAAGTAGATAGCCACACAGAACTGATATTCCCATATAATACATACTATATAATTTGTACCTAATTTGCGCCCTCAAAGGTAAACAGTGATGTTTATGAAAAAATGTTTCAAACAAAAGTTGTTTATTTTTTTATAAGGAACCTTTTTTACATTTAAAATTTTGTTCTATCTCTAACCGTTTACAAGATGGGTCCTACGAACCCAAGACCCAATTGACCTATGGTGCTCATTTACGAACTCGACCTCACTTTTTACGTCCTGAGCACGCTTGATACTTTTTTTCATTTTTGAGTTATCGTGTTGATAGACAGGCGGGCAGACAATCGAAAATGGACTAATTTGGTGATTTTATGAACACCTTTACCAAAATTTGGTTGGTAGTATCAATATTTTTAAGCGTTACAAACTTGGGACTGAACTTAATATACTATGATATATTTCATATACATGGTATAAAAATGTGTTTAATTAATAAAATTTAAATACTTACTTGGTTGTGAACAATGAATACATAATTTTGAACTTTTATATATAGTTTTTGACTTAGAAGAATCTAATTTAATTTTCATTCATTTTTTTAAAAATATTGTTTGATATTTAAAAAATAAATAAATTATAATTTTTTTGACATATATATTCATTTAAGTCTCTATATAGTATAGTAAACAAACCTTTTTCCTTGGAAAAAATTGTTTGCTGGGTGTAGGTATTGACTTGCGATTTTTTGCTTTGGCTCCAGAAAATTATCATAAAAAAAGTCTTATTGGTTTAAAGCAAAACCTTTTAGTTTTAACCCCCGCGCCATTGGGGGCTTATATCGTAATGTAAATCAGATAACTTTTAAAAGATTTTAAAAAAAGTCAAAATGCTAAAGTAACCCGAAATTTAAAATATTTTTATTATTAACTCCTTTATGTACCTCCCCTTACTTTTAAGAGATCTGAAAGACTCTCAAAATGAAAAAGATCATTTTTTCCTAGTTAAGAATGACGTATAAGGACGTTTTTTGGGTTGCTGATCTCAAATTTTCAGTCAAAATGTTTAATTTGTTACCCCCTCTCTTTTAGCCTACAGAAATAAATAATACCATTTTTTTTTTGAAATTTAAGCCTTTTTAATTCATATAAAGGGGTTTTTAAAGTTGCTGATCTTGAATTTATGATCAAATTGATTCAATTTTCACCCCCTACCCTTTTAGCTTAGATAAGTAGACCTCCGAAATAAAAAATATCATTTTTTTGCAAATTAAGTCTTTTAACGACGTATAAGGGTGTGTTTAGGGTAGCTCGTTAAATTTTTAATTTTTCTCCGTCTCTTAGTCCACATAAGTAGACCCCAAAATAAAAAAAGACCATTTTTTTTGAAAATTTAAGCCATTTTTATGCATTTCAGTGGTATAATTTATTTAGGGGATTTACTTAAGTCAAAAGAGAAGAGGGGTCTACTATTTTTTATTTCGGGAGTCTACTTATTTAAGTTAAAAAAAAGGAAGGGGTGAAAATTGAATCAATTTGATCATAACTTCGAGATCAGCGACTTTAAACACTTCTTTGCATGCCTGAAAAGGTTTAAATTTTCAGAAATATGGTATTTTTTATAAAGAGGGGAGAGGGGCAACAACAAAAACCCCTCTTGTACGTCATTAAAAGTCTTAGCCTTCATTTCACTTGCATTTTTGCATTGCATTTCATTTGAATCTCGAATTCCCTTTCGGGAAGGGAAGGAGCATAAAGGAGTTTATTAATAAAAATATCATAAATTTCGGGTTACTTTAGCATTTTGACCTTTTTAAAATCTTTTAAAAGTTATCTGATTTACTTTGCGATATAAACCCTTTTCACCCCAATTCTAGGATAATTTTAGTCCTCAAACACTATTTCCAATCATAAAATATTTTAATTAAAAACAAATCTGATGGGAACAGCGCTATCACACAGCTACTTAAATTATCAACAATTAAATTTAAATTTAATAAAATAAAATTTCAGTACATTGTAATAATATAATAAATCTCAAGGGCAATGAAATTATACCCGTCATATTATTATTAGCATAACACATTAACTAATTTATGAGTGAACAGTCGGTATACTGTTACAATTAACAATTAACATAATTCATTCAGAGAGTTGAGTTACGGACGACTACGATACATTTAAATATTTATTAATTGTCTAATCAAAAAATTAAAACAAATAAACAAAAAATAAAAAATTATACATTAAAAAATTCACTTTGATTCTGTTACATTCAAAAAGTAGTGCTGGAATGAATAGTTCTGATTCAATGACTTAGTTATTTGATTGACGCAAAGCATCAAACTTGCATGCGATATTCTAGTACACTATCTTGAGAAACTTTTCAATTTAGTCATTGAATCCGAGAATATCCCAGAACAATGGACTATTGCGAAAATAAAACTGGTTCATAAAAAGGGTGAAAAAAGAAATGTAAATAATTATCGCAAAACCAATCATCGAATCAAGCTGGTTTTAGAAAAAACTTTTCAGTTTTTGATCATATCTTTACCATAAACCAAGTGATAGAAAGAAGTTGGGAATACAACCTAACCATATAGCTTTTATAAACCTTAGTAAAGCTTTTGATTGCTTAAAACACCATATTATCATCGAAAGTCTAAAACATGCTGGTATTGGTACAAAGTATATCAGACTTATACATACAATTTACTCGCTCGGAAAAGCCTATGCCGAAACAAAAAAAGTCGGGAGTTTCTTTTGAGTTAAAACGGGGAGTAAAACAAGGAAATCCACTCAACCCAGATCTATTCAATTGTACATTAGAATATGTCTTCAGAAAAAATGACTGAACTGAATACGGTATAAATATTAATGGTGAGATTTTGTCAAACTTGAGGTTCGCAGATGATCGGGCAACTATTTCTAATTCACCCAATAACATTTCAATTATGCTGAATCAACTAAACGATCATCTAAAACCTGCGGGCTTCAAAATAAACTATTCAAGATCAAAAATTATCACCAACGGTCCAATGATACCAATTTCTGTAAAAAACAATTGTATCGTTTATGCAGAAGATTACTTGGGTCAAATTGTATCTTTTAAAGATCAGTATAACAAAGAAATACAACGCCGCTGCACCAAAGCCTGGCAGAAATTCCACCAGTTTTAACGTATGGATGTCAATCATGGGCTCTAACACATATGATTAGCAATAAACTGGATATCTGCCAAAGAAGAATGGAATGTTGTATTCTTAATATTACCCGGAGAGATAAAATTATAAATAAGGTGTTACGTTCAAAAACACAATTGCGCTCAGCAAAGTTTATAGCAAAAAAGATAAAGTGAAGTAGAAATTGTGGGAGACAACGTAAGAGATGGTCGAATGAGTTTAGAAACTACGGTAGAAATACCTGGTCGAGAATTGTTACTGACAGATAAGCATGGAGAAACGCATTAGACATTTTGCCCTTATTGTGATTACATTCACATTTGTGAAAGGAGGTCGATTGCCTATTTACTGGGATCAAGGCTTACTATTATTATGAAAGATGCAACTTGGAATATAAAGCCGTCTTAACCGGAGGTGTAAGGGCGGAGGTACCTAGGAAGCGCAATCCGATCGCTTTATTCATACTATGCATAATCTATTAATTTCGAAAATTACTTAACAAGCATTCATTGTACCTATAAAAATAATGAACCTTTCGGCACATGCGGCTTGCTCAGTTACAACTTACGATGTGCAAATCAATTTAGACCTTATAGTACAAGTAAAGTAAGACTAAATATGACAGTTTGACGGCAAAATATATACCACAATGATAAATTTGTTAATTTACTTTATCTTGGCACTAGAAATGAAAGTCCTACCAAAATTTAGGCGTCCTGCCCCCTCCCAGGGGGTATGAGCAAGAAGGAAATTTTAAGAAATGCAAATTGCAAAAAACTGCATAAAATAAAAAAAGTTCAAATAAAACTTCAAGCTGATTTAATTGTACACATTTTCGTTTTTTTCGACTATCTTCAAAATTGTCCGAGATATATCAATTTTAAAATGTAACTTTTTTGCTGTTTCAATCAAATGAAAAATGATCCATCTTGTAAACCGTTACAAATAGAACAAAAGTTTAAATAAAAAAATTATTCCTTATAAAAAAATAAACAACTTTTGTTGGAAATATTTTTTCGCAAACATTACTGTTTATTAGGCTTTCAAAAATTTCGAAAATTTCGAAATTGTTGATCAACCCAAGACCTAATTGACCTATGTTAATTACTTAAGAACTTAGCTTCTAAACATCTATCAGATGATGCTGTTAATGATCTTGTATTTCTGAAAGGCAATTTTATAAGGAAAGCTTTGAATTGAAATTTGATTTTTTGTTGATTATTTTACGAATTGCTGGTTTAGTTTCAGTTGGCAAACTATGCTCAAATTTAAAAAAAATAGTATTGAAAGTTATTTATGATTTGTTTAATCGAAAGAATGTGATGTTATTAACATAATAGTTTAACATTTTATTTTAAGGTGGTGTAAAATGTTTGTTTTGTTAATCAAGTTTTTATTGCTAAATATGTACTAGTAATTTTTCTATTAATTTTACTAATTACTTTTTATATGATTAAAGACTGTCGTAAATTTGAGAACTAGTAGGGATCCAAAAATAATTTTAAAAAATAAGTACCACCCTACTCTTTCTAGATAATATAAACATTTCACTTCTGAAAAATTCCGGGAACACTGGATTTTTGCAAGAACCTTCTATTTGTGGTTCTAAACAAAATTCTAAAAGTCCCCATCGATCCGAATGCCGCTACAAAAGTTACCCGGGGTTAAAAACCACAAAATACGATTTTTCGCGAATATTTCGTTAACGGTCACTGTTGTCGAAAAAATAGTAGTTACCTAATTTGTAGATTTGAAAATTGCCTATAAAAAATATAAAGTTACTTTTTTTCGTAAGACTAACGGTTTTTAAAAAAAATCAACTAAAAAAATTGTAATGTACAGAATGCATTCCTTAACAGTATCTGTGAAATAAGCATAAGTAAATCTAATATGTAATCTAATCAAATATAAATATAAAAAATGCTAATGTTAGTACGTGAATACAGGGTTCTCTCTATGACCACCAACTTCAATCAACTTTCTTTTGGGGTGGTTAATACCCCTTGGTCTCCTGGTGAAAGTAAGGGAAAGTTTGGTTGCGGTGGGTGACAAAAATGTGAAAAAAATATATATCTAAAAGTAAGTTATTTATCTTAAAATATTCTGTCTGGATATAAATTTTACTATATTAAACGATTTTCTAACAAGAAAAAGGACAATAGAAGCTAATAGAATAGAATAAAACCCTTCTCTTGAACATTCTTTTAACCAAAAGCCTCTAGAAAAATTTCAGGGCATAAAAGGACGCTCTCTCGGCGGCTTGAGTCGGATTTCTTGAGAAACCACAGAGTTCGGATCTAAACAGAAACCAAAGCGAGAGTAAATGAAAAGCATATTAATCAAATTAAATTTTTAAGATGTTTCGAACTTTGAAAGTGATATATACCTAAATATTCTAGAGTGTTCTGGTATTCTGGCACTAGAACTTTCGATATTCGACGATATATAAACCAAAATCCAGTGACTTTCCTTCAGCCTCATCGTGTTTACAGTCGAGAGAAGATTAATTGAAATTAAGAGTGAACAGTTTTGAAACAAATTCAAGTGATTTTGACAAGTGAAAAAGAACGAACTATTTGAATATTCTAGAGTGTTTTCGAATGTCCCTCAATATCTAAGATAGAAATCTATAATATTTACGTTAAAAAATGGATCATTAAATATTATTTATACCATTAAACATGCGATATATTTTAACCGCAGCAACGCCGGGTTTGGCTGCTAGTATATAAACGTATCACAAACGGTCATTGCATAT
Source organism: Chrysoperla carnea (assembly GCF_905475395.1). Classification (NCBI taxonomy): domain Eukaryota; kingdom Metazoa; phylum Arthropoda; class Insecta; order Neuroptera; family Chrysopidae; genus Chrysoperla; species Chrysoperla carnea. Next base: position 14,495,111 of record NC_058342.1, on the reverse strand, counting down.
AAAAATAAAATATCATTTTTATACGTTAGATAAAAACCAAAGCTTTGCGAGGAATAAATTGTTGTTTATATTTTTCCTTTTTCAAGTTTTAAAAAATAAATTATTGTATCGATGGGTATCCTTGTAATCTAATGGTTAATGGAAATGGAACTAGTTCATGCTTCCAAAATTTCTGATGTTGATCATCAAATTTTTTTAAAATGTTTATTTCAGTTATATCTTTAGCGTTTAATTATAAATATTCAACACCCAGATACCGTTAAGGAGTACATATTTCACTGAGGGCACTCCTTAACGGCGGTACAACGTTACAACTTTTTAAGTCGAATTTTATTAAAAACCAAGACAATTTCCTGATCTATAAATTTGATAACGACTATTTTTTCGATAACAGCGACCGTTAACGAAATATTCGCGCAAAATCGTAATTTGTGACGAATGACCCGGGGTTACTTTTGTAGCGGCATCAATGGGGACTTTTGACATTTTGTTTAGAACAACAAATAGAAGGTTCATTTAAGTTCGGTCTTTAATTGTTCTTTATTCCCTGGATTAACGGGCAATTTAGGGTAACCAAAAAATTATCATTTGATTTAATTGAGGTCATCTATCAGTCTAATTTGTAATAAAGCAATAATTTGAAAATAATATCGTGTTTTATGATTAATTTTAAAATTTCTCGAGATATTTGAGAAACTCGCAAAATTCTGTACGAAAATTTTCATGCCGCGAGAAATAAAAAAGGTCGATAAACCAGAATGCCTAATTAAAACCGAAAAAGAGTGGTCGAAGTCAAAGCTTTATAGTCCAGATAATAATAAAAACGTGGTAAAAACGAGAATTTGAATGTATTTACAACAAATGAATCAATTCATTGATTCAAAATAACTAATTCCAACTGTATAGTTTATTCAAAATAGCACAGATTATAATCCAAGAGCCGATCGTGTATTTAGGTAAGTATAATCGATCCGCTTGAAAATATACGTAAACGATAGACCAAAAACCAAAGAATCAATTGATGTTAACTTGCTTTGTGAAAACCCGCCCATAAATACGGAAAAAAGCGTTGAAGTGTGGTTAAAAGAGACACTTTTTCACGTTAGATAGAATTTTTATTGTACTTGAAGGATTTACTAACTTATCTATTCGAAATCAGGCCGAAAAATATTAAAACCTTTGATAATTATTGTTCTTGACAATAAAGCGGCCATCTTGGATCGTGCATGCTCTACGATGCAGATTTGAATATTTTCATTTCTTGCGAAATAAAAAACGAGTAATTATAATTACATTTTTATCGTATTTCGATTTTGAAGTAAATATTTAAGTGTTTCGCTTTACGCTTTAAGTTTGAGTATTTTAAGTGAAAGTGTTGTAAGTATATAACAGTGATAAGTAAGCGATATTACCGACTACTATTCGTGTGTATAAACCAAACTACTGTACGTGAGCGATATTACCAATTACCGACTGCTGCATCGTAGAGTATTCACGATCCAAGATGGTCGCCTTAAAGAGCCTGCGTCTTTTTTCGGCCTGATTTCGACTAGGCCAGTTAGTAAATCCTTCAAGTACAATACAAATTCTATCCAACGCACATAGGTATGTCCGGGTCGTGTGTAACCGAAAAAGTGTCTCTTTTAACCACACTTCAACGATTTTTCCCGTATTTACGGGCGGGTTTTCGCAAGGCAAGTTAACATCAATTGATTCTTATCGTCTATCGTTTACATATATTTTCCAGCGGGTCGGTTACACTCACCTAAATTTACGGTCGGCTCTCAATCTATTATAACCTACATAAAATATTATAAAGGGTTGTATTTTGCATTGTCATGCGCACTTTAGATGTACATCAAAAACACACTAGTCAACATCTATTGTATTATTATATCCTTAACAAACGTAAACGTTATACGAAGTAGGTTTCGATATAACATTATATTCTTATACCCGGATGTTCTTCTTGTAAAGTAGTGTGTACACTATTTTACATTGACTGTAAATAGAAACGGATTGTCTTATTACGCTGTAATGTAATTATCCTTTTTTTACTTACATTCAGTGTACGATATCAAGGTAAAAAGAACAATCCTCATGTATGTAGGTAGGTTAGGTACCATATATTTGTGTATGTAGATTGTAGCCTGTTGCCCTTAAAATTTTATTTCGGTCGATTGCAATTTGTAATGTAGGTTGGGTGAGCTTTAGTTCAAGGCCATCAACATGTATGTATTTCATTGAAATCAATTTTTTTTTTCAATCAATGTCATAATTATTTTTGATATGTGTGCAATTGAACTTGATATTTAAAATACCTTTTAAATGTGCGATAACGCATATACAAACACCATGCCATTCAAAAATCGTTTATTTTAATAAATTCAAATATTTATAGGTTTAAATTTCGATTTTGACCCAATTTCCTAGATCAATTATTGTATTATATAAATACGTATTTTGACTACCATGAAGTCTTCATCAGTATGAACGTATTTATGTAATACAAAAAATTGATCTAGGAAATTGGGACAAATCGAAATTTAATAATAATAATAATAATTCGAACTTTAAGGTAGTACCAGCATGAAATCACTTTTCGACAGATTTGGCCGAATTTTTTTTCTCGGGTTTATAATAGCTTTATTTATGAATTCCTAAAATTTCATAATTTTTGACCGTTTAGATCGCGAGATATTTAAAGACAAAGTTCGCGATTTTGAGGGTCATGTCCCATTTAAAGCATGTAAAATGTCCGGTCTCTCCAACTATTTTTTATGATATTATTATATATTGAAGAAAAAGTAGAAAAAAATGTTTATACAATACAATTCTAAAAAAAAAATTTAGAAATTAATTTTCACTTTCGAGATATTAATTTTGACGTAAATTGATCGAAATTGGGACGTTGGCATAATTATTTCCCATTTTAAACGGTCAAAATTTCTGAAACTTTGGGAATTAATAGTAAGCATTATTAAATTCTTAAATTTAATTTTTCGTTAAATTCTGTCGAAAAAAAAATTGTACCATTGCTTTAACATAGAAACTGCAAATACCATGCTGGAACATCGTTAATCCGAAAGAGATCTTTGATAATATTTATACGGAGCAAAATCACCAAGGTGGTATATCGTATCGAAGTGAATTAAATCATTGAAATTATTAATATTAATTAAAATAATGCTCCATAGATTATTTAAATCAATTAATTAAAGCGGCACATCAAAATGTTTTTTGTTAATTTATTGATTAAATATATTTTTTCCACAAATTACCTCCGAAAAATCATTCAAGGAGCGTGTCCGGAAATCGAAACAACCGACAACAACAGTTAAAATACATATTAAAAATTTTTAAAACACTTTAAAGGTACTTTGTTACTTAGTTAATAGTATAATAAATTGATATTTATAAATTTCTTAGTTGATACATTTTTTTCGAAAATTCGACTTAAAGTATGGCGGGCAGTTTGTGCGTCATTCCGGGATCGCAATAATTTTTGTTTAAATATCTTTTTCTAGTAAAATGCTAATGATAGCGTTACTAGACAATTATTTAAAGCACTTAAGTGCTAATGAATGCCTCACGTGTTTGTTATTAAAAAGTCAAAATTCTAAGAGGTAAGCATAATTTTATGTCAGATTTTTGCATCGTACATCTTGTCAGCGTCATTCCGGGAACGTCAATAATTCTAAGAAAAAAAAAGTAAATGACTTTTAATACAATATTAATTAAAGATTATTATGACCTTTTACTATTTGAACCTAAAAAATACCGTTTTTGAGAGTATTGTTTACTTTTAACTGTAAAAACGTCATTCCGGGAACGGTCCTGGACATGATCGTTTTAAATGTTTCTTTAAATGTTAATTTGTTATGTAAAACATTAAAACAATATTTATGGCTGTGTTAATAAATATTTCAAGAATTAATTATGAATTATTTTTAAAATCACAGGATACCAGACATATCGTCTTTCCGGGAACGCTTCGTCATTTCCGGAAACGTCTTTAAAAGTCAATTAAATGGCAAAAATCATTTTCTTTTTTTATTAAATAAATAATCCATGTCAAGCATACATTTATTTCTTTAATTCGAAGAAAAAATTTTAATAATAGTTCTTTTTAAGGTACTGAAGTTGTGAAAACAGGATATAATTAAATTCATGTAATTATTCATTTTCAGCTTTGTCCGCTTAGATATCAATTAAAGATAAAATAAACGATGATTAAAATTGGTTTGCAAAGCCGAAATTAAAAAAAAATTTTTCAAAAAATTTGAAACTCGGAATTTACCACCTTGGTCATATTGAGCCATACAGTGAAACTTGGTTAAGTGGAACCTAGATAAGTGAGAAACCTTTATAACTAGAACTCATCCTCAGGTCCCAACTCTTTGGCAATTAATTACCTCTGTTAGTGGGACGAAGCAAACCTCTATATCTGGGATTCGTTCTTTCGATTTTATCGCCATAGTTACCTCTATAACTGAGGCAGCGAGTGAATTTTATATGAATTAACTTCTGTAACTGAGAGCTGAGATAATATCGTTTTGTTTGTTTCCTTTCTTATTCTTATTCTATCGGCAAAGTAAGCACTTAACTAATTTTGAGCCCCAATGACCATCAATTTTTGTTTTTATTTACTATCACACGAATGTTTATTTGCCGGAATAAACAAAAATCCCGGAACGAAGTCTATAAATGATATTTCCACAATTAACTCAATCAATCGTTTGTTTACACTTGTTTTTTTATTAAAATGCATTTTCCGACCCGGTTTTTCGTACCATTCCGTTTTTTTGTTAAATAATTTCCTACAAAACGACTTTTTACAAAATATTTTCGCTTAAAAACTATTATTTTTCTCCGTACGGCTCAATTTTTTGTAATATAACAATTCTCAGCCTACACTAAATGGATAATCTAACGAAAAAAGGATATGAAATATTTTACAGTAAAAAGATTATAATAACCCTGGTGGGAAAAATATTTGAAGAAAGAATAAGAAATTCTGAAAAAGTCTTAGGAACTTTGAATTTCTCAACGTTTTCGGACTAGTCTAACTCAGAGTTATTCAGAGTTCTTAATACTTTTTTAAAGTTTCTAAGACTTTTTTAAAGTTTCTAAGACTTTTTCAGAGTTTCCTAAGACTTATTAAGACTTATTCTTTTTTCAAATATTTTTTCCACCAGGGAATAAATCATTACTAGAAAGTTCTCAAATTTTCGAGCTATTTAAATAAAAAAAAATTTTTAAACTGGAGATTCCGGTTTTGGTGAATTTTTAAGTTGACAACCTAACCTGACCAGTCCCTTTCGATACGCCTATGGCATTGCTTTTAGTTCAGTGTTTCAATCATGGAGGTTATAAGGAAGGAGAACGATCGCAATAGAAAATATTGTCCCCAAAATATGGACAAAATAAGTGAGGCGCTGGGATCGCTAAGTTGTCTCATTAAATGCGGGCTATTGTGCGCTAATATACTACTTACCGACAACAGCGCGGCTGATGGCTGAAAAATGAACTATAAATTCTACAAATTTTCAGTGACAGGTGCGCTAATGCTTTAATACATAGCGATCGTTCTCCTTCTTTATAACCTCCATGGTTTCCATTATAATAAAATATTATAAAATTTTCAAGAATACTAATTTCTAAGGTTCACTGGTTGAAATAATAACGATCGTCTGTCTCATTCAATTATCATTTAAGTTATTCGTGTTACTTTAAGGTTATTCGATTTGCTGTAATAAATGAATAAATCCCAATAATTTAAAATAGATATCATAACTCCTGTCTTTATCAAACTGCCAAAATTTTATATTATCGAATATTCAAACATTCACTCGTAAAAATTTGCAAAAAATCCTTCAATATTATACCATGTATATATGAAATATACATAGTATATTAAGTTTAGTCCAAAGTTTGTAACGCCTAAAAATATTCATGCTACGAAAAAAATTTTGGTATAGGTGTTCATAGAATCACCTAATTAGTCCATTTCCGGTTGTCCGTCCGTCCGTCCGTCTGTGGACACGATAACTCAAAAACGAAAAGAGATATCAAGATGAAATTTTTATAGCGTACTCAGGACCTAAAAACTGAGGTCAAGTTCGTAAATGAGCAATATGGGTCAATTGGGTCTTGGGTCCGTAGGACCCATCTTGTAAACCGTTAGAGATAGAACAAAAGTTTAAATGTAAAAAATGTAAGTAAAAAATACACAACTTTTGTTTGAAAATTTTTTTGTAAACTTCACTGTTTACCCACGAGGGCGCTTATTAAGTGCAAATTTTATAGTATGCATTAATATGGGAATATCAGTGTGTGTATAGCTATTTAAAAGTGGATATCTTTTTTTTAACGTGACGTCAAAAAACAAACGATTACTTCATCAGCACTGTCTATACATGGTTTTTCAACAATTAACTCAGTCAATTGTTTGTTTTCACTTGTTTTAAATAAATTTTAAAACAAATTGATTGACGTGTAAAAAGTTCAAGGTAAATTATTGAAGATTTATTCATTGTACTATTTATTTTGTTCTATCAAAAACAAATGCATTAATCCAATTCAAATTTGGATGCACTTAAAACTTCACCAACACTTCACCTAAAACTTAACTTCAATTCCCTCACGCAGTTGGTTTAAAAGAAGCTACATAATTACTTTTTACTCCGAGCGGAGTTGTCACGATTTCATAAAGTTTTCTCAGTGTAAGAAAGTTCAAGCAGGGCAGCAAGTTTAAGTAAATGGCTTGATGGCCAATAGCGCAATTTAAAGCTTTCTTTATACAATATGCTGTTAGGTTGGATATGTTTACGTGTTAATATACATTACTAGCTGATTCCCGCCCGCTGCCCGCTTCGCTGGATACACTAACCGTTTGGATGTGAATCTATACTTCTTTTATTATCGGAATGTTTAATTGCGATTTGATATTTATTGTAGATTTTTCAAATTTTAATTGGGATAATATAGTGCCACGCAGTGAACACAGAGACTTCTACATCACCCATGAAGAACTGTATACTGGGATGCGTTCCCGTTTTTGTAATTAAATAGTATTTTATTTTCAGTAAATATTGAATTATTTATTTATTTAATTTGTAAAAGTAATCTACCTTTTTTTTATTAAACAGAAATTTTTACAAAATTGACGTATTAGGACTTTTTTTTATTTATTGTATATTTTTAACGAATTTTTCTGAAAAAAAATCCGTTGGGATAGGAATTCCGTAAAATCGGTTCTTAGTGGACGTCTATGTCACGAAAGAGGTAAGTATGCAAAAGTTTATCGGACAGATAGTTTCGGAGATTTCGTGATGAGTCAGTCAGTGGTAAATCGCTTATATATTCCGTTGGGATCAGAATTCCGTAAAATCCGTTCTTAGTAGACGTCTATGTCACGAAAGAAGTAAGAATGCGAAATTTGAAGTTAATCGGAATCGTTATAAAATTATTTATCGTTAATAAAGAATAGATAGTCAATTTTATTTTATTTTATTTATCAATTTGCTCACTTATCAAATTTTTTGCGTATATAATGTCGCTTATAAAATATATTATTATAAAAATAAATTAGGTACTTATCACATGTTATTTGTCTGTTATTGAAAACGTAGTGTATCTACGGAGATAGCCGAAGTATAACGAAGCCATCCAAATTGTGATTTTTTTTTAAGAGACTTCACTGAAGGGATTTGAAAAACTGCCCCTAAGAAAGTAGTTTTTACTTAAATATGTAGTTTAAATATGTTTAAATAAATTCTGAAAATTTGAGAAGGGGTTATTCAATTATTCAATAATAAATAATTGACTTCAAAAGTACTTATACAAAACAAAGGTGGAATATTTTGATAATTTTCACATAGACCTTAGTAAGAAATTTAAAAAAAATTAGAAACCGCGTCTGACCAGAGTTAAAGTAATTTCAGGTTAAATAATATTTTGAATTATGATATAACTTGACAAAATTAGACGAAAAGTAAAAATTCCATATCTGGCTTAGTTTTCGACTAAGCCAGATATGGAATACATTAAATATTGAAACATTAAATATTGAAATTTCCGTTAAGTTAAGTTTTCTGTATTTCGAAAATTAAGCAAGGTAGAAAATTTTATTATTACTTTTCGTCTAAATTCATCAAGTTATAACAAAATTCAGCATAAAAGTTTAAAATCGGGCTTGCTTCGCTCGACGATTTCGTTTATCCCCACACATTCGAAATACACGTTATTTTGATTATGAAACCTAATTTTTCCCTTTTAAATCGTTTAGCGATGCGGGCGGTTAACTGCTATCTTTATAAATTATATAGTCAATGTATTCTGATTTATGAGCTATATCATTGAAATTTTTTTTAAAAATCCATTCAGTAGTTTTCGAAATCGAAAACTTCTACAAACTAGCGCGTGATGTTATATAGCTTATAATCTTTTTCAATAAATGGGCTATCCAACACTAAAATAATTTTTCAATTAGAATCAGAAGTTTCTGAGATAAGCGCGTTCAACCAAACAAACAAACAAAATCTTCAGCTTTATATATTAGTAAGAATTTAACATTGTTGATGATCGAAAAACCTTAAATTATTTATCTATAATAAACGATTTACTAAGAAATAGTCTGGTTAACAAGTTCAAATTGGTAATATATAGAAATACTGGTCTTAAAAATACGTGTGATAGCTTGTTGGATTCGGAATGATGTCTAGAAAAATGTGCCAGAAGCATTTTTAGCACATAAAAAATTTCAAAAGTTATAAACAATTAAAGGCGAAAAAAAAGGTATTTCGTTTCTTGTCAATATTTTATAAAATATTAATATTTAAGAAATTTTAAAAAAAGATTCTTAAATAATGGAAAATTTCCAAGAAAAAACTGCCCCTTCCGGATGTCTTTCTATATGATTTATAACTTTAATTAAACGCTGAAAATAGGTCTTTTTTCGTCATTTTTATATTGTTGTAATATCATCAAAAACGAGTATCTCACACTAAATAATTTTTTTCAGATATTAAATATTAATTTAAAAATTTGAAGAAATGATGGCCCATTCTGAATACTTTAATGAATTTATTACCGTTGAGAATTAATGTTAAAGTTAATTTTTCAACAAGTTAGGCAGTTGTTTATTAACAAATTTTTTTCGCTTTAATTGTAAATTAAAAAAGAAGAATTTTTTGACTTTGTGGAGGCCTTCTTATATATATACTTCATAAAAGATCACGTCATAAAGTTAAAAAAATTGTAATACTTTATTAATTAAATTTATATCGGGTTTTTGGTAGTACATACTATATTACAATAAATAATTAAAATAATAAAAAATAATTGTAATTATTTATTTTAATACTTTGTTTATAATAATTTATTAAAGTGCATGAAAAATGAAAAATTATGAATTTTTTTATGCAAAGTAGTAAAATTATTTTTAATTTCCAATGAAAGCGAAAATTCGAAAAAATTTTGTTAGTTAACAATTGTCTAGCTTGTTGAAAAATTAACTTGAATATTATTTTCCAATGGTAATAAATTCTTTGAAGTATTCAGAATACACCAGAATTTTTTCTCTACTACTCGTTTTTGATGATATTACAACAATCTGAAAATGACGCAAAAAGACCTATTTTCAGCGTAAAATTAAAGTTATAAATAACAAGTGAAAACAAACAATTGACTGAGGTAATTGTTGAAATGCCATGTATAGACAGTGTTGTATCACATTAAACATATACCTATACATGTCACACATATATAACTGATAATATATTAATACATACTTTAAAATTTGCATCTGATGTGTGCCTTCGTGAGTAAACAGTGTTACAAAAAAAATATTTCAAACAAAAGTTGTTTATTTCTTGTTTGATAAGGAGCATTTTTTACTTTTTAAACTTTTTTTCTATCTCTAACAATTGACCTATGTTGCTCGTCTACGAACTCGACCTCACTTTTTACGTCCTGAGTGCGCTGTAAAAATTTCAGCTTGATATCTCTTTTCGTTTTTGAGTAAACGTGATGACAGACGGACATTCGACAGACGACAGACAGACAGACAACCGAAAATGAACTAATTAAATGATTTTATGAACACCTATACCAAAATTTTGTTCATAGCATGAATATTTTTAAGCGTTACAAATTTGAGACTAAACTTAATATACCTTGGTATATTTCATATACGCGGTATAAAATATAGATAGACATCCGAGAGTGGGAGTGGGAGTCGGCTTTTTATTGAAAATTTCCTACTCTTTAAGAATCTTTAAGAAAATTTCTTAAATATTAATATTTTATGAAATATTGTCGAAAAACGAAATATTTTTTTTTTTCATTTTTAATTGTTTATAACTTTTGCAATTTTTTATGTGCTGCAAAACGCTTCAAGGACTTTTTTCTAGACATCATTCCGAATCTTACGAGCTACCACACGTATTTTTAAGACCATTATTTCTATATTTCATCAATTTGAACTTGTTAACCAGACTAAACAGAATTACATAGAAAATTGTTAGACTTAATAAAGAGAAAAACAATAAATTGGATAGTAAATGGGAAAAAATGATAATATAAAAGAAAATATAACGGCATGAATATAAAAATGAGCACATGTCGAATTGAAGAGCTTACGAATATTAAATATATTGAGAGGTCGATGGGAGGGATATTTGTAGGAGTGTAAAACACAAATTGAAGTATAAAATAATGATTTTTTTTCTCATAATAGACAGATAGGAAGGGAATTTGTCGGAGGTGGGATACATCGATAAACATATCTATAAGAGATGTGCTTTTTGAATGAGGTAATCCGGCCCTGTTTATACCTTCAATGGTACAGTGAAACCTCGTTAAGTGAGACATCAAGGGACCTGCAAATTTGTCTCACTTATAGAGGTATGCCACTTACCCAGGTATCTCTGTCTCAGGTATCCAGGTATAAATAAATATCTGTTTCATTTACAGAGGGTTCCATGAATAGATGTCAAAATACAGGTTATTTTAGTTATACAGGTGTGATTATTAAATAAAATAATGTATTATCAATATCATTGCTGCTACAAGAATTATGAATACCGAGTCCTCGCGCGAAATCTTGTACCTTTTCTGTAATCGTCGTTTCACCTCCCGGAACGTTTTTGCTACGAAGTTGTTTGACCCATGTTAGCAAGCACTGTTCGAGTTCAGGATATTCTTAAACGTACACGCTGTATTATTCTACAAAGAATAGATTTTGACACATTAAATTCGACACAGACGTCATCGCGCGTCTTCCCACTTTCATCAACGGATATTAATTTCAGTTTTTCACGTACTGATAACGATTTTAGCCTTCGTTTCGGCATTTTCAAATAAACATCCGTATGAAAGTAAAGCAAAACAAAAACTTAAGGTCATTGAGTAAGTAAACAAACAAAACGATTTTATCTCAGTTTTCAGTTACAGGGTAGTTACGACGATATAATCGAAAGAACGAATTCCAAATATAGAGGCTTACTTCGTCCCACTAGCAGAGGTAATTCAGTGCCAAAAAGTTGGGACCTCAGCATGAGTTCCAATTATGGAGATTACTCACTTCCAGGTCCCCCTTAACCAAGTTTTACTGTATAATATAAAAAAATCTAGTTCACACCAAACGTTTTTTCTAGTACGTGCCAATAACGCTTATGTTTTGAATGCGTAATTTTAACGTATACGATATTTCGGAAAATAATTCGTGCGGAGCTGATGAGTGATGTTTGAAAACGAATTCTAATCAAGCTCTAAAAGTTGATCCTCTACAATTTGCACTTGTATGTATGGTTGCCAGCGGTGGATTTACACTATGGGCAGTCGGGGCTAGTGCCCAGGGCGGCAAATTTTCTAGGGCGGCAAAATTTGGAAAGTGTAAAAAAATTTTTTGTTGTCATCAAAATTTCTCAATAGAAATTTTTAGTCTTTTAATTAATCATACATCATTTAATAGATAATTCAAGAAATTCGACTCACACAATATTTGTCAAATCGAAATAATTAAATTATTTCATTTCTAAGAAGATTTGAAATGGTAATATTTGACTTTTTAATTTGCTGGAATCATAAAATTTAAATTTGGTTTTTTTTTTTTTTTTTTTTTTTTGAAAAATTAATAATGTTTTTGAGTTATTTTTGCAAATAGACCAATAGCTTAGCTATTCTATGCATCGACTCGGACCTAGGTACCTCAACGTTTAGATTGTGAAAATTTAATCAAACCAATTCGCAATTCAAAAAGTCAGGCGTGTTTGCCTGTAAAAAAAACTATTATAATATAATTATGAGTCAAGCTGAATGCAAAATGTATAACTCTAAGAACAGAAACAAATATTTGGGGCGGCATTTTTTTCAGTGTCCAAGGGCGGCAGAAGTTTAAATCCGGCTCTGGTTGCCAACTGGACTTTATAATAACGTATCCCAACTTTATTTTCGATAAATATACCTACTTTGTACTTTTACATAAAAATAAAGAATGCGTACTTTATTTCCGATCTTAACTATGATGCGTAAAACGAAACACTCAAATGAGTAAGTACTGAACTATTCATTGAAACTTATATAATTCAATAAAAGAACCTAGAATTTTTTTTATTCTTATGTAAAAATTACCTTGCGGTTTTTTGCATTGATTTCAGAAAATTCAGTGCACCTTTTTTGTTTTAACCCCCGCCCCATTGTGGTGAGGGGTTTATACCTATCATAAAGTAAATCAGATAACTTTTAAAATATTTTAAAAGGTCAAAATGCTAAAGTCACCCGAAATTTAGGATATTTTTAAACTTCTTTATGCACCTCCCCCCTCCCTTTAGCGAATCAGAAAGTAATGACGTAAAAGAAGGTTTTTGGGTTCGCTAATCTGGAATTTTCAGTCAAAATGTTTAATTTGTTACCCCCTCCTCTTTTTAGCATATGTAACTATACTCCCTAAATTAATAATACAATTTTTTTTATTGAAAATTTAAGCCTTTTTAAAGGATCTAAGGGGTTTTTTAAATTTCTGATCTTGAATTTATAATCAAATTGATTCAATTTACACCCTCCGCTTTTAGCTGCATAAGTAGGCCTCCGAAATAAAAAGACAACGCCTTTTTTATAAAATGATTGCTAGGTGAAAAAACGCCTAAAATATAGAAAAAATATATTTTTGGACATGTTTAAAAACGAAAAATTGGAGAGTGGTAAAAATTTCTAAGAAACAATATGTAACGGCTTAAAAGAAGACAGTTTCAGTTTTCCAATGATAGGTAAGAAAAAAAATTCAGTGCGATGATTATTTCAGATGCAACAGAATTTTAAATCCAGAAGTGCCAATTTTGTTTAGAAAGCGAATATCCTGATCCAAAATGCTCATACAGGAATTTTTTATAGCTCATTTGCAAAAAAAATAACAATAAAACTAGAAAGTAAAAGTTTTTCATATGAGCTGTTAAGGTTCCAAATTCGAAATTTTTTGTAAAAATTTGGCCCCTTTATTAATTTGGCACAGTGTATGAATAAGTAATTAGTTTTTTTTATAATAAAACTTTATTTTTGTTACTAAATTATTTCATTTTAAAATTGTGATTTTAAACCCAGAATTTTATGGAAGATCTCACAATAATGTTAATTGTACAAAAATTAATCGGTGATTGAGCTTCAAAAAATTTTTCATCATGAAGAAAATTTATCACAGATTCTGTTTCTGTAAAAAAAAATTACTTTACGGCATTTTCCATAAAGAAAACATAAAAACTTTGGTTTTTGTCGATTTTACGATATTTTTAGAACATTTTATTACTACATTATTGTACATTATGACTACACAGTTGACAAGTCAACAGCCGAACTACCTTAAGAATGCAAGCTTAGAGTACAGTTCTCATATTTTGCAAACGAAATTTTTTGTAGCGCCTCTTGAGCCTCCTCTTATAATAATTTGTATAGGATTGACTTAAAAGTGCACAGTATAGCCCTTTTTACAACATCCACCCCTCCCCCTTCTGCTTTCATATTTTTTGCAAATTCAAAATTTTTAGGACGTATAAAGGGGTTTTTGGGGTCGCTGATCTCGAATTTTTGGCCCAAATAAGTACACACCCTAAAAATATTACTTTTTTTTTATAATCTAGTGCAAAATTCGAGATCAGCGACCCCAAAAACCCCTTTAAACGTCATAAAAATTTTGAATTTGCAAAAAATATGAAAGCAGAAGGGGGAGGGATGGATGTTGTAAAAAGGGCTATACTAATAAAAACATCTAAAGTTTTGGGTTACTTTAGCATTTTAAACTATTTTGACCTCTTTTTAAAATCTTTTAAGATACATTTATTCCATACACCCCTTCCCCCTAACAGTGCGGGGGTTAAAAATTAAAATTTTGCTTTAAACCATATAGACCTCTTTTAAAAATATTTTTCTGAAGCCACAGCAAAAAACACCCCCCAAAGCCAGTCCATACACCCCCCAAACAATTATTTCCAGAAAGTGTAAAATTTTCGGTTTTTCGCAAAAATATGGATCAAGGAGTCATTTTACGGGTAAGCCACTTATTATAAAATCGAAAAATAATTAAAAATGCTACAATTTAAACCTCGTAGGACAAAATGGCATAAAATGGCAGCCATTTAAACAATTCACTAAATAAAATAAATATTCACTAAATAAATTTTGGCCGAACTATTTAACGTATTTCGCTAAGATTTTAACCGGAAGTTTTAGGTAATAAAACCTACTATTGGTATTAGTTTCATTAAAATCAATCAAATATTTTTCAAGTTACAGTCAAATGAACTGTTTTACAATATGTATGTATACATATATATATACCTGGGAGGGGAAGCGACGAAACCTCCCCAAAAAAAAATATGAGGAGTAGTTCTTAACATTGACTACAAACCTACCAAATTTAGATATGCACCGATGTCTCCTCTAGCGAATATAAAATAAAAATGATAAAATTTCTGAAAAAATTTCCATTTTGTTGGTTAGACATGTTGCACCACTCCGCGAAAGTAAAAAATTTCAAAAATACTTATTTTGATGTGAAAAGTAAAACCCCAAAGTTTCGCTGCCCGAACTTTTAATCCATATAACAGCCTTTTTTTTTTTGCTTAGTTTTACTCCAGTATTACGCTTTTAAAAGATAAGACATTCAAACAGATGTTTTTAGATCATATGTATTACATTAGTGTCTATAAAGTTGCCTATCCAAAATATAAAATAATATACATTTTCAAATATCATATATTTTTGAAATACATAAAATATGAGAAAATAATTTTTTCAGATATAATATCTATATTTTTTTTTTAACTTTTTTTTATATCAGTATTTGTGTCAACGATAAAAAACAATGCAGATAGGTGATTCAAAATGACAGCTTAAAAAAAAAGGTATGATATTTAAAAAAATAGATGTTCTGATCATCATAAGCGTATGTATCTGATACGGTAGAATTCTAATTGTCCAACATTCCACTGTACGAATAATAATATTATTCCGTTTCCAAAAAACACAAAAAATAAATTTTGACGGTCATGATCGCCCCATTGACATGGATAATATTATCGAGGCAAATATGACTAAAAGATATAAAAAATTAAAAATAACAAGTGCAAACAAACAATTGATTGAGTTAATTATTGAAATACCCTATATAGACAGTTTTTATGACGCAATTGTTTGTTTTTTTTACGTCATGTAAGTAAAAAAAAGACAGCCACTCTGAGAGAGCCACATATATATCATAGACGCATAACTGATATTCCCATAATCCATACTATATAATTTGCGCTCTCACAGGTAAACAGTGGTGGTTACGAAAAAATATTTTAAACAAAAGATGTTTGTTGTTTTATAAGGAACATTTTTTACTCTTAAATTTTTGTTCTATCTCTGAAGGCTTACAAGATGGGCACGCTATAAAATTTCAGCTTCATATCTTATTTTTCGTTTTTGAGTGATCGTGTTGTCAGACGGACAGACAGAGGGACCGAAGAAAGGACAGCCGAAAATGGATAGCCACACAGAACTGATATTCCCAAATAATATACTATATAATTTACGCCTGATTTGCCCTCACGGGTAAACAGTGATGTTTACGAAAACATGTTTCAAACAAAAGTTGATTCGTTTTTTATAAGGAACATTTCTACATTTAAAATTTGTTTCTATCTCTAACGGTTTACAAGATGGTTCCTACGCTGACAAGACCCAGTGGGCCTATGTTGCTCATTTACGAACTCAACCACATTTTTTATTCCTGAGCACGCTATGCAAATTTCTGCTTGATATCTTTTTTCGTTTTTAATTTATCGTGTTGACTGAAAGACGGACAGACGGACAAACAACCGAAAATGGACTGATTAGGTGATTTTTGAACACCTATACCAAAATTTTTTTCGTAGTATAAATATTTTTAATTTTTTTTATATGGTATAACAACTATATTTAAATAGACAATAGAGCAACATTTATAACAGGAATGACGTGTGCATTGCCTATCAACATATAGAAATAATAATTATTAAGAGAAAAACCGGATATATTTATAAATTTATTAAATTCGTACAAAATATAAATTAAATTTTATGTTCATGACTATAGCTACTATCCCAAATAAACCACAATGTTTATAATTTATAGAATTTATAGAAGCGTGAATATTATATTTATTAAAGAGTCCGTATAATCAATAATAATTAATGTTGTAAGTGTTACCATTTCACATATAATAATCGCTGGATCATTATTATTTATTAGTGGAGAGCTGTAAGATATAGACCTCGGAATCCAAGAACAGTCAATAAATCTTTATGTGCCACTGCTTTGTTTCAGACTTACTTAAAGAAGTTAAAAACAAAAATTTGTGTGAGCTTGAAAAATTTGTGGGAAATTTATGCTAAAAATGACAACGGATATCGATATAGGAATGAATTCTAAGCAAAAAGTATCATTGAAACATATCTCGAAAAGTCAATACTTTCCGAGTTATTGGGATTGAAATTCGGAGTATTTAACGTCAAATAATAGAAAAAATTGACGTTTTGTGAAAAAAGTATGTCATACACTTTTTAAAGTACTATAATAAACCTTGAAAATGAAAATGTTTCGAGTCATTTGTATAAAAATTGACGGAGTTATGATGAAAACTAAGTTTATCGGACTTTTTTTTTATGTTTTATTCAGTACAAAAAGTGATGAATTTACCTCGGGAAATAAAATTAATGCTTGTCGCTTTCCAATTAACTTTATTTAGGTGGAAACAGGCTCAAGAAGTTCTAGCAGTTTCGGATTAATGTTTTTTGAAATATTGCAACTTAAATGCAAAAATTTTTTTCGAAAAATACTAAAAGAAAATTGGAAAGCGGCAAGCATTAGTTTTAGTTCCGTTGTAAATTCATCAGTTTTTGTGCTGAATCAAACATAAAATGAAAGGTACGAAGAACTTTGTTTTCATTATAACTCCGTCAATTTTCAGACAAATGACTTGAAACTGCTTCCATTTTTATGGCTTTTTATACTACTGTCTAAACATATTGTCTACAAAAAACTTCAAACTTTTCAGTTACTTGACGTTAAATACTCTGAATTTCAATTGCCAATAATTCAGAAAGTATTGACTTTTCGAAATATTCTTAAATGACTTTTTTTGCTTAGAAAGCATGCTTTTATCGATTCCTGTTGCCATTTTCAACATAAACTTTTCCACTACCGAGAACGGGTGACCCCAACCCCCTATCCAAAATCGCACAAATTTTTGTCTTTCCCTGGATTCCGAAATTTTAAGATACTTATACCTTATGGCTCTCTGTTATATAATAAATTATAGGTAACTATCCCATTGATGAATTTTCTCTAAAATCATCTCCGTTGATCCCCCATCCGGTGGAATTTCACGTCAAATTGGGTACAAAAAAACCCTTTTGTGTTTCAGAAATCAGTTATGCCAACCGTATTTTTTTTTTTTTTTGATACTTTGTAACTTCTACTACAGATTTTGAAAATTTGTGCGCTGGCAAATGTAGCCATCATCGGCACAGCTTAAGAGATTTTCTGGGAGTGCATTTTCCACTTTTGCCACTTTTAGATACATATATGGGGGCCATTAGCAATAATTCTTAAAAGACGTAAAGAAAAGATTTTTAGCCTCCTAAAACAAGCATTTCCAGCTCCCATTGGCGTGGCCAAAAATTTTAAAGGGGGATGGGTTGGTCTATTGCCTCCCTTGCTACGCCCATAGTTTATTTTTTTTTTAATATTCATAAAAACCTAAAGCAACACAAAGACAAATTTAAAAAAAAAAAAATTCTCAAAACACAAATTTCATATTTCTACCCTGCCTTTACATGGACGTGAAACCACTTGGCAAAAGGAAGATGTCACATGGTAGAAGTCGAAATAATTTCTGTTAGAAAAAATTGAACTTATATGGTAAAAAAGGAGGACGAAATAAAATCGAAGTCCATTTCGCTGGGCACTCGCAAAAACTGAAAATATCGAAGAGTTAATGACAATGCGATCATAGTATTGAGGGTAGACGTAAGGAGGACCATAAATAGGGTTTAAAGTAAAAAAATGTCTAACTGAAAACTTCAAATAACAGTTCTAAAACTAACCAGAATGGCGCTTGTGTAGCAAAAGGGTGATTGATATGAGTTTCTCTATCCATCTCTAATAACTTTTTTAAATCTCTATCCTACTTTTATTAATTTGAGCACTTTTTATACCATGTATATATGAAATATACATAGTAGGTATATTAAGCTTAGTCCCAAGTTTGTAACGCTTAGAAATATTGATACTATGAACAAAATTTTGGTATAGGTGTTCATAGAATCACCTAATTAATCCATTTCCGATTGTCCGTCCGTCCTTCCGTCCGTCTGTGGACACGATAACTCAAAAACGAAAAAAGATATCGAGCTGAAATTTTTACAGCGTACTCAGGACGTAAAAAGTGAGGTCAAGTTCGTAAATGAGCATCATAGGTCAATTGGGTCTTGGGTCCATAGAACGTATCTTGTAAACCGTTAGAGATAGAAAAAAAGTTTAAATGTAAAAAATGTTCCTTATAAAAAAATAAAAAACTTTTGTTTGAAACATTTTTTTGTAAACATCACTATTTACCCACGAGGGCGTTAATTAGGTGCAAATTTTATAGTATGTATTAATATAGGAATATCAGTTGTGTGTGTGTCTATTTAAAAGTGGATATCTTTTGTTATTTACGTGACGTCAAAAAAACAAACGATTGCGCATCAACACTGACTATACATGGTATTTCAACAATTAACTCAGTCAATTGTTTGCTTTCACTTGTTTTAAAATATACTTTTGCTACAGGGACGCCATCTCTAATTTCTGCTTTTCGATAGACATTTTATGATAAACTAAAATGGTCCTTATATGGAGTGTAGAGTAAAAGCGGTATCATATCCTGTTGTTGTATAAAAAAATTTGTCAAAAAATAGCATTGAATAAAGTGGCTATAATGGCGCTTGTGTATCAAAATGATGTTGGGTTTGAGCTTCTCTTTCCTTCTCTAATAACTTTGTTTAGTTATCTATCCTACTCTTATTACTTTGAGCACATCTTTTAAAATGTGCACTTTTGCTACAACAGCGCCATTCTTATTTAATGATTTTCGATGGACACTTTTTATATCCAGAAATGATTCTCCTTTTACTCTAAACTCCATGGGTCTTTCTTACCTTTGTCCTCCATAGATCACAGCAAGTCATTCAAATCTAAAAATATGCTTATCTGTAATTTCTAACATAGCAAAGACAATGGTTTACGTTTCTGTAAATTTTAGGAACTACAATGCCACAAACAGAAACCCAGATACTAACATTTAAC
The DNA here is from genome assembly GCF_905475395.1 of Chrysoperla carnea. Lineage (NCBI taxonomy): Eukaryota > Metazoa > Arthropoda > Insecta > Neuroptera > Chrysopidae > Chrysoperla > Chrysoperla carnea. The sequence continues at coordinate 14,475,245 of NC_058342.1, read as the reverse complement.
TTATAACATCTCTTTTTCTGCTGTGTTGGGAATTAAAAAAAAAAACATCTTTTATCATGTTTCGATTACGATAGGTACGGAACATTAATAATTGATTTTGTTTCACATAAATAATAGCGCGAATTCCTCCATTCAGATAAACATATAACAAAAAATAAAAAAACACTTTTATGTGTTGGCTGCAAATGTTATAATGAAGCAAATCAGTTACAAACAAAAGAATATTTTTCACTGTTTTCCTCAGCCATGTTGTATGTAATTCACGTTTTTAATTAAAAAAAACACACATTGTTATATGGCTTTTTTATTTATTGCTATACTTTTCTTATTTCAAGATCAATATATTCGATTGTACAATCAACATTAGGGTTCTATATATATCGGTAAGATCGTTCGCCATTTTTATACCTGCGTCGAATTGACAAAATATGCTCAAATATTAATTTTAAGTAAATAACTTTTTTTAAATTAATAATTTATTTATTATACAAACTCTACACGAAATTTGGCACATTAGCCATGCAGGAAATATGGCATTTGGCACTTTTTACGGTCTGATAATTTAAGGCAGTACGAGCGTCAAAGCAAGTTTAGACCAGTGGTTGAAATTATTTGTACCTTATTTTCAACTTTGATGACGAATTTTATTATAACTTCATAAATGTAGACGAAAAAAGAATAAAATTTTTCGATACCTGCTTTGGTTTTTGAAATATCGAAAGCTAAATAGTTAAACTAAATTTTCAAGTTTCAATATTTTGAAAAATTATATTCTTACTTTTCATATTAAGTTATAACAAAATTCACCATCAAAATTGAAAATATATATTTTTTTAAATTCGTATACATGTACATATCCTTAATTAGTCGGACACAACGGTTTTTTTTTCTAAAATTTATTAAGGTTTTATCTTTAATTTAAGTAGTTTAAAAACATATAATCCATCTTCCGTTTTCCCATAAGACCAATGTTAAATACCTACTTTTAAAGTTATTTATTTTTTTAAATAATCAGGTACTCCTAAAATTTTCAGAATTGATTCAGACTTAGCCCAACTTCATATAAAAAAAAAGGCTTTTATCCAAAATTGCCCTGGCACTCTCTCAAGTAGTAGTTGTATTCAAAAAATCAACTACCCTTAATCTGTCAACAATCCAAAGAATACCTTCATATATTTCACATTTGTGTACACAATGGCCAAGTATCTCACAGCACACAGAGTAAATTGAACGACTTTGCCGCTTGTACATTTTAATTTTGGACTAGACTAAATCTTCATCAAAAAGTTATCTTTGTTTATTGTTTTTTTGTAAACTAAAAGATCAATGACATCCTATCTAGGCTCAAAGCAACCCTAATTTGTTTATATATATATATACGGAGTGTCCCAAAGACTTTGAAAAATATATATTTATTTTAAAAGGCTACCATAAGTGTGAGAAGGTTGTGAATGTGCAAAGGCAGTTTAGAAGGTAGTTTCAGATAGATCCACCGATGGTTCACAATCGGGTTGATCAATCGCCACAATTTCAGCTACTGGACAGAGAATCCTCATGTTTCAGAAAAACATCATTTAAATTTACCAAGAGTTACAGTGTGGTATGAATTGTCAGTGCGGGGTTTAATTAGAATATTCTTTTCTGATAGCACTGTGACTGGTGAGCAGTTTGAGGATGAAGAGGACTATTTTTTTCAGCAAGATGGAGCACCTCTCCACTATCATCGTAATGTGAGAACCTGTCACGTTGAAAATCTGCCAAACAGATGGATGGGGCGCAGAGGTGCCATCGAATGGCCTCCGCAAACTCCAGACCTAACGCCACTGATTTTTTTTTTGCGGAGACTCATTAAAGATAAGGTTTATTTGTCGAAACCGGCATAATTATATCAATTGAAGTCGGCAATTCATAGAGAATGCAACGAAATTCCTGCTGAAATGATGCGCCAAAATTGCGATTCCATAACTTCGCGTAATCATCAATGTTTGGATCAAAATGGGCATCAATTTGAACATTTGCGCTGACTAAACAAACTCTACATCTGTCTTTTTAAATTTGTATTTTTAATCTGTAATTCATCTAAATATATACTGTTTTTATAATCAAGCAAAGTCGGTACACATTTTTTGGGACACTATGTATCTCTAGTTTGCATCTTTTTGCAAAGTAACTTGCTGTCGTTTTTTGCAAAGTTCTTTCTGCCGTGCGTCATTAAATGAGCTGGCGGAACAAATGATTGTAAACCTGGTATGGGTACCGGGACACAGAGACATTCCCGAAAATTGTGAAGCCGACGAGCTTGCTAGGAATGGCACAATGCTGCCGGACACAAGCATCAATAAATATCCGGGAGTTCCATTTACAAACTGCAAATTGCTCTTCAAAGAGGATATCTTAAAAAAAACAATCTTAGATGGAGAGAGGAACGTACTGGTGGTACTACAAGATATGGTCTGAGTAAAATCGTAGGCGTTCCAAAAATTTTATATCTCTTCCAAGGGCCACTATTTGCAAAGTTGTTGCGGCTATAACAGGACACTGGTTGGGCGGCAGGCATTCTGAACGCCTTCTGAATTGCCTGGACCTGGCAATGTACCACGAGTACTGCAGGAGTTGTCACAGTGGTGAGGAGGAGGAGACAATGTTCTCTGTCACTGCCTAGCTCTTGCCATGAGAAAATGGACTTACTTAAGCCTCTCTTTGACGACCTCTACGACCTAAAGTCCGTTGACGGCAAAACACTCTTGCTGTTCTTAAACAGCTCCAAATGGTTCATGGAGTAGTGGCCGGGGATGGGCCAACCCTTTTTCGGTATCACAACTCTAACTAGCTCTCTAACCTAGCCTAATCTAACCTAACTTTCTGTAGCAAAAACGTGAACTTAAAATGGTCAAAAATGTATTCTAAATAGCATGTTCCTATCCTTTACAAGTTAAATATCGACTAATTTGAAAATTTATAGCAACCTACAGAGACGGTCAATGACCCAAAAATTTTTTTTGCATTGTATGTCGTAGAAAACTACATATTTGAAATTTGTCGTAGAAAATTTTTTTTAGTCACATGCCGTTGGCAATACCTTAATACCAAAGTGTGTGAAAACTTGAAAAAAAAAATTATATCAAAATATAAAAATACTCCCACGTTTAGGCCTTTTTAGGCCAATTATGAAATATTAATCCGCATACAAAATAAAAACTTTAAACATATTTTTCTTATTTAATAAAATAAACTAAATTAAAACAATTAAAAATAGGCAAAACAAATAAAAAAACAAACCCACAATTTTTTAAGCAAAACATTTATTAAATACAAAAACAAACAAAAAATACAAAAAAAAAAGAAATTCTAAAACAAAAAATAAAAATAGGTATATACAAGCAAATCCAAAAAAAAAAAATAAATAAATAAAAGCATTCATTTATTTACGAACTCCAATCTAGACACATCTGAGCTAGCCACAATAGGGGTCTATATTCATGCGTAAGATCTTTCGGCAATTTTAGGCTAATATAAAATGTAGCAAATATTATTTTTAAGTAAAAGTGACTTACCTACGATGATTTAATTTTAATTATATCATCGGTACATGAAAATTGATGCATTTTTATGGAATACTACTCTATTTACCCGCGTTTGTTCCTTAAATAACTGGCAAAGATCATTAAAAAATAAATAAAATAATATGAAATAAACAGGGTGAAGGAGATATAATTTATGGACATATATTCAACCAAGATTATCAGACATACTTCTTAAAAAAAAATCAATTTGTTTAGAAACACATTAAGTATTGTTTAAAAAAAATAAATAAAAAGAAAATAGGATTAAAACTAACCGTTAAATAGACAAATTTTTTTTTGTATTATGTAAAAATGATTATTTCTTTTAAATCAAAAGTTTTATCTATGTAAAACACTTCGACTGTTTTATATAGATAAAAGTATATATAACAAATAATCAATTTTCAATTTTTTTTTTTAAATGTAAGAAGTATGCCTGGGAATCTTTGTAGAACAGACGTCCATAAATTGTTTCTCCTTCACTCTGTTTTATGAAAGGCAATGAAAATAATAATAATTATTATTATTATGAGATTTAACCTTCGTTTTTCAGACATATAGGTCTATAACAGAAGCAACCCACATCATCATTTTTGTAGTATGAAATGTCATAACAAAAAATATAATTTTTTTTAAATATATCTTTATAAATTATAGCTCATGTGTTATTCTGATGTATGAGCTATATTATTGTAAAGTTTCATTCAAATCCATTCATTAGTTTGTGCTTGAAAGCATAACAAACAAACAATAAAACGAACAAACAACCTTAATTTTTCATTTATAATATATAGGGTAAGTCCGGGGGAGATGGCTTTACGGGAGAGATGGCCGGTCAAATTATTTTCGGAACTAATAGATAGACGGCGCTTGTTTTTATTTAGTTCGGTTCTGTCAGTGGAAGCCACCTGCACCATGTACAAAATAATATTGAAATTAAATCGAAAAGTCAGTAAAAAATAGTTTATTTGTTATCAAAAGTTCAAAAATTGTTTAATGGTTTTACGTCTTACCTCGTGGTGAACAAAATTCAATGGTTTCTTTTACTAATTATGTTTTATTAGGTTTAGTGTAACCGATCTATTGTATTCTAACCTCAAAATTTTAATCAATGGCTAGTCTTTCATTTTTAGTTTGATGTGGTCTTCTCTCCCGGTCAGTTAAGGAGAGATAGCCACATGTGTAGATCTTGGTACCCAAGAAGCGTAAGGCTGTCCGTAAGCTTTAAGATAGTAGTGAGGATGAAGAAAAGCCAATACTTTGTGATTCACATAATGATACTGAAAATGAACAAGATAACTGTGCTGGGTGTAGGGAAAATCATTACACTGCCCAACTTGTTGAGAACTGGTTGCAATGTGCCATCGGTTCATTTTGGGTTCATGAAAACTGTACAGAATATGACAATATGTGCTCAAAGTGTGACGAAAAGAATAAAATTGATTACTTCATGTTTTTTTATGGTTAAATGATTAAAGATTGATCTAATATAATTATTTGAAAAAAAAACCACTAGTTTGATTATTACAGCGTCTTATAAAAACTACGGCCATCTCCCCCGGACTTACCCTATGGATGTTAAACTTTTTATCGATAATCAATTACATGCACCCATTTTCATAAAAAAATCAAATATATTCCATAAAATTACGTTAACTTTCATGTAGTGTTGATAATATTAATAAATTATTAATTTAAAATAATCTTTACTTAAAAATAGTATTTGAGAACACTTTGCACACACTTGACATTAGCATAAAAATGGCGAACGATCTTACCGACTTATATAAAGCTCTACTAAAAATTATAGCTTGACTTACCAATGGAAAACAAGATTCATATTTTTTAGAATTTGCTTGGGTATTTTTAATTAACGTCCAAAACAATTAATAACATTAATAAACTCAACAATAAAATTGATGCAATAAGAATACAAAATTATACACAGGACTGGATTAGCCGTGCAACAAATATTTTGTTAAAAACTAAAAAAATCAAAAACTTACAACTTAAACAAATGGTTATTTTCCGAGATATAATTTACTGTCGGTTCCACAAATGTTCAGAAATACTTTTTATTACACACAGCGAAAACTTTCGGATAAAAATAGGTAGAAGTTTTCTTAAAAAACTGAAAATAAAATCATTTGAGACAGTTTCTTAAAACAAAATATATGCATTTTTCTTACTTATTTAAGCACTGATGGTTAATCCTACCCTGTATTTATTGGTATTTAAAAGTTTTGGTTAAATGTGAAACTTTACACAACTACTCTTACAAAGAGACCGATATATTTACCAATAAATTCGATTGATTGGATAAATATAATCAAATTTGAAATGAAAAGTCATTTACCGAATTAAATAAATTTGTCAGTAAATTTTCGAAATTAAAATGAGATGACCACTGATTGCATCACTGGAGATATTTATAGAATAATTAATATGAATTTTAAACTTGAATAAATTACAATAAATTGAACTAAAATCCACAACAAAACAATCCTGTTACAGTCAAACCTCGATAATATAAACAACCTATAAAAGTTAATACAGTTATGTTGTGCTCTTCACTTACTCAAATGTTTTGAAATTTCTTTTAGATAAAATTCATTACACATAGAAATTCTCTATAAGACTTTTTAGAAATTTTGTAATAATAATACAATAAAATTATTTAAAAAATCATAAAAATAAGGAAAAAGTGTTGCTTTGAGTTGTTAATTTGATTGTAACAATTGCATGCCAAATCGACTACTCAAGAGAGGGAGGAGGTTGCTTAAATTTAGTGATTGACAACGATGTCTTATCGAGGTTTTACTGTATTTTCTTCAATAATAACAAATTTCAATTAAGTTTGTTCTTTTCATCTCAGTGTTATACACTGTGTGTAAGTAAAAACGTATAATACCATTACAGTGTGATAAAACTATACCCCTAAACGATCGCTGTAAATAGTGTATATGTCACCGTAATATATACATTCCGCCAGAATGTAAACTAACTATACTTGAGAGTTGAGTTATTTTATCGCGGCCAACCTTGGGAACTTTAAAGCGTGCTTTCGAGCCTAATACAGTAGAACCTGGTTAAGTGAGACATCAAGGGACCTGCAAATTTGTCTCACTTAAAGAGGTATTCCGCTTAACCACTGTCTCGGATATACAGGTATAAAGAAATATCTGTCTCATTTACAGAGATTTACATGAATAGAGGTCAGAATAGAGGTTTATATTAATAGAGGTTATTTCAGTTATAGAAGTGAGATTATTAAATAAAATAATGAGTTTTAATCTTTATTAGGAATCAAAATATGTCATCCATGCTTTTTTATTCCTTTGGTAATTCACAAGCAAAGTTTTAACACCTTCCAAACATCTTGGATTTTTAGATTTTTCAATTAATAGGATAGACAGCTTTTCATTTCCTAACATGTATTGATAAGTATTGTAACGCGTTCTTTATTAAGTTTTCTGCCATGACAGGACTCACCTTTAAGGTAAAAGTTTTATCGGGTAGACATTCATAAAATAAACCAGCTTTGCCTGCGTTAAAAATATCATCAACAGAATAATTGCGCAGAAGAACTGACAGATCTTCAATCCATTGGCTACATTTGTTAACATCAACAGCATTACTTTCTCCACAAATTGCTTTGAAAATTATACCGTTTCTTTTTTCCCTTCCAACCAACCATTGCTGCTACAAAAATTATGAAAACCGAGCCTTCGCGCGAAATCTTGTGCATTTTTTTTAATCTTCGAAACTTACCGGAACGTTTTTTGTTACAAAGTTGCTTGACCCACGTTAGCCAACACTGTTCAAGTTCAGATATTCAGATAAACGAACACGTTTTAGTTTTCCTTGTCCTTCAGAACATTGTGTTTGAATTTTGTCTTTATTCTGAATTATTCTACAAAGAGTAGGTTTTGGCACATTAAATTCGACACAGACTTCATCGCGCGTCTTCCCACTTTTATAAACAGATATTAACTTCAGTTTTTCACGCATTGATTAGATAGTAAAGCAAAACTAAAACTTGAGGCTCAAAATTAGTTATGTGCGGAATTTGCGGGTAGAATAAGAATAAGTAAGAAAACAAGCAAAACTATGTTATCTTAGTTCTCAGTTGCAGAGATTAATGTATATAGAATTCACTCGCTGCGTCAGTTATAGAGGTATCTATGACTATAAAATCGAAAGAACGAATTCCAAATATAGAGGTTTGCTTCGTTCCACTAACAAAGGAAATTCAGTGCCAAAGTGTTGGGACTTAATCATGAGTTCCAGTTATGGATGTTTCTCATTTATCCAGGTCTCACTTATTCAAGTTCCACTGTCGTAAAATTTAATTGATTCGAATTTATATTTCTGCTGAATACAAGTTAATTTAAAGTAGAAGTATAAGGTCACTTAAATTAAACTGTGTGCCTTAAAAACTTACTTTGTTTTTTTTTTTTTAATGTTGGCGTCGATAAAATAACTCTAGTAAAATTGTAAATTTGACTTCTAAAAGAGGGGCCAAAAACCATACCAACTCGTGCTAACTCAAACTAAACATAACGCAACGAGTTGATTTTTATTAATAGCTGTTAAGTTAGCGCAAATTGGAGTGGTTTCTGTAACCAGTTTACAATCTCACGGAAATTACAATAGGGTACTTTCGGAGTGAAAAATAAATTATGAAATTTGAAAAAAGTTAAAATTTCTGTAAAAATATACTTAAATATTCTAGTTTCGAGTCATCAAAGCACATTTTTCTTTTATAATATTAAAATTTAAAATCCTAATTTTAAACTGTATATCACGTGACCTAAAACGCGGGCAAGCCTTGATGTTATGTCATATCAGTATGGACCATAGACCATCAGTTAGTTCAGTGTATATTGGTATAATATAACCATAGATAGTCAATATTTATATTTATTATAATTAGTTGTCTATGAACATTCTGTCAAACTTATCTGTGTTATTTCGTATAATGATACCGATATTACGTCACCAAATTGGATGACAACGTTTTAGACAGTTTAAAAAGGGTTTAAAATTTTTAAGTTTTTGACAAGAAACCGTGTGTATTTTTCTGAAATAAATTTTTGGTGGGTTTTTATTAGCAAAATCAACATTTTGAAGTTTTTTTTTTTTTTAAATATAGTAAGAATACCCTATTTTACGTTGACATATTAGACTATTGTACAAAAAGAACAAACTATTTAATTTTCACATATTAATTACATGCAATGCATATTATAAATAATTATTACCAATGTTTTAATTACGTATACGGATCGATAAAATCATTATTAAAATAAAGGATATTCCATTTTCGATATTATTTTTAAATGTACCACCACCACTCCTGATGGTTAACAAAAATTATGAAATATTTTATCGACGAGCGCAGTGGCGGATTTACCAGCAGGCTGAGTAGGCTGGAGCCTAGGGCGGCAAATTTAGTTCATAAATTTTTTATTTCGATTGACAAAATTTAGAAAAAATTATAATACACACACAAAATACGAATTTCAAAAATTATAGAGGAATTAAAATATTCAACAAAAACCGAAATATAGTCCTATATACAGTGCTAAATAATAAATATCTCAAAATCTCTGCATAAACAATTGCTAAACGCTTTTGATTATAATGTAATGATCATGAATTTTTAGAATATCGCAATAGCGATTCCATATTATAGTCGAAATTTAGTTATTAGTTATAGTACTTCGTATGGCTCTTTGTACACCAGCGACAAATTGTTCAGGTGACAGAAGCTTCTCTTGCTTGAAGAGAGTAAAGAACTACCTCCGATCTTTAGCTCTCTTGTGCATAGAGTCAGAGCTAATAAACAAGATTTCGTACGACGATATAATAAATGATTTTGCGAATTCAAAGTGTCGCAAAATAGTATTGTAATGCTTTTATAATTTGACTTGAATTATAATACTAACAAATAATTAAGAAAGGATATATTTATTGTGTTGTTTTGTAACTGTAAGTGTAATAATAAATATTTATCAACGTTCGCCAAATCTAGATTTTTTGTGTAAGCTTTATTCCTATTACATAAGTATTGTATAGTTTTAACACATACCTTAACTTACTTTAAAATTGGTACATGTTTGAGATATTTTTTGCATAAAATATTGTTTTTTGATAATTCTTTGCTGTAAAAATAATCAAGGATCTAACACGGTACCATAGTTCTCGATGATACTAACCATACGGAAAAGTTGATGTAATGAGGATAATGGAGCACAAATCATAAAGTTGCAATTTTATTGATAGATAATTGATATGATTGTGAACTAAGATATCAAAATTTAGAGGCGGCAAAAATTGAATAGCCTACGGGCGGCAAATCTCTAAATCCGCCACTGGACGAGCGTGTATGAATTTGAGGGTGTTGTTTTTATACCATGTATATATGAAATATATCAAGGTATACTAAGTTTAATCCCAAGTTTGTAACGCTTAAAAATATTGAGGATACGAACTAAATTTTGGTAAAGGTGTTTACAAAATCACCTAATTAGTTCATTTTCGGTTATCTGTCTGTCAAAACGATAAGTCAAAAACGAAAAAAAATATCAAGCATGCTCAGGAATAAAAAGTGAGGTCGAGTTCGTAAATGAGCAACATAGGTCAACTGAGTCTTGTCAAAAAAAAATTTAAAAAAATAAACAACTTTTGTTTGAAACATTTTTTCGTAAACATCACTGTTTACCCTTGAGGGTAAATCAGGCGCAAATTATATAGTATGTATTATATGGGAATATCAGATCTGCGTGGCTACCTAAGAGTGGCTACCTTTTTTACTTCACATGCCGTAAAAAAAAAACCTTTCCGTAATCAACACTGTCTATACATGGTATTTCAACAATTAACTTAGTCAATTATTTGTTTTCACTTGTTAATTACAAATTTTGGTAGAATTGACATAAAATATGATAAAATAGAAAAATCATGTGTGACCGCTGAGATAACACCATAGAGCTGCAAAGTCGCCGCCAAACGGTTGATCGCAGTAAGTAGAGGCAGATAGTATAGCTGTCTTATTCTTTCTTACACGTCTCTCTTGTAGGTACATCTACAACTTCTCTTTCTACCTCTCTCTCACTGCGGTCAAGAATCCACTTATTGCGTTTCCTATGTCTATACAGCTCTAACATATCTATGGTGTATTCTATGGTGTAAAACTTCCAAAGTATGGTTATAAAACAATGAATTTGGATAAAGAACCTATTACAAATTTGAATTTAATAAAAATTTTAAAATTAAAATATAATTTTTAGAATTAATAATAGATTTTGAAATTGAGAAATTATTTAGTTGCATGATTTATTTTTAATTTTAAGTGCCAAAATTAGGTGATAAAATACTCTAATATCATTGACCTGGTCTGATCTGGTGATTGGTGAACCGTGTTCATTGGTCAAACACTTTTTACCTGACTGAAGCTGACTGGTTGACGTCACAATTTGTCAGATACTTGGAAAGTATAAAATGAGGACGCACTACACCAGTGTGCAAACCGTCACCAAATTAATAACGAGTAACATACACCGTAAGTGTAATTACAATTAGCTATTCATACTGATGATGACTACTTGGTAATAAAAAAAATTAATCTCGAAAATTGAGGCAAAATTTGAAACTTATTTCACAGAAAAATGTTAGAATTTAACTTCTCGGTTTCAGATTGAGCTGAAATTTTGCATGCATATGTAAATGGGACCACTTTGAAAACAAATAATTGACTGAGTGAATTGTTGAAATACCATGTATAGACAGTGTTGATAACACAATCGAATGTTTTTTTTACGTCATGTACGTAAAATAAGATAGCCACCCTCAGATAGCCACACATACATACATGTCACACACATATAACTGATATTTCCATATAACACGTACTATATAATTTGCGCCTAATTTCCACCCTCACGGGTACACAGTGATGTTTACGATGTTTCAAACTAAAGTTGTTTATTTTTGATAATGAACATTTTTTACATTTAAACTTTTGTTCTATCTCTAACGGTTTACAAGAGGGGTCCTACGGACTCTAGACCCAATCGACCTAAGTTGCTCATTTACGAACTCACCTTTTACGTCCTGAGCACGCTATAAAAATTTCAGCTTACTATCTCTTTTCGTTTTAGAGTTATATCCTTGACAGGCAGACGGGCGAACGGAGAGATAATTGAAAATGGACTAATTAGGTGATTTTATGAACATCTATACCACAATTTTTTTTCGTAGCATTAATATTTTTAATCGTTACAAACTACGGACTAAACTTAGTATACCTTGATATACTTCATATATACACATAATTAGAATTTAATTACCAAAATTTTGGATAAAATTTTGACACATTTCCACTTTTATGGTATCAATGATATTTAGTTTCAGATCATCTATGGTTTGAGGAACATTACCCTAGACCTTTGTCTTTTAATATTTCCAAAGAAAAAGGGCGTTAAATATAAAATATTTGGTAACCGAAATGTTCTTAGTTGCCACATGTCAAAATACAGGACGTTCCAGTATAAAGGCTAAAATAGCAACAAATTCAAAAATAACATTAAAAATGGTACATCTTTACTTAAAAAATAATAAAATTTTTTCAGAAACCTTTTTCGTAAAATTCTATCTCTAATAGTTTTTCTCCAATTTACGCAATCTTATTTTTTTGTTACACCTGCTAAGTCAGAAGAGTTCAATAAAAAATAATAATATTTTATCAACAAATGTCATTAGTTATGGTAACTTTATATTAAATTGTGGTCAAACCTTTGAATATGCATTACTGGAATTGCCCATTGTGTACAAGATACATAAAGACAGTCCGCTTAAAGTTAACAATGAGCAATGAACAGATACAAAATTATACTTAAGTCTTCAATGCGTATGATCATAATGGCTAAAGTCAGATGAGTGTGATACCCTGACTTCTCTTACACGAGATACATGGCAAACAAGATTTTATCATTTTGTCTTTATAAAACAACAAATTAAAATAATTGGCTTCATTAAAATATAATCACTAAAAATCGTTAAAATAACTAAATTGTTTGTTTTAAAGTTATGTAGAATAAACTTTTAACGATTTTAGTGATTATATTATAATGAAATCTGAATCAGTGAACGAAATAATTTTGGCGCTTATGGAAGTTTCTCACTATACCAGTTTCTCGCTATTACAGGGTGTTCTATAATTGACTACAGAACTTTCGTTTCCTGAATAAACTGGGGAAAAAAGAAGAAATTTTTATTTACCAAACTTGGATCTGAGGCCTAATTTACGAGATAATTAACCTATTCTTATATTAATCAATTAATAAAAAATACATTCATCAAAATAAAATTCATCCAATAAAACACTACATAAACAGAGCATGTGTTTTATCATAGTATGAAGGGGTGACCTAAATGCAAAACTACTACAATAAAAAAAACTCTAAAAAAAATTTTTATACATCGTATCAACTTGCAACTTCAACACAATATACATAGTGTGGTTTGTCTGTGATTACACTGTCCGTTTAAATAAAATACATGCTAGGGTATGTGATTTGCGCACGATAAGTTGCGTACAAATCTTAATTTACAAAGAAATGGAGTGTAATAAAAGTTTGTTTTTATGGGTTAGTTTTTATAATGATATAAGTAGCCGAAATAGAGTTTTTGTTTGTAATAATTTTGCATTTAGATCACTCCTTCACACTATGATAAAACACATCCTCTGTTTAAGCAGTGTTTTATTATATAAATTTTATTTTGGTGAATATAGTTTTTAATTAATTTATTAATGTAAGAGTAGGTTAATTATCTCGTAAATAAGACTTCAGATTAAAATTTGGTAAAGAACATTTTCTTCTTTTTTTTTCTCAGCTTATTCGGGAAGCGAAAGTACTTCAGTCAATTATAAAACAACCTGTATAGGTACAATAGTGATTTCTATCACTTATAGAGATTTTAGGTTAGATTAGGTTATATTGGCTATTCACGAGGGACACACTGAGGCGATAGAATCCATTGTGATACCACCGTTCAACTGGTAATACGCGCATTATCAGTTTCTCAATTATTTTGAAATGCTCAGTACACTTCCCTCATGCATATGCCTTGTTCGCAATTACTGTCACTTGTAGAGTTTTGTCCCTTATGCAAGTCTTACTCTCAGCCATGTATCTATCACATATCTAAGTGGAGACAGGATATTATTATACTCGTCATGTATTTATGAAACTTTCGCATTCATACTTTCAGCTCAATTTTTCTTGCCAAGTTGCCATTGTCAATCTACTTGAGGCCGTATGTCTCATTTTGTACTACTAGTAGTGCCTATTCAAAGGATTAAGCATAAATTAAAAATAATATAATTGGATAACTAAAACATAAAAAAACAAAAGAATACTACCCCTTATATTAACTAAATAACAGCAAACTCGATTTGGTTTAATAAAAATAACACAGAAATAATTTAAGTAATTCACAACAAAATAACCGCAATGATTTAGTTTACAAGCTTGTGATTTTATTAGCACCAAAATTCCAAGTGTCCCAAAAAAAGTTTGACTAAGATAAACATTTTATTGTAAATATTGTAAATATAAATAGTTAATAATTCCTTGGTTTTGTGACTTAAATCTCTTAGTTATATGACTTTTGAGATACCTGGTACATAAGTGTATAATAAAGAAGTTTTTCAATTTCCTACATCGAGAAATCTAGCTTAATATGCAGGGTGTTCCAAAAAAAAGTATACACTGATTGAGATTCTACATTTCGTTAAAGACACAATTTTTGCAGGCAATTAATTTTATCATCTTTTATCCTTTTGGAATATACCAGGGCTCATGAAAATGCATTTTGACAATTGACTCTAAAACTTGAAGTGTTGACGTGATAACAAAGTAACATAACTTCAAATATTGTGTACTTTTAACGAAACAAAAAAAGTTTTAAAAGTGTCGCTAAAGAACGATAAAATGTATAAAACTTCATTAAATTCTTGAGAATTTATAAAAATATTTAAAATTATTTAAAATCACAAAAATTGTAAAATAAATCACTGTAAAAAAATTCAAAATAAATAATATAAAATTATGATCTAACCTAACTATTTACCCCAATTTCCTAATACCCTAAATTACTAAAATAATTCATAAAATTATTGAGACTTTTTCAGATCTCTGATTATTATTTGGATTCGTACCCTAGTATTTAATATTTGGATTGGAAGACAATGCATTTTTTTTAAATCAGAAAATTTTCTTAAAAAGCTACTATTAAAGATTTAAGACAGGTAATCAGTGTTTGACACATCAAAATTTATGGGAATAATTGGATTTAATTTTCATTTTCTATTAATTTCAAAAACATTATTTTCTATTAATTTCATTTTCTACTTCTTTCGATTCAAGGCATTTACATTTTGAATAGGTTTGAATCAGTGGCGTGCATCCATATAGACAGAAAGACACTGCCTACCCTACATAATTCAAACAAATATGTATAATATTATTCTGATATCTAATATTATGTATCTACGAGTACTATCAATAAACACAACATCTTATCGGGTATCATCTATAATTCTATACGGCATACATTGAATTTTAAGTAACTCCGCATTGCGCAGCACTAGCGCTGCTGAGTGCCTCCCGACAAAGACACGAACTTTTCTTGCCTTAATGTTTATATGTGTGCACTCATAGTCATACGTGTGTGTTTTCGTATAAATACAATAAAATACCACACTTACGAACGCATAGAAAGACAGACTTAAGACAGTGTCTTTTACAACACGACAAACTACGACATTTACCGATGTAGTTTCGTTTCTTATTCATTTAAATACACTACAAGTATTTGATTGATCAGGTGTGAGTTGATCTCCTTAATTTATAATGATTAGTGGTCTACGCACATAAAGCAGTATTATTTTCGTCTGATTGCTTTTTATACTGAGTCGAGTCGAATATTGATTGTTTTGGTTTGTTTGTGGTTATATTATCAGATATTTAACATTTTAACGTTGATAGTAGAGAAAAATGGATAATATACACTGCCAAACTTGTTCAGATGGTGTGTGTATAAAAAAAAAAATAATGCGTTTTCAAAACTATCTTTCGATGACAAAAAACAAGTGATCGTGAAAGGTGGTGGTACACCGGATTTGCAATTAATACAAACTAAAGATAAAGTCAATGTTAAATTCAACAAAAACGATCTGACCGCAAAAAAACACGATCAATCTGAAAAACACTTAGAAGCTTAAGTACCTCACCTTTGGAAAAAATCCGTATACTCACACTACCATCTTTTAACTGCTATTATTTAATTCTAATCTATGAAGTCTATAAAATCATTCAATCTATGGATATTTGTGGTTACAAATACGTATATCATTATTTACTCACCATGACGATGTACCAAAACCATCATGCAGTATTTTTGATTATATAATAGCTTTTAAAAATTTTTGCCTACTCTGTCTAAAACCTCTGTGCACGCTACTGGTTTGAATACGACTGAATCGGAACAGTTAAATTTCTTATTAAATTCGGTCCTATTTGAATTGTTTTACAAATGAAAACCATAAAGTAATTTTTATTTTAAAAATAAGTATGATTTTAGTTAAATACCTTGTCTTAATGTGATGTATTCGAGTTGAGTATAGATAAATTTAATGTCCCACCAGAGGCGCTATAGTAATATGTTTGTGTATTTTTTATTCGAGAATGAAAAACATGACTCGTTTCATGTTTCGAAGACACGCGAAAACTCAAGAGAGTTTTGAAAGACAATATAATTCCCTTCCACTTAAAAGTAAATTTTCTTTAGTAAAC
Organism: Chrysoperla carnea; assembly: GCF_905475395.1. Classification (NCBI taxonomy): domain Eukaryota; kingdom Metazoa; phylum Arthropoda; class Insecta; order Neuroptera; family Chrysopidae; genus Chrysoperla; species Chrysoperla carnea. Next base: position 14,458,819 of record NC_058342.1, on the reverse strand, counting down.
TTTTATTATTTATTTAATAAGACACTTTTTTAAAGATTTAATCTTATCGAATTCGCTGTAAAAACTTCGTTGTAAAAAAATAATTCAAAGAAAAAATTAACCGTCAAACTTTACATTTGCAATTATTTTTCAGAAATTTTTAATGTAGCATTTTTGACACCTTTGTTAATAATGGTCGTATCGAAATGAAAAAAAGGCTTTTTTAAAACTAGAAAGTCGAGTTCTCCAAAAAAGGGATGAGGAAGAATCACAAGCTAATTTAAGAGTTTTTTTTCTAAATTCAGTTACGAACAAATTTTCCGTTTCAAATCAAAATCGGTTTATTATCAAAAAAATTAGAAAATCGACACTGATTTTATTGTACTACAACTATTTTTAACGAAGCTACAGCCTTTCAAAACTCACTAAAAAAAATTGCAAATAGAGGGTGGACGAATAATTTTGTCTTTGAATGTATATATAAAATAATTCCCCATATATTTAAGTCCCCCTGTTTACCCTACCTGGTAATTTTCACAACCATTAATTATTGACTATTAAAAATCTAATCGTACACTGAAAAAAAAAATTAAAATAATAACAACCTCATCCCGAAGTTGGCCGTTTCATATTGAAATAAAGTAAAAACACTTTCAAACAATTTCCTAATGATTGGAATAAGTACCTACCGCTAAATATTTGTATTTACAATAGAATGGAATTGAATTTAAAATATGAATTCATAGATACAAAATCACTAAAGTTAAATTAAACAAAATCATTACTTATGTTAGAGATTGATTTTAGTTTAAAGTCATGCATTTTATTGATGGAAAATATACTTAGTTGGAAAATATAACCGTGTAAATAAAGCGAACCGATGAATTAAAAAAAAATTTTTTTGCGTTTTCTTTAAATATAGGATTTGGTTACTATGATCACATACCTGTCATGTCTAGTCTATATGTGATTATGTCAACTACATGAAAATTGTTGTTACTAACTCACAAAGAGTTTGAAATAAACTTATTGATCATTTTTATAATATATAACATATTCTTATACATATGTTACAACCATCGAAAGCCCAGTTGGTACAGTGGTGGACTTAAGACACTAAAATCAATAGTAATCTATTGGGCGCCGGCTCAAAGCTGACTCGAAAATCTAACTTTTTTTTAAATAAACCTAATAATTGTGTCAATCACATCACTATTTTGTTATAATATTTATAAGTGGTAGAACCAATAAAAAAAAGATTGTTTAAAGCTTTGTTGCATTTCAAAACAACAATATTTGAAAATTGTGACAGTATATGTCATATAAAAAACAACTCATGTGGTTTTTGTCAACTTCACCACTCAAACCCGTACGGTAGTTGTATCACATTCGTGGCCCCATTCGCCATATTTGCTCTCGCGATGAGGTTGCGACATCCTAATATCGGTTGATATTAAGAATTTTTTTTTCAGTGTAAGTATTTTTCAGCTTAATTATTACAAAAATGAGAAAATGGCACTAATATACAGGATGCTTTATGAAAAATTAGACAATAATAGCAATAAGTAACACAAAAAAAGCTTAAAAACTAACAAAAAGCTCAAAATGCTAGCTGCGAGAAACAACTAAAATCTATAAAATAAGCGGATACCCAAGAAGTTGAATCGAAATATAATTTTTAATCTTTCATTGATGCATTATCAAAGTATCCCGAAAAAAAGTATCCATTTTGTCTAAAAATTAAAATATGGGCGCAACTTTTCGTTAACTATTCTTCATCATTCATTCTTGGTTTTATTCAATAATTGGAAATATTCGATATCAATGGAAATTTTCCCGAAGTGATATCAATTTCGTGATGTCCAAATTCCAAATATGTAGCCCAATATTGCACTTATAGACGTACTAATGTCATAGAAAAACCTGTTTAATAATTTTAATTCTATAAATAAGGTGTGGAAATAATTTTCTTTCGAACCGGGAAACTATGGTCCGCTCGAAATAATGTTTTTAACTTAATTAAAGGTAAAAAAAACTATAAAAAAGGAAGGTTTCGGCATCGAGTTTAAGACTCTACTAACGCGCAGTCTCGGAAGTGCTGGGGTTCCGATAATTAACGTTATATATACATGAAAAAACTATTTTTGGCCAATATCTCGGAAACCATTAACTTTATGAAAAAAAGTTTCGAACAAAAATTTCCGGAAATTTTTTCCCCTAAGAAAAATGTAAAAATTTTGATATCTTCAGCCATTTTCCCTAAAATCGGAAAAAATGGCCAAATATACATAACAATATCTTAAAACTAATTCATTTTATAACAAATTTTTTCAAACAAAAGTTGTCGGAAAATTTTTTTCCTAAATTTAGAGTGAACAATTTCGATATCTTTAGCTGTTTTCAAAACGATAAATTATATATATATATATACATATATTTTTAATGATTCAATCATTATCCTCGAATTATGTGTAAAAAGTCCTCAATTTGGTTACGCAGGGGTTTTTTAGAAATCATTGATAATTAACAAAGAATTTATATAAAATTGATCGTTTTGAAAACGCCTAAAGATATCGAAGTTATTCACTACATTATTTTCAGGAAACAAATTTCCGAACAGCTTATGTTTGAATTTTTTTTTTATAAAATGAATTAGTTTCAAGATATTGTTAATTAGCATATAAATATATCTGGACGTTTTTCTTCGATTTTCGGGAAAATAGCTGAAGATATCACAATTTTTGATTCTACATTTTTTTAAGAAAGATAATTTCCGACAATTTTTGTTTGAAAATTTGTTTCATAAAGTTGCTGGTTTTCAAGATATTGGCCAAAAATACTTTTTTATGTATATATAGCGTTAATTATCGCAACCTCAGCACTTTTGAGACTGCGCGTTAGTAGGGTCTCATACTAGATGTCGAAACCTTCCTTTTTTAAAATTTTTTTTTTTTTTTGCCTTTGAATAAGTCCATAAATCGCTTTTTTCAGTTATTTTGATCGGCCCAACTATGACTTTTGGAGTTGGTGCTCTTATTGTTTTCAACGAGCGTGACAGCAACTACAGTGTAGTCTGAGGCGGACTTGCAGGAAACGGCCCACCAGAATTTCATACAAAAGTTGACCCTAAGTGCAAAAAAAAGTAAACGGGTTCGTTTAACAAAGAATTAAGCTGTCACGCACTTCTATCTTTGGCAAACATATTTGTTAACCTTTGCTTGGCTCTGAACATCGTAGCATGACTCTGAAAAGAGCTCTTATACGCAATTCAATGAAATTTGAATTAGGAATTCAATATTCGTGTACTTATTACTTGGACCCCTTTTCTCGTTTTTTGACAGTCGGCCCACCGGGAATTCTACCAAACTCCTATATGGCCAGTTCTCTCCTGAGTGTATCTAACAAGAGCGTCAACTCGGTAAGTCAAAAGCCAATGGTTGATATCCAATTGATATTCAGTATTCGAGGGAGGGATACTTTAAGAAAAGAGTTTCTGAAAAGTTGTCCATACTTTTTTTGCTTTGAGCTTTGCTTGGCTGTACAAAGCACTCGGTCTAACAATTTTGACATTTAAAAAAAAAAATATGTAGACATCAAGTATTGACAATTTTTCATAAAACACCCTATATAGAAATTTATCAAAAAATTCAACACAACCATTTTTTTTTCAATTTTCATTTCAGAAATCAGGACAACAGGATCTCATATTGACACCGACATATTATTCAAACTGGTAGAAAAATAAATTTAATATTAACCAAAAAATTAAAAAAAAAAAAAATAGGAATTAATCTTAAGCTATCTAACATTTACGAGAAATGTTTTTATTTTATTTTAAAACATCAAGTTAGATGAAATTTCATTTGATCTACCGTTTTCGGTACAGCAATGATAATTTTTGGCTATTTACCGGTAGAATAAAATTTTCATATGCGCGAAAAAAAAGGGTTATTTCGGAAAAATCAGCAATCACATTTTTCACATTTTTTTGTAATTTACTCGAAAACTATGTATTTTAGAGAAAAATAGATAGATTCAAAGTTATCGGGCGTAAAATTTCCGATCGATATGAATATAAAAACTTTTTCTTACTTTTAAAATTTTCTTAAAAATCTACATCAATGCACAATTTTCCGTGTATTTGATGGTTTTTTGAATTTTCCTTAAGAATTGTGCAATTTAGGGGAAAAATACTTTGGATAAAAGTTGTTAAGTATAAAATTTTCAAGCAATCTGTATTAGCGATGACATTTTCGGAAAAATCGCTATTTAAGCAAAAATATACGAGGGATAGATACTTATGTTTGTATAATATATTGTACGAGGTATATATACTTATGTATGTTTTTCGCCTAATAGAGGTGATAATTTGAAGCCGGAAAAATTTATATATACAAATCACATATCGATTGACAATTTTACGCTCTTCAATTTCGAACTGGACTATTGTTTCCCTAAAATATACAGTTTTTGAATAAATTCCAAAAAACTGCGGAATGTTTTATTTTAATATCAATTTTTCCGAAAATGCGAAAGATTGGAAACAATCAAAATATAGATCGGTTGGAAATTTTAAACTTAACAACTTTTATTCAAAGTATTTTTCTCCTAAAATGCACAGCTTTTAAGAAATATTAAAAAACTCACTAAAAACACGGAAAATTGTACATGAAGTTTTTTTTAGCAAACATGGTAGGTAAGAAAAATTACATATATATACAAGTCGATCGAAAATTTTACGAAAAATTAACTTTGGACTGACCTAATTTTTCTCTAAAATGCATAGTTTTCCAGTAAATTGCCAATTGCCATTGTTGATTTTTCCAAAATCAATCTTTTTTTCTGCGCACATAAAAATTTAACCACAGATAAAAAGCTAAAAGTTAGCATGGGCATTCCTGTACCCAAAACTTCAGTAAAATTCACCTAACTTGATGGGAATAGTTGATATAAGTTGAAAAAGGAGGGAAGGTAAGCAGAATCGTTAATAAGTCGGTAATTGAATGGTAACCATTTCTAGGAATTCATGAATAAAATTTCTACAAATAATTTCTAAAATATTGAAGAAATGAAACTAATAATTTTAGTCAAGGGGTTTCGAAATATTTCTTTAATCAGTCCAATCATTATAATTCTATAATATAAAAGACAAGACCCTAGAAGAAAACGATCGTAATTACGATTTAAAAATAATCTCTACTGTTTGAAACACAATAATGAGTTCAACAAAGTTAAACAAACGTTTTCTCTTAATAAAAACGCTGTAAAACCTGGTTTTCACGGAGCGTGGATCAGTGAGTCTGCTCTGAGGTTTTTTTTACTTAGCGTCGCGGGAACATAACGAGTTAGGGTTGGAAACTATTCAATAATCTTGTCACATGGAGCCTAAAAACTTTTGAATAAAAAGAAATATTTTTGCATGCAATAAGAATTTATGATTTACCTGTGACTTTTGGATGTATATCTGGATGGCGGAGGAAAATCTCTGGCGCAACGATAAATATGGCCACCAGAGGACATGAACGTACTACAACTAGATGCCGGCGATGAGATTCCAACTAACGTATCGGTATCCGATTGTGGCGATTGTGGCTGTTTTGCTGTCATCATTGTGGTTTCACCATCAGAATCTAACAAAAATCAAATAGAGATAGCAATAATATATTATGATGTCATAATATAAAGTCGTTGCTATTTTGTGTTTTTGCATGCAAAAGAAAAAGGAGATAGAGAGAAATTATTAGTTTTTTATCACGTGAAATAAGAATAGGAATGGCGAATCAATGGCACGCGACAAAATATATTGGGCACAACAAAGTTCACTATGAAGTATTACAGTGAAACTTGGTTAAGTGGGGCCTAGATAAGTGAGAAACCTCCATAACTGGAACTCATGCTGAAGTCCCAACACCTTGGCACTGAATTACCTCTGTTAGTGGGACGAAGCAAACCTCTATATCTGGGATTCGTTCTTTGGATTTTATAGTCATAGTTACCTTTATAACTGAGGCAGCGAGGGAATTCTATATGTCTATATGTGTAATTCTAATTCCGTCCGCGGTATGCTTAGGGTAGCGGGTTCGATTCCCGCCGTCGCAACAAAATTAATTTAATTAATAGTTGTGATGGGCTGGTGTAGTGCATGGTATATGCATGAAGCAGGTGCACTCAGCCTTTGAAATTGAGGAGCTGATAAATGAAATTATCACCGAAAAGGTGGTAAAACACATATATGGTATCACAATGGGCTCTATGGCCTAAGTGTGTCCTTCGTGGACAACCAATATAACCTAACCTAACCTAACCTAACCTCTGTAACTGAGAACTGAGATAACATCGTTTTGCTTTTTTTCTTACTTATTCTTATCCTACCCGCAAATTTGGCACTTAACTAATTTTGAGCGTCAATGACCTTAAGTTTTAGTTTTGTTTCACTATCATACAGATGCTTATTTGAAAAATGACGAAACTAAGGCTTAAATCGTTATCAGTACGTAAAAAAAAACTGAAGTTAATATTCGTTTATGACAGTGGTAAGACACGCGATGAAGTCTGAGTCGACAAACAGAAATGGAATAATTAAGTTAATTTGAACACCTATATCAAAATTTTGTTTGTAGCATTAGTGTTTCTAAGCGTTACAAACTTGGGATTAAACTTAATATATTATGATATATTTTATAAATAGGGTACAAAAACTAAATAAAATCATTTTTAACAAGTTTTTAGGAAAAGGGTGCCCATACGATGAAATAAAGAAATAGTAGAAAAATAAATTTTTAGGTAAGGGTCCCACACGAAAACACAAAAAAAAAAGTGTAAAGGATTCTCGCCACTATAAATCCGGATTCCAGTATCTGTGACCCCCAAAATTTAACTTTAGAACCACGCCTGTTTTCAGGTAAATTAATCGTAAAATATATTAAATTTTAAATTAAAAATAAATTTTCGCGTTTTATCTCCTATATTTTTACTTTGCCATCGATTGACGATACACTTGGCATAGATTGTTTACGCATGGCATCATAAATATTCAATTTCGTTGACAAAATTGTACGCCTATGGCCTCATTAAACATTTCTTTAGAAAAAATGACACATTGTTGATAAAGGTTCGCCATCCCTGAATCTGAACCTTTCGAATCTTTAATCATCGTAACAATACCATGTGGGGGCTCTTTAAAAGAGAGATTTGCAATTAAAAGAATTAAGAAAACCTAAATGTCTGTCCCAAATGCTATGACGACCCGCCACCTTATTGTTATACCAAGCTATTAACCTGCTAAAGCTAAATAATCTATTTAAAGCTCACTAAGATCTCTAAATCCCGTTTTATAACCATACTATAAAACTTTATGTAACAGATTCCACCCAAATCAAATAGAAAAGTATCACATAAAATTGGCTGCTTTTCGAATAAGTTAGACTTTTGGGCAATGTAACGAAGTATTTGAAAAGTTAAAATTTCTATTTAAATTTAATAATACACAGTGGAAGATTTGGGCTTAGGTCCATGAAGCCTAGAGCGACAACATTTAACAAAGCGTCAAAATTTAAAAGTGTAGATTATTTGTACGAGAAGAGCGCCATGTTGATTTAGGAAGACTAAAAAAATTGGGAGGAAAGACAAATTTTTGTAAAAAGGGCGCCTTATATGGTTAAGACGGCTCTGTCTTTAGTTAAAAAAAGACGCTTTGCGATGCCTTGGACCTAGGGCACCATCGCCATCAAATTTAGCATTGATTTTTAGCAACATCTAAAGCAGATAAAATATCGAAAACCAGCCAATTCCAGTGAAACCATTGTTCAATTGTATTTGCTCGAAGTCCTTTTTTTTCAGAAACCGTACAGCTACCAGAATGAAAAAGAAACTTTTTAAATGTATAGAAAAAGGAAGAAGAAGAATAATCAGTGATACCAAATCCAAAATCTTAAATTTTCTTATGTCAATTAATCTGTCTGTTCGGCGTTTAACGACTAGAATTCTTAGATAGAAGTTATTTTAACTATAATTTTGAAGATTTATACAGGACGTTTTGTTATCAACAGCAGAAAATTATACTAGTAAATTGAGCTTATTATATAGCTCTTTACTTGATCTGAGGCCTAATTCGGCCGATATGAATATGGGAAAAATAGAAAAATTTGTGAATTCACACACTTATCAAACTCATTAAATTAGTAGGTGTCATTTTAGAATATAGAAAGGACTATCACAAAACAATAATTGATTTTAAATTGATTTAATTTGGTAGCGAATACTAATAAAAATATTTTGTTGTCGTATTTATAAAGAAAAAAAAAATTAATACATATTTATCAAATTATTTCACCAATATAGAGACACTTAGATGTGGGAGGTATCAAATTATATATTATTATATATACTATAATGTCATAGCAAAACACAACAACTTTGATAGAACAGCCTTGATTGTGTTATCCTAAGACATTATGTGCCTGCAGTGTATGTAGATACTAATATTAATACACAATTTAATTCCCCCCCCCTCCGTATCTATATTAATGTATAATTAGATACCTCCCAAATCTAAGTGTCTCTATATTGGTGAAATAATTTTATAAATATGTATTATTTTTTTGTTTTTTTTTATAAATAAAGACAACATAACTTCTTTTTTTGTATTCTCTACCCAATTAAATCAATTTAAAATCAATTATTGTTTTATGATAGTCCCCTCTATATTCTGAATTTGATAGGTCTGTGAATGCACAAAACTTTCTACTTTTCCCATAGCCACATCTCCCGAATTTGGCCTCAGATCGAAATTTGGTAAACAGCTATATAATAAGCTTAATTTACTAGCATAATTTTCTGCTACCAATAATAGAACACCCTGCGTATGGAGAATTTTTCTTTGGAAATAATTGATAGAAGGCCTACAATGTTCCACAAGTTTCAAATTACCACCTGATATACTTTCCAATGACCTTTCTGAGTGAAAAGTGAAAATTGTTGACCAATTTTTCAAAAATATGTAGAGAATGAAAAAATAAAAAAAATATCAGTTGACTCGGTTACAGGTATTCAAAATTCCAATAAAAGAAAAATTTTTAAACTGTTTAAGTAATCCACTAAAATTTTGCTTTTTTAAAATTATGGGTTAAAATTTGAGCTGTTAAAGCTTTCTCAATAATCTGAAAACAGGCAAAAGATTGTTTTTAAGTAACTTTGACTAACCGTGTTTGTCAGATTAATTTTTATCTCAATCTGTTCCATGACAAAAAGTACCCCAAAATATTAGAGGAGAAAATGGTTTTCTGTGAAAATTTTTCTAACCCACCCTAAAATGTTCTTTGGATCATTATGATCAAAAGCATTCACGGTCGCAAAAATTTTAGTAGTTTTCGAGCTACGTGCGATCAAAGCTACGAATATATTATAGTTTTAGTGTAGGTATGGGAAAATGGCTTTCTGTGAAACTTTTTCAAACCGCCCCCAAAATGTTCCTCAGATCGTTCTGATCAAAAACTTTGTGGGCAACAAAACTTCTTAACGAGAAGTTTTCGAACTACGGGCTTTATAACTATAATATATGTGTAGCTTTGATTGCCTGTAGTTCGAAAACTACCCGTTAAAAAATTTGGTGACCGTAAGAGCTTTTGATCAGAACGATTCGAAGAACATTTTAGGAATGGTTTGAAAAAGTTTCACAGAAAGCAATTTTCCTATCTAATTGTGCGGGGTCCTTTATATTTTCATACAAATTTTCTTGATAATTTGATCAAAAATGAAAATTTTGCCAGCCAAATAGAAAAACTTATATTTTGATTGGGATAACACAATTGAGTTTTGATGGACGGAGCTTTTAAACAAAACAAAAATTAAAAATTGAGCGAATGGTTAATCAATTAATCGCCATTTTACACCTTTTTCGGTGTAAAAAAAAAAACACATAATGACCTTGAGCCATCTATTACGCAATTCCAAAGAATAATTCTCCGTTAGCAAATCTTGCCACAGAGTCGTTGCTAGTTTTTGAATTAATTTTTTTTCCGGTATTTTCAATATAATACAACCTTTAATAGATTTGAGCAAAAGCAATACTTAATTTCGAATAAAACAATGCTGTTTTTTTTTTTCAAAATGGCAATATTGCTAACTCACACACCGGAAGAATTTCGTCAAAACAGAATTTTCAATAAAACTGTCGTAATCCCACAAAAAGTGATCCAATCTTGATCATGTACAGCTTTTTCGACAGCCTGCTCATTTAAATTTTATAAATGTAGCACAAAAGTTTTTGTTTTTGTCAAGTTTCTTCTATTCTCTAGAAAAAGCGCTATTGAGCGTTATTAGCTCCCAAAACGAAATTTACACAAACAACTGTTAACTGCCATAATATTTTCTATTATTTTTGACCCTAGAGCAGAGGTTCTCAAACCTATTTCGTCTTCCACCCACTTCCAGAATCAATTACTTTTCAGTCACATGTGTACAATTTTTACCCAATATTTTATGTTTTAAAGTAGTACGGCCGTCACGGCACTAGGCACGGCACTAGGCACTAGGCAATTTGTATCACGTAAATGTAATAAAAAAGCGGAAAATCAAAGTTATTTTGTTTTCTTTTTGGAAAGCGCGGTATGGTAATTTTGAAGCTACCGATTAATTTTTGTACAATTAACATTATTGTGAGTTCTTGCATAAAGTACTGGTATCACAATTTTAAAATGAAATAATTCACAGTTTTAAAGTGTGAAAATATATTACTATTGACTTAGAAATTAGCCTTTCCGCTTCCTGTAGGCGTCAAGCGCTCACAAGGGTCGATATCGCCCACTTAGAAAAATTGCCCTAGAGAAAAAAGGAGGAATCCATATTGTGGGAAATTTTCGAAAATACAATTCCAATAAGAATTTCTAGTTCGCTTTAAAATTGCCTTTACAATTTTTCTTATACACAAATATGAATAATCAAAATATGGATCATACTAAGAGCTATTATTTCATCATTTTTAAGTTAACACGGAATCGAATTAGAAAATTATCGAATTGTTTATTTTTGGTCCAAATTCTTTTCCGCTGACATACTGTTTTGCATTTTTTTAAACTGAAGTTTTAAGTGCGGGGAGTACACAAAAAACGGGTTTTCCACAATAACTTGAAAATAATTTCCACAATAATTTGGGGGTGTTAGACAATTTTGAAACACATATTCATGATGTACACATCAAGACCTACAAACGTACACTAGCTCCTTTGAAAAGTGCAAAATCACTGTAGCTCGGTGTAATTTTTAACATTTTTTCGACTCGACTTTTAACTTTTGTGCTACATTTCAAATTTTGAATGTATATGCTGTCGAATGAGCTGCATGCCACGATCATTTCCGCGGAGATACACGTATCTGAACATAGGTCAATTTTTATTTTTGATAATTCTCTTTTGACGAAATTCTATGCCGGTGAGTTTGCACAGTTTCACTAAAAACCTTTTTTTTTAAATATAAAAAGGAATCATAAAAAACATGAAGCTGAAAGCTTATACGTTTGTTATAATATTTTGATAAACTTTCTTACATGGTTCGTAAAACGTCGTTTATGTTCGTGTATGTTTGCAATTGTTTTTAATAAATAACCAATTGATTTAAGAACCAAATAAATATGTACAAACCAACTTCAAATGCATCATAGAATTGATCCTCGGATATGCTATGATCGTATAACGCATACAATTGTTGATTATTATTATCCGGCGCGAAATTATGTCCATTCTCCGTGTTACTAGTTACACTCAATTCTAAAGCGTGATGTTGACGAGCTAATAGTAGAAGAGATTCTTCGAGTAATCGACGTTTATCACATTCGGTACGAAGACGCGCTTCTCGGATATCTTCTTGTTGCTCCAACAGGCTTAGACAGTGTGTTAATGCTGATACCATTTGATTTGCAGTTTGACATACGTGTTGAAATCGCTGAAATGAAAATGGAAAAAATTTCCTTTAACTTTTTAGAGATTAACTTTTTCATGGTTATAGTAAAAATTTTATGATTAGCGCCCAGCCACTTAGTAGCTTTTGTTTGCGCGTTCATTACACATATTTGGGTCATTTTGCTCCCCGAGGTGAAGAAAAAATTTATTTCCATTTATAAGCGCAAAATTTGATTTGAACATGGAAATTTCGGTTTTCTTGAGTTTAGCTTTGAACAGAGGGGTGTGATTAAAAAAGTTTTTAGACAAAAGTTCTGCCTAAAGTACATATGCACAATTTTCCGCCCACTAAAGTTAATTTAAAGGCCATGGACTTCAGATATGGCCCCTTATGCCCATTTTTAAAGTTTTTTTTTTTTTTTTTTTTTTTTAATGATTTTTTCGAGTTGAAGGTAGACTCTAAAAATAAAATGTATGCCGGGAAAGAGAGTGGTCTTTGTGCTGTTTTACCTTGCTTTGGTTTTTTTTAAATAACGCGATTTCCGGCGATTATATCAACCATTTCTGGCAAATCGTGAAATTAAGATTTTAGTCCTAGAAATACAATTATTAAAAAAATTTAAATAGGTCTTGTAGATTTAAGTCATTATAACCTAAAAATACAATCCATTGTAAGTTTGGTCAATACCCCGACTACTGAATTTTTAGCTCAAAAGTTAGCTCAGAAGGGTACTGACCAGACTTATATTTATTTTTAGATTAAACTGACCTAAATCTATAAGACTTATTTTGATTTTTTTTAATAACTGCATTTTTGGGACTGAAAATCAATTTTACGTTTTTCCGGAAATTTTTGATTTTGGTGCCGGAACATAAAAATATGCGCCAGCATAAAAATCACTTTTATGGTCTTTTTCGGTACATATTTTATTTTTAGAGTCTATCTCAAACTCGAAAAATCATTAAAAAACGGTTAAATGAACCTTAGGGGTCCATATCTGGGACCCATGACCTTTAGTGTGCGAGAAATGGTGAGTATGGGCTCTAGGTACAACTTTTGTGTGAAAACTTTTTTGATCCGACTCCTCTGTTCAAAGCTAGACTCAAGAAAATCGAAATTTCGCGTTTAAAAATGGACATATATTTTTCCTCATCTCGGAGAACAAAATGACAATTTTTTGCAATTTTTTTATCAGTAAAAAGTACTTTTAGTCATTCGCAGGCAGGATTGGGATGAAAATTTGATTAAAACAAAGGGCGTGGTACTTTATACCGACAGATCTCTGAAAATCTCAATTTGCGTCTAAGTACATAGATTCCAACGATTTTTATGTTTTATTTTATTTATAAATAATTATAATGAATTTTTCCATACAATCTCAGTTTTGAGATTACTGTATATCAATCATACTTTAAGGGTTTGCCGCCCCACATTTGTGCCGCTCTAGACGGTTGCTAGCTCTCCCCCAACCTGGATCGGACTCTAACTATTTCTTAGATTATTAGCGACTTTCGAACAGTCGCAAAAACCTAACATCGGTTTTATAACATAAGTGTTTAAGACAATATATATACATACCATAACAGCTGCTCCAGGAAGACCACCCGTAGATGGGCAAATTTGTTCAAGCGCATCTACAATTGATTCAGTCTCACGCACTTGAGTTTCTAATAATGATAAATGAGCAGTTGCTGTATGCAATGTATCTTGCATTGAGCCTAATGGACGTATAACTGGAGCATCATCGGGACTTACATTTTCGGTTGTATCTAACCATACACCAGCATTAATATAATGACTACTAAATTCGGCGTGTTCGTTTAATGCATTCACCCATTTCTGGAATAAGAAAATTCAATTTTTATAGATACGTCTTTAATAAATATACCTGTCAGAATTAACTATCCTAATTAGTCGTTCAATTAACAGCCAAGTCTTTTTACTAAACGGTACGTTCAACTAGCGCCTTGAATGATATTCAGCCGTAGCGTTTAATACAACATTTAATAAACTAGCTGGTTGATGCTTTGTGCAATGGTCACCCTATTCATACAATAGGATGACCATTGGATAAAAAAATAGGCAAGATCTGACATTAGAAATTGTTTATTTACGTACAGTAGAACGCCGATTAACCGAATGGCCAATTATCGGAATCAGCGTAATATAAATAATTAAAACAAGTTGTAACAAGTTGGAATTCGTTGGAGTCCAGAAATATTTCAATTTTATGGTTGAAAGCAAGAGGCAAGACACTACATGTTTTGCGACGTTAGAACGTTTGTTTTTTTTAACTCAATAGCATTGAATTACATACATACATAATTAAATATTACTTATTCTTTCAAGAAATTCGTTCGTTTTTCTTTATTACCAGTCTTTATCCGATTATCCGAATTTTCGATTATCCGAATCGACCCCGGTTCCAATTAATTCGGATAATAGGCGTTCTACTGTAATTTAAAATATAACATATTGTTATTTCGTAATCATGAGATCAAATAGTGTAATTCAATAACAAAGTACACATGTTAGTACAGTGGAACCCTGTTTAAGTAAGACCTGCAAGAGACCTGCAAATTTGTCGCACTTATAGAAGGATTTCATTCACCCAGTGTCTCAGATATCCAGGTATAAATAAATATCTGTCTCATTTACAGAGGGTTCCATTAATAGTGGTCAGAATACAGGTTATTTAAGTTATAGAGGTGAGAATCAAAAGATGTCATTCATGCTTTTTTATTATTTTGGTAATTCACAGGCAAAGTTTTAACAAGTTTCAAATATCTTGGAGTTTTAGATTTTCCGATTATAGTCGAATCACTTTAGATCAAAAAAGGCTAAAATAAAGAATTTTTATGTACCTCAACCTATCGAGCCAGTTTTTTTTTTTTAATGATCAGGAAGGTCCATATATCAAAATCTACATCTAACTTCATGCCGCTAGAAAGTTTGGCCATTGTTATGGGCCAAAAAAAGTCCATTATTATAATAGGTGATTTTTGAAAATTTCAAAATATTGAAAATATCCAACAAAATGGGCCAGAAACGTACATTTGGGGATTTTTGGGATCGCTGATCACTATTCTGAAGTCAGAATCGTGCTCAGTGATCCCAAAAACTTTCTAGCGGCAAAAAGTTAGATGTAGATTCTGATATATGGACCTTCCTGATCATTTTTAAAAAAAAAACTGGCTCGATAGGTTGAGGTACAAAAAAATTCTCTATGAAATGCTAAAATGACACGACTATTAATAGGAGAGGTAGCTTTTCATTTCCTGACATGTTAGCACCCAGAAATATTATAACGCGCTCTTTAAGTTTCCAGAATGACAGGACTCATCTTTTAAGGTGAAAGTTTTATCGGATAGACACTTAAAAAATAAAACCCGCTGCGTCTGCGTTAAAAATATCATCAGATGTCTGGGATAAATACGACATAGAATTGCGGAAGCCAAGATTCGCGTCATAACAGACTGAACGCTCAAGTGTACAGACTGATTAATTTGAAGAATATTATAGATCGATTTTTGAATCAGTGCAATGTTTTATCAAATTTTGCTTTTGTTCTCACCTTTCTCTGGGGCTCAACTTTTTGAATTAAACTATTCAATTTTGCACAATGATTACAGTGAGATCTGGGCCGACGAAATTAAACTTTGACAGGACGTAAAAATTGACTCGAGTCTTTCGATATTTGCAATATAGATGCGTTTCCAAATGTCTACCAAATGATTCGTGTTCGCCAATTTTGCCTGTGACAACAGCGTCGAATGAACGACGCTATTTTTTGCGGCGTCTCAAAACATACCTTTTTTCTATACGTAGCAGAATTAACTTATTGAAAAATAGTGACAGATTATCACATTTTAACCTAATAAAGTGTTATTTTACTCGAAAAAAATTTTTTTGTCTTACTTGACTTTATGAGCTAACATGATAAACAAAAATTTGAACCCCTCCCTTGGATAATTCCTGTACACGGCCCTGTGTACTCTCTTACACTCATTAATGACTCATTATAAATGATTTACAGAACTCTGTGTATATGATTAAGGATAAAAAAGAAATGATTAATCCTTACTTGTCTACTAATTTGGCCAGACACTTGTCCATCGTTTACAACACTTAACTTATGAATAGTACTATCACTAAATTGGACTAGAAACGATGCGGAATCGGTAACTAATGGAGTGATTCGAGCTCCATCTAAATATTTAAAATCTTTACGTTTTACGCCAGAACTTGCGTCTGCACGATTGTTAAAATATGTTAAAACACCACGTTCTAAAACCACCTAAAAAACAAATTCAAATTCGTTAAAATTATTTTATTTTTTATTTTTTTGGATTGGAAAAAATTTACACATACCCAAACTAATTTCCAACCGAGAAATCTGGATAGTTTTAATAATTGACCTTCGAAACGAGTTGCCATTTTTTGTAATTGTTGGATAGGTTTGACACTAAGTACTTGTTGCATTTGTTGATCACGTGCTAAATCTTGTGCGGTTTGACCTAAAAAAATAAATACAAAAAATTTATGAGCACCAGAACTCTCCATCAGTTAAGTCATATTTCCAGTTTTTTGAAAAGATACAGTATCACCTTTAGCCCTCTAGAAGCTGGGTAGATGGCACCCTCAAAAAGCATAACCATTCAGTAACGTATTAACTATTAGACTTATTGGGCAACTGCCTAGGGGCCCCGGGAAAGATCAAAAGAGAAAAGGCAAATTTGTACGATAAGAGGGTGTCAAGTTGATTTACGAAGACTAAAAAAATGGGAGAAAGTTTATGAGAAGGGCGGCACACACAAGGGGCTGATTTTTACATCACCTAGATGCCCCGGAGAATTCCATTGCCTAGGATTCCCAACATGGGTTAACTAGGCACTGTGTTCATCACACTAACTCAACCTACGTACCGATTTTCAACTTTCTAGCAGACTTTGGGGAGACTGTCCTCATTTTTAAATCCATAAAAACGTCGAAAAAAAAGATTTTTTTTCTATAAAATTAACCTTAACCCTCAGGAGAAGCACTGGGTTTGGGATACCCGGGTACAAATTTAAAAAGTTTCTCCATCCTAAATCGTTGTATTGAAAGAATGACTTTTTAAGGGGGGGGGGGGGGGGCCCTACTACAAAAAGAGAGTTTCTACCACAGATCCTCAACAATAGCCAGCTTAAGACGTGAATAGTAACTGAAATATACGCAACTGAACTCAATCTAGAGGTATACGATACCCAGTGCTGCTTTAACGTCAATGTTATGTCATTTTATATGAATATATTTTTTGTGCAAATAGTTATTTATCGTTTTATTTAGCTCAAAATGAACACGTGTTCTCAAACTCGCCGTGCGTCTTAAGTAAAGGCGTTATACAACGCAGCTGACATTTTTCGATGACAGAGAGTGAAAGCGAGGCCAAATTCGTCTTTGAAAACATCATAACGAAATTGATGAAGACGAAAGCCAAGAAGCTCAGAAGGAATCTGTTGAAAGTGTATCGTCAAACAGTGAGTCCGTACAAATAGCAAGTACATCAGACAAAAGGAAACGTGGTGGACCAAAGTACTTTCGGGGAAAAAATAACTACAAATGGTCCCATAACATACCTGAGAGTCGAGGAAAAGAAGTTTTGTAATATTTTTTTATTAAACATTATCATTTTTAAACCATTGAACTTTTCCTAACGAAATAAATATATTTTTTAAATTGAAAGTAAATAACTTAATAAGTTTATAAAAGTATATTCAATTCCCTTTTTTTTAAATACCGTTGGAAGGAAGGTTGTATCTATTAATTTCGTCGTTTTGCTGATATTTGTTACGATATTAGGAAAACTGCTATTCTTATCAACGTTCTATGTATATTATCTTCTTATAACCTGCCTATTCTTCTCTCTGTTCTTTTAAAATGAAAAAAAATTCATTTAAATCGGTGCACTTAATCGGACGATATTAATAGTCAAAGACGTACGGGTATGGCATACCCATGTGCTTCTGAATCGGATAGCCGCTGAAGTGCTTCATTTGAGGGTTAAAATTGCATAAATCAGCCCTCGTTATGACATATGTGCGGGGAGGGGGTCATGAAACGGATTTATAACAATTTCACAGATTTAAAGCAATACCCAATTTAGTAATTTAGTCTTACATGATTCTTTTTTTATAGGACTGTCAAAAAACTAATAACTCAACTTGTTAAGCTTGAGAAAGTGAATAGAAATTTCAATAATGCATAGCTTCATCTACTAAAAATAGCATCTCTTACCCGAACACGTCTCGCCTACGGGAGACAGTCTGTTCTAAAGGAGAGCCCCTTGGTATAGATGCTAGGTACCTATTTGCCGCACCCCTCTTATCAATATTATTATTGAATTCAATCAAAGTATTACCACAAAACTTTATTAAAAAGTAAAATAGCTGTATCTTTGCGAAAAATCACCGCAATCGCTCGTTTTAAATCTTATACTTTCTAGTTTTGTCTTATACTTCTATTGTTCAAAAAATGTTATCACTTCTTGCCGCTTTGGCGCTTTGCACGGCAGGTTAAAAGGATGAAGAATGTTAGATTTTTATGGAAAGTTAAGAAGCGTACCATAATTTTACAATTTATTTAACAAATTTGTTAAGACCACTCTCGAAGCTTTATTTATTTTTCTTGAAAATGAGCTATAAAAAATTTCTTTTCTGGGCTGACATATTCTTTTTCCAAACAAAATTGACACTTCTTGATTTAAAATCCTGTATCTTTTGAAATAG
Organism: Chrysoperla carnea; assembly: GCF_905475395.1. NCBI lineage: Eukaryota > Metazoa > Arthropoda > Insecta > Neuroptera > Chrysopidae > Chrysoperla > Chrysoperla carnea. The sequence goes on along the minus strand of NC_058342.1, from coordinate 14,440,178 downwards.
ACATCGTACGGAAATTTATCTCCTATCTTTCGAAAACTTAAACTGGCTTCTTTTAAGCCCTGGTATATTAAATAATTTTTTTAACATGTTTTAAAAACGAAAAGTGGTAGAGAGTTAAAAGTTTTAGCCATGAATTAAAGGACAAACCCAAGCGGCTTTTACAGAAGAAGCAATCGTTACAGTCAAAATAAATGTATAAAATTTAAAAACTACAACTTACAATACAAAATGTTACTTATAAATATATTAAGAAGTAATTTTTTGAGTTTTAGTTAGACTTCTTCTTTCTTCTATCCACTTCTTGTACTTTTGGAATTATTTCAATCACAAAGAGATAATATTTACAGTTTTGACAATGCATGAGATAAAGCCTGAAACATGTCAACAGTTTTATTAAAATAAAAAAATAAATTTGCAAATAAAAAATAAAAATTGTAAAAATAATTGATTTTTACCTTTTTACAAAAAACGAGCTAATATTTTTTAATTTTAAATTACTGAAATAATTAATTTAAAAGAATGACGGTGGTTTTAAAAATTCTCTAAATAATTATTTGGTGAATCTGTCAAAATTTTAATTGTTTGAATTTTAATGAAATATTATCACATATTAAAAAAACATTGCAAATGATTCCACAAAAACTTCTCTTTCTGTTTTGTATTTTATTATGAAAATTTTATTTTTGTCTTTATTGTTTTGTCCTATTAAACGGACTTAAAATGGGAATATTCCAAAATTCGTTCCAAAAAACATATCGAAACAAATTTTATATAAATTCCTTTCTTCTACAACAGCTTCTATTTAACGGCTTTTATTGTATCTAGAAATTTGTTTCCTGACTCCATTACAACAGCTTCTATCTATCGATTTTTTTTAAAGAAAATCGAGAATGGAAAACTAAAATTGGGAAAATTTATTTTAGCTCTCGCTAGTGACATGTCCTAACATGCGCTCACTATAAATACCCGCGAAATACATAGTAAATCGGTTAGTCTGATGTTAACTGGGTACGCCCATCTCTTAATTGAGGTGGAGAACCATTGTATATAGATTCATATGAACCGCAGGCTGCGCTTATCTGGTTTGCATGTGCAGATATTAAATGCAGGCCTGAAGTTCATTAAGAATATTTAATTTGTTCTATCTGTAACGGTTTACAAGGTGGATCCTTTTTCATTTGATTGAATGAGTGAAAAATGCACGATTTTAAAATTGGCATATCTCGGTAAATTTTGAAGCTAGAAAATAGAAAAATGTACACAATCAAATCAGCTAGAACTTTTATTTGAACTTTTTTTTTATTTGATGCATAGTTTTTTTTTTTTAATTTGTAAAAAACTGATTAAAACTCCACCAAAAAAGGGTAGAAGGACAACTATTGAAAATTTCAAAGATGAAAAACTTTTTTCTTTATTACCATGATTTTCTATTTAACTTTTATTGTGCTAATAAGCAAAGGTATAAAAAAAATTATCAAAAGGTTAGTCAAAGGTGTTAACATGGTATTAAGTAACCGGGGTTATTCTTAATGAACTTCAGGCCTGCATTTAATATCTGCACATGCAAACCAGATAAGCGCAGCCTGCGGTTCATATGAATCTATATACAATGGTTCTCCACCTCAATTAAGAGATGGGCGTACCCAGTTAACATCAGACTAACCGATTTACTATGTATTTCGCGGGTATTTATAGTGAGCGCATGTTAGGACATGTCACTAGTGAGAGCTAAAATAAATTTTCCCAATTTTAGTTTTCCATTCTCGATTTTCTTTAAAAAAAATCGATAGATAGAAGCTGTTGTAATGGAGTCAGGAAACAAATTTCTAGATACAATAAAAGCCGTTAAATAGAAGCTGTTGTAGAAGAAAGGAATTTATATAAAATTTGTTTCGATATGTTTTTTGGAACGAATTTTGGAATATTCCCATTTTAAGTCCGTTTAATAGGACAAAACAATAAAGACAAAAATAAAATTTTCATAATAAAATACAAAACAGAAAGAGAAGTTTTTGTGGAATCATTTGCAATGTTTTTTTAATATGTGATAATATTTCATTAAAATTCAAACAATTAAAATTTTGACAGATTCACCAAATAATTATTTAGAGAATTTTTAAAACCACCGTCATTCTTTTAAATTAATTATTTCAGTAATTTAAAATTAAAAAATATTAGCTCCTTTTTTGTAAAAAGGTAAAAATCAATTATTTTTACAATTTTTATTTTTTATTTGCAAATTTATTTTTTTATTTTAATAAAACTGTTGACATGTTTCAGGCTTTATCTCATGCATTGTCAAAACTGTAAATATTATCCCTTTGTGATTGGAATAATTTCAAAAGTACAAGAAGTGGATAGAAGAAGTCTAACTAAAACTCAAAAAAATACTTCTTAATATATTTATAAGTAACATTTTGTATTGTAAGTTGTAGTTTTTAAATTTTATACATTTATTCTGATTGTCATGTTCATAAATTATTTTTCAACAAATTTCCTAAGACCTCTCGAAAGTTTGTTTATTTTTCTCTAAAATGAGCTACACAAAAATTTCCGTACAAGCTTTTTGGACATATCTTTCGAAAACTTGAAACTGTCAGCCCTGGCATATTTTTTTAAGCCCTGACATATTATTGTAATGTAAAAACTTTTAACACTCTACCACTTTTCGTTTTTAAAACAAGTCAAAAAACAGAATTTTAAAAATTTTTACAAAACCATATATCGTGGTTTAAAAGAAGACAGTTTAAGTTTTCGAATGTTATGAGAAAAATTTTAGTACGATGGTATAACAGACGCATCTTTCTGGTAGCTGTTAATTATGCAAGTAATTAAAAGTATGTATGGCCTATCATTTTATGATATGTCATATATTAATGAAGGCTGTGCCGTTGCCTTTACCATTACAACGTTACTTGTATAAATTATTTATTCCGATTAATAAATTGCTAGCAGCCAAACCCGGCGTTGCTCGGGTTAAAATACATCACATGTTTAATGGTATAAATAATATTTACGTTAAACCATTTTTTAACGTAAATATTATAGATTTCTATCTTAGATAATGAGAGACTTATTCGACCATTAAACATACGTTGTATATTTCGAATCTCGAAATTTCTAGTACCAGAAAACTCTAGAATATTTAGGTGTATATCACTTTCAAACTTAGAAACATTTTCAAAAATTAAATTTGATTAATATGCTTTCCATTTATTCTCGCCTTGGTTTCTTTATAGATCCGAACTCTGTGGTTTCTCAAGAAAGACTGACTCAAGTCGCCGAGAGAGCCTCCTTTTATACCCTGAGGTTGTTTTAGAGGCTTCTGTTTAAAGGAATGTTCGAGAGAAGGGTTTTATTCTATTCTATTAGCTTCTATTGTCATTTTTCTTGTTAGAAAATCGTTTCAATTTAATAAAATTTATGACCAGACAGAATATTTTAATGTAAATAACTTACTTATAACAATAAAAACCTTGAAAAAACACTAAACTTGGTTGAAATTAAAAGATTTAACTTTTCGGAAGAAGGCTCAGAAAGTTCATTTCCGGTTCTGGCTTGATAGTTCTACTGGTCGTCGAGACATGGCTCTAACAGCTCTCGGCGGTCAACTTAAAGTTGATCATGATTATAGTTGTCGGTTTAAACAAACTTTCCAGATCATTTCTAGAACTTTCTAAAAATTTCAAGAAAATTTCAAATCGATTTTGACCGTTACACACATGTTGGAACTTTGTAGATCATTCCAGAAATTTGTTCTGAAAATTTCCGAAAGTTCACATGAGTAAGAAAAGGACAGATATATATTTTTCACATTTTTGCCACCCATAACCACCCACTTCCACCTACCGCAACCAAAGTCAACCTTACTTTCACCAGGAGACCAAGGCGTATTTGCCTTGGCCCAACGGGAAGTTGATTGGATTTGGTGGTCATAGAGAAAACTCTGTCTTCACGTACTAACATTAGCATTTTATTTATATATATTAGATTACTTTGAAGGCTCATTTATTACTTCGGAGATTTTCAATATTATTTCAGAAGAAGTTTCATCCAGCGTATAACTGATTGTTATAATTTCTTTCTGATACTAAAAGATAAGTACCTACTTATTTATTTATCGCTAATTTATTTGCTTTGCTATATTGATATTTCTACCTCTCCAATTTGGAGAAATTTTGACAACAGGTTTGGTTTTATAATTAATTTTGCTTCAATAAACTTTATTTTCTGAAATTCGACTTCCATATAATTCCTTTGAAGATGTAGCCGATATAGATCGATCTGTTTTTGAAACCACAAAAGAATTGGAAAAACTGAATGGTCAACGCCAAATTCTTTTTTATAAAACGGTTCGTAAACAAAAATTTTTATTTACCAAAAGATTTGGCCAAAGCAAAAAAAGTTTACATTTGCGAAGATTATGTCAAACCTCCTTTAACCTGCAATTTTAGATATCTCTCGACGACCAGTAGAACTATCAAGTCAGAACCGGACACGAACTTTCTGGGCCTTCTTCCGAAATTAAATCTTTTAATTCCATTCACGTTTAGTGTTTTTTCAAGGGTTTGATTGTTAAAAGTAAGTTATTTATATTAAAATATTCTGTCTGGATATATATTTTATTAAATTAAACGATTTTCTAACAAGAAAAAGGACAATAGAATCGAATAGAATAGAATAAAACCTTTCCCTCGAACATTCTTTTAACCAGAAGCCTCTAGAACCTCAGAGTATAAAAGTAGGCTCTCTCGGCGGGTCGAATAAGTCTCTCAATATCTAAGATAGAAATCTATAATATTTACGTTAAAAAATGGATCCTTATATATATTATTTATACCATTAAATAAAAATTTTGAGAAATAAAAAAACTAGTATTCATACCAGTTTTTTATTTTCTTATTTACTTTTTGTCCCTGGCCAAAAACAATACTCATCAATAAATACGTTCTTCTTTTCCTTTCTTATTCATTTAGGTAAAAATATCTATATGTTTTATTTCAAAACATACAGGATTTTAAATTCAGAAGTGTCAATTTTGATTGGAAAGCGAATGAATATCTTGGTACAAAAAGCTCGAACGAAAATTTTTTATACCTTATTTTAGAGAAAAATAAACAAACTTCAAGTGGCATTAAGAATTTGGCAGTAAAATAATTTGTAAAATTTTGGAACGCTTCTAAAATTTATATAAAGTTTAGGGATATTTCCCACCTTTTAAACCTTCAAAAGCGGAACAATTTTTCGCAGAGATACAGCTGTTTGAAATTTTGGTAAAATTGTGTTTTAAAAATATTTTCCTTTAATACTTTGGATAGTAGTTTTAAGTATATGTTATTATTACCTCTATTATTTTTAATAGTTGTGTCAATTCCATTTTGTAATAGTAAAACAGCCACTTCTTTATGGCCTCGATATGCTGCGCAATGTAAACACGTATTACCCTGTGCGTCAACACTATTTATATTCGGCGGATTTTCTTCCTTTAACTAAAACAAAGATTAAAATTGATTATATAGCTCGCCCAATTTCAATAAAAAATAATTCACCAATTGATTAAGTAATAACAAATTTCCTTCTTTGGCTGCATCTAACAATTGCGTTTCCTTATTAATTTTTTCTGCAAGTTCAGCAGCCAATATCATATCGGCTATTTCACGTGTTTTCGCCACATCACGTGGCGTTCTACCTTCACCATTTATAATATTGACGTCAGCATTATGCTGAATGAGTAATACAACCAGATCCTATCAAAAAATAAATTTGGATTTGGATTTGGAACAGTTGGAAGTTAAAAAAAAAATGAACTTAAGGCGCAATTCCACTGAAACAACACAACGACATGTGGCTCGATATTTATTGCCTATTGTAGGCGAGCGACAATGTGGCACAAAATTCAATTAAATGTGGCATGCGGAGTTGTTGCACCACGTCGTATGCGCTTTGTCGTACGTGAGTGTGGCATGCGAATAAAGCGATTCCATTCAAGCAACTTCAGTTTGGTACACCATGTACCAAACTGAAGTGACCTGAATAGAATCGCTTTAGCCGCAAGGCCACACAAAGCGCATGCAACGTGGGGAAACAACTCCGCATGCGATATTTAATTGAATTTTGTTGTGCCACATTATTGTACGCCTATAATTGACAACACTTGGCAACAGATATCGAGCCATATGTCATTCAATGTTGCCTCAGTGAAATTGTGCCTTTACGGATAACATACTGTATTTCCAATAAAGGCAGCTTTATGTAAAGCTGTGTCACCATCTCGATTTACACAATTAACGTTGGCCCCATTATCTAATAAAACTTTGACCATATCGTAATGACCAAAATATGAGGCTAATTGTAACGGTGTCCATCCTAAATTTCGCTTGGTTTTACCTAAAAAAAAAAATTATGCTCATTATAAAATCAGGATTTTACTAAATTGTTGGTAATAATAATAATAAAACATAAGACTAGGTGATGTGTACTAGGGTACTGCAAAAAGGGCCCTGCTTTAAGAACAACCTATCACCCGAAGGCGAGAAATGCTATTTTAAGTAGACGAAGCCATAGAATTTTATTGAGGTTTAAACTGTAAAGTGCAGTACGAAAACTTTCTCATTTTTAATTGGTCTCAAAACCGTGGGAGCTTGCATATATTCAAACACTCAATTATTGATTTGAATTTCTGTTCACTCTCTCAAGGTTGGCACAAGATCCTGGGACAATCGGTGTATATGTTACAGGAAAAATCGACAATTAGTAACAGTTTATTCAAAATAAGTAAATGCACTTTTTTGGTCGATTTAACTATGCCTGCTATGGATTAGTAAAGGTTGATTTACTGGGAAGTTCGACAGAGACATATTTTGTGTTGTGATTGTGTGTTTGTTTTGACTGATATATTGTTTGTTGAAAATTAAAATGTTACTGAAAATGTAATATTTTGAACAAAAAAAAAAAAAAAATACAGTTTGGCTTAAGTTTGGCGTCCTACAAGAAATATTAATTGTCGGTTTTTATACCATGCATAAATGTAATATGCAAGGTATACTAAGTTTAGTCCCAAGTTTGTAACGCTTAAAAATATTGAGGCTAGGAAAAAAAATTTGGGTATAGATTTTCACAGAATCACCTAATTAGTCCATTTCCGGTTGTCTGTCCGTCTGTCTGCCAACACGATAACTCATAAACGAAAAGAGATATCAAGCTGAAATTTTTACAGCGTACTCAGGACGTAAAATGTGAGGCCAAGTTCGTAAATGAGCAACATAGGTCAATTGGGTCTTGGGTCCATAGAACCCATCTTGTAAACCGTTAGAGATAGAACAAAAGTTTAAATGTAAAAAAAGTTCCTTATCAAAAAATAAACAACTTTTGTTTGAAACATTTTTTCGTAAACATCACTGTTTACCCGTGAGGACGCAAATTATGCGTAAATTGTTTAGTATGTATTATATGGGAATATCAGCTATATTTGTTATGTATTTATGTGTAATGTGATAGAGTAATCAACACTGTTTATGCATGGTATTTCAACAATTAACTCTGTCAATTGTCTGTTTTCACTTGTTTTTTTTCTAAAAATATATTCTTTCATTACGACACACAGTCTCCTTTCAGAACATATAAAAAAAATATCAAATCGTATGATTTTGATTTTTTCGTTATCCTGGGGCAGAAATGAGGCCTTGTCGATATCCCCCCTTTACTCGTAAATTAATTTGTAAGTGCAATAATTATGTGAACCGTAAACAGAACATTATCGAAGTTTTTAAGGAAAAAGTAATGATTTTTCCCTTTGATTGCGTTCATTCACTGATCCACGGATTGGTCATCCCTTCAATAGGATCGACTTAGCATGGATTTGTTTTTTTGCTTTTGGTTAACCCTATGATTTCGTTCATACACTGATTCTCAAAAAATTTGCGAAAAGCTAAAAAAAACTACTCGAAATTATGTTAACGTGAAGCTCACGCTAAGCACGCGAAAGTGTCCGTATGACCCCAGCCCTTTTTTATTAGGTATTTTACACTTTTTCTTGTACTCTTATTAATAAAGATTTTGCATTTCTTTTTTGTTTTTATTAGCTTGTAAACCGTTTCCTTGCAAAAAGTAAACTTTTACTATCTCAAGACAGGGGAAAGTATACTTTACCTAGCTATAGTGAACTCTGACTAGTAAATGGTGATCAAATTTCAATAGTTTGCGGTTTTAATCTGAAAAGACCAGTAACAGTCGACTTTACCTAGGAAGAGTCAACTCTTACTGGAGGATCAACTTTTCCTGTAACATATACATTCATTTTTTGAAAGTCATATAAAAAAAATCACGTAAGATTAAATTGGGTATTGCTTTAAATCCGTGAAATTGTTATAAATCTGTTTTATGACCCTCCAGCACACATATGTTTTAGCGGGGGCTGATTTCAGCAATTTGGAGATGGTTTCCAGTAGGAAAAAACCTTTTTTTCGACATTAGTATGGATTTAAAAATTAGTACGGTCTCCCCAAATTTTGCTAGAAAGTTGAAAATCGGTATGTAGGTTGGGTCAGTTGGGTTAATTAGATGAAGCTATAGCATTCTGTCGAGACCAGACACAACGCAGAAAGCCCACAGCTTCTCCGCCGGAATCTCTCCCAGGATTAATGTACCAAGATTTCGGACCCGAACATGCTAAATCTAATGCCCTGCAGATTTCTACAGGTGCAAAAAACATGTATGAAGGTTTCATTGTCCTCCATACAGGCCTCATAAGTGGGATCATTTAATCGACAGTCTCCTGTCAACCCTTCTCAACTGTGCTCTAGAAATTATTGGTTTTGCACTTTTCTTAAAAATGCTCCTAGAACGTTAAGAAAAAAACAATTAAAAAAGTCAATCAAAAAAATCAATTAAAAAAATTTTTTCTGGTGAAAAATTAACAATTTTTCTTTAATTATCGAAAATACGGTTTTTTCCTATAGTGTTTTTACATTAATAAATAAATTCGTGGATCACAGAGTGAACGTACAATCCAAAAACACGCTGACCCGTGCTAACTCATTAATGTCATGGTCAACCCGTGGAGTCAGGGCCCGATCTAGCTATTTGGCTGTTCCGGGCAAAAATAATTTTTGCAGCTCTTCACACTCATACCATATAAAGAGCGCCTTTTTTAAGTTGACATGTGCTTAAAATTCGATAAATTTAATCAAGGAAAATGCTTCAAAGGAAAAAAATTAGTTTCAAAGAGACACGTATCTTATACCGGCATGGAATTTGATCCAAGTTTTCAGGTTCAATTAAAACCTCACTCTCATTCATGACTGTCAAAAATTAAATGAATGCTTTAAATTAGAAAGTTGTTCTTTATAAATACGCAAACATTTTTTGTTTGAAACATTTTTTTATAAACCGAATAGTTTAGAAAGTAATTGATAGCAAAAATCTAGCTTTTTGCGCGTTTTTTCATTCAATTTGAACTAAAATGGTTTTAATAGAAAAACAAATCACTTTTTTTGGATTTATTGGAAAATTATTTTCGAATAGTGCCTAGATTTCGCAGAAACAATTATAGGAAGTAACAACTTTAATACAAAACAAGTGAACTTTACAAAATTTGAGAACCCCCGATAAATTGTTTGGGTACGGAACCCTAAACTAGCACTCTAAACATAGCCAATAACACTTCTCATTATATTACCTTTCAAACGAAACAAAAAAATTCAAATCGGTTCATCCGCTAAGGCACTTCCATGCCACAGACAGACAGACGCACATAGCGGTCAAACTTATAACACCCCTTTTTTGATTCGGAGGTTAAAAACAATTTTGGGTAAAGTTTATCAGACCGTTTTTGTCTAAACTGTACGGTTTGCGGAAAAAATGTTACTTTTTTAACCTATAAAAACTTTCTAATTTAAAGTGTTCATCTATCGATTGCCAGTTATGGAGTAGAGTGAGCTTGAAAACCTAGGTCAAGTTTAATAACTGCGTAAGATGTGCGCCAACACACCCAACATAAGTTTGTGCTTTAAGCTTTTTTATCGATAAACCTGATTTTTCGAGTTTCAAGCGTTTTTTTTTTATATCTACTAAAAAAAGCACCCTATATACAGGGTATATGTATTATATGTACAGTTTCGCTGAAATATATAGACTTCAATGATGTTTTTCAGTGTTTTGTTTTATTTATAACATAAGTTACAATGAAATTTTCCATACAATCACAGTTTTCGGTATAGCTACGGTCTTATTGAGTCCGATTATCGAGCATACTGTATATCACATTTTAAGGATTTGCCGCTCCGGGCGGCTGCCCGGCCCCCCCCTCCACCTTTGCATCGGGCCATGCGTGGTGCAGAAGATGGATGCAGTCAGGATTACTATTCATACACTAATCATAGTCATGCATTCATTTAACATCATGCATTCACTATAATCGATAAATCTACGAATAATTTTTTCAAATGTCCCGCTTTTATAGTTTCGTTAACGGATGTACATCGCAAAGTAGTCTCTGTCTCATCATCTGTGAGTGAATTAAGGAGTTAAAAAACACGTTTTTTGGGAAGAACATTTATTTTACATTAATATAAAAAACGTATATAGGACATTTTATAATGTTAAGATCCCGTTGTACTATTTCAAAAATTGGATATGGTACTGCTCCTATAGGGGATCTTTTGGAGGTTATCCAAAAAAAGATGTCTGGCGGTGAAGACCATATCTCTGGTTTGGATTATCCAAAATGAAAAAATTCAGTAAATTTCTTTAGTCGATAGATGGATACAGGTATTAATCGAAGGAATAGTCAAAATTATAATTATTGACAAAATGGCGGCTTCCAAAAAAAAAAAAAATTCAAAATTCTCTATAAAATATCCAATTTCATAATGGTCTAAAATATAAAAATAATTTTCAGATATCTAATTACTTGGATTAAGACCTGGGGAAAATATCTAAGAAGATTGTGTAAATATTCGAAACTGATCGATCCAACCGTTTCGGAGAAATCTTGCTCACCGACTTTAAAAATGCTGTTTTGACAAAAACGCATTTAAAGTAAGTTTAAGTTTTTACACATTCCGGAAATGTAAAAATCTATTCTTTGAAAATTCTAACTGGATATAACCCCTTAAATAAGTTATCAGAAATCTTATTACTCCGATTAATATCTGGGGAAAATATCTAAGAAGATTGTGTAAATATTCGAAACCGATCGGTCGAACCGTTTCGGAGAAATCTTGCTCACCGACTTTAAAAATGCTGTTTTGACAAAAACGCATTTAAAGATTCAAAAGACAAATACACTCAGTTAAGTTTTTATACATTCCGGAAATGTAAAAATCGATTCTTTGAAAATTCTAACTGGATATAACCCCTTAAACAAGTTATAAGAAATCATAGTCGGTAATGACGGTAATATAAATAAATAATTTCATTTTTTTTTTTTTTCAAAATTTAATATTTTACTTTACTTATGTACTATAATTTTTTTCAGAATACGATAATTTTACAGAATTGATCCTATAATTTTGCTTTAAAAATAGAAACCATAACCTTAAATTTTGAAATAGTAATTTTTCGTGATTAATATCATTTTTTGTACATTTTAAGCATATTTAATAATAAATAACGTAATTAACAACCTATTTTTTAAATAACTTAACCCATTTATTCATTTTTCGGTACAAAAAACAACTTTGTTAACAATGAAAATTTGTTATTTTCGTTAATAAGAAAAAAAAAAAAAAAATATTAATTTTTCACAAGCTCTGATAACGGATTTGTAATGTAAGTAAAAAATTCTTTAATTTGATTTTTTAACTGACGTTCTACGAGCATTTTTAAGAAAATTCGTTAAAATTCAAATTTAATAAATTGTTTTGTTTACGTTGAATAGACGTTCATTTTTTTTTTTAAAGATATATTTACAAACAATCAAAAAATAGCGGGAAACAGACATCTCTAAAACAACTTAAATTGCATCCCTCCCTGGTGACCTCCGATACAGTGCATAATTTTATTTTTTCGAGGAAAATATGACCGAAGTATCGTCTTTAACATTCTATAATATTTATGTTTTGGTGTCCAAAAACACTAGTTAATACTTGTTGGAATCACTAAGCACTATAACTTTAAACATTTCTATGACCCAAACTTAAAAATATGACAGAAAAATAGAGAAAATTCAAGAAAACTGTTGAGTTATATTCGAAATATTCTTACCTTTACAATCTAAATCTAAGGATATATTATGTATTTCACGTGCATTAATCAATTGTTGAGCCAAATCAACAATGCCATTACGCGCAGCACACAACAATGTTTCATGTTTATCAATATTCACTGGCTCGGCAATCGATGATTCAGATTCTGTATCATTATCTAATAAATCAAGCACAACATTACGAGCTTTTGGTCCATTTGTTGGTGTTGTTTCATTACTTGATGTCGATTCTAAATCGGAATCTAAATTATCATCGTATGATATTGAATTATCTTCGGTCATTGTTCACTTAAAAACCTAATTGTTTTATAAAATAATGAATATAAATTAATTAAATAATTTTATTTTAAGTTTTTGTCGTTTTAATTTATTATACATCAAAAATTCTCTCTTATCACTCAAAAATTTAAAATTGACATATCTGACGCAATGCTTCTAATTTGAATTTACTGCGCAAGTTACTTGTTTAGGTTTGTTCTCTATTTACAAAATCATGTGATACGCCTTTCAATGATTACAAGAAGTAACTGATACATAAAAATTCTTTTTGTTTCGGTTATTCGTTTTTATATTTGTTGGATTTAATTTTATTTCTCTTAATAAAATAAATTCATAAACAAGAATTAACTAAAAATTCTTAGCATTTCTTAGTAAAATAGTGATAAATTAGTATGGGCGTACTCAGCTTTTAGTATAAGGAGGAGTAAAAAAGAAATTTTTAGTTTAAACGGGAGCAAATCAGAAAATTTTGGCCAGTAAATTTCAAAAATTCTGCAGTATTTTGGCATAAACACATGTTTAGCCAACTAAATCAATGATAAATCCAGATTTAGGGGGGGTGGGGCAGTTGCCTTGACCTGACGAGTGTAATGTTATTTTCTAGAAAACAGTTAAATAAAGTCTGTCTGTCAATAAACAGTCAGTGGATATGAAGAGTTCAATAGGAACGCTTGATACTAACAGTTTAGGGGTCTCTTTACTGTATTGAACTTACGAAAAAAACGTTACAATATCTATGAGCGTTTTCACCATTTCAAAATAACATCGAAACTCGTTGAATAAACGAAGGAAGAGAACATAGCTAACAAACTCAAACATTTAAAATTTCGTAATAAATATTTGAAAAATGAAAAACATTAAATTATGCTCTTTATTAGGTAATGTTGTTGTAATTATAATTACAACAACATTAATAAATATTGTTAATTATATGTTAATTAACAAATATTGAAAATAGTAAAAATCATTGCAATCAGGACCGCCTTACCTGGGGGTGCAAGAGAAGCTTGAAAACCGGGCGCAAGGACTTCAAGTATCTGAAACAAAAGTTAACACCACAAAATAGATCGGATTTTGATAGGAAAGATCTCTGTAATGAGTTTTAATTGCTGCCTTTATTTTGTATAAATAAAAAAAAACTCAATTTGCTAATTTAAGGTCGATATTTCCTAATATTTAAACCACCTTACCCATATATTTAACACTTTCTGGGACAGTAGCAGAAGACGAAAGTTGCTTTTTAAATTTGAAGTAAAAAACTATTTACGATCAATCATGGCCTAAGATAAATTGGCAAATTTGGCCATAATAAGTATCGAATCGAAAGCAGATTTCAAAACAGACAATATTATTAAGAAGTTTGCCAACTTTAAAGTCTCAAAATTGAATTCGATGTTTAAAATAACTACAACTTGATTTTGGAATAAATATTAAATGAAAAATTTTGTTATTTACAAGGGAGCGCAGGCTGATTTTTTGCTCCCCAGCTCCCAATATAATTAAGACGACCCTGATTTAATAGCCTTTTTAGGTCTTTAGTTATTTATAATTTAATTGATATGTAAAATAATTGAATTTATTCATTAAGTATGCCATTTGCGGTAAGGAATTTCCGTTGTCACATATTTTAGTAAAACATTACAACTATTATATCTGTTTTTCAGAGACTTAAGACCTTTTTTGCTTTTAAGAATTACATAAATAACCCAGAGAAGAATCCTTGTGACATAATTTCTCTCTCTTTCTCTCTACAAATTTTAATCAGGGATCCACGCAAAAATTTCAGTTTAAATTAAGTAAAATAATTCAGTTAAATCTCACACATCCTATTATAATATTGTCGCGAAAAAAAAAAAAATTAAAATTACCCGTTGATTTCCTTCGTTTCTCTTGTCAACACAAATTGAGTTATCATGGGTTAGCCTTTTTGGTACTACTTAATGAATATATGGGTAAATTAAATTGATGTTATCATTTCATCAATTGAAAGTTAGTCATATCTGAAATAAAACTCTTGATTTATTAGAAATTTGACAGCGATAAAAGCGCTACGATCAATTTAGCTGTTCCCTCCGCCTACTATGCTCTCGCCCAGTACATTTCTTTTATCACCATACATTTGCTATATTTTTTAAAACCTCTATAAGTGATAATAACCCCTCCTGTATCTTTATAGTGAAGACAACAAACTCTAACAGGTTTTTAAATCTGTTGTACATTCTAAGCCTATAGTTCACAAACCTAAATATTCAACTAATCTGACGTATTATGTCTATTTATGTCTATTTAAATTCAACCTCGTATTCTTGAACCATAATAAAAAACAAATTAGAGAATATTCAAGGTTTTGTAATGTTTGTTTAATTTTTTTCCTCTTTTTTAAAGAATACAAAATACATCCAATAAACACACCTGCTGTTGCATAGATTTTATAAAAATTCAAAAATTTATAATTGAATATTTATAATAACAATTTATATTTATAATAATAAAATACATTTTACGAATATTTTTTAAGTAAACAACAATGTAAATGTATTATTCATTTAGTGTTGGAATAAGAGATTCTGATTCAGAATTTGAGTCATTGTAATCGATTCATTTTAAATTTTACTTTATTATTAAAAAACAAAATAATTGATCCGAAACATCGGGCAAGACTTTATTATATTATAAAATTGATATATTATTCTCGTAATATTTTTATTGAAAGCAGCCAATTGTAAGAATTATTTAAAAGCAAGGAAAAGGTTTAAAAGCAAGGTTTAGTTTCTTAACTTCACTTATTTGGCTTAATTATAAGTTTGATTTATTTCTTTATTTGATTTATTTGATTACGTGAACAATTTGAATAATTATGCGATTTTTGCATGAAAGGTTTTATTGCAATGAGGAACAGGCTTAGGTGCAGTTTATTGGATTTAATTTAATATTTAGAAGGGTGTAGTTTGGTAAGGATGAGGGTAAGCAAAGATTACCAAGTTACAAAAGTTACTTAAAAAGACATTTTAAATAATATTTGATCAATTTTGGGTAGGGTTGATTTGACTACTTTTGACGATTTCATCCCCTCCAGCTCCACGGCTCCAGGGGGAGGTGTCTTACAGGGGAGTTATATCAAACCTAGGACCTTGTTGATATAAACCTTGATACGAAGTTTCATTGTTGCCCCCTGAGCCTCTCCCTAGATAATCCCATTTTATTGTATTTGGAAAGGTTTTCCCTAGGGTGTGTGACTTCTCGAATTTTCCCGGATATGTGGCTTATACCAATCCTAGGAACACCTTAAGGTCTTGCCTTGTGCCAAGTTTAATCGAAATCGATAGAGCCGTTTTTGAGAAAACCCCAAAATACCTGTTTTGGCCTAGAGGGAAGTACCCTTGAAAAAAGGCCTAGGGAAAAAATTAAAAAATTGTCAGAAATTATGACCAAACCTATGTAACGAGTTTGAGAAAAATCGGTTGAAAATTGAAGGCTCCAGCTTGGTAATAGACATACCGACATACCGACGGACGCAACATTTTTTAAAAACCACTTTTTTTTTGAATCAGGGACCCTCAAAACGTGTATTTCCGTAGAAACCCCGATATTGATTTTTTTTCGATCGCAATACTTTATTATATTTGTAATATAATAAAGTAATACAGTACAACCTCGATATAACAAATCTGAAGGGAACCAGTAAATATTCGTTATATCAAGTAATTCATTAAACCGAGGTTTGTAATATTGAGGTTAAGTTGGTCTAAAATTCGTTATAAAGAGGAAAAAAGTGTCGGAACCTCTCGCGACATGAATTACATACTATGGAGCATACTAACTGTCATATATTGGTGGGACTTTATACGTTATATAAAGGTTTTGAATTGACGAATTTCGTTATTTAGAGGTATTTAAATTTTTTATTATAGTTGAAAATTCGTTATAAAGAGACTGTTCGCAAAAAATATTCGTAATGTAGAGGTATATTTTATATTGACTCTCATGGACAATTCAAGGGGATTACGAAAAATTTGTTAAATCGAGGAATTCGTTATATTGAGGTTCGTTATATTAAGGTTGCACTGTATGTTATTATAGTCAGGATAAAACTTTGCCCTCTTCTTATTTAAAATTTGAGGTTTTGCGTTTCAAATATACTTACATATCATTCGAAAACGTAATAAGTTTAAGTCCGAAAATAACCATCTTATTATATTTATGATATAGACTTTGACAAGAAAAAAGTTCCGTTGGGCATCCTTGGTATTTTGGGTATTTTGGTAGAAGTTTTTACCAAATGTAATGAACTAAGCATTAGTTTACCAACTTTTGCTCAAAATCTCAACCAGAGAACAACAGAAAACAGCATATTGTCAATTGACATATCTTCAAGGTATATTTACATTTATAGGAAAATTTTTTAATATGCATTATTTCAGGGTGGTCTCTATGGGTCCCATAGCTTACTACGGCCTTGGTCTCTACTAGTGATGGGACAAATGTTAAATTTTGTACATTTGCGAATGCGAATGTTAACTTTCACATGAAGCGCTTACAAATTCTAATGCATTAACTTAATTAATCTTTATATATTATTTCTCCAGCATGTTTTTTTCGGTCCATATCTTATCTTCCTTGTTCTTTTGTCGAATTTCATGATTCACCCCTCATTTTCAATTACTTATCAAGTTGGCTTCCGACGAAAAATATACTCACGGACTAAAATTTTACTATACTTAGAAAAAAACAGGCTAGAAAATAATAAATAATTTTAACGAAAATATTTTAAATGAGTTAAATAATAAGTGTATCAGGCAAACATGATTCGAATGTAAAAATTTTTATAGATGTTTTCCTAATACTGAAAACATCATTAAGAAATGAATCAGCAACTGTAAAGATATTTTAAATGCACTATTTTTAAAACATGTTCTCCTAATATTAATTTAATAACTTTTGATTTTTTTCATCACTTTTCTATGAAATTTGCTGTCGATTTTTAGTCACGAGTAACCATGGTTTACGGTAGCCACGGGAGCGCAATTCTTCACAGATCGAGATAGGACATATAATTCTGCATTCGCGTAAAAGTGTCCGACATATAAGTCCATTAAAAAAAACCTTATAAGTCCATGAAAAGCAAAGTCAGTTTCTTTTTATTTGAGGTTAGTTTACTATAATTTGTCCAACATTCAAATTTAACAGTGCTTAAAAAATATGAGTAAAGTACATATTAAAATTGAAGTTTGGGGTTATTTTGAAATTTATGCTACAAAATGATGATAAATGTTAAAAAATACACGAATATTCGCGCATACCAATGCCAATGCGAATATTCGTCTCCTCACTAGTCTTTCTCAATGTATTAAACCAATTTTTACCCATCCTCTTTTGACTCTCTTAAATGAATTCAAATAAATGAATCGATTCTTCAATCAGAATTTTTTATTCAATTCACCCGTCACTGAAGTTTTATCAAAATAATTTTCAAATATAGTAAGTAATAAATATTACTTAGATTACAAACTTAAATATTTGTAACGAAAGTTATTTTCCATATCGTAAAAATGTTCTAGATATCACTGAAATAGTGTGTTTGTAGATAATTTGCAATTTAAATATATTACTAATTAGTAATTACCAGTTAATTTTAGAATTTTTAGATAAAAATTTACTTAAATGTTATAATTTAAATATGTCTTAAATAAAATTTGATTCTAAAATCACTAAGCATTTCACAAAGTGCTACATAAAGACTAAAAGATTACTCGTCAGCCTGTCAGTTTTAGAATAAAATTTACTTATTATTAAACTCTAAAACTCATTATTTTATTCGTTATTTTCTTTAATAATCGCATCTCTTTAACTGAAATAACTCGTATTCTGATCTCTATTAATGGAACCTTCTGTAAATAAGACAGTTATTTATTTATACCTGGAAAACTGAGACACTGGATAAGTGAAATACCTCTATCTATAAATGGGATAAATTTGCAGGTCTCTTGATCCTAAATAACCACATTCCACTGTATATATTAAACAAAGTTTGATTCCAACATCATTTAAACATTTCATAAAGTGTTGCATGAAGACTAAAAGATTAACCCGTCAGTGCTCGCCTTAACTATTCGATAATCTTTAGTCGCGTGATGAGAGATTTGCTCACACGCTCTGCACATTAGTCAAATATTTCGCGGGTTAAATATTCTTTAACTTTGTAAATCATAGCCTCTACATAAATTCATATAAAATTATGCAGAAGTTATGATTTACAAAGTTAAAAAATATTTAACCGGTGAAATGTTTGACGCATGTGGAGAACATGTGATCAAATCTCTCATCACGCGACTAAATATCATAGAATATTATACATAGAGACCGCAAGGGATCTTCAAGCCTGTTAGTGGATGCGATATGATGAATGAGAGAGAAGGCTGTTAGTGAGTTCCCCTGTATCCTTGTCATAATCATATGTACGTATATACTTACTATATGTTAGTATTAGTCCAGTCAATCTAGACGAAAAAAAGGCCGGACCTGGAAAAAATTTCAATGGTGAATCTGAGGTTATAGATCGTTAGGGGGGCATGTAAATAACTTTAAAAAAAAATTAAGAGAATTTTTCGTTCCGCTGTTTTAAGAAAATTCAAAAAAAAATTTTGGAATGCGTTTTTCTCGGAATCTATTGGTTTAAGGGAAAAGTTTTTCAAATAAAAAGTGTAGAGGACATTGTCAGCTACATTTTATGTCATTGGAGCAACGTCATACGAGCTAAATTACAAAAAGTAGGTGGCGCTAAAGTATCAATAAAAGGGTTTTTCACGATTGTCATTAAGAAAAAATGATTTTTTTGTAAAAGTGTAAATAAGAAAGTTGTTTGACTTAAAATTAGCTTCAACTTTTATTTAAACAATTTTTTTGTAAAATTTACCGTTTTTGAAATACAGCTTGCTGAAGAGTACACATCGGACATTTTATGCCGTGCTGTGTTTGAGATTGTTGTAGAATTTAAAATTGAATTGATTGTTCGAAAATACTTCAACTGAAAAATTCTCTTAATTTTTTTTAAAGTTATTTACATGCTCCCCTAACGATCTATAACCTTAGATTTACCATTGAAATTTTTTCTAGTCAAAATGCCAGATTGACTGTACTATATGTATAAGTATTAAGTATATGTATTAGAAAAGGATACATGGGAACTTACTGACATCTTCATATCTCTATGCTAAAGATCCTATGAATACAAAATTTACATATTGTCGATGATATTTGAGAAATTAGTATTAGTCATCATTTAAAATAGCTTGAAATGATCTCTTAATCATAACCTGTTTAATGATTTATTGCAACGAAAATTAGAAAATCGTAGCTCGCGATACAAATCTGTGATCTGTGACACAAAATTGGAATAAGTAATTGAAATTTGACTGTTTATGAAAAGCAATTATCGAAAATGACTACTGACGTCAGATTCAAAAATTACAGTTTTTTTTAACAGAATAACTTGTAAGAAAACCCTAGGCGATCATTTAAAAAATATTATATTATTTCGCTTATTAATTCCATGGTGTGTATGTTGAGCGAGATAAAAATGTTACAAAATTTGCAGAAAACTATTTATGAATATAAAAGCTAGACTATATTAATAACAAGCATGCAATACAAGTTGCCTAGAAAAATTAATAAACTCAGCCTAAATAGTTTTATTGTATACTCAACTTGCAAGGATTAATTGAACTAGATCAACTCTTCATTACAGATCGATTACTAGGTGAATTTTTCTTTATATTTAGCCAGTTGTTGTTTTGTAAAACAATTATACTTGCATAACTGTTTATTATATCATGTATATGAAATTTACCAAAGAATACTAAGTGTAGTCCCAAGTTTGTAACGCTTAAAAATATTGATGCTATGAACTAAATTTTGGTATTCGCTCCGTGCGTGAGTTTTGTTTCCATGGTAACGATACTCTACTTTAATTATAGAATTGTATGGATGCATATATAATTGTATGGATTGCATTTAAGACTTACATTTAAAATTTTATATGCTTGTCTCACAAATTTAAATAAATAATTATGATAATTTACATTTGAAAAATAATATTTGTTCAATTTGATTTCTTATTTTCACAATTTTTAATGCATTAAGTTTAATTAATTCGTGTTTTTCAATAATTTTAATTTGACATTTCTATAACATTAACATGTAAAGAACTGCAAATTAGTCATAACAGCCCCCCTTAACTCCAAAATATTTCACTTACGAGGTCAAGTTCGTAAATGAGCAACATAGGTCAATTGGGTCTTGGGTTCGTAGGATCAATATTGTAAACCGTTAGAGATAGAACACAAGTTTAAATGTAAAAAATGTTTCTTATAAAAAAATAAACTACTTTTGCTTTGTATCTATACATGGTATTTCAACAATTGACTCAGTCAATTGATTGTTTTCACTTGCTTGTTATTAAAATTTGTAAAGATTTCAATTCAAAATATACATTTTGATTTATGTATAGGCAAAATTATATTTTAGTATGTTTCCAATCTTGTCTATACGCTATACCGATATTTTTATACCATGTATATATGAAATATACATAGTATATTAAGTTTAGTCCAAAGTTTGTAACGCTTAAAAATAAAGATGCTAGGAAAAAAATTTTCTCATAGGAGTTCATAAAATCACCTAATTAGTCCATTTCCGGTTGCCCGTCCGTCCGTCTGTGGACACGATATCTCAAAAACGAAAAAAGATATCGAGCTGAAATTTTTACAGCGTACTCAGGACGTAAAAAGTAAGGTCAAGTTCGTAAATGAACATCATAGGGCAATTGGGTCTTGGGTCCGTAGGACCCATCTTGTAAACCGTTAGAGATAGAACAAAAGTTTAAGTGTGAAAAATGTTCCTTATCAAAAATTAAACAACTTTGGTTTGAAACATTTTTTCGTAAACATCACTGTTTACCCGTGAGGGCGCCAATTAGGCGGAAATTTTATAATATGTACTATACTGGATTATCAGTTATGTATGTGTCACATGTTTGTATGTGTAATGTGATAAAGAAATCAACGCTGACTATGCATGGTATTTCAACAATTAACTCAGTCAATTGTTTGTTTTCACTTGTTTCGAATGTATTTAGAAACGAGATAAAGGTGTCAAGTAAAAACAAAATTCAGTTGGTTTTTTTAAATATTGGACATGTATTTTTTAATTTTTCGTGTTTTGTTAAGGAAAAATTGGATAGGTGTTTTCAATTAAAAAAAATATGTATTGTAATAGAATTATAATTATTTTGCAATTTATAGGAACAAAATTAACAATTTTTACAGTCGATATTTAGAAAATATTCAAAATTTTTATCAGTCAAACAAGCCTCACAGTATTATTAAAGCAAAATTGTCACAGTGTCACATTTAGCCTCTAAACTACTGTACCAATTTTAATAAAATTTTAACAACTTCAAATTAAATTTAACGCCAGTATACATTTTACATTAAATTATTTTATTTAGGTTCTTTACTTAAATAAAAAATTCAAGCTTTCGTTTTTTTTTCGCGAAAGCGTTGATAATATCATCGGTTTAAAGATAATTAGAAAAGCAAGCCCGAATAATCTTTCTTGTCCCATTGAGGCATGCAACCAAGATTTTATCCCGTGAAGTGTAGAAAACTCTCTGCGATAGCTACGTTGGCTGGAAAAGTTACGCTACAAATCTTGATCGCAAGCTTCAATGAGGTGAGCTACCGGCTCTGGTATGGCGGAATTATTTTCATATTCTGTTTTCCATTTGGATATCCAGATTTGGTATTTATTCATAATAGTAGATTCACTATCATTAATGAATCGCCGGTACATCTGAACCATTTTTTTCAGTGCCTGGATTTCAATATTGAAGTACTACACCAACATTTGGTTCATTGATAACGGAATTTAATATATTGGTATGTAAATTGATGTCCAGAAGTACTCTTCTTTCGATTTCGCTAGAATTTTTTTTCGATTTTTGGACTCTACGTGCTTTGAAACGAGTTTTTAAACAACAACAAAAAATGTTCCCTCCAAAAATTACCAGATGGGGGTTGGTTCAGTATGAAATTAGAAACAATAGACTAACTATTTAAAGTGATTCATTGTTTTTTTTTTTAATTTTACATAATCATAAGTCTATTTAGGTGATGGGCATGCCCATCATGGCCATATTGGTGGATTCACCATTGGTGGAGGTGAAGAGCGTATATGACTGAACATAATCACTAGAAGGCGTTGAAACTCGTACACTCTTTTTTAACATTTCCAGTAATGGAAGTCGTCTTCTCTATGTTTGACTTAGACTCTTTGATTGAAACGATATTATTTTATTAACTTAAAATATGGTGACATTGGATACTTTCGGATACTAACGAATAATATTTTTAATTAGAATTTTTAATTTTTAATTAGAATTTTAATATTTTTTAATAGTTAAAAAAACAGTATGAAACATCCACAGTATGAAACATCCGCCAAATATATTGAAGGATTTCCAATAAAAATTAAATCCTTCCACTTTTATTCAATATTTTTTCCATATGTTATTGTTTTAATGTACTCTTCAAAGCTCAAACGATATTGATCGATTTTGATATTGAACAGTTCCGTAACTAGGGCGTGGCAAAGGAGGCACCCGCCACCGGCGTAACAGAAATTGAGGCGCAAAACAAAAAGTATGTTTTATACGTAAAACAAAATGTTAGTAAAGAATCATGTAAAAGGCGCTCATTAAGTTACAATATTATAAATGTCATAATTTGTAGAAAAGCATACTATAGAGAATTCTCCGAACTCTGAAATAACTTTTAATATAAAATTATAAACGTATAAGCAAAATTAAAGCTTACATTTTGAGCCGACACTAAACTTTGGTATATGATTTGTTGTATTAATGTCAATGTAGCACAGGCATGGGCGAGCTATTTTACGTCGAAGTCAGCATTGTTTATTGTGTGTCTCTTTATCCAAGTTCGCATTGCTCATAGAGATGGAAGCGAGACGGGTATACGAGTCTTCTACCTATCTCAGTTTCTCTTATAGTCTTGAGATAGGTAGAAAAAAAATGTTGTCTCTCTGTCTTACTCGTATTTTGGGTTGCCACTGGTTAGGTTATCACTGTCTTACTCGTATTTTATATACAGAAGTCTGAGGGACTTCTCTAAGCCACGTTTACCCATGCCTGATGTAGCATCTTGTATGTTATATTTGTAGGTATATACAGTAGAACCTCGATAAGTTAAAGTCCAAGGGAAACACAAAATATTTTAAGTTATAGAGGTTTTAAGTTATCAAGGGTCTATGTTAGGTAAAGGTTAATATAGAGGTATGTACATGTTTCTATGTACCCTAGTTAATATAGAGGTATGTACATGTTTCTATGTAGTTACTGAGGGCCTATACAGAGATTATTTATTTAAGTTATAGAGGTTGCGTATTTTAAGTTATAGAGGTTCTGGGCTCTGATGGGAAGGGAACATAGTATTTTTTGAAGTAACAGAGGTTTTTATGTTACCGAGGTTTAAGTTATCGAGATTCTACTGTAGTAGGTATAATATGTATGATAATAATTATAATGGCGCGCCCTTGTCCTATGCTAAGGCTCTTGATCGCATCGATTGCATTTATTTTTACCGCACTAATTCTAATATTTTTTGGAAAAAACCAGCCACAATTTTAACACAAAATAATTTAATGTGGTTTGCTAAATTTTGTATTCATGAATAGGTAATAAAATTTAAGGTAATAAAATGTTAGGTAATAAAATTTAAGAAATAAAAAATGTGGCACCAATAGTTTTTTGTAAAAAAAAGAAAAAAAATTATTTTGTATTTCCGGTTTTTTTATTTAAATTTCGATTCAGCAAAAGTATTTACTGGCTCCAAAGTTATTGAGAAATAAAGGGCGGATTTTCTAAATTTATTTTAAATTAAACTTATTCATGATTTATTTCAGAATAATTGTGGACCTTATTAAAATGATTAGAAATTTCGGAAATTTCTAATGATTCGTAGATTAATTATTTGGCGCTGCTTTAGTAACAAGTACTTTTTTATGGCTAATCGGTAGCATAAGCATCAAAGTTTAAAAGACCTTTACCTTTGTATAATATACAAGAGATAGGGAAGACATAATCTGTTTCGCACAAAGAGCCTCTGCAAAAAGTATGCTGTGCAACAGCATCTTTTATTTAGTATTTAAATTTAGCAGAACAGAAGATCAGAAGAAGGTAAACTGGACGTTTTATAGATTTCAATATTTTTCAAGCACTATTATTTCTTAAATATACTCCTCAGACGATCAATAGCTTGCTCAATATCGATATTGGTTCAATAATATTGACCGTATGACCTTGGCCTTAAGTTAACAACCAGAATAACAGCCAGGATTTGGAATGAAATTAACCTAAAATGTTAAAAATAAATATTAATTTTATAATTAATAGACTGGACATCTCACAATCCTTTTTTTAAATATAATTTTACCTCAACTGGTGCACTTTGAGAGTTGACAATTTGATTTGGGTATCCAATCGGAGGACCATTAGCAAAAATCGATGGTTGTCCGTTGGGGTAACCCAGACCAGGGACATTTTGAACAGCTGGGTATGGTAAAAAACTGTTTATGTTATTAATATTGTTGATAAAATTGGTACTGCTAGCTGTGTTAATCTGAAAACAAAAATAGATTAAGGTAACACGATCG
Organism: Chrysoperla carnea; assembly: GCF_905475395.1. Taxonomy (NCBI): domain Eukaryota; kingdom Metazoa; phylum Arthropoda; class Insecta; order Neuroptera; family Chrysopidae; genus Chrysoperla; species Chrysoperla carnea. Next base: position 14,414,968 of record NC_058342.1, on the reverse strand, counting down.
TTAATTTTAACGCAAGTTTTATTCAAGACAGGTGAGTTGAACATTTCTACATGTTATTTTCGCATTTTGGTGACTATTTACTTAAAATCGGAGCAGGTTAGATTCAGGGTTAATTTTCATATCAAATTTTCAACTAATAATTGCACGAATTGATAAATAATTCCCTTAATTCATTAGGTACATCATTCTAAAAATTATATTCAACTTAAACGGATTTGAAAATTTAGAATTTAGAGTTATCATCTTTTATAAACTCAAATCGACAATTTAACCGAATTTTAAATATTTTTGAGGATTTAATTAAGGAGATTGAAGCAATTTTTTGAGGATTGAATTAAGAAGATTGAAGCATGATTTTGATAATGAACTTTGTTATAAGTTAAAGTAGTATGGCTGTTGTGTAGTCAACTAGGCAATTTGTATGACGTAAATGTAATAAAATGCTCTAAAAAGATCGTAAAATCGCCAAAACCAAAGTTTTCTTTTTGGAAAGCGCCATAGGGTAACTTTTTTTTTTTTTTTTTGAATAAACAGAATCTGTGATAAATTTTCTTTATGCTGAAAACTTTTTTGAAGCTCAATCATCAATTAAGTTTTATACAATAAACATTATTGTGAGTTCTTTCATAAGTTATTGTGATCTCTTATTTACCGCAAAAAATGAACATTCACCGCACTTGCTCAAACAGCCGAACTACTTTAACGAATTTAGATAAAGTAAGAGTACAATTTTTTGATATCTGACTTATTATACGAAATACTAACGATGTTTCAAAACTAACATTTTATTATTCTATCTACAAATTTTATTATTTCGTCAAATGGACCTCGCACAAATTATATGTAATCTGCATTTTGGCTAAACTTTTTCAAATTTTGGGGAATGATAGTTTAAGTCATTCTGAATAAAAGTTCCCATGGTCACAAGTCATAAAAATGGCAGAACTTCAAGTTATTGCATTTATATAAAAAAAATTATTGTAAATTAATTGTCAAAAATCATATAATATATGTAGCTGCAAATATTGATCTTAACGCTTCATATTACTGCTCCACTGAACATTTAACACTGCTTCTTCTTTGAATTTCGTAACATATTCTTCAAAAAAAACAAGAATTAAAAAACAACACCTTACATTTAAAAACATACGTATGCATGTAGTTATACATATCTGTATATGTATTTGCCTATACACACATAGGCATATATTATACAAATAAGTACATTTTCCAACTTTAATTTAGTTATAACATAAAAATCCTGTCATTTTCATGACTTGTTACCATTGGAACTTTTCTTTAGAATGACTTCAACTATCATGTGCCAAATTCTGAAAAACGTTGACCGAAATGCAGATTACATTTAATTTGTGTTCAACACGGTTTATAATTGTTTTAATTTCTCTCTTAACTTTTAATTACATAGTTTTTTTATGTTTTTCTACGATTAAATCTGGATGAAAATTTACAAAATAAACCTTTGCCTTCTATAAGCCGCTTTGCCATAATGCCAATGTGAAATATGCTTACTTTTTAAATAAATATTTTTATTTAAATAATCGGATAACCCTGTCTCAAATTTTCAGAATTCATTTAAACGTATTTAAACTACATATACAAATAATTAAACCTTTCACTTCAGGCCCAATCTAGCTATTTAGCCCAGTGATGGATTTAGGCCTAGCCCCGTGAGGCCCGAGCCTAGGGTGGCAGAATTTGAAGGGCGGCAAAATTTTTGAAATGCCAAAATTTTAGAGTCACAAAAAAGTTAAGACAATCAATTATAAAAAATGTTTCAGAATAGTTTTTATAAAAAATTTTCGATAGAAAATATTATAATCCAATTCATTAATCTACTTCTCAATCTGTGTGGGTAAGATGTTAATTTTTTAATCGATCAATGATATTCTTTATCGAGTAATGTTCTTTACTTTCTGTTCCTTTAGTGAGATTAATCTCACGTGTATGAAGCATTTTGAAATGACTTCTCAATTTGTTTTTAGTGTGAAATAAAAATACCGAAGATTTGTATGTCCCTGATTTTAAAAAAAAGAGAGACAAAGAAAATAGTATTGATTTTCTAGTCAATCTAATACTTTTTAATACTTTTTTTTTTTGTCTCAATATTTTCTTTTATTCAGGGGTATTGAAAATCGTTATAATTTTCATTTAAAAGTGCCAGAACATTTTTTGTTTATAAAAATAATTTTTCATGAAAAATAAATCCCGTCTTTCCATTTTCAATATTTAAGTTACTTTAAAATAAAAAACTGGATCAAAATTAATGAAATTCATTCTATCAAAAAGGGCGGCGCATCGAACGGGGCCTAGGGCGGCAGCAAGCCTAAATCCGCCACTGATTTAGCCGCTACAGACAAAAATAATATTTGCCACCCTTTACAATCATACCATATAAAGGACTTTTGTAAGTTGACATATGCTTGAAACTCAATAAATAAATTTAATGAAGGAAAATGCTTCAAATCGAAAAATATTAGTTTCAAAGGCACACATTTTATACCGACATTGAATTCGATTTTAGTTTTCAGATTCAATTAAAATCTCACTCTGATTCATAACAGACAAACATTAGATGAATGCTTTAAATTAGAAACTAATTCGTTATAAAAACTCAAATAATTTTTTGTAAACCGAATAGTTTAGACAGTAATTGATAGCAAAAATCTAGCTTTTTGTGCGTTTGTTCATTCAATTTTAACTAAAATGGTCTATTGGATTTATTGAAAAATTTTTTTCGAAGAGTTCCTAGATTTCGCAAAAACAATTATTCGAAATAACAATTTTGATAAGAAAAACTTAAATAATTTTGGGTTAAACTTTTCAGTTTGTTTTTGTCTAAACTGTACGGTTTGCAGAATAACGTTTCGAACAAAAAATGTTACTTTAAAAATCAATAACAACTTTCTGAAAGTGCTAATCTATCGATTACCAATTATGGATAAGAGTAAGCTTTTCATTGAGCTTGAAAACCTAGGTTAAGTTTAATGTCTGCATAAAATGGGCGTCTACACATCCAACATTTTTCGTTTGATAACTTTTTATGGATAAAAGTTCTTTGTCGAGTTTCAAGCATGTCACCCTGTAAAATTTGGTGTATTTAAACTTCAATTTTCGCTTAAATATAGAGATTCCTCTTAGTGTTTTTTCAGTGTTTTATTTCATTTATAAATTATATTGAATTTTTTCATACAATCCCAGTTTTCGGAATACTCCTGGTTTTATTGAGTCCTGATTATACCGATGCCCCACATTTTTGCCGCTCCGGGTATTTTTCCGACTCGCCCCTACTCTCTTAATATAAGGTATATTTTTAAGATTTAAGAAATGGCCCATCTAAACAAAAATAAGAAAAATAGGTAATGTTAATTGGAAAATCAATCATAGTTTGAAAAATAAAATTATTATTTAAATTAAAGTTGTTGTCAACTTACAATATTGTAAACAAATTTTTGATTATATGCACGGTAAGGTTATATAAGATTTTAGCGAAATAATGTATAATTTTTATCCATAGTGAACAACACAAAATATACAACGTACGCGAGTTTAAAATTATTTTAATATAGCTGTTTCTCTTCAAACTACAATAATCTACTTTCTGTTCAACAATAAAGTTATTAAATTTGCTTTATTATATCTCAACAATGAAACGATCAATAATTTGGGTTTTTCTTTTTTTTTCATAACAAATACATGAATGTTCAATAAGTTTTTTGAAAATTGCTAATTTCTTTTTTTTTTTTAATTAAAATAATTGTTAAAACACAACTACTTCTATGCTCACCGTGTGAATGATCCAAACTTTAAGATGAGTAAACTTTTTTTAATTAAAGAGAATTGAAAAAAATACACTCGAACCAGGACTCGAACCCGGACTTCTTGGATTCATGTCAAGCGCCCTACCAATTAGGCTATTCGAGTTCTAGACACGAATGCAATTTTTTCAACTCAATGAATTTTTTTAATTTGTTTATCCACTTATTTATTATTATTACTTATTGTTATACCATGTATATATGAAATATACATAGTATTATAAGTTTAGTCCCAAGTTTGTAACGCCTAAAAATATTGATGCTACAAAAAAAAAATTGGTATAGGTGTTCATAAAATCACCTAATTAATCCATTTCCGGTTGTCCGTCCGTCCGTCCGTCCGTCCGTCTGTGGTCACGATAACTCAAAAACGAAGAAAGATATCGATCTGAAATTTTTACAGCGTACTCAGGACGTAAAAAGTGAGGTCAAGTTCGTAAATGAGCATCATAGGTCAATTGGGTCTTGGGTCCGTAGGTCCCATCTTGTAAACCGTTAGAGATAGAACAAAAGTTTAAATGTAAAAAATGTTGCTTATAAAAAAATATAAAACTTTTGTTTGAAACATTTTTTTGTAAACATCACTGTTTACCCACGAGGGCGTTAATTAGGTACAAATTTTATAGTATGTATTAATATAGGAATATCAAAGTGATTATCTTTTGTTATTTACATGACGTCAAAAAAAACAAACGATTGCGCATCAACACTTGCGCATTATATGAGAATATCAGTTAAATATGTCAGATATGTATGTATGTGAAATGTGACAGAGTTATCAACACTGCCTATACATGGTATTTCAACAATTAACTCAGTCAATTGTTTGTTTTCACTTGTTGTTGTTTACATTTAATTTAAACTTTTTTTACGTCAGAAGAGGTTGAATACGACCGCGACGGTGACAAAAAAAAATTATGATTTTGAGCACCAATTTTCATTGTTTTGACTTTTTAAGGAAAACGGTTAGTCGGACGAAAAAAAGTTAGGAGCCAAAAAATTATGATTTTTACAAAATACGTTTGGAGTTAGTTGCGATCTTTCATCTTTGACCGTTAAATTGTTACAAACAAATTAAGTGTCAAAAATTAACAATTTTTTTCTGATTTTATTTCTGCTCAACAAAAGGTCGTATAGATATTTTATTTCGGTAGAAATATGGTGTTTTATTCATAGAATACATAGTTTTTTTGTTATTATATCTCACCTATTTTGCAATTGTTTAAACAAATTAATTAATTTGTTTATAGGAGATTTGCGACTGCCTGTGACATTTTTTATACTTCCACTCCGATTGAGCATGAACATTAGTAAGAAATAAAAACTGTTCTTTTTAAAAAGATCTTGCTACTTCCCGTCAATCAGAAAATAAACAACTACTATATAAATAGAAAATCTTGACTCAGAAAAGTCGTATAAAGATTAAACATGCGGCAAATGAAAGAAAAAAAGCTTTAATTTTAAATCTAAGTTGACCTCAACCCAATAAGAACCGGAGATGTCGACCACTTTGCGTTTGGCCGTCTCAATTGTTAATTAATTAAATTATTTCAAAAAATCTTTCAAAAACATTAAAGTAGTACTATCGGTAATAGACTTTACATTCAGAATTTAATGAAAATTGGCATAGTTGTCCATTATTATATCATAATTAAACGGTTAAATTTTTAGGGACCTTTAGAGAACTGAAAATCTGAACGTCCAGTTTCGTGAAATAAAATAAAATATGTGATTTCCCATAAGGATCAATGTTAAAATATCTTTAAAATATATTTTTTTTTCAGTTCCCTGAAGGCCCCTAAGAATTTAACTGGTTAATTATGATATAATAATGGACTACTATGCCAAGTTTCATTAAATTCTGAATGCAAAATCTATTACAGATAGTACTACCTTAAGTGAACATATCTAATATAACATGCTTTAATTTTTCTAGTTTTTCATATATTTTTCTATTTCAAGACAATTATCGATGCAAATAAATGTTTTTAATCTATTTGTGTAAATAATTTCTTCTATAACAATTTAAAAATCAAAGATAAAAGGTCGCAATTAGTCCCAAATGACGTCTTTTGTTATTTTTGCCCGACGTACTGTTTCCCTTAAAAAGTCAAAAAACCTCAAAACAATGAAATTGTCGCTCAAAAGCATAATTTTTAACAATAAAGTCTTACAAATTTTACAAATTTAAATAGTCAATAAACTAGCCTAAATTTTCTGACGGAAATGGCTAATTTTGACTTCAACACAACCAGCCTATTATGTTAATTGTATTATAAAAAGTACAAAACAAGTGAAAACAAACAATTGACTGAGTTAATTGTTGAAATACCATGTATAGACAGTGTTGATTACGCTATCGTTTGTTTTTTGACGACTCGTAAGTAAAGAAAGATATCCACTCTTAGATAGCCACACACATGCAACTGATATTCCCATATAATACATACTATAAAATTTGCACATAATTTGCGGCCTCATGGATAAACAGTAATGTTTACAAAAAAATGTTTCTAACAAAAGTTGTTTATTTTTATATAAGGAAGATTATTTACCTTTAAACTTTTGTTCTATCTCTAAGGGTTTAAAACATGGGTAGGATGGGTTCTACGGACACAAGACCCAATTGATCTATGTTACTCATTTTCGAACTCGACCTCACTTTTTATGTCCTTAGCACTCTGTAAAAATATCAGCTTGATATCATTTTTCCTTTTTGAGTTTTTGAGTTATCTTGTTGACAGACATGCGGGCAGATGGACAGACAACCGAAAATTTACTAATTAGGTGATTTTATTTCCAAAATTTTGCTCGTAGCATCAATGCTTTTAAGCGTTACAAACTTGGAACTTAATATACTATGTATATTTCATATATACATGGTATAAAAAATAGATAATTTTCTCACACTATATGTCTATAGCGAGACAACAACTTTAATGAAAAATTCTTTAAAATCGTGTTTTTTTAGGATTATCTTTTTTGCTTTATCACACGCAAAATTTTATCAAATTTTAATGGACCAATTTTACCAAATTTGGATAATATTTTTCATAAAAAAATTTCTAATATCAATAGTTTTAAGCATTAAAATTTTTAAACTAAATTTAATTGAAGTGCTCATCATACATGAACGCAGAGTATAAAAAAAATTGACCCCGAGGATAATTTATTTCTCTAGCCTGTTTCTTTTTTATTTCTTTATCAAAATTCATGATTTACCTACCATTTTAAAGCTTATCGTGTTCGCTAAGTCGCTAATGACGAAAGGTAGACTCACGGTCTAAAAATGTACTGCTTAGCAAAAATATGCTAAACAAATAATTTAAACAATAAATTTGGTTCATTATGTAATTTGTTTATCATATCTGTAATAAAATTGCCTATAAATAAAAATTAAGTAAATTATTATCTATGTTTTGTATCACTTATGTCTAGCCTTTTTTTAGCCACGAGTACTGCACTACGGAATTCCTCACGGGTCTAGCTAGTTTACCTATGTTGTGATTGCATTTGTTTAAAAATATTTATAAAATAATTCTCAAATTGCAAATTGATAACAAATAAATTCCGGGAAAAATTTACTTTATTTATTAGGATTGAATTTGTTTATAAATAAGTATAAAAAAATTTCTCAAATTACAAATTAATTTGTAATTAAATACTTATTTAACAAATATGTAATATAAGTTTTAATTTTATGAGGTAAAATATTATTTATTAATAACAATTTATTATTTATTTTATTATTAATGGAAATTTTGATAAAGTTAAAGAATTGATAATTTATAAAGCAATCAGGACCGCATAAAGAAAATATTTTCCGTATATCTTTTATTACGTATAATCAAACAAAATTTTTAATATAAAATATTTGTTTAGGGACCAGCTTGAAGCACTCATTTTAAAATATCAAGAATGATTCGGAGCCCCTTAAGTTTTAAGTTTTATATCAGTGACTCATAAGAATGATTTTCTACTTTTTAGTACAATAATAGCTTATCATTAAAAAATTATTTTTATACCATACTATTTTTTTGTATACCATTATATATACTATGTTTAAGGAAAATATTAATGCATCTTTGAAATTTTCTATAATTGTTTATTAGTTTGTAAAAACTTCGTCGACCTCTCAGGGGCGTACCTAACGGTAGTAGGTACGGGTGGGGGGGGGTTTAATATCCAGGGGTAGTTTATTATCCAGGGGGGTTAATTAAAAGTTCTAACTGAAGTATTTGTGTACATTTTTGTTTTTTTTCCACTTTCTAGCTTCAAAGTTGACCGAGATATGTCAATTTTAAAATGGAATTTTTTTGCATATTCAATCAAATAAAATGGATTCATCTTGTAAACCGTTAAAGATAAAACTAAAGTTTAAATATAAAAATTATTTCTCTGCGCAAATACTTCAGCTAGAGCTTTTAATTGAATTTTTATTTTATTTAATGCATAGTTTTTTTGTAATTTGTAAAAAACTGATTAAAATCCCAAACCACCCCCCGAAAAGGGGGTTAGGTACGCCCCTGAGAGATCGACTTTTTATACCATGTATATATGAAATATACATAGTATATTAAGTTTAGTCCCAAGTTTTATAACGCTTTAAAATATTGATGCTACAAACAAAGTTTTGGTATAGGTGTTCATAGAATCTAATAAGTCCATTTTCGGCTGTCCGTCCGTCCGTCCGTCTGCCCGTCTGTTAACGCGATAATTCAAAAACGAAAAAAGATATCAATCTGAAATTTACAACGCACTCAGGACGTAAAAAGTGAGGTCGAGTTCGTAAATGAGCAACATAGGTCAATTGAATCTTGCGTGGGGTCCGTAGGACTCATCTTTTAAACCGTTAGAGATAGAACAAAACTTCAAATGTAAAAAATGTTCCTTATAAAAAAACTTTTGTTTGAAACATTTTTTTTTTGTAAACATCACTGTTTACCACGAGGACACACATTAGGTGCAAATTTTATAGTATGTATTAATATGGGATTATCAGTTATGTATGTGTGACATGTATAGGTATTTGTGTAATGTGATAGAGTAATCAACACTGTCTGTCTATACATGGTATTTCAACAATTAACCCAGTCAATTGTTTGTTTTCGCTTGTTTTTGCAAAGTTTTTACAACCTTATAAACAACTGTGGAAAATTTCAAAGGTGCATTAATTTTTTCCAACTAGATATTTAGTTTCATTGTGCTAAGTCTAAATGTAAAAATTTTCGTACCTGATATGGAAAAGGAAAACCAAATCCAACATCTTGTAAATATCGCAATGGAAATGCCTATATTAAAAAAATATAAAATTGTTTTTTAAAAATTTGCAACATTGTCAATTTTGTAATTGTAAATAAACAAACCTGTGTTGTAAAACTCAAATAAGCGATTATTATTGCAGCAAACAATGAAACACTTTTCACAGCCATAATTTATTAATTATGATTTTGATTTTTTTAAATGATTAATTATTATAAATTGGATTAAGAGATGATCAATTGATCGAGAAATGATTTTGAAATTTATTTTTATATAAAACTTCGTACGTGACTACCTTGAATAAACTTTATCAAAATTTAAAAAAAAATGTATTTTTTTTTTCAAAATTTAGTAACAGTCACGTGAGTGGATTTTGTGAAGAAGAGCAATATTAGGTTATTGACATTTGCTTCCAAGGCACTATATTGCGTGAGAAAATCAGCCTGCCTTTGTAGACAAAAAATCCAAATTTAATTTTTAAGTTCAATTTTTTTTTTTATTTAATAATCTATTTTAAAATGAAGTTAGATATATTTTTAAACATCGAATTGAATTTTGAGCTTCGTGAAAGTAGCACCCCCAAATGCGCATTTTCATAAAATACTAATTGGATTCGTTTGTTCACTCAAAATTTTTAATCGAGGAAATAAAACCGAAAATACTGACTCGATTCCTCGTCAGTTGATTTTTATAGGAGCCAGTGGAAAAAGTTTGTCTGAATGTACTCAAAAAAATCATATCCGTGCGAACTTATGCTTTTTGGATTAACGCCCATACGGTGGGATAGAAGTACCCTACTTCCGGATACCACATTCTCTTTATTTTCCATTTAATAAAATCATTGGCTTTTGTGTTTTGGGCAATTCTAAGCATTTTTTGGTACTTGAAATTTTTTACCTAACCTCGCCGTTCTCGAGCAGCCAAATCCAAATCCAAAAGGGAGCAGCCGGGCAACCAACCAGAGCGGTGAAAATGTGTGAACTTTAAATTAGAAAGTTGTTATTGATAAAAAAATTAACATTTTTTGTTCGAAATATTTTTCCGAAACCCGTACAGTTTAAGCAAAAACGGACTAAAGAGTTTTACTCAAAATTGTTTTTCGCCTCAAAATTGTTATTTTGGATAATGGTTTCAGCAAAATTTAGGCACTTTTCGAAAAAAAATTTCGAATAAATCTAATAAAAGTTGTTTCTTTTTTCTATAGAGACCATATTAGTTCAAATCGAATGAACAAACGGTTAAAAAGCTATATTTTTTGCTTTTAATTGCTATCTAAACTATTCGGTTTAAAAAAAATATTTCAAACAAAAAATGTTTGCGTATTTATAGAGAACAACTTTGTAATTTAAACCGTTCATCTAATGTATGTCAAAATCAATTATGAATCAGATTGAGGTTTTGATTGAATCTGAAAACTTAGGACGAATTCGATGTCGGTATACGATGTGTTCCTTTTGAAACTATTATTTTTCGGTTGAAGAATTTTCTTCGATTAAGTTTATTTATCGAGTTTCAAGCACATGTCAACTTAAAAAGCTCTGTATATGGTATGAGTATAAAAGTGCCCGATCTAGCTAAATAATTTGATCGGGCCTTGATGATTATAAAGAATATTTTGTGATTCTTGTCAAAAATTTGATTTGAAAACCACATGATCCTTTTTTCAAGGATACCTGTAGGCCAAAACAGGATTTTCTCAAAAAACGGCTCGATTAAACTTGGCACAAGGCTAAGCCTTAAGGTGTTCCTAGGATTGGTATAAGCCGCATAACCGGGAAAATTCGAGAAGGTAAACACCCTAGGGAAAACCATCTCCAAAAACAGGAAAATGGGATTTTTTAGGGAGAGGCTGAGGGGGCAGCAGTGAAACTTCGTATCAGGGTTTATATCAAGAACTTCCTAGGTTTGATATAACTTCCCTCAGGGACCCCTCTCCTGGAGCCTTGGAGCTGGAGGGGATGAAATCGTCAAAAGTGTTCAAATCAACCCTACCCAAAATTGATCATATATTATTTAAAATTTCTTTTTAAGTAACTTTTGTAACTTGGTGATCTTTGCTTAACCTCATCCTTACCAAACTACATCCTTCTAAATATTAAATTAAATCCAATAAACTGCACCTAAGCCTGTTCCTCATTGCAATAAAACCTTTCATGCAAAAATCGCATAATTATTCAAATTGTTCACATAATCAAATAAATCAAATAAAGAAATAAATAAAACTTAATTAAGCCAAATAAGTGAAATTAAGAAACTGAAGCTTTTCCTTGTTTTTAAATAATTCTTACAATTGGCTGCTTTCAATAAAAATATTACGAGAATAATATATCAATTTTATAATATAATAAAGTCTTGTCCGATGTTTCTTACCGTTTATTATAAATGGAGTAAAATTTTATTTTTGTCATAATTTTATTTTGACGGGTTGGCAAACAAAAATTTTGGGTGGACAAATCGTTGCCAAACGAATAACCTCTGTTTTTTATTTTGTAAATATAGCAAATACAAATTCTCATTTGTAGGTGCTGATGTCAAATTTAAATTTCCCTCAAAATTTAAGATTAAAGGGGTAGCGAAAAAAAAAATTGAGTGGACAAACCGTTGCCTAACAAATGACATTTTCACTTTGCAAAAATTCGCATTTGGGGGTACTGATGAAAATTTGTATTTCCTCATACCCAAAAAATTGAAATGTGGACAAATAAAAATTTTGGGTGGACAAACGTGCACAAATAATTTTCAAACGGATGACATCTGCATTTTATGAAAACTTGCATTTGGGGGTGCTGATGTAAAAATTTTTAATTTGGTCATAGCTGCCAATTTGAGGGTGGACAAATGTGGACATATGATGGACAAACGAATCCAGTCAGCAGTTTATGAAAATTCGTATTTGGGGGTGTCATTTTCCTGGGGCTATTTCACGAATAATTTACGAATAAAAAACGGCAAATGCCCAGTACAAAAAAATTGGGAAATTCGAAAAGTGGTGGCCGCTAACTAAATATAAGTTGAATTGTGGTTTACGAATATAAGGTTTACGAATTTGTACCTTGAACAAATGCTCTGGTGACAGCGCTCTGCCTAAATAACCGTACTGATTTGCCGTACTGTCTATTGGTTACGAGAATATACGCGTTATTTTTCAAACGTTTATATATCGAAAACGGTGATGGAAAGTAAAAAATGTCATGAGTCAAAAAGTGTTTAGAATGGTTTAAAAAAATAATATCATACGGTTTGCAAATTTTTGACCAGAAACACAAAAATATTTATTTTACGTTAATAATAAATTTTTGGGAAAAACCTGTTTTTTTCAAATTATTATAAAATTATATATCGAAAATGGCGAGATTAGACATATGAAAATAGTAAAAGGTCCAAGTTGGTAACATGTTTGTCATATTTGCCGACGTTAGTACAAGACAGTACAAGTAGAAATAATTTACATTTTATTTAGTGTTTACATTTTACAACTTTACAACAAGGCTAATCCCTTAATAAGTAATAAAATTATTATTTTGTATTTCCGCTTAGTTTATATTTTAAGTGAATGGTGTCGGTGAATCTGTATACTGTATAGTACACAACATACTTTTTGCAGAGCCGCCGATGGCTCTTTGTGCGAAACAGATAATGTCTACTCTATCTCGAGCATATTATACAAAGGTAAAGGTTTTGTTAGCTTAAATGCTTATTCTTACGATTAACCAGAAAAAAGCACTTGTAATTAAATCAGCGCCAAATAATTAAACTAAAAATCATTAGAAATTTCCGAAATTTCATTAAACATTTCTATTAGGTCCAAAATTATTTCGACATAAATCATAATAAGATTAAAGAATAACTTCAATCCCAGTTTTAATGAAAGCGAAGTATACCTATAACTATTTAAAATAAATTTATAGAAAATCCTCCCTTTATTTCGCAATAACTTTGGAGCCAATAAATATTTTTGCTGAATCGAAATTTAACTAGAAAAACCGAAAATACGAAATTATTGAATCGTTTTTAACAATAATTTGCTATAAACAACTATTGGTGCCACATTTTTTATTTCTTAAATTTTATTACCTAAATATCCATAGATACAAAATTTAGCAAATCACAATAAATTATTGTGTGTTAAAATTTGGGCCGGTTTTGTTGAGTACATCATGAAAATGTGTTTTAAAATTGTTTAACACCCCCAAATTTTCAAGTTATTGCGGAAAAACCGTTTTTCATGCACTTCGCACACTTAAACAATTGCAACAATTTTTAATCGATTTTCGATTGATAACGGTTTTGAAAAATAGAAACATTGAGCTTTTGGAATATACATATTAATTTATACTTTCTACAAAAAAAGGACATTTTATAAAAGTTATGTAAGACTTACCCATTTTTTCATGTTTCTTTACAGTTTGACGTCTTTTTTATGTAACAAATCCTCAAGAACAATTAATTTCTTACAGTTATTATCAAAGTAAATTTTATCGCGAGTAAAAAATGCTACGGGTTATCAAAATGGATTATTTTATCATGATATCAATGTCGTGCCATGTCAGAATTGTGCATATAAACCCGGAAAAATCCTTCACTGAGCATGATTAAATTTAGCAAGGAAAATTTTAGCAGAACCTCGTTTATAACATGCTCCAGAAAGTAAAAGGGCAGTTTGTCGGTGGGTAACACCATAGGATTATTTTTAAACTAATTTTTTTTTTTAAATATAAGTAATATTGACCAAATTTTATCATATATTTGGGGTCAAAGGTAACAAAAAATGATCTTAGACATTTTTCTCTAAACCCTCCAGTTTTCGAATAAAATTTGAAAAAACACGATTTTTACGATATTCATCCCTCAAAAGGCTACGAAAAAATCAGATTTTTAATATGTATCAAATTCTTATTTGTAGTGTAAAGCTTGCTCAAAAAGTCCCGCTAAAATTTTTGTCCTAATTGCATTTTAAGTGTTTGATTGTTTATAAATTTCGATTTTTGCCCCAATTTCCTAGATCAGTTTTTTGTGTTTCCTAGATCAGTTAGTCGTGATTACTCTTATTATGAATGTTACTCTTTGCTGGTGCAGTCCACCATCAAATAATTGCTTGATTGTTATTTGTTAAGAGAGAGCGCGAAAAATCATCAAAAATAATGATTTTCTGTTCTATAGATACTAGAAAGATGGGATTTTCACCAGTCAACTCAAAATAAAGTAAAATAAACAGAAAAATTTGAATAATTTCATTACCCACAATGCAACCTCCGGAAAATTGGAAAAACGATACAGCACGACATCGATATCATGATGAGATCAAATTTTCTTGTTGACAAAAAGCGTTGTAACTTGAACATTTCTCAACCGATTTTGATAACTCGTTGTATTTTTTACTCGAGATAGAATGTGCTTGAATCGAGATAGAATGTTGCTGATAGAATTGTGATAACCCGTAACATTTATTACTTGAGATAGAATTTATTTTGATAATAACTGGAAGAAAGTAATTGTTCTTGAGGATTTGTTACATATAAAAGATGTCAAACTGTAAAAACTAAAAAAAAGATAGTCATAGGTACATCTTAGATATCTTTTATAAAATGTCTTAATTATTTGTAGAAAGAATAGATAAATATGTATATTCCGAAAGTTAAATGTGTCTAGTTTTCAAAAGCGTTTAGCAATCAAAAATCGGCAAAAGATTGACGAAATTACAATTGTTTAAATGCACGTAGTACATGAAAAACGGTTTTTCGACAATAATTTGAAAATTCGGGGGTGTTAGATTTTGAAACACATTTTCATGATATACTCATCAAGATCTACAACGTACATTAGGTCCTTTGAAAAGTGCAAAATCGATGTAGCACGGTGAAATCTCCGAAATTTCATTGATTTTATATTTTTATTAGGTTCAAAGTCTATATTCTGAAATTTATTATAAGTTGAAAGAATAACTTCATTCCCATTTTTAATGGAAGCGAAGTATACAAATAATAAATTTAGAAAATCTTGGGCCATGGTTGATCATAAATAGTTGTTAATTATTTTGAATTAAAAATAAAAATCTTTCACCTTCTGGTACTGTTATAGAACGTGTTACACATATTCGTAAGGATGTTGAACCATTAGGAAACATGGGCATTAAATTGTTGAAATAAATATAATTGAATAAATATAATTTTTACCACGAAATAATTGTTTGCTGGCTGCAGAAAATTATGCTAAAAAAAGCCAATACGATTTAAAGTCAAAATTTTTAATTTGTTATCCCTACTCCTTTTTTGGCCTATATAAGTAGACCCCCTAAGTAAAAAATTTCATTTTTTGGGTACTTCACCCTTTTTAAGGCATGAAAGAGTGTTTTTAAAGTCGCTGATAACGAATTTATTATCATTATTATACCCCTCCTCTCTTTAAACTTACATAAGTAGACCCCCGAAATAAATTGTATCACTAACATGCCTCAAAAAGGGCGAAATTGAAAAACTCCCTTACATGCTTCAGAGGTTTAAATTTTCAAAACAACTGATATATTTTATTTCAGGGATCTACTTATGTGAGCTAAAAAATAAAAGGGGGGGGGGGGGCTACAAATTTAATGAACCACTTAAAAAACACCCTTATACGTTATTAAAAATCTTAATTTGCAAAATAATGGTATTTTTTATTACGGGGGTCTACTTACGTAAGTTTACTTACGTAAGTTAAAATGGAGAGGATAAATTCAAGATAGATGCCTTAAAAGGCTTAAATTTTCAAAAAAATTATTTTATTTAGGGGTTAACGATCCAAAAAACTCCGTATACGTCATTAAGTCTTAATTTGCAAAAAACGGTCTTGTTCATTTTGAGAGTCTTTCAGACCCCTGAAAGGGAGGCAGAGATGCATAAAGAAGTTTATTAATAAAAATATCTTAAATTTCGGGTTACTTTAGCATTTCGACCTTTTTAAAATCTTTTTTTATCTGATTTTAGTTATCTGAATTACTTTACGATATAAACCCCCTTCACCCCAAGGGCGCGGGGCTTAAAACTAAAAAGTTCCTCTTTAAACCATATCGATTATTTTTAGGATAATTTTCTGAAGCCAATGCAAAAAACCGAAAGTCAATACACCCAGCAAACAATTTTTTCGTAAGAATTAAAAAATTTTAGGTTCATTTATTGAACTATCCGAGTGGAATTGTGTTTTTATTTATTAAAATAAACCTCACTTCGACACCCAACATTTTTAAGACGGCCCATGGTTGTACGTAAATAGTCGATCGAAGATAATCTCACATCTGAACAAGTATACGCCAGCAAAGTCTTAAAAAAAACAGCTAAAATTACAAAAAGCGATGTAAAGCTACTTTTTAAGTATGTTATTTGGACCCCTTAGGAGAGTGTGAAATCACCTTTTGCAAGCAAAAAAAGTTGTGCTTCCTGCATTGTACGTGAAAAAATGAAAAATTTTCGGCCTTTTTTCAGTTTTTGCAGTTCAATTCAAAAACTATGAACTTTTGACATAAGATATCATTCAGTAAAGTATACTAAATTTGAAACAATTCAAGCCGATCTACAGTTCTGTATGTCCATGGTTTTTGAGATATGATGCTTAAAATTTTTCAGAAATGTTAAAATTTTGAGTTTTGCTTATGCTTAACCGTTAGAGATAGAATAAAAGTATAAATGTAAAATATGTTTCTTATCCCAAAATGAACAACTTTTGTTTAAAAAATTTTTTTGTAAACATTATTGTTTCTCGTGCAGGAGCAAATTAGGGACAAACTTTGGTGTCTATTTTCTCCAAAAATATAAAAGATATAGAGATGAAAATTTGTATCTGGCTTCAACATGCGAGCCTTTTGAAAAATTGATGAAAAACATTAAAAAAGTTTTCTAGAAAATACTTTGAAAATTTTCGACAACAAGCACAAGTGGCGATCGAAAGGCACTATAAAGCTGTTTTTTTGGAATATTATTTGGACATCTTAGGGGAGTGTGAAAGTACGTTTTGCAAGGAAAAAAAAAAGTATTGCTACTTGCCGCAATACGTGAAAAGCTGTAACATTTTCGAACTTTTTTAAATTTTCGCAGATTATTACAAAAACTATGGGCTTTTGACATTAGTTGCTACTATCATTTTGAAATTATAAGAAATTTGAAACAATTGAAGTCAATCCAGAACTCCGTATGTCTTACAGTTTTTGAGTTATGGTGTTTGAAAAATTCATAAGAAAGGTAATTACCTTTCATTTAAGCGCAAAACAGGGTCTGTAAACCATACTTTTCTTGTAATCGTAAAAAACAAAAAATCTAACACGAAATTGTGGACATTACGTGAGAAAAAATAAATAATTGGCTCATGGAGTGAAACAGTTCGTTGGAAACTCGTTTCGGAAATACGGAGCTTATCGTCAGCCGAGACCCTCAAAAAAGAGGAAATTAAAATTTTTTGTTTTCTAATAACTATTTTCTGTAAGGGAGTGCCTATAAATGTCAAATGACTCAATTTTGTATGCTTTTTTTCACAAAATACCCACAATTTCATGTTATTATGAATTATAGTTTTTGTATGTACCTATCTGCAAAACTGAAAAAAGTACGAAAATTTTTTAGTTTTTCACGTATTACGCAGGTAGAACAACTTACTTGCGTACTTTCACACTTCCCTTAGATGCCCAAATAATACTCCAAAAAGCAATTTTATCAAAAGGCAATTTCGCATGTTGAAGCTACCTACCAATTTTCCTTAACTTTACCTTTATTTGTCCCAAAGTTTTGCCTTAATTTGCCCCTGCATGAGAAAACAATAATGTTTACAAAAAAATTTTTCAAATATTGTTCATTTTGGTATAAGAAACATTTTTTACATTTATACTTGTGTTCTATCTTTAACGGTTTAGCATAAGCAAAACTCAAAATTTTAGCATTTCAGAACTTTTTCAAGCATCATAGCTCATAAACTATAAGACATACAGAACTGTAGGTCTGCTTCAATTGTTTCAAATTTAGTATACTTTCAAAATGATACTAGCATCTTATGTCAAAAGTTCATAGTTTTTTAATTGAACTGCAAAAACTAAAACAGTCCGAAAATTTTTCATTTTTAACCGACTTCAAACAAAAACGGAGGAGGTTATCAATTCGACTGTATGTTTTTTTTTTTTTTTTGTTTGTTACCTCAGAACTTTCGACTGAGTGAACCGATTTTGATGATTCTTTATCTATTTGAAAGCTCGTGATTCCCGTGGAGTCCCATTTTATTTCGGTCCAGTTCTGACAACGGTATACATGAGAAAACCGCAAAAATCTTTAAATTTGCATTAAGTATGCACGAGAAGAAGATGAATAACTCAATATCACGCCAACCGATTTCGATGATTCTTTTTTTAGTGACAAAGTAGTTAGTGTACTTCAGATTCACTAAAAATCACTAAAAAAAAAAAAAAAAAAAAAAAAAAAAAACTTTTAACAAAAAGATAACCGACTTCAAAAGAAAAGCTTTTCGAAAACAAATTAATATGCACTACTAAAAAGTAAAAAAACAATTTATAATACATATAATGTAGTTAAACTTATTGTTATTTTTGGAGTCGGTGTCAGCCAAGGAAACAACTTTGACAGAACAGTTTGCTACATTAGCTTGGCTGACACCGACTCCAAAAATAATAATAATTTTAACTACATTATATTACAAATTGTTTTTTTACTTTTTTTAGTGCATATTAAAAGTTTTGGAAAAGTTTTTCTTTTGAAGTCGGTTATGTTTTTGTAAAAAGTTTTTTTTTATTCATGTACAATGCAGGAAGCTTTTTTTGCTTGCCAAAGGCTGTTTCACACTACCCTACAGGGTCCAAATAACATACCAAAAAAGTAGCTTTTCATCGCGCTTTGCGATTTTAATGTAGGATTTGACTGGCGTAGTACGTAGTAATCGGAAAAATAGATCCGGAAAAAATAGACCCAAAATTAGACCAGGAGTATTGTTGTAATTACTCGTTGATTTGGTTGATTTAGTCGACAATAGAGGAGTTGGTTGAGTTCTGATGTTTTTAGCTCTAGCGTTCAAAAGTGAGACACTATTGCAGAAATTTTATTCGGTCTATTTTTTCCTAAATCGGAATAAGTAAAACGAATATTAATTAAAGAAATTAAAAATTTATTCTTTTAATGAAAAAAATACAAACATAAATAAAAAATTATTATATTAATTATTTTTTAAAAATGAAATAAAAAATTAAACATTCTTTTTTATAACGAAAAAACTAGATAAAAAAAATTCTATAACGAAAATATTATTTTGAAGAACAGTAGGGCTAGATTATCACATCTTAATTATTAGTAAAAACGAAACGAAAATATTATTTTAAAAAAATAAGCAGTGAAGATTTTTAATCAAAAGTCCATTCCTGAAATCCTGAATGCATTTTTAATTTTTATACAGAAACATACTTTTTTATAAAAAAATTCATTCTTTTTTTGAAGATAACTATCGGAAGTTCACTACTATCTCATATCAAATAAACTTGCGATCAAAACAAATCGCTCATTTTAGAAAAAAATTTAAATATGTATTTATAAAATTTCAAACAAACAACAAAAACTTTAAGAAAATTATAAGATGGCTTTTCACATTCTTTCAATCCTGCAAATCTCGAATAGTCCATTTTACTCGGAGATGAAGTGATTTCAAATTTCGCTAATATTTGAAATATTTTAAAAGAGCCAATTTTTTCATGGCAAACTAATTTTCACAAAAACAAAAAAATGCCAAAGACAAATTTCACAAAATTTTAATAGTTAGAAAATGATACATTTTCTTAATATTTTACGAATAGAGAATTTAAAAAAATCAAAGTTGTACTTCGGTATATTTTCGAAATTAAGAAAATGTATCATTTTCATGAACAAAATTTTTGAAAATTTTAACACAGAAGTCGAAATCTCTTTGTACACCGATCCCGGGAAAAACTTGCATCTTGAATGTTGGGTATAAAAACTTCTTTTACTCGGCTGAATTTACCCCAACGTCCACATACGTCGACTGGAACAATTGCAACGTAAACCATTCCGAAGTAGGATGCGGTCGTAATTTTGCACTTCATAAAATGGGAATCTGTGCGAACTGATCCAATCTGTTTCCACTCGTTGTTGGGATAATTTTCACCCTCTGTACGTATGATATAAATATCATACCTAAATATTATTTGGTGGTGTGTCGGACAGTAGGGGATTATCTTCCATCTTAACAACATTTTTCCTCTTGCAACTCGAATTTTCAACACGGGCGGGTGTGGAATTCTTTTTTTACTTGAATGATAAATTCTCGGTGCTCTTGGAAAAGCAGGAATAAGTGGATATTCTTGAACTTCCATTCTTACGAATATAATTTAAATTTATTAACAGTACTGCAGGTCTTCAACAATAATAGAAATATGTCTGATCGCTTTCTTAACGAAAATCAAAATGACTAGAACTCACAAACACTTCCAATACTCAATAACTAAACATGAAGACAAGACAGAGACAACAATACAATTTTATGATACTGTTGCAATATGACAAAAACCAAATCCTTATCATATCACAATTTTTTGAAAGTAAACATTTTCGAACACCTTTCACGAACACGGATTCAGAAAATTTTTTAGGGCAATAAAAAAAATAGCAAACATCCGAGAGTTCGGTTCGCATATGACATAACTAAATCCTCGTAAATTCAAAATTTTTTTTCAGCTCGTTTTATTTAGTGTTCTTTTAAAAGGGTGGATTAAAAAAAAAAATTCAGAACGGTGCAATACGAAATTTTCAAGAGCATTTTTTTAGAAATTAATATTCTATTTACTTGTCATGCTTTTATTTTTTAGTGATATTGCCCCCGAACAGTGGCGAATCCACTCATATGGGCATGATGGGCATCCCCTAAATAGACTTATTAAAAAATAAAATTAAAAAAAAAAACAAGGAATCGCTTTAAATAGTTAGTATATTGTTCCTAATTTCATACTAAACCATCCGATAATTTTTGGGGGTAATATTTTTTTTTTTTTTTTCAAAATTCGTTTCAAAGCGTGTAGTTTCCAAAAATCGAAAAAATCCTAGCAAAATCGGTAGAAGAGTACTTCGAAAATCAATTTACTACCAATCTATTAGATATCGTTATCAATGAACCAAATGTTGGTGTCAAGTACTTCAATATCGATATACAGGCAGTGAAAAAAGTGGTTCAGGTGAACCTGCGATTCATTAGTGATAGTAAATCTACTATAATAAATGAATATCGACTTTGTGTGTCTAAATGGAAAACAGAATGTGAAAATAATTCCGCCATACCAGAGTCGGTGCTCATTTCATTGAAGCATGCAATAAACATTTGTAGCGCAATTCTTCTGGCCAGCGTATATACCACAGGGAGATTGTTTTCTACACTTTACGGGGTAGTATCTTTGTTACGTGCCCAAATAGGACAGGAAAGATTGGGGACAGGGATGGCTTTCCTAAACATCTGGAAATTGATGATATTATTAACGCTTTCGCGACAAAAACGAAAGCTTGACTTAAGAAAAGAGAGAATCTAAATACAATTATTTAATGTCAAATGTATGATGGAGTTTAATTTGAAACAAACATTTACAGGTTCATTAATTTACAAATACACTGTACAAAATCTTGATCAGGGCATCATAAATTTCATAAAAATTTCCTTTGTAGAAATACACTGTATCGATCATGAGCGAGTTCATACTGAGATTCATATTTGGCCGATTTTTGGGTGCTGTGTTGTGCCCATCAGCTTTTCTGAGGGCTGTTCTGTTCATATTTTAGGCATTATCAGGAGCTCCTTTTAGTTCAAATGAAATTCGCCATAGAGGGCTACTTACTAGACGATATTGTAAAATCGGGGGCTCATTTCAGTGATGTGGAGGGGATTGCTAGTGGAAATTGGATTTTTATGGCTACGAACATCTGTACCATCTCTTTAAATTGAGTATGGGAGTTGAAAATGGGTTTGCAGATTAGGTTAATCGTCAAGTATATGATTTTTGGGTGTTGTCAACTTCTCAGTCCATCTGCCATTTTTTTGAAACCACAAAGTCATGTTTTTTCCAGTTTTTAAGGCTTTGCACTCCTTTACTACTCCTCCATGTTAAGCTAGAGGGTTGAAAATTGATTTACATTTTTTATTAGTTTCAAGGATGTGCATTTTGGGGTTAGCAACTTTACAGCCCCTCAACCCCCTAGTTAATAAAAAAAATCATGTTTTAAAGCAGCTTTTTTGACATTTCATACTTTTGATAAAAGACAAAAATCTATTTCTATAAAAACATTTATAGACAAGTTGCTGGGGTATCGAGTGACGAATGTGTTCCCGGCTACAGGCTATCGTAGGAATATAGTTATCCAAGGAAGCCCGTTTTATAGAAAAAAACCAATGTCCATTTGCATTTTTATTAAGAATTTAATCATTGAAAAAAAAAAAAAATTTTAAAATAGAACCGACAAAAAATGTTAAAGAAATTTTAGTAAGGTACCGACTCAAATCGATAATTTCCTGGTGAACAATTTTTGAAGTCGACGCGAATGAATTAATTTTGAATCAATTTACTGACAAGGAAATTATTGATTCGAGTCGGTACTTTATTAAAGTTATTTTATACATTGTTCGTCGGTTCTTTTTTTGCAAAAACATTTATTTCAGTTCTAGAACTACTTAAGATAGTACGAGCGCCAAGGCAAGTTCAGACTTAGAAGTTATCTTATTGTTTAAATTAAAATTTTGCGAATAAAAAATTACTGAATATTCAAATTACGTTTGTTGTACCCACATACAACGGAACCCCCAGTTTATTCGCGTATGACACACTTAGCTTGTTTATATTTTTGTTTTGATTTGTTTGGGTTTTTTTAACATACCGACTAGGGCGGCAAAATTTCAAAGGAAAAATATTGTTGACAATGTTAGGATGAAAAATTATAAGGAATTAATGGAAATATTTCAATATTACCTGCCGATAGTCGAATTCAATTAGTCATTAAAAGTAAAATATGACGGAACTCAGTTAAAGTGAAGGGATTCAGAATTTTCTGGATGTTTTGAATTCCTTATACTAATAAGTAAAAAGTTTAACTATTGAAACCTCCCGCTTATGTTATCATAGCTTGTGTATATGATATATTTATTAAGGTATACTAATACTAATCCCAAAGTTTTAACGCTTAGAAATATTGATAATACGAACAATATTTTGATAAAGGTGTTCATAAAATCACCTAGATAGTCAATTTCCGGTGGCCCGTTCGTCCGTCTGTTCGTTGGTGATCACGATAACTTAAAAAATTCAAGAGAAAGATAAATCAAGCTGAAATTTTTATAGCTTGCTCAGGACGTAAAAAGTGAATTTGAGATCGTAAATTAGCAACGTAGGTCAATTGAGTCAATTGAAACTGTTAGAAATAGAACAAAAGTTTAAATGGAAAAAATGACCCTTATAAAAAAATAAACATTTTTTTTGGTGGGTTTAAGAAAAATACTTGTCTTAAGGAGGTGTTAAAGATGTTAAATACTCTGATTCAACTTCTGCTTGACACGAGAAAATAAAATTATTTCCTATTTACACTCTATGCCTAGAGCTCGTATGACCAAATTGGCTAAAGCGCTTCCCTGGTGGAAAAAATATTTGAAAAAAGAATAAGTCTTAATAAGTCTTAGGAAACTATGAAAAAGTCTTAGAAACTTTAAAAAGTATTAAGAACTCTGAATAACTCTGAATTAGACTAGTCCGAAAACGTTGACAAATTCAAAGTTCCTAAGACTTTTTCAGAATTTCTTATTCTTTCTTCAAATATTTTTTCCACCAGGGTGTTGCTAATTTACGAACTCAAACTTACTTTTTATGCCCTGAGCACGCTATAATAATTTCAGCTTGATATCTCCTTTCGTTTTTGAATTCCGGTTGACGGACGGTCAACCGAAAATTGACTAATTAGGTGATTTTATGAACACCTTTACCAAAATTTTATTCGTATCATCAATATTTCTAGACGTTGCAAACTTGGGATTAAAATTAGTTTACCTTGATAAATATATCATATACAGAGGACATTAAAACATTTAGGGAAGGTTTCAACTGGTAAACTTAATTTTACTTAGTATAAAGAATTCAAAAAATCCAGAAAAATCAAAATCTTGGGTTATAAATTTAAAGTTTCTAAAACTTTTTAAAAGTTTTTAAGACTTACTAAGACTTATTCTTTCTTCAAATATTTTTTTCACCAGGGTTTATGTCGAATAAAAATGATTTTATTGATAAATGTTTTATCACAAATTTCACAGTAAAAACGTTTGAATTCTCCAGTATGGGTTCGATTATGTTCAATTAAATATCGTTTCAAAGTAAATACCTTTTAAAAAAATTCACATGAAAATGGTTTTTCTCCATTATATGAATTCGTTTCTGTTTGTAAATGTTTTATCACAAACTTCAAATAAAAAAAGATTAATCCCCGATGTGTAATGTTTTATGAAAAATTTTCGACACAATTGTTCTGTGAATAATAAACAGGACACTCAAAGCAGACAATGTTAATCCAATTGTCATTTTCATTTGCCGATTTTTTTTGCTATTAAATGATCATTACACATAGTATCTGTGGGTTTTGGAGTCCACGGTGATCGATCAATCCTAACAAATATCCAGTCTAAGTATTTAAAATAAATAAAATAATTTTTGAATTAGACAAGAGAACAATTTTTCCCTTACTTGACAAAATTTTATTCCTTTTGGATTACAATTGCCTGATATAACTAGAAACTGAAAATAAATTTATTATAACAGGTCTAAATTTAATAATTTATATAATTTAAAAGTATAACAAATTTTAACATAATGGCATTAATTTTAAATCTTTCACTATTAAAGAGTATTTTGAACTAAGAGAAACAGGTCTTATTTGATTAGTGACTTTCTTTTGATTTTTGTGCGTTGAATCTTCGTTTTTCAGGAACCAACATAAATATGCTCTCATAGCTGGATTCCACCGCGCTTGGAATCTTATTTCTATTGTTTGCACATCTAGATGAATTATCCTCTCTCCATTGTTCATCACTAACCGCACCAAGATTATGAAGAAAAAATTCTAAATAAGAGTGTACAAAATGGATTTTGAGAGACATTATATCGGTCGCGATCCTGATGTCTTTGGATATTTTAGTTTATACTGATCTTCTCGAGTATACGGAGACACTTATCATATAAACATATCAATCATTTACATGATCGGAAGGCTCTCGCCACAACATAGGACCTGCAAAAAGCATTTTCATTTGTTTACATTTCATACACTTCGAGGCTTTCGAAAGTCCTATGTAACAAGAAATACAACACATTTGAGATGTCCGCGACTTTTCACGATATCCAATCCTAAATCCAAAATAGGAACATCAAGCTGCTTTTACCACTTTCGTAATTATTATTAGATTTGTCACTACATAACTTCAAAAGTAGGCATATTTAACATTGATCTTTTGGTAAAACGGTAAATGGATGATATATTTTCATAG
Organism: Chrysoperla carnea; assembly: GCF_905475395.1. NCBI lineage: Eukaryota > Metazoa > Arthropoda > Insecta > Neuroptera > Chrysopidae > Chrysoperla > Chrysoperla carnea. The sequence goes on along the minus strand of NC_058342.1, from coordinate 14,389,337 downwards.
ATTTCTCCAAAACTAGGTCGGTGACAATTAAAAAAAGTTAAAAACCTTAATAAATTATTGAAAAAAAAAACCCGTTGTGCCCGACTAATTAAGGATGTATGAGCACGGTAGTGGAGACATAAGCTAACTGCTAAAATAAGGTATAATAATAATTTCACTTGCCTTGGCGCTCGAACTAAGTGATAAACTAACTCAGTTAATATTTACCACCCAGTATCAAAATGGCAATAATGTTAGGCTTTTTTTATTCTTCAATACATGCGATTAGTTGTTATTTAAGAATTTAATTTAATTTACAAAAGGTGAAGCGAATTTCTATTCGAAGGGGCTTTAGCAAAAAGTCCATTATCGATTAATGAAGCCCGAGCTTCATTGCTTTTAATATCGCGTAAAATTTGTTCTGGCTGCCTCCATTTTAGACCGATTTCAATACATATAAAAACCGTACAAATTTCAGCTACGATACTGATGTCAACATATATTAATTTTACCTTTTACCGCATATTGTATAGTATGTAGGTATTAAATGGGTTTATCAGTTATGTATGTGTGACATGTATGTATGTGTAACGTGGCGGTGTAATCAACACTGTCTATTCATGTTATTTTAACAATTAACTTAGTCAATTGTTTGTTTTCACTTGTTTAAATATTATCTTAGACTTTTGAGACCAAGAGTTTTTCTAAAACAAATTTTAATGAACGAAAAGCAGCCTGCTGAACTTTTGTACAGTAATGCCTCAATTTAACACCCCAACTTGCGCTCATTTAAAGTTACGTGATTTCTAAAGTACAAAAATTTGTTCCCTAACTTTAAGAGATAAAGCGTTATCGATAGGTTCAAGTTATTTGTATATTGTGCCTAATTTCTTATTTTTCCTGTTAATGTTATCGAGGTAAACGGGAGGGGGGGGGGTGTGATTATAAAAAGTTTCGTACACATCTTTTATCCTCTTAATATTGGGCACAGAGGATCCTTTGATTAAGCCCCTACGGAAACATTTGTGGTACTGCTCTTATTAGTAGGTATTATTATTTACTCCGTTTAGGGCACTATAAATTAATAATAAATATTCAATTTTTTTGTATCTCTAATAGTTTCAGAGAAAAGCTCTGGAAACCTTACTACACAGTGCGGCCGACAATTTTGTTTACATTTTTGAAATCTATATACTCTGAAAGGTAAAATCTGAAAATTGATTGTGAAGTTATTATTATTTTAATCTTGATTCGATTACATTAACTTCTATTTATTATTTTTTTTGAAAAAAAAAAAAAAACAAATACATGTAATACATAGTTTTATATTCAGGTTTGTTAAAAAATTAATTTTTTTAAATTGAAAATTTGTTTGTATGTTAAATTTAGAAATGAATTTGAGTTAAAAAATTAATTTTCCACAGTTTTGTTGAACGTTTTTCTAACATCATACTATTTAATTTAAGTTAATCCATATAAATTATCCTTTATATACAAACTCTCGTCGGCAGTATGTTGACACCACGTAAAATGTAAAAATTTGAGGAAAAGTTAAAACTATTTTGATCTAGATTCGATTTCTAACTTCTATTTATAATTTTATAACTTCTTAATAATATCTTATAACTTCTATTCATATTTTTTGTTATTGAAAAAATGCAAATATAAGTTAAAATGGTTTAAATATTCCATATAAGTAATGCATAGTCTTATATTCAGGTTTGTTTAAAATTTTTTTTTTTTTAATTGAAAACTTGATTGTTAATTAAATTTAGAATTGAATTTGTATTCAAAAATTAATTTTCCACAGTTTTGCTGAACGTTTTTCTAACATTATACAAATTAATTTAAGTTAAATAGTAAAAATTATCTTTAGTATACAAACTCTCAATGGCAGTATGTTGAAATCATTTGGATAAATAAGTAATGAATCAAACCATAAAGTGTATTCGATTTTTTTCGACGTCTTCTGGTTTTACTTCTATGAAATACAAGTTTTCATTAATGTCGTAATTTTTGGAAAAGCCCTGTTATTTATAATGGGGCGCACAAATTTAATCAAAAATTAATATTGAATATGTGTTGGTAATCATATAGGGGAGCGGAGGCTAATACCGTAAAGCGGCTAATTCCGTACATCACCGTTTAAATGGTTTATACTGAAGGAATTGAGCTGCGTGCGTTTGCTTGGTTTCCATCATTAGCGCAGTATTGTTATAGTGTAGCCTCCTCTTAAGTTACTGTGCTATTAAGGGTAATAATTTTGGTATAAATAGGTGTTATGTGATTTTAATATTAAATTTAATTTCTTTATAATAAGATTATGATCAAAGAATTCTTTTATTGATTTTTTTTCAGGTAAATACTCATTCTTGAAATTTCAATTTGGTTTCTGGAATTTCTGTACACTGTACGGTATTACCTGCAATAAACCATTACATGAAATTATTTCTCCATAAGAAGCAGTAAATGTAGAATCAGAGATATCACATGAAGTCATTCCACCAGTAGAAGTCGTAAATTTAGAATCAGAAATATCACAAGAACTCGTGTCTCCAGAAAAAGCAGTGATTCATCCAGATAACCTGCAACTTAGGGCATCAGGCATTCATAACTCAATGCAGCTTGATGAAAATGCCGAACAAGAGATTATTTTAACTTCTAAGCTCACCGAACAAAATATTATGTGTGATAGAAAGCAAATGCGGAAATATTCTACACAAATATCTTTCGGGGTTATTTCTCCATTACCAGACAGTAAGACAAAGCAAGAGAAATGGCAAGATAAAAGATCTAAGCAGCACTCAATAATTCTCACTTTCCATCCAACTAAAAATTATTCAACTTCATCGTCTGAAGATGTTGATTTAAAGTTATTATGTGACGATGATGAAGAAACCGATGGCCAATTTTATGACGAAGGGCAATCAGGAGTTAACGAATTGTGTGTAATTTGTAATGAATTTGGTAAGGATAAAGAATTATGGTAAGAAGAATAAAGAAAATGGGCACATGTTTTGTGCAAATTCTGCGGACGATTATATCTGTGTACTTTGTGAATAAATAAAAGATTACCCAGAGTTAATTAAAATTCTTTTTTTTATATGTGAACAAATACCTTTTTTCAGACTTTTTAGGGTCTTAAAATTATGTACGAAATTAGACGAACAAAGTACGGAAAGACGCAAGTCTCGGGTAATTCCGTACAAATAACTTTATAGAATAATTTGATTTTGACACTGTCATATTGGACACTGTCAATTATGGATTATTTATATAAAACTAGACTAAATTTATGATGGCTTGATACATAAAGCATTGTATTCTATTAAGTAGGTTCGAAGAAATACACGTTTAAAGTTAGGTGTACGGCATTACCCTCCGCTCCCCTAAATAAGTAGCCTTAATGTAGTTCCTTAATTTGTATGAAAAAATTATTTGTAAGAAATTTATATAGAAAAACATACAAAAAAAAGTAGGAAAACTATCGCAATTATAAAAGACTCGGGGAGCAAATATGGCACAGCACATTTAGATGTACAATGAAGTAGGTATTTTTAGCCTTTTTATTCAATGAAAAAATCACCTGAGTCTTTAAAGTATGGTTTTTGTACTCGTGGCGCTGACATCTTAGCGTTAAAATCGAAAACATTAACAAGATCATGTCAAAAGATTTTACAAAATTTTAATTTTAATTTTAATTTGTTTTTATTAAATATTAATATTTTACGAAATACCTTTTTTTCATCTTTAATTGTTGATAACTTTTGCAATTTTTTATGTGCTGAAAAATGCTTCCAGTAAATTTTTCTAGACATCATTTCAAATCCAACCAGCTATCACATGCATTTTTACAACCAGTATTTCTATATTTCATCAATTTGAACTTAATGGAAACTAAATTTTTTGCTGACAAGCAAAGAGCCACCGTAAATTACCGACTGGCCGAAACATCTAACTAAATAATTTTTGTATATCATTCCATTTCAACTATGAAATCGTACTAAATAAGAAAATATTTAAATATTCAAAAAATTTTATGAAAGATAATTTTTTGTTTATCCAGCACAAAAATTTTCAACAATTTTTGCATGAAATGTCACGAATTTATAAATTCTTTTAACAAAGGTCACGTATTTCTTTTTATATAAAAAATCGCTGCAAACTTAACGGTAACCAGTTTTCAAATTTCAATCATTACATTATTGTATCACTTTTCAATAAAAAAAGTTTTTCTTTCATAAAAATGGCTTTCGTAAAAAGTATTGTCGTATTACTTGCAGTAATTGTTTGTGCTAAGGTAAGCTTAAATATAATCTTATTACCTATTATCCTATCTACTAATCAGAGTTATTATTTGGCATTATTCGAATAATTTTTTATATTAATAATTAATTATACGAATAAACAATCATTCATAAATTTTTTATTCGCGAATAATTTTATTCGACCATTTTTCAAATGGTGAATGATTTATTCGGATTTTATTTGTTCTAACGGTTTACAAGACCCAATTGACCTTTGTTGCTCATTTACGAAATAAAACTCATTTTTCACGTCTTGAACACGGTTTAAAAATTTCAGCTTGATATCTCTTTTTGTTTTTGAGTTATCGTGTTCATAGACAGACAAACAGAAACGGACTAATTAATTAATTTTATAAACTTTTTGCAGTTAACCAATCATAAAATAACTTAAACAAGAGTTGCAGAGTTGATGGGAGGCATCTTATTCTGACATCAGATTGGACTTAGTTCTTCGAGTTTCTTTAGTAACCAATTTAGATCCTAAACGGTAAAAGATTGAATAAAACTTTAAAATACAAAATTGATCATTAAAAAAAAAAAATTGTTTAAGGTAGTAGGTACTATCGGTAATAGACTTTGCATTCAGAATTTAATGTAACTTGACATAGTTGTCCATTATTTTATCATAATTAACCAGTTAAATTTTTAGGGGCCTTCAGAGAACTGGAAAAAAGATATTTTAAAGATATTTTAACATTGATCCTTATAGAAAATCACAGATTTCATTTTATTTCACAAAACTGGACGTTCAGATTTTCATTTCTCTGAAAGCCCTTAAAAATTTAACTGGTTAATTATGATATAATAATGGACAACTATGTCAAGTTTCATTAAATTCTGAATTCAAAGTCTATTGCCGATAGTACTACCTTAAAAACATTTGTTCGAAAAACGTTATCTTTTGGAAGAAATACGACTTAAAAATATGTATGTCATTCTTGCATTTAATTGAAAGAAAATATGCTTAAATTTTATCGATATTGAAGGTCAAAGTCATCGACACAGGCCATTGTTCTCTATTACCCTACACAACTTTTGGATAAAGCATTTTTCCGCAGTTAGCGTGTTTTCTTACGATTAAATGCAATAATGACATATTTTTAAGTCGGATGTACTCCGAAAGTTAACGTTTTTCGAGAAAATGTTTTAAATAAAAATTGTTAGTTTTTTTATGAGGATCGACTTTATAATTTAAAGTGTTATTCTATCTTTTACGGTTCTGGATCTAAATTGGCTATTAAAGAAATTCGAAAAACTAGGTTCAATCTGATGTCAGAACATGATGTCTCCCATCAACTCTGCAACTCTTGTTTAAGTTATTTTTTGATTGGTTAACTACAAAACGTTTATTACCGTGCTCAAGACGTGAAAAGTTCGTTTTATTTGGTAAATGAGCAGCATAGACCTATTGGGTCTTGGTTCCGCAGGACCCATCTTGTAAACCGTTAGAAATAGAACAAAACTTAAAATATAAAAGTGATCCTTAACATAAACAACTTTTCGAAGAACTGGGTCCAACCTGATGTCAGAATATGATGCCCCCCATCAAACTTTTGTGCAAGTAATTTTTTGATTGGTTTACTTAACTTAACGAGATATTTAGGTGTATAGATTAAGATGGCTTACCCTGTATATTTCATATCTACAGAATATAATTATTCGTTTTTCGTTCTTACACGTAAACGTTAAAGAATGTTTAAAGATTAAGGGAATTGGGTATTCCAATAAATAATTTTATTGATGGCAATTTATTCAAATAAAAATAACCATTCGATAATTTAATTCGTAATTCACGAATAATTTGGTTATATTCGTTATTCGTCATTCGAATTTTTACCCATTTGCGCTACTAATATAATAGATTTGAAAGTTTGAACATTTGTTACTCACGCGCGCAAAAAAGATTGAACAAATTTAAATTACATTGGGTACACAAATCTATTACCTGGATTAACATGTACGATACTTTTTATCACTGAAAAATGTTATCATCCCGTGGGATTCTAATTTAAAGAGATTAGCGACCTCAAAAGTCCTCTTATTCGTCATTAAAATACTTAATTTTCAAAAAAATAATCTTTTTCCTTTTCAGAGGCTTTCAGACACCCGAAAGAGAGATGAAGGTGTATTCAAGGGTTTATTAATAAAAATATCTTAAATTTCAGGTCACTTAAGCATTTTTATCTTTTTAAAATCTTTTTAAAGTGATCTGATTTACTTTACGATATAAACGCCCTCTATCCCAATGGCGCGGGTGTTAAAACTAAAAAGTTCCCCTTTAAACAATATAGATTTTTTTAGAATAATTTTCTGAAATCAATGCAAAAAAATCGCAAGAGAATACACCTAGCAAATAATTTTTTCGTAAGATTAAAAAAATTCTATGGTCATTTATTGTACTAATACTTATGTTAAAAATGTAAAATTTAACGGCCCAAATATCTAAAATTAACACCGTATATGGGATATTTAAAGAATTTATCTGATTTTAAAGGCCATTAATGAGAATTGAGAATGCGTATCAGGCCCGTGCGCAAGGAAGGGGTTTTCGGGGTCGAAACCCCTTCCTTCGAGAATGTTTTCATATAAAATATGAACTAACAATAAAATGCTGTAAATGCACTCACTTACATGACTAATCAGATATCCATACATTTTTTGAGCTCACAGTACATTATTTGACTTTGCCTTTGAGTCGAGTACTCCAAACAGAAAACGTGGATCTTGGTAAGGTTATCGAACTATGAGTGATATCTGCGATGAATGTGCGGAAGCCAAGGTACGCGTCATAACAGACTCAACGCTCGAATATACAGACTGATGAAGATTTTATATCGAATTTTGAGTCATTGCAATACTTTTTTTCATCTCAATAATCTTTCTCTAAAAAATGAAAAATTTTAATGGAAACACTTGCCCTACTTTTTGAACTAGATGATTCAATTTTACACGATGATTCCCGTGACATCCGAATGTCTACTAAACGCACCTTTTAAACCTTTCTCCGTTTCAAAACATACCATAGATCGACAATACCTAAAGATCGGCTAAACGGTTTAGTCCTCGCTCAATATACTTTGCGGTGTAGAGGTCGATGCATGCAGAGTTTTGGGAAAGTTTTTTTTCTGTACCTTAAAGAAGAGGCAGAATTAACTCATTGAAAAATAGTGACTGATTATCACATTTTGACCTAATTAAATGCCTCCCTCGAATAATTCCTGCGCACGGGCTTGATGCATATACACGATTTAAAGAAAAGATGATTTTAAGAAAAACGTGACTCTTTGGGATCGTCCTTAAAGTCTTAACTTTAATTTAATAGTTTTTTCTTCATTTTCTGCAGTCAAACCTAAGTGAAAATTATCAAAATATTCCGTCTTAGCAAAAATCCCATAACCGATCAGCCGTTTTTCTATAATAACGGCAATATTAAATATGCCTACTTTTGAAGTAAATTATTTACTAAAATACTCCCTCCCCCCTTCATATTTTTAGCATTTATTTAAACATATTTAAATTACATTCAAAATAAAATCTAAACCTTTTACTGAAAGTTGCCACCTTTTGTGTACTTCCTTAAATGAAAGAAGAAAAATTGAAAGAAAATATCTGACTTTTGAAGTTGTTTCATTTTCCAGGCTGTACCTTTTGTATACTTACGAGACAATGGAGCACAAATATTCCAACCCCTACTACCATCAATTCCAGTAAGCTACTACAGTAATGTTTTAACTGGAGCAAGTGTCCTACAATATCCTGTTGCAACCGTAAGTATAATGTTTCTAAGAAAACTCATTATCTTGGATAAACAATAAAATTAATTAACTTTAATCTTAAAAAATTTTAGAAACTCACTGAAAATATATATATTAACTAAACATACTGAAAAACCTTATATAATGCTTAAAAATGAAAATTTGTAGAATTTCGTTTAAGTAAATGTACGGCTTTCAAGTTTTTAGAAGAAAGCTATTTTTCATTTTCCAAAACTTCATTTGACAGCAATTTTCTATATATTTTTATATGTAGGTAGTTTTTTTTTTTGTAAAACAATGATACTTGCATAACTATTTATTTTTAAAATTTCATGATTTCAATTTAAAATTTACATTTGATGTATAGGCAAAATTGTATTTAATTATGTTTCCGCTTTTGCCTATACGCTATAAAATATTTTTATACTTTGTAGTAATATGAAATATACTAGCTTAATACCCACCCGCTTCACTGGGCTTAAAAGTAAAAACCACCGCTTCATAGCCTCCATCTCTTTTGATCTCACATTATGAACGTTCCATAACACTTGAAGGGATTGTTTTACACATCTAAAAGATATGCACAGTTTTAAATTTGTTAAATTGTAAAGTAGTCATAATTCATTGAGTATATCAGAAAAGGTAGCTATGAATTGTCACATTTACTATTTTTAATTTTTAGAGAAATTTATGGTTCAAAATGATGATCATAGCTCTGTTCCATCTGGGATCATCATTTCAAACCATAAATTAGAGATTTCTGTAAAAATTTAAAACAGTAAATGTCAGATTAAATTTATAATAAAAAAATAGTATCTATATCTTTTTAATTTATAGCTCATGTGTTATTATGATGTATGAGCTATATTGCTGTACAGTTTCATTAAAATCCATTCGTTAGTTTTTGCGTGAAAGCGTAACAAACAAACAAACATCCTTACTTTCACATTCATAATATATAGGGATAGGGATAGGGATTAAGGTATAATGTTTATAAAGCTGATATTCGCGAAGACCCGAATTTTAACAGTTTTGCACGGATAAGTCAAAAACCGTACATTCAATCGAAAAAAGTGTGATATCACGATAAAACTGATAAAATAACAAAGAGATTCGAATGTTTTTCGTTCATGCAAACACAATAGTTTCAAAGATATGGGTCTTTGAATATCGAATTTTATTCGTTGGCAACTCAAGTGGAATCATTTTAAAGTTCGTAAAAAGGTCTTCAAAATGAGCAATAGTCAAATCAGTAATAGACAATTCACGGACCTATGTATATATTGAGTGAAATTTGAGTGGACAGGGTAACAGAAAAAAAGGCGCTTATCAGGGCGAAGTCTAGTTTAGTTCTCGGTCGTTGCGTACTTTCTACTGCGCGTCAGGCTGTCTATTGCTTTCAATTTTTTGTCTTTTGTTTTCAATCAATTGAAAGTGATTATAAACAATTTCAATCGTTTTCAATCGCATAGAGAGCCTAATGCGCAGTACAAAGTACGCAACGACCGTTGACTAGACCCTACCTAGGTCGGCGCTGCAAATTCATCCACTGGCGCTTATAGCTCGGCATAGGATGTTTCACGTACTTATATATATATGTTCTTGTGTAAGACCTTTGTGGTGACACCTCACATTTTTGGATTTTAGTGACATCTAATAGTATTTTTTAGTATTTTTGGATTAGTAACATCTCACATTTTTCGATTGAACATATGATTCACCAGTTATTCGCGAAAAACTGTTAAAATTTGAGGCTTAAGCGCATATTATTAGCTTAAATAATAAAATGATTGATGTAATGCTAAAAAGTTAAATAACAAAAAAAAAACTTTTACATTTTTTTAGCTAATGTATAGCTTTCATTCAAGCTGTTTACAGTAACTATGGCATGTTATTTTTACAAATAAACAAATTTTCACCAAGTTGCTAAAATTATTGTACTCAAAATATGCATTTCCTGTACTATCAAAAATTTTTAATTACTTGAAATTTTTTGCAGAGCACACTCATAAGTTCTTACCCATCAGTTATCCAATATGGCGTCCAACAACCCATTATAGCGAATAATGGATACAACACAAACCAGATAACGAATAATCAAATAGCTCCAGTAGAAATTAACTTACCAGCAAATTGTTGAAAATAGAAAGAAACTCAATTTATAGACTTAAAAAATGAATTGATCCGTCCAAAAATCATAATACCATAGGGTTGAAAAAATCTTCGGTTTCAGACTGGAGTCTCCTATTTTCAAGGCGTGTCTTTGCTTTCTGAACAAAGTTAAAAATTCTCCAGATTTAAAGTAGCCCGACTGTTCGAGCAAGTACGGTGAATGTTTTTTTTTTGCGGTAAATGATTCAAAGTCCCTTGATCGCAATAAACAAAGTTTTGGGGCCACTTGCGGAAAAAATTTGAATTATTTCATTTTAAAATTGTGACTTTTGAAGAATTGTGAAGAACTCACAATAATTGTACAAAAATTAATCGGTGATTCAGCTTCAAAATGTTTTCATCATGAAGAAAATTTATCACAGATTCTGTTTATACAAAGAAAAAACATTTACGGCGCTTTCCAAAAAGAAAACATAAAAAAACTTTGGTTTTTAACACTTTTACAGCATTTTATAACATTTACGTCATACAAATTGCCTAGTTGACTAAACAACAGCAAAAAATATAATTTTATTATTTCCCAAAAAAAATAAATAACTTGACTCAGATCGTATTAGTTTAATTTTTGAAAAATACGTAAAAAATTGACAGACGGGTGACCGAACATTCGGTAATCTATGGTTTAATCGAGTTTTCTTGTGTTCTTTGGAAAAATCTATTGATAATCACGTGTCGCCTTTTGCTTTGATTTGAATTTAATATTAGAATAAAATATTTTTGGCTTATCTTTTCATTTTTTTTCTTTATCTTTAAATGTAAAAAAATTGTTATTTTTGATTTTTGTTTAATTGTAAAATAATTGTTATGTTGCTATTTATTTAAAAAAATTTGTTCATGTTTGTTAAACTGTAAAGATTTCGGTGAAAATACAGAAATTTGTCTATTCTATTTGATTGTCTTTATTTTCTTTTTAGATTTTTCGATGTCACAAAAAACACACGGATTTAAATACTATATAGAGCTGTCATTTTAGTATTTTAAATGGAGCTTTTTTTTACCTCGACTTTTTATACCATGTATATATGAAATATACATAGTATATTAAGTTTCATCCCAAGTTTGTAACGGTTAAAAATATTGATGCTACGAACAAAATTTTGGTATAGGTGTTCATAGAATCACCTAATTAATCCATTTCCGGTTGTCCGTCCGTCCGTCCGGCCGTCCGTCCGTCCGTCTGTGGTCACGATAACTCAAAAACGAAAAAAAGATATCGATATGAAATTTTTACAGCGTACTCAGGACGTAAAAAGTCAGGTCAAGTTCGTAAATGAGCATCATAGGTCAATTGGGTCTTGGGTCCGTAGGACCCATCTTGTAAGCCGTTAGAGATAGAACAAAAGTTTAAATGTAAAAAATGTTGCTTATAAAAAAATATAAAACTTTTGTTTGAAACATTTTTTTGTAAACATCACTGTTTACCCACGAGGGCGTTAATTAGGTGCAAATTTTATAGTATGTATTAATATAGGAATATCAAAGTGAATATCTTTTGTTATTTACGTGACGTCAAAAAAACAAACGATTGCGCATCAACACTTGCGCATTATATGAGAATATCAGTTAAATATGTCAGATATGTACGTATGTGAAATGTGACAGAGTTATCAACACTGAATGTTTAAAAAAATATACTCCTGGGATAAATCACCGCCTCTTGGTCCAAAACGGCAATGTTCTGTAAATATTCAATGAAATAGGCCAAAAATGATACTAGCGGTTTTGGAGGTTGCTGATCACGATTGGGAAGTCAGAATTTCGATATACTCCCACTCGACTCTGACATAATTCATAATTTTGTAGAATTTTTACAGAATGTTGTTGTTTTGGTACAGAGGGGCGAATTATCCCAGGAGGGGAGAGGGGAGTATATCGAAATTCTGACTTCGGATACGTAATCAACAGCCTCAAAAATCCCCGAGTATACTTTTTTGGATCATTTTGTTGAATATTTACAGAACCTTGCTGTTTTGGACAAGAGAAGGGTATATTACTCCAGGAAGAGGAATCGAAATTCTGAGTTCGAAATCGTGATCAGCGACCTCCAAAATCCCCATTGTTAAAGCCCATTTTGTTAAATTTTTACATAATATTGATGTCTTGGACCTGCGGGAGTGAACTACCCTAAGATGGGGCTGTATATCGACTTCTAGCTTCGCCGTCGATTTCAGCGACCTCAAAAACCCTCGAGCATACCTTTATGATCCATTTGTCGAATATTTACATAATATTACAGGTGTGGATCAGTAGAAGATGAATAGCCACGGAGGGGGTAGTATATCAGAATTCTGATTACGGAACCGTGATCAGCCACCCCGAAAATCCCCGAGAATGTTTGTCTGGTCCATTTTGTAGAATATTTTCAAAGTTTTAAAATTTTCGAAAATCATCTTATAAAAAGGATGGAATTTTGGAAAAATTTCTCAAATGTTCATCGAGATTAAATTATTTTCTACTTTTTAGTACAATAAAAACTTGTCCCTTAAAAAGAATTTTTTATTAAAATTTTTAATTTAAGACTAAAAAAATGTATATATATCAAATATGGTGAAAGCGATGTGAAAAGCAGGACGCTACAACCTTACCATGCATTGTCATCCAAACTAAATGTGCGTACAAAATTTCATCTCAATCGGAAACCGGGAAGTGGATCAAATTTGACTTGCAAGATTTGATTACAGGCAGACAACGGAACAGGTGAAACTAAATAAAAGCTTGTAATAAAACGAAAAGTAATAATAAAATTTTTCGATATCTGGTAGAATTTTAAAAATATTGAAAACCAATTGCAATTCGAAAACCAAGGCAGATATCGAAAAATTTAATTTTTATTATACCATGTATATATGAAATATATCATAGTATACTAAGTTTAGTCCCAAGTTTGTAACGCTTAAAAATATTGATGCTACGAACAAAATTTTGTTACAGATGTTCTTATAACCACTTAATTACATCTCGAATTTTAAGTTAAAATATTAAATTTGTTCCAAATGTTAAAATACTAAACGTTAAAATTTTCAAAAAAGGTATTGTTTATTTCGAGGGTCTTATGTCCACTAAAAGAGGGGGGGTAATACAAATTAAACATTTTGATTGAAAATTCGAGATTAACGACCCGAAAAACTTGGTTATTAAAAGCATTAAAAGTCTTAATTTGCAAAAAATTGGTCTTTTTAATTTTGAGAGTCTTTTAGACCCTCGAAGGAGAGTGGGTGTTCCATAAAGGAGTTTATTAATAAAAATATCTTAAATTTCGAGTTATTTTAGAATTTTGACCTTTTTAAAAATTTTTAAAAGTTATCTGATTTACTTTAAGATATAAGCCCCCTTCACCCCAATGGCGCGGGGTTAAAACTAAAAAGTTCCGCTTTAAACCATATAGACTTTTTTGGGATAATTTTAAAACAAACAACTGACTGAGTTAATTGTTGAAATATGTATAGACAATGTTGATTACACTGCCACATTACACATATATACATGCCACACATATATAACTGATATAGCCATATAAAACATACTATACAATTTGCGCAAAATTTGCGCTCTCACGGGTAAACAGTGATGTTTACGAAAAAATGTTTCGAACAAAAGTTGTTTATTTTTTTATAGGGAACATTTTTTACATTTAAAATTTTCTTCTATCTCTAACCGTTTACAAGATGAATCCTACGGACCCAAGACCCAATTGATCAATGTTGCTCATTTAAGAACTTGACCTCACTTTTTATGTCCTAAGCACGCTGTAAAATATGATTTGATAGTTCAGCTTGATATCTCTTTTCGTTTTTGACAACTGGAAATGGACTAGTTAGGTCATTTTATGAACATCTATACCAAAATTTTGTTCTTAGCATCAATTTTTTATACAAGCGTTACAAACTTGGGACTAAACTTAGTATAACTTGGTATATTTCATATACATTTATTGTAAACTAACTGTGGCAAACCGAAAACATCGCTCGACGTTCAGGACACTGAGTATTGCCTAGTTTTACAATTTTGGGAAAATTAAGATAAAGTATTGTAGTGTAGCAAGTAAATCTCAATATACTTTTGTCTAAATTTTGCTCGCAGGACACTGCAAGTTCCTCAGCATAGGCGTAAAAAATAGTAGACAAAATGGATAGTAAAAGTATTTATTTATGGATATCAAAAAAAAGTAAAACGACATCAATAAAAACAAGTTAAATTTTGAGTATTTTTTGGTTTTTTCGAGTACAGAACCCTAAACCCACACTTCAAACATAGCTAAGAACACTCCCCATTAATTTACTTTTCATTCAAAACTAAAAAATCAAAGACGGTTCATCCGTTTAGGCGCTAAGAATACACACACTAACAGATACCCACACACACACACATATCAGTCAAACTTAGAACACCCATATTCTTTAGTTCGGGGGTTAAAAAAATTGCCAATATTTTAAATTTATAATGAAAATAATAATAATAAAAATTACAAAAAAAATCTGCCATGCTTAAAAATCATAATAATTAACATAAATACAAAAAAAACATCAACTTTTTCTAAAAATTGTAACAAAAATTAAAATAAAAAGTCTTTTCTTTAAAATTATAATATTAATAAGAAGAATAAAAATACAGCTTTTTTTAAAATTTAACAATAAAAATAATAAAAACCAATCTTAATGTAAATCAATTCATTTAACATGCATAGCCAATTTTTCGACCAACATATCGAGTCCTACATCTGACATCAGCTCAGCTGTCTTTTGCCTTTCAATGGCCATCAAAGTCAATCCTACTAGTCTATCCTCTCCAATTTTACTCCTTAGATAGGTTTTCAGACATCTGAGTGACGAAAATGACCTCTCAGACGTTGCTGTGGCAATTGGCCAGTAAAGACTTATCTTAAAAATGTAGTGTGCATGGAAGAGTTTTACTTAAATCATATTTTTACAAGTGAAAACAAGCAATTGACTGAGTTAATTGTTGAAATACCATGCATAGACAGTGTTGATTACTCTATCACATTACACATACATACATATCACACATATATAACTGATATACCCATATAAACAGTGAGGTTTACGAAAAAATGTTTTAAAAAAAAGTTGTTTATTTTTCGATAAGGAATATTTTTTATACTTAAAATTTTGTTATCTTTAACGGTTTACAAGTTGAGTCCGAATTTCAGCTTGATATCTTTTTCCATTTTTGAGTTATCCTGTTGGCAGACAGACGGACAGACGGATACACAACCGAAAATGGACTAATTAGTCGATTTTATAAACACCTATATCAAAATTTTGTTCATAGCATCAATATTTTTAAGCGTTACAAACTTGGGACTAAACTTAGTATACCTTGCATATTACGTATATGCATGGTGTAAAAACAGACCATCATGCTTGCAAAGTGACGGTTTTTCGATGGTGTATTGAGAATACCTAACGTTAGAAATTGTAAAGGCTCTATATATTTTGTATCCATTTAATTTGTTGAAGGAGCATGATTCTTTAGAATACCTATATGCTATTTTTTTTGTGGTGTTAGATATATTTTAAGAAGTTTTTTTATGATATATATTAAAAAAGTCCAGAATAGTAAAGAAGTAATTAAAATGCCCCCCCCCCAACGTGTTCCCCGTAATGACGCCTATGTTCCTGAGTATTTGGCACTTTTAATGGTAATTACGCCAAGATAATAAATTCTAAATTATTTTTATAGTGAACAACTAGAAATAGATAAAAATAGTATGAATTAAATTAGTTTCCATCACATTTTTCATGATTTTTTAGCCAAGACTCCGAAAATTAGTTTATAAAACAATATCCACTACATTCGCCTTCAATTTCCATTACAAAAAAATTAGATAGCAATTTGGGAAAAATATTATTTATTTAAGGTACAAAATTAGAATTTAGTTTTCTATACAAAAATTTACAAAAAAATCGAATTCCAAATGCCTCACATACATATTATCAGAAGGAGGTCGCCAGTTAGGTGGATAGGGAGCAGGGCAGGATGGATAACAGATGAAAGGGTCTAGCTGAACATATGAAAACTTCATATGTACATATGAAAACTTCACTCGCGACCGATGAAGAGTTCTTACTTCGTTTTTATTGTTTTTCATCTAAAATAGCCATACACTTAATCTCACACCCCTAGCCCCTATAGTAAGGGAATATTAGCGGTAACAAACCTGGACGTAAAAATATCTTCAATAGCTACTGAGAAAAAAAAATTTTTACGATTAAGGTCATTACCTCTTTTATTCCCTTTCTATTGGGGTTAGGGGTGTGAGATTATATTTATGGCTTTTTTAGATGAAAATCAATAAACACAAGGTAAGAACCATTCATCAGACGCGAGTGCAGTTTTCATATGCTTAAGACCATTTCTAGTGAAAAATGTGGAATATAAAATTTAAAAAAAAAAATAGTTTCGGAAAGGAATTACAAATTGGATATTAAATTACTGTTGGTTAATTTTTTCGAGTGTTAAGGAGGAATAATGGCGACTTGGCGTCGTTCTTGTATTGCAAATTTTTAGTTTATCATTCCCTTTTCTACAAGATGAGAATAAGAAACAATTGTAAAATAAAAAATAATTAAATTTTAATACATAAATCATACGGGACAGCATTTGTTTCAATAGAAAAATACAAAAATTTCCTTATCGGCAAAAAGCACGTCTTAGCACATTATTCCTAGGAAGATCACCGAATTCTCTATTAAAAAATTTTATTAATTGTAAATGAATTATGGCCCAGTCTTCTGTTGTACCATTTTTCTCCATTTCAGCACGAATGTTGGCTTTTATATTTTGTAATTGGTCTTTGGGTGCATTTGGATTGAGCTGACACAAAAAAACTAAAAAAAACAAGTGAAAACAAACAATTGAGTTAATTGTTGAAATACCATGCATAGTCAGTGTTGATTTCTTTATCACATAACACATACATACATGTGACACACATATAACTGATATTCAAGTATGGTACATACTATAAAATTTCCGCCTAATTAGCGCCCTGACGGGTAAACAGTGATGTTTACGAAAAAATGTTTCAAGCAAAAGTTGTTTATTTTTTTATAAGGAACATTTTTTACATTTAAACTTTTGTTCTATATCTAACGGTTTACAAGATGGATCCTACGGACCCAAGACCCAATTGACCTATGATGCTCATTTTCGAACTCGACCTCACTTTTTACGTTCTGAGTACGCTGTAAAGCTCGATATCTTTTTTCGTTTTTTACGACGGACGGACGGACAACCGAAAATGGGCTAATTAGGTGATTCTATGAACACCTATGGCAAAATTTTGTGCGTGGCATCAATATTTTTAAGCGTTACAGACTTGGGACTTAGTATACCTTGCATATTACATATATGCATGGTATAAAAATTACTCGATTAAAACTGAAAATCATAAAATTCATTACAGAGGAACAAATACGGGCATACGTCAGGAAAAAATTTTAGATTTGATTTCGTTGCATATTCTCATTTGAAAGACGTTCCCGGGAAAAACTGGAATATATCACAATATCTCCGAAGATTTCTTTTGATAAAAAAAAGGGAAAACTGTAGACGAATCATTTTAGACAAAAAAAGTGTAAATTGAAAAATTTTTTTGCACCTCGAGCTATGGGGCTAATTTTTTTTTTTAAATGTTTAGAAAAATCTTTATATCAAAAACTACATCTAAATAGACCAATTATTAGAATCCTTTTCCGAGGTGATTTTTAAAACTTTGAAAATATTCAACAAAATGAGTCAGAAACGTATTCACGGGGGTTTTCGGAATACCTTATCTTTATTCCGAAGTCATAATTCAATATACTTTCCCCCTTCTGGGGTAATTCACTCGCTTTTCCAAAATAGCAATATTCTGTAAATATTTAACAAAATGGACCAAAAAAGCACAGATACTCAGGGGTTTTAAGTTCACTGATCACGATTCGGGAGCTGGAATGTGGATATAATCTGCCCCCCTTCGGAAGTTATCCCCTCTGGCCCAACAGAGTAATATTATGTAAATATTCAACAAAATGGACCAAAAAAGTATACTCAGGGGTTTTTTGGATCGCTGATCAAGATTCTAAAGTTAGATTGTGGATATACTCCCCTCCTTCATTTGGGGTTAAAAAGTATACTCGGGGTTTTTTGGGGTCGCTGATTACGATTCCGTAGCTAGAATGTGGATATATCACCCCTCCTTGGATTATTCATCTCCCGCTAGCCCAGAATAGCAATATTCTGTAACTATTCAATAAAATGGGCCAAAAAAGTACACTTTGGGGTTTTTTGTGGTCGCTGATAATGATTCCGTAGTTAGAATGTGGATATATTACCCGTCCTTGGGTTATTCATCTCCCGCTAGCCCAGAATAGCAATATTCTGTAACTAATCAATAAAATGGGCCATGCTATTTTGGAGCAGCGGGGGTATTTCCCGCAGGAGGGCAGGAGTCTATCGAAATTCGGACTTCGTTATCGTGGTCAGCGAATCCAAAAACCCCTGAGTAAAAATTTCTGGCCCATTTTCTTGAATATTTTCAAAGTTTTAAAATTATCTAAAATCAACTCAGAAATGGATTCTAATATTTGGCCTATTTTGGCCCATAGCAATAGCCAAATTTTATAGCAATACCAAGTTGGAAGCAGATTTTGATATGTGGACCATCCTTAACATATTTTTAAAAATTGGCCGTTTTGGTCGAGATAGAAAAAAAATTCTCTTTGAAATGCTAAACGATTCGTCTAATAAGAATTAGATAAATCGACACATGTTTTTCGCTTGAATCAAGAATAGTCCGCTATCCAAGATAATCCGAATTTATTGCTAAATTTAATTTTATTGTATATTATTTTGAAATTTCAAGAGTCAAGAAACTAGATCTATTATGATCTCATCTTTACCATTTTTTTTTATCAAAGGAAATCATCAGAGATACCCAGATATACAATCCAGTTTTTCCCGGGTTCTTCAATAATCAATGAGTTTTACATACGAAAAACTGACCCAATATTTTTTAAATCAATATTATTTTTGACTGTCAATTGTCAATTTTTTGAACCAAATAAAGCTATTCTTGGTTTTTTGGGTAATTTTACAAAAAATTATCTTGTGCTTCTTTATAAGGCTCGCCATTTTTCAGATATTAACAATTTAATGTTTGAAACAAGTGAAAACAAACAGTTGACTGAGTTAATTGTTGAAATACCATCCATAATCTGTGTTGATTTCTTTATCACATAACACATA
The DNA here is from genome assembly GCF_905475395.1 of Chrysoperla carnea. NCBI lineage: Eukaryota > Metazoa > Arthropoda > Insecta > Neuroptera > Chrysopidae > Chrysoperla > Chrysoperla carnea. The sequence continues at coordinate 14,369,875 of NC_058342.1, read as the reverse complement.
CATACATGTGACACATACATAACTGATATTCAAGTATATTACATACTAGAAAATGTCCGCCTAATTGGCGCCCTCACGGGTAAACAGTGATGTTTACGAAAAAATGTTTCAAACAAAAGTTGTTCATTTTTTTATAAGGAATATTTTTTACTTTTGTTCTATCTCTAACGGTTTACAAGATAGGCCCTACAAACCCAATATCCAATTGACCTATGATGCCCATTTACGAACTCGACCTCACTTTTTACGTCCTGAGTACGCTGTAAAAATTTCAGCTCGATTTTTTTTTCGTTTTTGAGTTACCGTGTCCACAGACGGACGGACGTACGGACAACCGAAAATGGACTAATTAGGTGATTCTATGAACACCTATAGCAAAATTTTGTGTGTAGCAAAAATATTTTTAAGCGTTACAAGCTTGGGACTAAACTTAGTATACCTTGCATATTACATATATGCATGGTATAAAAATTGCTAAAAAGGCCATTTTTAAAACGGAAAACAATGCTAAAATTAAATTTTTAATCTTACTTAAGGTATTTCCAGATTATTCGCAGTACCTATGCTAAAACTATGGTAAAACCCACTTTTAAACAGATTTTAACGAATTTTCAGGAATTTTGACCGCCTGAAACACGATATAATTAATGTCTAAGTTCTCTATTTTCCCAACTATTTTTTTTTTCAGTCCTGTCGAGAGAATTTTTTAATATCGTAAAAAATAGCTGGGAATTTTATATGTTTTGACCCTCGAAATTGATTTATTTTACCAAAAAATAATAATTTTTCATCATCATGAGAAAAAAACTTACGTTCTAACATCTCAAAAAATTGTTTTACATTTCGCTGATCTACTCGAAATTTTGATCGAGTATACTTCAGAATTAAATGTCGTACTTGACGGCGACGTGTATCTAAAGGTCCAAACATAATTTCAAGCTGTTCTACGACTTCATCGATGGATGTGTTCATTAAATTCGCATGTTTCAGAATTTCTAAAAACATTAAAAATAGAAAAACATAATAAATAAGCATTAAAACATAATAATTTTTATTTTAGAATTTGATAAAGCTCAGTTTTTAAGCTTGACAACAATGTTTATAGGTAACCTTCTACTCAAAGAATATGTAGTTAAAATGCCAGCTTAGGTATTCATGCAAATTTTTAAGAAAACAAACAATTAACTGAGTTAATTGTTGAAGTATCATGTATAGACACTAGACAGTGTTGATTAATCTGTCACATTACACATACATATATGTCACACATATATAACTGATATTCCCATATATTACTACAATTTGCGCATAATATGCGCTATCACGGAACATATGCGCTCTCTTTATAAGGAACATTTTTTAGGTTTAAACTTTTATTCTATCTCTAACGGTTTACAAGACCCAATTGACTTATGTTACTCATTTACGAACTTGCCTCACTTTTTACGTCCTAAGCACGCTATAATTTCAGCTTGATATCTCTCTTCGTTTTTGATTTATCGTGCTTACAGACAGACAATCGGAAATGCACTAATAAGGTGATTCTATGAACATCTATACCAAAATTTTTTTGGATCTGTAATTGACCTTTTTTGCTCATTTACGAACTCGACCTCACTTTTTACGTCCTAAGCACGGTATAAAAATATCAGATCTCTTTTCGTTTTTGAGTAATTGTGATGACAGACGGGCAGACGACAGACAGACAGACAACCGGAAATGGACTAATTAGGTGATTTTATAAACACCTGTACCAAAATTTTGTTCATAGCATCAATATTTTTAAGCGTTACAAACTTGGGACTAAACTTAGTATACCTTGGTATATTTCATATGGTATAAAACATGTTCATTGTACATACATATAAAATACATTGCTCTTGTGGAGAAATCTTAAAAAACGATCTATTTTGAAAGTTTTTGATAATTTTCACTTGAAACGAATGAAAAAAAAATTCGTAGCGCAGGAGCTGTGTTAGCTAACCGAATTACTCAGAAATTGAAAAAATTTACTTTCAACTTTGATGATGAATGAATTTTAATATCTTCGTAAATGTAGCCGAAAACTAATAATAAAATTTTTCGTTATTTATCTTTGTTTTCGAAATATCGAAAGCTGAATAATTTTAAAAAAATTCCAATATTTTGAAAATTACGCCAGTTATTAGTACAATTTAAAAGGAAAAAATTAATGGACCTTTGAAATTTTTCACTCTTGTTTATTAAGTTGTGAACCACCCAGAGGTGTATCTAACCCCGTGTTTTTAGAAGTAATTAGGGACTTTTATCAGTTCTTTTTAACAAATTACAAAAAAAAAAATATTCATCAAAAAAAAAAAAAAAAAAAATATCTAGCTGAAGTATTTCATTTCGACTTTCTAGCTTCAAGGCTGACCGAGATATGCTAATTTTAAAATGGAATTTTTTTGCTCATTCAATCAAATAGATACCAAATTTTTTTCCTAAGTTGCACCCTCGCGGGTAAACAGCGTTGTTTACGAAAGAATGCTTCAAATAAAAGCTATTAATTTTTTTATAAAGAATAACTTTAACATTTAAACTTTTGTTCTATCTCTAACGGTTTACAAGATGGGTCCTACGGACACAAGACCAAATTGAACTATGTTGCTCATTTACGAACTCGATCTCACTTTTTACGTCTTGAGTACGCTGTAAAAATTTCAGGTTGATATATTTTTTCGTTTTTGAGTTATCGTGTTCACAGACGGACGAACGGACAACCGGAAATGGACTAATTAGGTAATTTTATGAATACTTATACTGAAACACAATAAAAAACACTTTTAGCTAAGACTCCAATCATTAGTTGAATAATTACTTTACCGATGCACAGATGTCAGATAAATATATATAAGTTAAATTAATTTTCTTAAAAAAATCCTTATAATGATACGTTATGAAAAATATTAATAATTTCTATTTTCTTTTTTAATTTCTGAAATATTAATAATACTTACAATATTTTTATATGTATGAATTTTTCATAAAAAGGAAAAAAACAAATAATTGTTGGACAAGGAAAGATGTATACATAGCTAACATATAAATTATAGAGACAGCTATTTAAATTCATGTATATAAGCTAGACGCTATATACAGTCAAGTCAGAGTAGTAAGCAGTACCAAAAAAAATCAACAACATGGAATAAAGGAAACTATATATACATCTTTCTTCGAACAACAAGGATATGAATAAACTTCATTTAATTTAACATTCAAATTCAAAATGTTCTGGTGAGATATTAGAAATAAAAAACTTTAAATATTTTAATTTCATTTTAGAACTTTATCTTATTTCTTTAATAAATTTGATATTTGTTCTTTTAAATCAATCTAAGTGCTAAATGACAATCAATTAAGATTATTTTATTGAATTGTAAGCAACTTAGATAGAGGATATAAAAATGTTATTTTATATAGTATTGGAATGATTTATGTAACTTTTTTGGGAAGTTCATGTGTTCTTGGTGTGTGATGAATTTAACACTCCAGAACATAGTTTAACATGAACCTTTTGTTGTTATATTATTTTTTCTAAATGAGAAATTTGTAACTAATTATTTTTTTTGTTGTTGCATAAATCATCCTTGCTAATTTTTTTTGAAACATTTTGTTTCTTTTAGATATGACTAACTCATTATTTTAGACTATGTCATTTATATATTTATACTTTTTTAAAGTTTATTAAGTAAACTTTTGGATTCTTCTAATCCATTTAATATATGGTTAACTCTCTTTATAGAGACGATATCATTTTATATTATTTGACCATGTCATTAATATGTATTTATTTTTTTTTAAAGTTTATTAAATAAACTTTTGGATTCTTCTAATCCATTTAATATATGGTTAACTCTCTTTATAGAGACGATATCATTTTGTATTTTTGACTATGTCATTAATATTTAATATTTTATAGAGTTTATTAAGTAAACTTAGGATTATTTTTAATCCTTTTAAAATATGATTAACTCTCCTTTATAGGGACTATATCATTTTGTATAAACTAAAACGGTCGCTTGATTTGACAAATTGGGGTATGCATTCATTGTAATATTTTTTGTTTTTTTTTCTACTTCATTATTTTTGAACTTGTTGAATGCGGTATACAATTTGTCGAATCAAGTCACTTGTATATATAATTCTGTTATTTGCTTTTGTATGGACTATTTTTTTTGAATTATTGTGAAAGAATATTGGTTACGAAATTGAATTTAATCTCTTTATTAGTGAAGAATAAAACTCGAATTTATTAAAAATTTAAATACTGATTTCATTATTTTCTCTTAATTCAGATTTATATTTCAGATTAATTAATTTTCACGCTTCCACGTAAACATTTATGAATGAATTGAACTTGTTACATATATGAGATTGAGTACGGTTAACTCGTGGCTAGAATAATCTAGTTCGAGAGAATATCTCGGTTAACAACCATTCTTATTAGTACTAGTTCACTTCACCCTAATACAACGTTACAATATCAATTAACTATAAATTTCGTTACAATTCTTAAAACCAATTTTCTCATTGTATCAATTTTGGCAGCAATCGCTACGTTTCAATAATTAGATAAACCTTTTTTTTGTTTCAATATTGGCATCAGATCGTAACAACAAACTTTTTTTTGTATCAATACCAAAATTTTGTGCGTAGCATCAACATTTTTAAGCGTTACAAACTTAGGACTAAACATAGTAGGTATATATAATGGTATAAAAAAAAAACCTAAGACCCAATTGACTTATGTTGCTCATTTACGAACTCGACCTTACTTTTTATGCCCTGAGTGCTCTGTGTAAATTTCAGCTTGATATCTTTTTTCATTTTTGAGTTCACTGACGGATGGACGGACGGACAACCGAAAATGAAGTAATTAGATGATTCTTGGGGTTGGTTTGGTTCAGGTTATAGTTGTACTAAACTGTTGATATTGATGTGTGATTAACCTAATTAACATGGAAATCATGGTAATAAATAGTTAGTAATAGGTGGTAAATAGGAAAAAACCTTAATTTTTCAGCTACTTTTTTACATTTCGAGAAACTTTGTCCGATTTTGATCGGCTATAGCTCGGTTATTATTGAGTCTAATAATTCGTTTTACATACCAAATTTTAGTCAATTTACCTAGGTTAGATTAGGTTAGGTTATATTGATTATCCACGAAGGACACACATAGGCCATAAGGGCAATTGTGATACCATATATGTGTTTTACCACCATTTCCGCCGATAAATTTATTTTTCGGCTTTTCAATTGTTTTGCAAGCCTGAGTGCACCTCCTTTATGTATAAACCATGCACTACTCATCCCATCACAACCATGTATTGAATTTTTGACGGCGGATATCGAACTATCGAAATTGTTTCTTTTGTATTGATGTTGTGGCACATAAGGCTAAAATTTCGCTTTAAATAAATTAGCCTTTAACAAAAATATTTGATACTTCACCCATATACCCAATATAAAGTTTTGAAAACAATAAAAAACAAAGATTGAACAGATAAGGTTCGAATTTTACTGTCACAGATAAGAAAATTCTTGTCGGTTTTTAGATGACAATCTTTTATCAATTCCTAATCAGAATATTTTAGTTTATAATCACGTACAAATTTTGGTTAAAATTTAATCATATTTATATTTTTGTATAAAAAGACTTCAAAACATACGAATTATATACAAAATTAAAATAATTAAATTATTTAACAATAATTAAGAATAAACAAAAAAATTTATTAAAAATGGCATTCAAACAAGTTTGTACTTCATTGTTGGTAACAGTAGCTTGTTGCAGCGTTTTATCAGTGGCAACACCACTCAGTTACTTAAGAGATAACGACCAAAATGGTTTCCCTTTCGGAAATCAAGGCTCATTTACTTACTTGAGAGATAATGACCAAGTATCAGCCGTTTATCCAGTACAGGTAAATAATTTGTTTACATTTTAATTTTTACAATAGCACTACAATTAAACTAAATATCTAAAACGGAAAAATTAATGCTTCCTTGAAATTTCCCACAGTTCTTTATAAGGTTATAAAAACTTCGTAAAAGAGAGTCGACCTCTCAGGGGCGCCCCTAGCCCCCATTTCTGGTAGGTAGTTGGGGATTTTAATCATTTTTATACAAATTGTAAAAAAAGCTTTTCGTTTTTTTCCGACTTTCTAGCCTCAAAATTATCCGAGATATGAAATTTTAAAATGTAATTTTTTGGCTCATTCAATCAAAGGAAAAAATATCCATCTTGTGAACCGTTAGAGATAGAACAAAAGTTTAAATGTAAAAGTTATTCCTTGTAAAAAAATTAACAACTTTTATTTGAATCATTTTCGTAAACATCTAAACATCTATTTATCCGTAAGATCGCAACTTAGGAAGAAACTTTAGTGTTAATTATTTCCTGAGCTATATTTCTTCTGAATTAATATACTCATTGTTTTTGTTTTAATTTTATAGTCAGGACCAGTAAACTATATCAACAACATTGGTAGCTCTCAAGTACAAACTATTGGTTCATATCCAGGTGTAATTGGCAATGTTGGACTAGTTGGAAACAATGGATTTGGTTCCAATATCATAAACAACGTTAATAACGTAAATGGATTAAACGGTTTATCAACAATCCAATATCCCACTTTTGCACAAGCTCCACTTGTAAGCTACCCAAGTGTTCAACAAGTCTTGCCAGTTGCTCAATATGCTGTTCAACAACCAGCTTACATTGGTGGGCCAGTAGGATACTCAAACAATAACAATCAAATCACCAACAACCAAGTTGCTCCAGTTGAAATCAACTATGGTCGCTAGAAAATTGTGACCATATCAGAAAAATTTGTTATTTTTGTGAAATCATAATAATAATTTTTTTGCTGACAAATACAAAAATTTATTTCAAATCACTTTGTTTTTAATTTTTTAAATAATTGTTTATAAAAAGTACAGGGTTCCCGTGGCTCGATGGACATAGCTTAAGAGCGTATTCTAAGAACAGAGGATATGAACTTTTAATTTTCTTAAATAATTTTTCCCTCAACATTTCCTTGTTTCAATATTCTTCTCAAACTTTTAATATCGATATTGATTCAATGATATTGATCGAGTGAGGGGCTATACTTAAATTACGTAACAAATTTATGAGGAGGAGGGGGTCAAATTATAATGTTACTATTTGTTATGATACGGGGGAGGGAGTCCATCAACGCTTGTACGTAATTATTAAAATTAATTTAAAACAAGTGAAAACAAACAATTGACTGAGTTAATTGTTGAAATATCATGCATAGTGAGTGTTGATTTCTTTATCACATTACACATACAAACATGTGACACATACATCACTGATAATCAAGTATAGTACATATTATAATCAAGTATAAAATTTCCGCTTAATTGGCGCCTTCACGCGTAAGCAGTGATGTTTACGAAAAAAATGTTTCAAACAAAAGTTGTTTAATTTTTGATAAGGAACATTTTTTACATTTAAACTTTTGTTCTATCTCTAACGGTTTACAAGATGGGTCCTACGAACCCAAGACCCAATTGACCTATGATGCTCATTTACGAACTTGACCTCACTTTTTACGTCCTGAGTACGCTGTAAAAATTTCAGCTCGATATCTTTTTTCGTTTTTGAGTTATCGTGTCCACAGACGGACGGATGGACAACCGGAAATGGACTAATTAGGTGATTTTATGAACACCTATGACAAAATTTTTTTCCTAGCATCATTATTTTTAAGCGTTACAAACTTGGGACTAAACTTAATATACTATGTATATTTCATACATACATGGTATAAAAATTGATTTAAAAAAATTTTAATTAAACTTCGAGCGCTTGTGGTGCTTGGCCGTTTTTGGTATTAAGAGATTATTCAACACATAAAATCCTTTTTCAATCATAAAAAGGTTTTATAATAAAATAATACTCTAAATTTCAAAGAAGAAGAAAATTACGTACAAAACGAGGTTTCGGTAAGTTGTTACAATCTGTTACGTATGGGGGATAGGGGTTGAAAAATCGTTTTAAAAGCGTTACGTAATTCAAGTACAGCCTCTGAGGTTCAGGCGATTGGCCATAAATAATAATTCACGAAGGTGTTAAACTTGAATTCGATGGACCACGCGTTTTTATAAACTTCATGAAATACGATTAAACTAATAATGAAATTACTTACTTTTAATTTCTGATCGTATAGCTGCTCTGCTAATAG